>NW_026915877.1:7616560-8827340 GCF_034315485.1 Pezoporus occidentalis
TATGTTCAACATCCAAGTAAATCAGAACTGTCAAGAAACAAAGAATAGGAGTCAAGGTTGACAGGGAAGCACATATTCTTGTACTTGTTTACAGGTATGCTTGGGAGAAGCAAGTATACTAGACTTTTGGCTGCATTTCAAGCAGTATGTGCCGCATAAAGGTTCTCTTGCAGAAGCAACAACAAGGCCCACCTTAGCTATTTAGAAAGCAAATAGAACACTGCATGGGACTTAAGGGTCATGACAGTACAAATTAAACAAGACTCTAATGGTGTAGCAGAAGCAGACTAGGGCGTTCACATCTCACTTCCCCAAGCACAGCAGGGCACTTCATATCAAACTAGCACAAACTCTACTGGATGTGAAAAAGAGATGTCAATGCAAGCAATCACATCACTTGATCAGTATACTATCTCCCTCAAAAGCTCAAAACTATGGAAGCACTTTACAATGACACTAGAAGAGTAGTAAAAACAGTAAATCCCCTCTCCCAAGCTTTTTTACCAGAGGACAAAAATCCCATGGCTGGGATTCAGTGAATGTGCATAGCCTACAGGCTGTGGCTAGATCAGGAACTGCCGCTTGAGGAACCTAAATTCTTCTGCAACCTAGAAGCATCCTGGCCTCTGTACATTCAGAAGCAATCTGTACCAAACCGTTTTTGTCCCAGTTAATCATCAGAAATTAAATCTCTAAATCCTCATGTGTGACTTGATTGTCACAATTCTGCTCTACTCTTTCCTCACTTACATGATCTAAGAGAGTGTAAGTGCTTACAAATAATAAGAGCATTTACCTACTTTATAATCTAATGTGTGTTGGTATGCTGGGAAGGAAGAATACTACTGAACAATAGTAATTTTTTTGAAACGCAAAAGGTGTTGTAGTATCTTAACAGTCACATAGAAAGCAGATCCAGCTTACACAGCAAAGCCAAAGCACCAGAGTTATTCAGAAGATTGAACATTTTCAGTAGAAAATGTCATAGGACAATTTCACTTTACCAAAGGTGTGTGTGATATTAAAAACTGCTCTAAAATTTCAAGAGACATTCCCTGCTTTAATAGAGCTTACAATTATTTCTATATATTGTGATACAAAGGGTTTCTTCTTAAAAGCCTAGATGCTATAGTAAATTTCTGTACTGAAACCTTGCAGATATTTCTCCATCAAACCAACAGTTAATATCTATCTGTGCATGAACTTGCCAGCAATTTAGCTGATGGCTACTACTCAGTGAAAGAAAAGGTCTACCCAGCAAAGTGGAACAGTTTAAAACATTAGGGCACCACCAAAACAAGGAGTGGAGCAAAGACATACCAACTAAAGCATATATCCTGAATATCTGAAGACTGGACAGTAGTTACTATATACATATGTACACATATTACATACATATCTGGAGAGAGAGAAATCACATGTATCTCAGTTACAAGCACAACAGTAGAGTGCATGGATAAACCATGCCACCTGTAAGCATTAAAGCAAAGATCTGAACCTTCAACAGGCTTCACATTTGAATTACTGCAATGGAAAAGCTTTCTGGCATCACCTCATCAAAACTGTAAAGCAGTATGATGTATATCAGATTTGTGATCACCTTATGTTGGAGAAAATAAAAACTTAAATATCTTCTCTACAGATGGAAAAATAAATAGCATGAGCAGTATTTGATGGAATGCCCTGTGAGGAATGCCTCCACTCCGTCACGACAATACTAACAACTTCTATATCAATTGTGGTCTCTGGATGAAATAACCACTCATTCAGCTTAATACATGTAGTCAATGACAGGGTTGAAACACTGATGCTGTTAACAAGTCTGGCCTGATTTGGGGCAAAGTTCTTCCATTAACTGCAATTGGTTCTCCTGGGGTGCAAAGACCTGCTAGTAGAAAATAAGTCCCTGCATACAAACACCAGGAACCTGAGTAAGGAAACCCTGGTGCAACCAGCTAACGTGATCTTATTATTTCTCCAGACATGGGCAGAGAAGATGCTCTCCAAAGGATTTTCTATTTGAGAAAGAGATATAAAGCCAGAAGAGCACCATATGTTAAACCTCAGTATTGGTTCTGATCAAAACCTGGGAAGAGCTGATCCAGTCAAATTGCATTTGACTGCAATAATGCCATAAACCTTAAAGCAACAGATTGGTTGCTGTAATGTTCTTAAGAGAATTAAGAAGTATATAGAAACTGTGCCACTATTGGAAAATTTAATTTTCCTGATACAAAGAGCAAAGAATGCTAATAACAGTGTAATTTGCATACTCTCACATGATTGATTCAGTGGATAACTTTTGTCTGTATAAGAAATAAGCTTAATTCATATACAATTTGGATAAAGTTCACTCACAGAAAATGAACTGGATTTGAATGGTAATAAGTTGATTAAACAAAATGGAAGCACAAAAGAAAATAGATTTTTAGTTAATTATTGGCATTTGGTTTTGGGAAAAAAAAAAGAAAGAAATTAAGGGAACAAACTAGAAAAATCATCTGAATGGAGGAGCTCAGCTATCTGAACAAGGAGAGCAAGAAATTGTCAAATCCCAGGTATCAAACCCTTCAGTATTCCAAGGAAGGAAGGAAGAAGGGGAAGACTTTCAAGAAGAAAGACTTGCCATTTTATTCTGTATGAATGCACATCTAACAGTTAACTACCTCAAATATTAGAAGGGTTTAAAAAAAAACAAACAAAACCCATATTTTTTTAAAAAGCCTAAAATCAGATACAACAAAAATGTCACAAAAGAAAAATTAGTGAGAATTGGCATAACAGATCTAAAAATTTAAACACAACTTTTTTTTTTTTTCTCATTTTCATAGCTTTCTAAAGATTGATTGGTGATCCAAGGAGGGAAGGAGCAGGAAAAGAACAACTTGGGTTCCCATGCTGCAAAAAGGGTAATCTAAGTACCAGAGGAACTTTTTTTACCTTGCTTTTAGTAATGGCACTAATGTTTGCAATGGTATGAGAAGGAGGGGTTGAATGATGAAGATAAAAAAATAAAACCTAGGATACACAAGGGTACAAAAGAGGAAATAATCATAAAGTGAAATAAAAGATTTAGGGGATATCAAACAGCCAAAGCGAGACTTTTGAAATAAACAGCACACAAAATTGAGCATCACTGAGACAGTCCTTTAACTAGGATACTGCATACAATTAAAGAGTAGGAAATAAATTATTCATGCTTAAAAGAGTTTTCTACAAGCCAATGGAACTTACTTCAGTGGTACAGACAGCAAGTACGCTTCCCTTCAAATTTCCTTCTAAAGACATGAAAGACTGGAAAATGTAAATTACCAAATTTATTAGGGGTTTAACACAAGCAAGCTTGTGACAGACTAACCTAAGAGATTACTTCATCAGATAACGCTCTCCACAAGCTGTAGATCTCATTAATCTGGATTTTAGTAGAGTATTCAGCTGTGTCACATGGGAAAGCTGCAACTAGTAGAAGAATTTAGAGGTAGTGAAGCATCCAGTTCAAGGGGAGACACCAGCAGAAGTCCTGAAAATGTAAGTGGCTATCAGAGGGTCTTAAAAATCATTCTTGGAACTGATCTTGTTTAAGATTTCAACTAGTAAATGACACGAGTATTAGGAACAGGTTGCTAACAAATAGTACAGCAGGGATACAGATATTGGAAAAGAGAACATAGATATTACACAGAAATAACCAGATGCTCTGAAGAACTGAAGTAAAGAAACAGGAAAAATTCAATAAGGCACAACTCAAGGTCATATACTCAGTGAGTACAAGAAGTTTCCTGGTATGCTGTGCACTTCCCAGCAAAAACTGCAACGAAGGACGGCTAGTGAGTTTTAGTTAATTACAACATAATTAAAAACCATGAATGTGATCCAGGGGCAAAAAGGCAAACGTGCTACTTAAAACCAGAACAGACATATTTCTACTGGGAAAGATGTCAGGTAAAAGAAGTAATCAAAAAGATAGTGAAGACACTAGGAGGGGGGGAAAGACTGTATTGGCTATGGAAATAAGGAGAAGGTTCCGAGTGTTAGGAGCTCCAGTGACAGAAGAGAAAAAAAAACAGGCTGCACTCGTTTTCAGATGGGACTCAATAAATAAGCCAGATATGATATGGCATTAAGGTTACACCAAAAAAAACACACCTGGACATGCAGATGGTCTTTTCTAATCTAAAGCTCCTAACACATATTTAAAATTATGAATTTAAGAGCCAGTACTGCTAAAACCAGCTACAGATGTCAGTGTTACCACATCTTAGGCCTGAAAGTTTAATTTCAATAATACACTACACAAATGTCCTTCACAAGTCCACCCTTTGTGAAAATCTGGGGTTATTTTTTGGTTGGGATTTTTCATTTTTTTTTTTTAATCATGTTTGTGAATAATGGGCATTCACAGATGAAAAAGTAGACTGTGTGTGCTGTTAATAAGTAGAAATGAAGTTTAAAACTGGACATCTCAAAGCAAAGCCTGCAGCACACAAGAGATCAATTCTTTCTTTATACCTTCAACCCTTACAACAATTTAGCTGTACAGGAAGTAAAGACCAAAATCCAGCACGGCCAGTTGGTTTAAATTTCATTTGATTTCTTTATGGTTTAAATTTCATTTGATTCATATTATTTGTTTCCTCTACTAGTTCTAAAAAAGGTGCTCTCATCAGAGAATCCCACACACCAGTAAATCAGTAAACTAAAAAGAAATAGAAAAAAATACCAACCCAAAACGAACAAAAAATAACTTCTTGTTGGCAGGTTTTTTTGTTTGTTTGGTGTTTTTTTTCAAGGGAAGAAAAGCCTCTATCAAGCCTCTCCACCTTTCTAAAGAGCATTAAAAACTTTGCACCACAATTTTACAGGCGACTGCCTTTCTGGCAAAGCTATTACACCTGAGCAAATATGACACAAGGTGACAGTACAATTATTCCAACCAGTGATTTAGCACAAGTAGAAAACCATAAAGAAGATACCGAGTCACAAACTTCTTTACAATCTATATATTCACTCTCCAAAGGTATAAGGTGTGAAACACAGCAACTGGGGCTAACTTTTTTGTTTCAGCAGCTCAGTACAACAGCTGAGAAAGGAGCACTTCATCATTAAGCATAGCAGACCTCTCATTAAATTGCACTCCTATTTCATAGGGTTGTAACTACAAAGCCATGTGGATTACGTTCCTGAAACCTGAGTACTAACACTGACAGATAAAATGCATCAAATAACCCCCGGCCGACTATTCTTCTGCCTCCCCAGGAAAAGAAACCCAAAAGCAACAGTTGCATTCAGATAAGAGTAACTGAGAATTCATACACAAAGTCTCAAACTCTCTAAAGCAAGACTCAGTCCTGTAAAAGTCCACAGTACATCAATATTAAAATCATTAACTATTTACTGCATCTCCTATACTATTAGCTTACCAGTTCCACCAATCAGCTGACTTTATAAGAAGTAATGAAACGCAGACCTAGAGTTAACCATACACAGGAACCTGTTACGCCCTTGTAACAAGATAGCACTTCAAATATAAACTTCCTTCTTGTGAAAAAACACACAAACTCATATTCTTTTTGTCTCCAAATTACACGTAAAGTATAATAAACTTGTTTGTAGTTCTCCATATTAAATGGAATGCAGTAATCACTAAAATGTATCCTTTTTCTAACCTAAAGCAGTGTCTTCAGATTGCTAGCAGCGTTGCAATGAACACCAGGCAAGGAAAATACAGAAATCCAAGAACAGTAATTACTAAAATAATATGAAGCAGCCAAAGTGAAACACAAAGAAGCATTTAAAAAAAATAAAAATGCTATGAAATAGGAAGAGTTAGATATGAGGATATTCAAGGTATGAACAACAAAAAAGAAAAAGCTGTCTTTTTAAAAAGCCTGTTTTGCTAAGAGAAAAAGAGGGTGAAGGAAAGAGAAGCTAACAGAAAGTACTAACTGAACATTTACTACTGCACCGAGTTTAGCCAACACATTAGCCATGTACAAGCCCTTAAGTTTACTAAGCCTCGACTCTAAAAACTGCAAAAAATTATACAAAGTGCTGCTTGACATGTTAGCCTGTTATGAGTGCTTCTCTGGAAAAGAATTCCTCTGAAGAGGAAAGTGGCTGTGGAAGCTATACTTCGCAATAAACATCAAATTCCAGTGCAAAGAATTAAAAACCAAGTGTTAAGATCTTTTCTGTTTCAGGGCAGAGAAAGCACACTGATGTGAAAGACGAAGACCACAGTTTCAGGAAGGATATCCCGCTTAATTAAAAAAAAAAAAACAAACCAGGGTTGTTTGTTTTTTTTTACCGGCTCCCCCCACTCTATAGCTAATGGAATGAGGGGTTCACAGTGACCGATTTTTCTAAACAGATTAATAAACTATTAGTTCTGGGGACAATTTTGCCTTGACTGAATTCCAAGGGAAAGAAAACACCAAGAAGAAAACCCAGCTTGACTTAGTAGTTCAAAGTTTGCTGCTTTGGTTTCTGCAGCAAGTTTCTCCCCCAGATCTATACACAGAGTAACAACATAACCACAATAACTGCTCGCTGCTCTCTACTTCCAAAATAAACGGTATAAAACAGAGCGACAGCAATTCCTAGGCACGCATCCGGCACACAAACAACCCAAGGAACAGTAAGGACAGGAAAATACCTTCGCACATCAGCCCAAGCGGCACACAACCACCCTCCACCGTCCGCTCTGCAGCGCAGCCGCTCCACCCGCCCGAGGCTGGGGCCGCCCGGCTCCGCGGCGCCCCAGCCCCAGCCGGCCGCGCAGGCGAGTCAGTGCCCGACGCCGCCGAGCGCCGCCCGGGAGTGTGCGGGTCCGGGCGCCACGGGCAGGCGGTGCGAGGTCCCATCAGCCTTCCTGCAGCTTTGTATTGGCTCCTGCTGCCTTCTCAGCGGCGAGGAACGCAGCATCTTACGCTTCTTTGTGAGATCATTTGACAGAACAGGAGTAATCTCTTTAAAGCCCTTCTCAGCACAACAGTACTGCTAGTGAATCTATGTTACCCGAAATAAAGGTGCCTGATGCGATCGGTGAAAACATAAGGTGGCACCATGTTTTGAAAAAACATTTGTCTCGTGTCTTCATTACATTTAAACTTGAAACTCACGTTCACAAAACAGCCTGCACAGACTCACGATGCAATTCATGTGAGACCGCACAGGAACCAAACCAAGTTTATTAAGTCAACGGATTACTAAGAATTTTGGGGGATTTCACACCAAGCACTGACCCTCCCCAGAGCCTACATCCACATGGAGTCAAGTAAGCCTATCTGAATTTGACTTAGCTGTAAACAGTAACTTCTATGGCTGCAAGTTCCAGGATGAGCGAGAGAAGCCTAATTGCAGAACCTGATGTGAAATGGTGAAAATGCTATGATAGTGTTTTGGCCCTTCTTGGCAAAGGATGGGCGAGTTAAATGTTGACTGGACTGGAAATAAAGTCTGGTGATTATCTTCTACAGGCTTTTGTGGAAAAGCAAAATAACTTCAGAGGTTCTGGGCCCATTTCCTGCTGTATTGTTGCCCCTACTACAAGAGAATGCAATTTTTTCAAAATAAGAGTTTTTTGCTTTTTTTTTGTCAGGGTACAGGGTGAGACTAAATAGGAGCTCACAACAAGAGATTTGTATTGTGAAGTAACCTCTATGAAATAATATCATAGCACATCCTGCTTATTGCAGAGGGGCTGGACTACATGACCTTTGAAGGTCCCTTCCAAACCAGACTACTCTGTGATCAGTTACTTGAAAACCTGTGCTGGGACTAACATTGTTCATCAGCTCTTTTCAAAAAATATATACAAAATCACTGCAAAACTCTCTAATGCTACTGGTCCTCATACACAAACCCTACTTACCTGTAAGATTTCAAATCTTAATTTCTTTAGAAAGAAACTTACAAAACTGTAATTAAAACTTTTCAGAATGAGCAATTTCTTTGTCCTATGAAAACAAGAATATTATTGATTCCTGAAACTGAAAATTAAAAACAAAACCAAAACAAAAACAAACAAACAAACAAACCCACAAAACCAAACAAAAACGCAGGGTCATTACTCTTTCCCAGTGTAGGTGCTTGCATTTAGTTTGTTCTACTACCGTTAGTTTTTCTCTGAGATACACCTGTCCATAGCGTAAGCCACAAACATCTACTTCTGTAACAGTAGTCAATGCTTAGATGTTCCCAAAACACCCAGACCAGCTTTTTACACCATTACACCAACAGTACAAGATCTTTGAACCAGAAGTTTGCCTTCCCCAGCAACAAAAGAATTCAGACAGGCAGAAAGGACTATCCAAAAGAAACTGCCGCAAAGTTTCTTACTTCAGCATGGACATGTATATTGAATATTTTATATGCAACAAGAACGTTATTGTTAGTTTCACATTTTCTCAGAACATTATCAAAAGGAACTAATTCACCTTATGTTCTACAATACTTGAGTGCTTTGCATGAGGAAGTTATTTTGAAAGCATAGAAAACTGACAAAAATAACAATGATTGATTTGAAAGTTACTCATTAATTTCTTTACCTTCTGTAAGGATCCTCAAAACATATCCAGGGTCACCATTTCGCAGAGGATTTTCCCTACAATCAATTGATGAGCACACCAAAGTCCGCTTGAAATGTATTTACACAGTTACAGTGCAGCACAGAGAAGATAACAATACAATACTGCCAGACCTAGAGGAGTGTTCTGCACTTGGGAATAAGGTGTCTGGGAAAAAAAAAAATAAAAAGAATCTGCTTTTGTAAAAAGCAGGAACTAAAGTCCCATTAGAGCCTTATCTGTTCTTCACTGACCTTATCCCCACCTACTGTTTCCAGGAGGGTGTCCCTGTACCAGGAGTGAAAGTTCAACCCACCACTACCCAAGACTTACAGCAAAGCTGTTGCAGGACTCTGATTCTGCTCACAGTTTTATGTGGATACAACAGGTTCTTCAGTTTAGCCTTCTAAAATATGTTCTTATATAATGTTACTTCCCATCTTCCAGCTATTTTAAACACCTTATATGACACTGAGATCATTGGAAATTATGGAGCTTGTCCTCCCAAAACACATTTCTGGGCATATGAAGGAGAACAAGGTGATTGGGATCAGTCAGCCTGGATTTTCTAAAGTTAAATCATGCCTGACCAACCTGACTGTGATAAAATGACAGAAATAATACAGTGATAAAAAGTGGATGAGGGGACACCAGCTGTTGTTTCCTTTGACTTTCTCAAGACTTTCAGCACTGTCTTCCACAACATTTTTGTCTCCAAGTGAGGATGGTAAGGTCTAAGTGTGTGAACTAAATTTAATTTAGTTCATACATTTAGACATAAAACTAATTAAAAAAGAAGGTAAACTAAAAACCTGGTTGGATGATAGGGCTCAGATGCGGCAGCAGAAAAGACAACAGGTGTAAGCTGAAACAGTAACAGAAAGGATAACTTTCCCTTAAGAGCAGAGGCAAGCAGTACAGCAGGTTGCCAGTGAGGCTGTGCACTCTCCATCAAAGTTTTTCAGGACCTCACTGGACAAAGCCCTGAAGATCTTGGTCTCACGACAGAGGTGGCCCTGCTCTGAGCTGGTTGGGCCATGGGCCTCCCAAGTTTCCTTCCAACGTAAATTTTCTATCATTCCTAGTCTTGCCCCCAAGTAACTTACATACTCACATAAGCAGGTGCTGATTTATTTCATTACTGAGTAGTTGCTAAATACAGTTGAGAATAGTAGCTACTACTTAGAAAACAACTGATGTATCAAGTTACCAACATACGTATTTTCATACGTAAAGCAAGACCATAACTGCACAAAACAGTTAAACTTTTTAAAGATGTTGAGTAGATTTGGTTGAGGCAAATGAAACTACTTAGCAGCTTTCTACCATATAAAAGCCTGTATATTTTGCAACCTAAGGAGAAATGTAAGCAGCATAAGGATGTTGTTGGAATTACACTAGACAAAATACAGAATCATTTTACCCATGACCTGATGCAACATTCTTACTATTTTCCTGAAAAACGAAAAGTTTGCTGCCCTAGAAGGCAGAAAATGCAGGTATCAACTAAATAACTAATCAAACTGATTTCAGGGAAAGAGGAGAATTAAAAATTTTTGGTTCTTGTAAAAATGGCTTAGTTCTTGTAATTTTAATTTAGTAGGTTTGAACTTGGAGTAAAATATGTGGCTATTCAATATTTCCCTGCAAACAGAAGTTTAGAATAACACGCTGACTCTTAACTACAGTAATACTAGTAGGCCATTATAATATGTGCCACCAGGCACTCAAAAAAAGACCATCCTCCTTCTATATGAAGGCATTTGAAGAACTAAATGGTGAAAAAAATAAACACAATTTTCACAGAGGTACATTGCAAACATCTCAACACATGCCTTTTTCAGTATTTTTGTCACCAAGAGGCAATGTGTAAAGAATCATCAGAGCCAACCGTGGAAGGAATTGGGAAGGCTGGAATGTATTCTGCAGAGACCCACAATCTGCCCATCTGTTGACAGGGAGGGATTACATCAAATCCCATTGAGCTTTCATATTCACAAATCTGGGAGGAGCAGTAATTGGTTTACTGAAGTTTGTTAGGCTCATAATTTTATCACAAAATCCTCTCAAGGCAAGTTCATTCACAGTATTAATTTTTTTTTCCCTTTTCAATGGCTCATTTATTCTGTAGCACTATAAATATTATGTGAATGAAAATCACAGGAAATGGCTATTCTGTGCTCCAGTGCCTTATTAAAAGATATCTGTTTCCAGAAAAAAATAAATCATAACACTAATTACATCTGCATTTACACAGCTCCTTTCGGAAAGATTATCTAGGACTCCTTATAGAGCATAAAATTACAAACCCATAGCACTGACTATATGCAAACAATCAGATATATTCCATATGCAGCTGTGAAGACTGCCATAAACATTTATATTCATGCTGGTTAATCTGTGCTAGGATTAATGGAGTGAGAAAAGCTGGCCAAGGACACCTATTTAAAGAACCAAGAGGTTTAAGTACATGGAACCAGCACAGTAACTTCTCATCTAAAGTACAGCACAGCTAATGACTATCTAATTTATAATTCTTACTGCAAAGGCTGTTTTGGGCCCAATCCCACCTTGTCCTGCCAAGGAAATTGTGCCTGATGTGTCAGGAGCCATTGTGGTACATGTCTTCACAATACTTGCACAAAACTAAGAGGAAAAGAGCTTTGCACAGGGTAGATTCAGCCACCATATGCATGCTCACAGCCTGGGGTGGATGAGACCCTCATCTCATCTGTGAGGCTTGTTGAGGCAGAGTGGAAGGAAAGGCCTTCAGTGCAGCAGAACGTGGCCAGCCTGGCAGTCCTGAAGTGAAACAGGATTTCAGGGAAATATGTGGATTTTTCAATGCTTAACTCAAACTGCAGGCTTCCAATGCTCCTCTTTCACACAATAACTCTGTGCTGCTGGAAGACTACAGGTGTTGCTGCATTTTTACCTTCACATTTCATAGGTGCCTGGAGCTCCATCTCTGTGCAGACTCAGAACTTAGTCCCACCAAGGCTGAGAAACACATTTCCCACCTTAAGCTAAGTGAAATCCAGAGACTAAGGGGGGCCCAAATATATAGGCTTCCTTACACGTCACCTCCCACGATCTAACTCCCATGTCCCACATCCTTCACAAAATTACTACCACAGCTAGAGAAGGGATGGAGGTGCCTATCATCCTCCACACAGGAAATGAAACCAAACTCAAGCCCTTCAGGTCCAGAAGAAAACAAGAAGATACCCACTTCTGTTTTGCAGGAAAATGCAAAACTGTTACTATCACCCGGATAGTAACAGTTTTGGCAGAGACACTCCTTACCTCTGCTGCTGCTGAATCCCTGCCAGCAAAGCAGGTTTTACTGGGCTGCAAAGCCAGATTAAGAGATAACTCCTCTGTAGCCTGGTGATCAGGCTATTTAATGCAAAATGCAGAGAAAGTCCTGGGACAGAATCCCCTTCTGCTAGCATGTTTTAAACAGAAAATGTGAGCTCTGCTTAACCCTTACAAGAAAGAGGATAAAGATCTACCCCCAAAGCAGCAATCCAGTGGGTGGGTATAAAGCTCTCCTTTCGTCAGCACTGAGGGAGAGGATGCCACCCTGGTATGATTCTCCTATGTGACGTCACCGTGTTGTGGCATCTGGTGTCATGTTTACAGTAACCAGGATAGCAAAGAGGTTCTGGAACCGAGCAGGCTTGCCCAGGTCATATAAGTATCCAAGGTCTATACCATCAGACATGGTGCCAGCCTAGCACAGCTACAGGCTGTTAGGGCCAGCCCTAGAGAGCCTCACTGTGTCACATGCAGAGTTCAGGTTAAGATCCATTACCCCCAGAAGATGCAGATAAATTGTTAAAATTCACTTAATATTTAAAAAGGGCAGAGGAATGTAGCAAATACAGCAAATATTTATGTATATACATTTATGTATATAAATACAAGTATTTAAAAAACACATAAATATACACAGGCATATATGTTAAAAAGTGCCAAGTAAATGTGTACATTTTACTTGGTGGTATAAGAGTTTAGCAGCTCTTGAAGCTTGGAAACACCCTTTTTGACCATTTTAAACCTGCCCGAGTTTGGAACACCACATAAAATCTGAGTGGTTCAAGTACAAGACTAATGAATAAATAGGAATTATAATTCTCTCCTTTCTCGCTATGTAATATGTGAGAGGTATGTAATAGCTGTGAGAGGTGTGTCTGAAGAGCTCTCCTTGGCAACACAGTAGTGACAACCAACCATAACATGCAAATGCCATGGTCTTGTCCAAGAAACATCTATGCAGTTCAGGTTACTTTGCCTTCCAGTTGCTGTCAACAACCAGGCAAAAAATTATCAGCTTTGAAAAGTTTTCTTCTGTGAACAACTGTTCAACAAAGCATGAAACCAACAACTTCAGAACCACATGACAATGGTCCAACTTCCACCCACAACTGCAATGAAGATGTAAGCAGCTAAGCTAGAGATGATGCTTTTATTCCTGTCCCACTTGAACCCAACTTGTTTGGTGTTACATTCTGCTTCCTTCTCACTAGGTGAACTGATAGTAGGCACAGGGGAAACAAAAAACACATAAATGATTTTCTCATCCTTCAGCAACAACAAAGAAATACATCACACAAAATGAAATGCCCCTTGTACGAAAGAATTATTTTATATCCAAATATTAGTTCTTACAAGAGATCCAGTATCTCCTCAACTAGCAATTTTTGAAAAGCTGCAATCTTGTCTAGGAGATTTCCCTAATTGCTACAGCAATAAACCAAAAATCACAATAGGACTTTCTGGCCTACTTGTTTCTCTTTCTGGTACCTTCTCCCATATGCTGCTCACTGTTTCCAGCTGCCACAGTCAATGCATTTAGTTGATATCTGCTTTCCAATACCTGCAAATTTATTCTTCAAATGGTTGTTCTTTAGTGGTTTATCACTCACAATTAATTTTTTGGAAGTTAAAAATTTCTCTCTGGAGACACTGCTTTAAAGCCCTGCTTGAACATCAGAAAGCACTATAACATAGCATACTCTATATACATACAGTACTATACAGTGCAATAGCCAGCGAATTTACTGTTAGTAATTATATTATTCTTATTTTCACAGTTCACACCACAGCCCTTTTCAGTAGTTACTACATACTGAAGATTAAAAAAGAAACCAAAACAAGCAAACAAAAAACCTCCAATAATAACAATAAAGGCATTCTATCCAACCTGCACTGACTTTCCCCCAGAGCAGAGTGGCAACTCCTTTCCAGCATTAACACTTCCGGTTGGATTTTCATATGAATTCCACTTCAAACAAGAACCACTTTATTCCCATAGTTCCATATCGTGTATACCTGCAAGTTAACTGAGGACTGCAAATCAACTGCATGCCAGTTCCTTGTCAGTCAGGCTAATTCCCGCAGATTAGAGAAGGAAATCCCCACAGTCCCCCAGGTCCTAAGCCCTACCATTACAGAAAAGCATTTTGTTTCTTCCTAAATCATCTTCCTAGAGAAGAAAGAAAAAAAAACCCCAACTAATTAGCCATTGATTATTACTACCTGCATCAGAGGAGATGAACTAAACCTACAGATCTCTGACTGTGAATTAGTTCCCAGATCACCTACTACCAACACCATGTGTGTTTACCCTGATTAATTCAATGATCACATGGTTACTTGTTGTCAGTACTAAACCTACAAGCACAAATCCCTCCCCCCTGTTTTTCTGGTATCTCTATGCCACCACCCTCCAAGGAAGGCTAGGCACCTTTACTCTGAATAGAAGGTTTTGAAACTCCATGAAAAGTGGTCAGAGACATAAAATCTAGATCATTCTTTTGTTCTTCACAACAAAATGAAGATCTTCCCTAAATTCAGAGGAGTAATTTCCCTCCTGATTCCTTGATACCTCTAGATGAAGGCTGGTTCCCAAAGTCTGTGGGCATCACTTGGCAGGGTATGCATTCTCTTACTTGAACAGAAGCCTGAGTTCACCCTCTTAGACTTTGTCTATACCTTCCCCACTTCTTCATGTACTTCAGTTCTTCAGCTTTTCCCAGTCTCTTTCTCCCTCAGAAAACAGAGAAGACTTAAATTATCACTGAGAGCTTCTGAGAAAAAGATGACAGCAAAGAAGCATTCCTTTTCCCACCTCAAATACACATGCACAAACTGTAAGCAGCCCATCAAACACACCTGCCAGAAGACCGGCAGGAGAAAACGATTACCCACTTCGCTCCAAACACTGTTTTTTTTTCTACGTTGTGGATAAAGGGTGAGTTTCAATGCATGTTTATCAGCATTTCTAGAAAGCACTAACTGGCATGACTCCAAGGCTGCTCTTCTGGTTCCACCTTTGGATCACAGTATTTTGATTCACTTTTTCTTCTCTGAGTAAGCATGAATACTTAATATGAGAGTCTTTAAAATATAACCAGGAGTTCACAGTTCTGCAATTCTGAGTCTCTACTAATATTAAACTCCTGAGGATTAAAGAATAAAGGAGACTTTGTTGTCAGTTCAACACAACAGCAGCATTCCAATTTTTTACAACACTGAGGCATGTACAATAAGTGAGCAGGTAGCAAATAATTACCTTTCTAGTGCCAATGATCTTATTGTGCACATGGCTGGAGGGAACTGACTTGAGCTAAGAGGAGAAGAAAGGAGGCTTCTCCACAGCACCCACGGCAAAACACAGAGCACTGAGTTTCCAGGTTTTCTGATTCTTTCCTAAAGTTGGCAGTATTTGCTTCTTAAAACACTCTGCATAGCTGGTATTTATTTACTGTTCAAAATTCTTGATTGTTTGGAAATGTATTGTGCAAAATAGAAAAAATATGTAAAGTGTATAAAAATTTTTTTCTTCCAATAAATTTCCTATCCAGTTGAGCAAGAAAGACTAACCACTCAATGCCTTCAACTTCACCTCCCCAAATCATTTCTATGTTAATGTATTATTATGTGATAGACTTTGAGCAAGGGTCAAGTAGCTCTTAGAAGTAGGAACATTGTGCACTATTGTGAAAGTTAATGGAAACATATTTAAAGTATATTGAAAAGAACAAAGGTGCATTAAGAATACCTTTAAGTATTCCCAAAATGCATTTTTATGTTGATTAAGGTCTTTACAGGAAATAAGATAAAATATTTCAGGTGGACCTGAGGTTTTTTCAAGTATTATACAGAAAAGACCGATACGATTAACATTATAGTTTTAAATCTTTTTCCTCTTCCATCTCCATGTGTTGCTCTCTACCCCATTCCTAATTTTTATGCTGAAGTATTCCAGAGCTGGATTAAACACCTCCAGAGAAAAGCACAGCAGTAAGCACCATCAGTGTTTGACTGAATCAAATGACTGTTAGGAACAATCACTTCTACAGTTAAGAAAAAATTGTCTCCAGGTATATGCTGAGCCTAGCAAATGAATAAGAGGGAGGCAGGTGATTTTCTGACTGAAACCTCTGTATATGTAACCATTACATAGGTTGTGCTAACAAAGAATAACTGTTTAGAAACATCCTTGTTAGGCCCCCTTAGATGAGACAACAAAAGAAAGAAAAACGTGCTGATGCTCTACTAGTTTTCAACGCCCATTTGCCTTTATTTTTGCTTTATCCCATGTCACTGCATGTATGAAGCCACATCTACAAATTTACTTGCAGAACCACTAAGCTGTCATCTTTAAGCCTCTCCTTCACCCCCTTACCATAATTGCCAGATGCAATTGGATAAAGATGGAGAATACAGTTTTGTAATATACCTTTTTACTCATATTTGTATTTTATCACAGAATCATAGAATAGTTAGGGTTGGAAAGGACCTTAAGATCATGTTGTTCCAACCCCTCTGCCATGGGCAAGGATGTTTCACACTAAACCATGCTGCCCAAGGCCCTGTCCATCCTGGCCTTGAACACTGCCAGAGATGGGGCATTTATCACTTTTCTGGGCAACCTGTTCCAGTGCCTCACCACCCTCACAGTAAAGAACTTTTTCCTTATATCTAACCTGAAAATATAATTCTAAACATGGTCCAGATCTCAACAATGACTTTTCTCTCTCCTTTTTAAATCCTAATTATGCTCATGTAATTTGTCTTGCTCAAAATAGCTTCCTTGTTTAAGCTTGTTTCCTATCCCTATTGTCTCCTTTCTTTCCAACTCTCTGGGTACTTTCCCTTCTTAACTATTTTTTCTCCATTCTCTGTGTATCTGCACCAATACTTCAACTCAGTGGAATTCACATCCGCCCTGCTGTCATTTCTCTCCTTATCTCTCCACTGGTATTTCACTTCCCAAACACTATCACAAAATAATCAGCCTTTACAAAATTTACAGGATTTCCAAAGCTGGCTGTCAGATCCCTGTTAGCTTTTCTACATCGATGTTTTCCCACAAATACATGCTATCCTTCAGAGCATGCTGTTCACATACATTTCATGTGCACTCCCACTTGCAATTCATATCCACTGGGCAGAAATATCTATGGAGACCAAACTCTTATTATAGTGTGCCAGCATTTGGAAACAGCCCCATATCTGACTGAGCGAGGTAAGGGATCCCACATCCCTCTTGACAACATGCATTCCATGTGTTTTGACACTAGAGAAACAGATACAGAGAGCTCATCCTGAAGAGCTGTGACTTCTGGGTAGGAGGCTTGGATTTACTCCTAGAATCAACATCACACTTCATTCCCTTCCACTCACCCAGACTGGATTAGATGGGATCCTGATATAAAGGAAGTAATGCTCACAGTCTGTTCAAAAATGAACTTCAGAGCAATACTCTATGAGCACATGAAGTCATTATGACGCAGCTGCTCTGCAGCTCTCAGTAACGGAAACAGTTCAGTAAAAAACCAGAGGGACTACTGAGCTTTGACCAACCTTTGTCCTGTCCCCAATCTTCACCTCCTTTCTCTCCAAATTAAAAAAGTAATGGGGAGAGTAAGGAATATCCCATGAGTATGACATGCCATGCCATGAGCACAAGGTGAATCAAGGCTCAAAACAGTAATCTTGCAGAAACCAGTAATTGTATTTCCTAAGGGATATGTACAGGCAGACAAGGGTGCTGGGAAAGGTCATTGTCTCTAGTACCTCCTGCTCAACCTGCCTAAGTATGGGCCCCAGGTAAATTGAATAATAATCATGGAATGGAGTTAACCCAGGGCATAACGGTACTCATTTTAATGCCCTCAATATGAAGTTCAAAACAGAGGAATTTATCTAAATAATGTACTTGCTAGACTTGGTTGTATCTGTAATGGCCATGACATTAGCAGGTCAAGATCAAACACAGAATAGTAAACCATCTTAGCTATAAAAGAACACCGATGATCCTGCAAATTTCTCTGCTGCTCTGCTCATCCATTATATGTTGTGTGTGATAGCAGATTAAGAATAATGACAAATCACATTCAATAAACTCAAAATATAAAACACTGGAACTATTTTCCATTCTTGCTGATAATTGTAACTGATCTCAAATATCAGATTGTTACCAATCTTCACAGAATGAGATGGCAGTTCATTAATGAAGAAAAATTGAGAGTTTGTTTGCATTGTACTGAATTATAATTACTTGGAAATAAATACTCTATTGTTATACATGCAGAAGCAAACATAATTTTGATACAAAGTCGACATTTAAACCCCATTTCTTACCTCGACCCTTTTGGCTAAAACGTTACATCTATCTTTTTGAATCACAGAGGTACATATAATTGTCAAATAGAAGCATCAGTATCCAAGTGAATTTTCTCATTGGAGATAATTCTGTGATCTATACCTAATTATTATTTTCAAGAAAGAAAAGCACTTCATTTTATGATTTATACAAGTTGGATATCCTATATTTACATTCAATGCAACTAAACTTTACTAATTTTAAATCAGAATAATACTAGGAAGTAAAGATATTGCTGAGTATAACTTGATGCAAGAAATAACGCTTATCTAAGGGAAATATGAGCACAGACCCATTAATTACAGAAGGCCTCATTTCTAAATAGCTGCATACTTTTTGTAAGGGAGGAAAAAAGTATTTCCATTTTTTCAAAAACCATAAAAATCTTTCACAATAGTAAGTGATATATGAGCCTTTTCTTTGTAAAGCAACTTATTAAGAGTTCAGCTGTTTTTTCCTAGGGACATTTATTTATACTGGGAAGATAAACTACTTTGTTAATTAAAAAAAAAATGTAACAATCTCTTCACCCAAATTCACTTTTTGTTTAAGATGAGTAATGAACAATTTCAATCAGAAAGGGAGTTTTCAGGATGATAAGCACTGAAGTAGTACACTTCAAGCAAGGATCTACATATAATTTTTACTATAGCAGAGCTTGCATTACATCATGTGTCATTTTAAGCTGCCAAACTTGATTATGACAATATTTTTTTCTCTATAAGTACTATATTTCTGTTCTAGAATATGATATGACAAAAGCAGGCTTTTTCTCCTGTGGCCTTCCCCTGGGGAACTACCTCTGACAAAGTGGCACCCCTAAGCATACTTCAAACAGGGAACTTCCTTCTTACACACAGATAAGTACCCCTGCTGTTATTACAGGTAGCTAATTTTAATTCAGCATAAAAAAGAGAAAGAAGTGTTTTCTCTCCCTTGCAAGAGCAATCAACCTTGCCCAGTGGTAATATGTGGCCTTACTGGCTCCACCAAAAACTTCGGCTGTTTTGACTGCATGATTTATATTATCTATTGACAGTTAACTTGCTCATAGCTTTGCTGTTCATTAACTGGAACCTATCAATTTTTTTCTCCCGCAGTTCTGTTTTATGGACCACTTGGTTTCACAAATCGAAGACAGTCATAGTGAAGAATTAAAGTTGACTTTTTTCCCCCCTTGAGAATAACAAGTTATGTTGAAGAGGATCCAAAACTTTTGTCTTCACAACACAGTGATCAAAACAGACAGAAATGGTACCCAGTAAAGTAAAATGAGATCAAAACCAGGACACAGATAGCTTGCCACAACTGGAAAAGAATAAGTCACCATGAGCTTGAGGGAGGGTGAAGATGATAGTATATGTATGTATCCCCTGAGACATAACCAAAGCTTTCACATTTTTGTTTAAGAACCAGCTGAAAGTCTGCAGAAATTGTCTCCCTTCTTGCCAGTGTCTGTTTGTATGTACTATTTTTTAGGTCCCAACATGCAATGGGAATTGGTTTATGAAGTCTGATGTGCAAATGACTTGGCGTTCTCCCCATTCCTCACTGCCATCCCCTCCAAAAGGAAGAAAATAAACCCCTAAGAAATCCTTCGTGTTTGCAGAGAACTGTGTTTACAAATCCCCTATAGGGATCTTGAAACAATCCACCAATTACCATTAGCTTTCAATGTACATCTTTCAATTGGTCAAAAATAAGACTTGTAAATTTAGAAAGCACTTTGTAAAAATAGTTGCAGGAAGAACAACACCACTAATAACAATTATGGAGATCTTTTTAAACCATGAACAATTTTTGATTTTACTCTAAAATTAACTTGTGAAGAATGAGAGCATTTTGTAATACTTACGTTCATTGTTTACTTCCTCTATTCAGCTTTCTGGATGCTATTTATAACAGGAAAGAATGAGTCACTGTCTTGTCTTGGGATGAGCCCTCAAGTATAGTTATATGTAATCATATAAGCTGGCACAGATAGGAACTCAGAGGCAGGTGCTTTTCAGGAGACAACAGTAACATCCACCAAATAGCAATGAAATCTCTATTCTGGGATTAAATATAACATGAGAAAGAAATATGCTTCTTAAGAACAGGAAAGACAGAGACAGTCTTGAGAAGACAGTGGCACCCTGATAACCCTTTTGAGGACTTGAGAAAGGACCAAGAGAGGCTCTGCGGCTCTGTGGCTGCTGAAGGTTTGCTAAGAGGGCATTTTAACTTGGGAACTTTATTTCCCTACAGCCATTAAATCATCACTCTTTTGAGAAAAGCTATATGGCCTAGAGAAAATCAATGCCCATTGCTGAAAATTTCCCATAGAGTGTCTCTATTTCAGAGTTAATTTAGCTTTACTTCCAGGAGATGATGAGATAAGCAAATGTGTCTCAGCTTTTAGGACCACCCTGGGCACCAAATAAGCCCATGGCCTTAGGGGAGGGATAAGCTGTGGTCAGGATGGGTTAAGTGGGGGTTTTCAGGAAGGCTTAAAAAAAGGCTAGATCATGGGGAAAATCTCATTTGTACAAATGCCTGACAATCAGTGTCAAAAATGTTAATACAGAATCCTGATTCCAAGATACATTTTACCCTGAAATATTAACAGAAAAAGGTGGTTTTCTGATTTATAAGTACTTCTCCTTTCTTGAAAATTTGCAGCTTTGAAGGCTTTGCAAAGACTCATAAAGAGAAAAAGAAGACAAACTACATAGCTATTTATGCCACCCATTTACTTACAAAAGTAATAAATCTGTCTACCTTGAACAAAAAGCCAAAAAAAAAAAAAAAACCCACACAGGCACTTCTATATGAAGAAACCCTGAATTCACTGCCTTTTTCTTCATCTCTCTGACCAAAACCCAACTCTGCAAGAGGTGGCCCCACTGCCTTTGAACTTTGATTTTAGGACAGCTTCTTCTGCACCAGTCCTACTTCTCAGTCTAGAATTTCCTAGTTCTTCCAATATACTGTACCAGCTCAGAGCAGACCCAACACCTTGCACAGCCTTAGAGCCCCTTACAGTTAATGATGTCTCCAAAGGGATTGCTTGTTAATTCACACCATGTGTTTCTTTAGTCACTTAGCACAAAGATAACACGTATTTTTCTTAATTCTGAACAGTGTTCTAGAACTATTTGGAGGTACTTAGTACTCCGTGGGTTTTGAAGGCCAGTTAATAAGGATCAGCAGCACTTATTCAGCAGGCTGGAACTGCAGAATTAAATTTCCCTCACTTCTCCTCATACACAAGCCAGAAAGCGTTAATATCTCACACAGACTCCAGGATCACAGACACTAGGCCGAGCAGATTTCATCCTTTGTTTTCATGTTCAATATAAAAGGCTTTAGAAGCTTCAGCACTGCATTTGAAACATACTGAAAAAGACCATGTACATGTTACAGATTACTGAAACGTTCCTTGTACAGAGAAATTCCATCTGCATTTCAAAATATCTTTTCTTTGCACAATACAATCCTGAAATTGCTGCAGGACATCATAGCCACGAAAACCTTTAACATGGCCCTTCTGCATCAACTCATTTGCTAATGTCTCCTGTTAACTGATCTTAGCCTGGCCTCAATCTTCTTTTAATGAAAGAGAAGGAAGAGGATACTTTAACAGCTATTATTAGCTCTTAGTACCTGTCTGCAGAAAACAAAACAGAGCCTTTAATTCCCCAGACTCTCCTACAGGCCCAATGAGACACTCAAGATAATCAGCGTAAAAAACTCAGTGTGTGTGAAAAACGAGGTGGTGGTATAGTGATTCCTTCACTTCTCTATCTGGAGAAGAACCTTACCTGAACATTTATTTTTTTTTAAAGTGTGCTAATTTAACCTTTACACTTAGAAAACAACATT
This sequence comes from Pezoporus occidentalis, assembly GCF_034315485.1. NCBI lineage: Eukaryota > Metazoa > Chordata > Aves > Psittaciformes > Psittacidae > Pezoporus > Pezoporus occidentalis. The sequence continues at coordinate 7,638,671 of NW_026915877.1, forward strand.
TTAAATCCTGTAACTTTATCTAAGGCTTGAGGCAACTACACGGGTTTTGGTATGGCAGGATTTCTGCACCAGCTTAAAAATCTATATGCAACATGGGGACCCTTTTGTTACCCATAATTTTCAGATGATGCAATTAATGCTCTTATCTTACTGCAGGCTAAAATGTTGCATTTCCTTCCAGAGCTGAGAGCTTTACAGCCTGTATTCCTGTAGGGCAGACAAGATGTAAGTTCTGTCACAAGTGACACTGCTGTACTGAGCACAGTACTCTTTTTGGAGCACGGGATGGGTTTTATGCAGGGACAGGACCACAAACCTTTATTCATCCTGCAGCAGAGAACCGCCAGCAGAATGAATGTTGCAAATGCTCAGAAATTTAGAAAATCTGATTTCATTTCTGAAAATGAACATTGATTTCCTTATGTCTGTATTTTTTTCTAATAATGCAAGGAATCTCTTTTTTTCAGGGTTTGGGTTTGTTTTCTAAATTAGTGAAAATAAGCTTTTAGGTCAAATATTTGCTAAAAGATGGCCTCGAATCACTGTGAAAACTGGTAACATATGTGATTGCTTCCCTAACTGGATAGCTTGATAATTAACTATTAAGGGTAATTGATATATACGTAAATGGATTACAACACTTGCAGTTCAGACTGTGCTGGTTAGATAAACTAGGTACATGAACTTCAAGTACAGCACGGACTGTGGTTTCAGCTTAATTTTACTCTCACATTCATTATGCGGTATGAATAATTTAAAGAGTGATTCACAGCTTGAGAATTTTGATGTATATAGGAATACATGTATTTTCAGATCTAAAGACATCTAGAGAGAGAGAGAGAATAAAAAGGCAACTTTTTTTGTGCAATGTTAATTTAGGTTTACTTTTACAGACCTCATTGAAAGTAAGTTACTAAGCCCCTACTTTTTTATTTGCCTAATTAAATACAGGCAAATGAGAAAATAAGGAATTTTTCCACAAGCAATCCTTCAGTCTCAAGAGGAACATTATTTTTACATAAAAATATTTTTTTCTTAGCAAAAGAACAAGTTTTCTAAATATATTAATATCTTCTGCCTATAGTTTACACTCTGAGTTATAAACATTAATAATTTTCACCTACCTGTCTCTTAGTAAAATATTAACTAAAACTAAAGTCTGGAATAGGGCTGGAAGGTTATCTTACCTTCTCAGATTTTTCAATCTCCTTTACATAACTGAATGCTGCTGAGGTGGCAGGATTGCTACTGTTTTCCCCAAATAATTTCTAAATTAATCCCCTCTACCCTCCATAAAGAAGGATTTATGTAAGAACAAACCCTACTTTATCCAAGTCACCTAAACGTTTCTTTTTTTCCATATCCAAATTCATATAGGCCACATGTCCTACAATTTTTGTGTCATATTGGTTCTCTACACTCTTTTCCTGATGCAGCACTGTATACACATTCATGTGCATTTCTCAATACAGCAATTTAAATGCTAAGGATTTACTGTTATCTATAATAAACTTAAAATTATTTCTAGTACAAGAAACTTGATTCTCACTAAATCTTTTGTTTTTACTAAACCCATTACAGTCCTTTTTGCTGTAGCGCTTTCAGTAATATTACCTGAGTATTTTCATTAGTAAACTTGTTTACCTATGACTGTTAGAAGTACCACAAAATGCATGGTAGGTGAATTGATTTAATTGCCCTTGATATTTAAAAGCATTTGTTTGTGTTCATTGGTATGGAGAGTATTTTTGTAGCTGCCGTTGCTTTACAAATATTTCAAAATGCAAAAACTTGGACCAATACAAGACAAACTACAAAAATGTGATTAGTTCACACATTTCTCTCATTGACAGATAAAGTACTCTTTTAAAGGAAGTCTCCCTCTACCTACTCTGATTTGCAATGAAGTCTTCCCTCTGATATCACGGAAAAATAATAAAACTTCATAGTGTGGCAAGAAGATTTATAAATCAAGTTCAGTTTGCAGAAAATACACTTCCACAATTTAAGAAACACTGCAAAATACCATTTCTGTAGCTCTTCCCATTTAAGACAAATGAACTTTTACCCGATTATCTCAGTGAATTGTCAGAAACAGTAGTCCTCTACGTTATGTTTTTCTAATTCACTTGTCTCCTTTTAAGGAAATGGAGACTTGAGATTCATTCATAAAGCACCAAGGTACCACAGACAATCAGAGAGCACCAGTGTCCAGCTCCAAACATCATACTCTCTTTCACAATGTGACAATGTATCTAAATAAACTCAATCAAAAACAGGTCTCTAATGAAATATGCTGCAGTATACTGGTGTTAAGCTGATGCAGGTGAGGTCTCTGGAAAGGCAGGTTTGAAACACAACTAAACAAGGGGAAAAAAATAAAAATCCCTGCAGAGCATAGCCAAACTTCCAGGAAACAACTGTCCAAATTCCCTTACTAGAAAGCTGCTTTATAAATATTAACATTTCTTCACTTCCTCTAGGGAGGAATTTCTTCAGCAACAACAAAGAAAATCTGAACACCTACTAGGAGGTCTTCATTAGCACTACGTGCTTACTGCAAGTGTTGAAGAGTTTTCAAATGGGCTGTTCCATGTGAACTCCCCTGCACTCTAATTTCTCCATTTTACACTTCTAGACACTGAAGTGAATTTCTACTTCTATGCTACCTTTAATATCAACATTCACTGCCAATAGTTTCTCCTTTTTTCACAATCAAACAAAAAGGCAGGAGATTGGAATACTGTATGCTGAGATGAAAATAAAAGTACTGAAAGAACATTTGATTAATTCCTTCTTTTACCTCCATACCAAAAAGAGAAAAAAGAAAAGCAAGGGTATAACTACTACGATGAGACTTCTTGTAATGACAGCTAATGTAAAGAAACTTTCTGCTTAAAGAAAGAATAATTCTTGTGGTCAGCAAACCACATAAATTAGATACACAGTGTGCCTAAAATGTTCTCTCTCACATTCCTTTCTTCTACAGATGCACAGGCACCTTGCAGGGAACTCAGAAGTGTCTAGTCCAAAGCTCCTACTCAGGGCAGGGTCCTCACCCACAAGAGGAGTCCAGGCCCTCCAAGCAGTCCTAAAATCTTCCAAGAAAGGATGGACAACCACCGCTTAACTGTCATCATGGTGAGCTTAGTGGGTTTCATTTTTCTTCTCAGACCTGAAAGAATTCTCCTTGTTTCAACTTACAGCCATGAAGACTCCTAATGGAGACTCTTACAAATCTGTATGCTAAGAAATACTGCTGTCATTTTTAACCTGTAGTGTGCAATACTTCAGGTAATGGTTAGACTTCTACTAATGAAAACTTGACATTATCTATGTTTTATCTTACAAATGACATCCACCCCCATGGTCTCAAAACACAAGACAAAAGTTAATACCATTCCACTGAGACAGAAAGATGTATCATCCCTGTTCTTCAGTGGTGAAAATGAGACTGGCTATAATTAAATGGGTGGGAGAAAATTATGTTTGCAGTCACCTGGGAAATTCAGAACACATGAGAACTACGAGATGTCTATGCATTAGACTGGTATGCTGCTGTAGCCTACAACATTAACATGAGAAGCCAATGCTAATGTGCAAGTGTGAAGATGACTATACTCTTTACAAACCAAGTTGCTTCCAGACCCTTTTATCCAAACACCACCAGCTACATTAAAATGGCAAATATTAGAGCATTTCCTAAACACATTTACAGCTATTTATAAAAGAAAATATAGTTGGAAGTTTACATGGGACATGACCATATATTGGTCATGAAAAACAACTGAGCTTTTGTAATGAACTAGAACTAAAACCATAAATTTTCCATGACTTGTACTATTTATTTCTGAGAGACAATGTCTGCTGCCAGTGGATTAAATCAAAAGTGTTTGTAATATGCATTTTTTGCTACAGGCAAAACTGAAGAGGTGACAAGGAACACCTGTAAACTAGAAGGCATGAGAAAACAGATACAGAAAACAAATATTATGAAATGAGGCAACACAAAAATCCAAGGTAACATGCCACAAATTGTCTTGAACACTTGCTTATTCCATCCCAAGTCAGGCTTTTTTTCGTCTGTTTAAATATGGAGTACTTAAAGAAGACTTCCTTTGAGAATAATTTTCATATGGGAACACCTAAAACAATCATTCTAAATAAAACATGTCCTGCCTTGTTTGTGCATCATTTAGTTTCATATACTTCAGGGAAAATTACAAAAGTAGAGTCACTCTGCCAAGTGACAGCTTGCCAGTGAAAATAATTGGCATTGTTCTTTGAGGCACACAGAGCACGAGGCACACAGTACTCTATCATGTGTTAATCGGTAAGGCTAACAATCAAGTCAGTCTAATGCTGTCAGACCTCCAGGTCAAAATATTACCATTCCTACTGAAAGAGAAGATCTGCAGTCGAATGCTAAGCAATAAATTTATTATAATAGAATGTGTTTATTGTGATTTATGGTATAAATGAAAAAGGCTGACTCTTGATGCTAGCTTTCACGCTTAGGCTGTATTGTCCTAGAGCTGACAAATGTTTTCAAGCCACCAGCAGACTTCAAGGGTGTGGTAAAGAGTCTTTGCCCATATGTGCCTATAAAAATTGTGGAAAAGTTAGCATAAAGTGTAATCAGTTTTTTTTTTTTAAAACCCCAAATTTTCACAGTTTTAAAAATACAAGCTATGTTGTACATTAATGCATAACTGCCTATCATTCCAGTTTTCCAAACACTTCCCAGTAACCCTAAAGCAAATGCTACAGTGTAAGTAAATCAAAAGTTTTGCTTTTTTTCTATCCATGCAGCAGTTCATACACAATTCTTTTTGCAGTATGTGTTTAAGAATCAACCATGGCAGAGTCGTAATAAGAGCAATTAGCAAGCAGGTTGCCTGGTGCTAGATTATTAACATATTCATGTGCAGCAAAAATACCCAATTGTTTGGATTTACTAACAGCTTGCAAGCAACCTATTGCTAAGTATGCAAACACAAATAAAGAGAGAGAATTCAGAAACAGCATTACTTAGAAAACAAAATCAGGGTGATGAAACTAAAAGGTAGTTTGAAGGTATAAATCAGCTAACCATGATGCTTAGCAGCTCTTCCAAGCAGTGCTATCAACATGTACTTAGATATGGAGATTAACCTGATTTCCCAGGAGGTATGTGAGAAACACAACAGCTGCCAAATTCCTATAATTTATTGATCATTTATCAATGTGAAGACCTTACCTTTTATTTCATAGCATCTCAGTTTCTCTTGGTTAGGAACCACACACAATGCTTTTGGAAATTCAGCCACATTTCTTTGTCCACAGACTTAATGGCAGCTCCAAGGAACTACAATAGGGTTGTCAGGCTACATCTCTTGTAACAGTCTTTCAGAGCAGGAGAGACTGTGTGCAGTGTTCACACTCGTGAATAACCTGGGCAATAGTGTCCATTGCTAAGTCCACCCCTCAATCATGAGTCCATCTCTATGTTGCATCTCTGTTCTGATGGCCTGAAGTATCATTGGCCCACCAGGCTCAAAACAATTCACCATCCCCTTTAGCAGTTACTGCAACTTGTCGCTGGGGTCTCCATACAGCTGCCTTCCATCTCCGATGCTTTCCCACAGTACGGCAGGACCCATCAGTAAACAAGGCATACTGCTTTTCACTTTCTGACAGTTTATTATATGGTGGGGCCTCTTCAGCTACGGAGGCACCCTTGCATTTTTCTGTAACTGTTTTTACACCAATGTACAACACAAATCACCACCACTACTATCAACTACAACAACGATAAGGGAAAATAACAAGGGAAGAGAATACGATACCACCGGCCAAGAAACAAGTCCCACCCGGAAGCCCGTGTCCTTCCGGGTAACTCCCAGTTACCCCTCACCCCGGGCATGACATGCTGTGGTATGGAATACCTCTTTGGCTAGCCCGGGTCAGGTGCCCCGTCTCTGCTTCCTCCCAGCTTCCCCTCCTCCCTGGCAGAGCATGAGCCTCACAAAGTCCTTGGTCAGGGTAAACATCACTTAGCAACAACCGAAAACATCGGTATCACCAGCACTGTTCCCAGGCTGGAAGTCAAAACACAGCACTGCACCAGCTACCACAAAGGAAAAACATGACTGCTACTGCTGAACCCAGGACATTATTTAATAGAGTTTTTGCTTTTCTTCAGAAATAGAGAGCTTAGCTTGTATTTCTTCTGAGTACGTGATAAAACCAATATTCATTACTGATGCCATTACATATACGAAAATACATAGCTTAGTTCTTTGGAGATATGTGGTCAGTATATGTGCAGCACAAGGAAGAAAACCTTCATTCAGATTATAAGCAGTGTTTTTACAGACTGTACTAACAGTATTGAAAAACCTTTGAAAGATCAGACTTTTCAGTCTAGTGCTTGCATTCAAGAATACACCAGAGATAAGAAAAGTAATGCATTTAGGCCAATAGCTTAGTCAATTAAGAGTGTAAGAAAATTTTGTATGCTTGCAGGATATTTCTTGTTAGTAATGAATTCATGTTTTTTGATGGACAATATATGAGCAAAAATAAGAAATAAATATGGATTAAAAGCATCTTTTCAACCTGCTGTCAGTAGCTGAGGCTTACATAACCAAATTTACGTAACAAAGATTAAAATCTCAACCAGCCATCAGGTTTTATAGAAAAGATCCTTTCATTCTTGGGATCTCCCATTTCTAATTCAGTCCAGGCTCACGATGTGTTTTCAGTTCTATTTATCCACAGTTCACCGGCTTATGTGTATAGAAAAGGGATAAGAGGCACAACTGCATATCATTTCGATGCATTAAATACCATATTATGTGGTTTAACACATCTATGTTGACCCATGATAGACTAGAACACACTGCAGTTGTTGATGAGTACAAATTCACAGAGTAAGGGTAAGTTCTGCTGTCTCACCCACACACAATCATTCATTTCCATCCCCAAACTGGTCACTTGGATCTATATCCAAATGTGACCAGTGACGCTTTTCAGAGCAGTGTACTGAGATCTAAGTACATCTTGGGATATACCTACATCTTCTCAATATGTGAGAAGGATAGGCCCCTTTACACTTACCACTCTGTGAACATAGCATATTTGGGGTTCTAAGTCTTACACTATAAAAAAGAAAAAAAGAAAGACTTAATGGAAGCATATACTAAAGAGGGCAACTTGCTAAGATTTGAAGACAATCTCAATTTGCCATGTCCTCTCAAGGATTCAATTTAGTCCAACTCAACAAGGGTTTGCCCTCCATGTCTCTTTAATTCTTGGCTTCTCAGCTGCTCCCATTGGCATGATGATTACCAATCAAGGTGCTGCCAGAAACCCAGTTAGAAACAAGGTAACAAAAATCACATCTCATTTTTCATAATTATCTGAAATGCTATACAAGGATAACAATTTTTCACCATTATAAATATCTTAATGACTGAAAGCAGTAATTTAGAAATTTCCCATTCAATTATTTCCTTCCCATAAAGTAAAATTAACATTAGAAAACTATTTTTATACAGAAGTTTGATAGTATTTTTAAATGAAAATTTAACAATTATAGTCGAATTACAACACAAAGGCAATCAAAAGAAATAGCTAAAGTAATATAAGATCTTCATTGACTGAGAATGTACATGAAGTATTAGTCAGTCAAAAAACCTAGTCAGTATTAAAACCCAGAACCATCTTGTACCTTATTCAAAATGATCAGTACCATCCAGAAAAGCCAAATTTCAGTACCACTTAAAAATCCTTTCAAAATTAATTAAAATATTTGAAATGTGCAAAAGCAAAGAATGCTGGCTTCACAATATCACTGAACTGATAGAAAGTCCAGGGCCAAGTAGTAAGAAATAGTTTTGTAGCTATTGATACAGACATTTCTCCAGAAAATTATTTGGCTCTCACTTGTACAGAATAGATTTCTCCATGTTACTGACACAGTCCATGAATAGAGCCATTCTCCACCCCAAATCTTTTTTTTTCCCTTTTCTATTCTGTCAAGTGATGCCTTATTCTCTATAAATCCTGTTCAACAGTTCAGAATATAGCTATTACTTCAATCAGCTGAAATTTAAATTTTGCCAGGCTGCTCCTCCACAGCATGCTGCCAGCACATCGGAAGACATGGAAAGCCCTGGCCAGAGGAGTGGGAAAAGCAGTATTGTGCAAGCAGTATACATTTAAACATTCCTAGTAGTGATGTCTAAATTTTAAACCTAGATTGCACAATGTAACTTTTTTCTGTAAGCAAATCTAGCATTTAGTTCCATCTTTGTTTTATGTAGAAAGGATTTATTCAGAAAGCTTTTTTCTTTGTGCTTATATACTAAACATGAAAGTTCAGGTTATTCAAAGAAAACACGGAATACTCACATGATATTGAATATTTGTGGAAAATACTATTTTGCTGTTCCGTACTTCCCTGTGAGAGTTTATGGAGTAAACCAATCCTTTTCTTTTTTGCCACTTTTTTTTTTTGTTTGGTTGGGGTTTTTTTATAACCCTTATCCTCTTTGTTAAGTGGCTAGGCTTAATTAAATGCAGAGCTGTTTAAGTGGTAGAGTATTTCAATGCACAGATGTGTCATGTTTTCTGCCATTATTCCAGTACTAGATAGTTGCATTTGGTCTCTAGCCATGTATCCCAGTGAAGTAACTCTCAGACTATACGTTAGTTGGCAAAAAGTGAAATTTCCTGGCTAAACTACTCTCATATACTCATCAACCTCCCTTAGAGCAACCACAGGGATTTCTTAATCACAGAAAGTACTGAAAGGGCCAAAGATCAGAAGTGTGATACAGGCATGTTAGAAATGACAAGCACAGAAAATTTCATAAAGTCATAAAGATGTGTCTTTAAACAGTCAAGCAGTACAAATCACCTATCACACAGCACATTAATCCTCATCTTCTACTACAGTCTTTAGTTTCATGCATGAAGATTCTTCAGTAACAGTTTCACCTCCCAAGCTGATTCTATGTATTTGTTTCTGACTCCAGCTTCTCTCCTCACCCTCACTGCTAATTGATTTTCATGCCCAAAACACAAAGGCAGAGTTTCTTCTTAACCCAGTACTTGTCATCTCCACATAGAGACTCCAAGTAGTGAGGCAACTAATTCTCATCAATACACTTCTCACTTTTCAGCAGCTTCTCTTCTGTTTGACCACAGTGCAAGGTGCTTTAAAAAGATTTCAGACAGCTGTAGCTCAGTTTTTTCATAGTCAGTATTCTCAAAAACTTGAATCAAGATGTTTGTGCTTTGCGCTTACTACTGTAATATGGTAATGCCTTTCTGAAACACACAGCCACAAATCCATAGGAGTCCAAATGTGATCTTACAAATGTGTTTTACACTGTGTTGTGGTTTAAACCCAGCTGGTAACTAAGTACCACACAGCCACTTGCTCACCCTTCCCCTTATCTCCCCCCTCCCCCCCAAGCAGGGCTGGGTAGGATGGTTAGGAAAATCAAATGAATGTAAACCCCACAGGTTGAGATAAGCACAATTTAACAACTAAAGTACAATACAATACTACTACTAAGCGAAATAACAACAGGAGAGAATATAAAACTGAGAAGTGAAAAAAAAAACAACTAAAAAACACAAGTGGCGCACAATACAATTATTCCCCACCCGCTGACCAATACCCAGGCTGACCCTCACAATGATCAATCCCTTCAGGGTAACTTCCTCCAGTTCATACACTAGGCATGACGTGATGTGGTATGGAATACCCCTTTGGTTAGTTTGGGTCAAGCGTCCTGTCTCTGCTTCCTTCTGGCTTCTTGTGCCCCTCCTCACTGGCAGAGCATGAGAGATTGAAAAGTCCTTGATCAGGGTAAACATGACTTAGCAGCAGCTAAAACATCAGTGGGTTACCAGCATTGTTCTCAGACTACAGTCAAAACACAGAACTTCAACAGCTACTAGGAAGAAAGTTATCTCTATCCCAGACAAAACCAGGACACACTGCCAGGGTAATGTTCCATCATTTATTATGTTTTCTCACAGTATATAGCTCGAAGGTATTGTTTGTTTTGTCCCTGCTAGAAGAAAGGGCACTGAACAGATAGTGACAGCAGTGTTTTCAAGTTACCATCCCAAGTGGACTTTCTGGTTCGTTTGTTGTTTTTTTCTTTTGTAATCTGTGGTATTCTCTTTTGTATTACTGGATCTGTGATGATTAAATCTGCCTATACAGAACATCAGAAACGTGGTCCAAAAGCTCAGATTATCCAAATAATTTTAAACTTGCTCTCACTGTTACTTTCTATTTGTACCTATTTGTAAGTACCAATAGAAAATTTTACGTTACTTTGAAACTAGGCATGTTATCAAGTCATTCAAAACAGAGAAGCAGCCAAAGGCATCCCTGGTGAGATGGTGTTCTACCACTGCTAAACATACCTCAGTTTCATCAAAAGAAGTCCTTCATCATTTAATTAGTATACTTTTAATCTTGCACTGCTTCACGATGTTCAGTCCCTGATACTTTCCCAACTGAATTTCTAATCACTATAACAGCTTTCCCACCTATCATATTGTCATCAAGCTCTGAGTTACCGTATTGAATTCTTTTTCGCTTTGATCCCAATTTAGTGGACAAATCTTCTCCTTTTTCAAATTACAATAATTTTATAAATTCTACTACAAACAACATGTCTGTTGCCCTACAACACAAAATATACATTATGCTTGGTAAAGATTCAGGACTTGTATATACTACACTTCTTTGTATCAATTGCTCTACTGAAACATAAATGTAGAAACAGCCACAGCAGCTCAGAGGAGCACTTGCCTAGCCACACAGTGTCTTTGCTGGGTGCCTAAAACACAAGTCCAGGGAAGAGAGCAAGAACAGGAAGTACATAGTGGTTCCTCCTTGGAATGATCTCCAGCAACATGCTAATAAGACTTCCAGGAGCTGAGGTTATATTCTCATGGTTACTGGTCGGTGGTGGATTTTCCCTTTATTAAACCATCCAAGCACTTTCAAGTACAGCTTGAGTGGCACCTTTCAAGGTAAGGAGCTCTGCAAAGTAACTATACATATAGGAAGAATGACTTTCTCTTGTTTATTTTGAACCTGACATCTTAACTTCTAGGTTCACTGCATGTTACATAACTCCTGTATTCAGATTGTTATGCTTCTTTGTCATATAGCATTCAGTTTTCACCTTTCCAGACTCAAGGATGGCAGCCTCTGCTGTCATTCCTTGTAAACCTTCCCATCCTTTTGACCATCTTTGTTGCCATTGATCTCTACCTTCAACAGGTCTTCAGTAAATTCCCTTTGAGCTGAGTGACCAAAACCGTACCACATATACATCTGATTGCCTAGAATAGCCCCCTAGGGTATGTATGCATGCTTCTGATTTCTACCAAGGTGTAAGTTTTGCAAGGACTATTTGCCTCTCTATCTACCAACATACTACCAATAGCATGGCTAAAATGGATGTGTGTACAGCTCTAATGGGCCTATCACATGCATGACATAATTAAAAAGCCTTCCTACTTATGTTTTTTTGCCTGTTTGTTTTGTTTTTAAGTAGTGGAAATTGAAAACAGAATCTTCTACTTACAAAATAGGCCCCCTTCATACATCATCAGAGTAAGATTTTGCAATTAAACATCTTTCTATAACCAGAATACAAACGTACACCCTAGTCTGAACATACTTGTAGCACTGCCATAAAGCCATGAATTGCTGATTTTGTTTTTTAACTAAGACAGAATTACATAAATGAACACTTCCATCTCATATCCCAAAGGACTTAATCATTGAAAAAAAGAAACATAAAATCTATAATTATTTGGTTTTTTTTTGGGGGGGAGGGGGTGTGAGCTGTGTGTCAGAAGTACAACAATGGATGTGGAAGCTATGCAAAACCTGTTGCAAGAAGAAAGCTGCACCTTCTGGGCTTTATTTCCTTAGCAGAGAAGTATACATCCAGGGCAGAGGCAGTGATGAAACCCATCTTTCACCACGTTAAACATACAAATGTGTAAACATTTATATCAGTCACCACAGGGCTGCCTCAGACACATGTGGCATCCACTGGTTGTCAGTCATAGTACTTATGACTTTTCTTCAACTTATGACTTTTTGAGCTTAAGTCTTCTTCAGATCTGCTCCCAGACACAAGAAGGAAGATGAAAAGTGGGAGACGCAGGAAGTCTGCATTCTCCACAGCACTGCTCCCAGTGCGTAACTTGTTTCTGAAAGGGAAGCCCAGCAAGGGTGGTTTGTTTTTTTTTCAAATCTGCTTTTAGAAAGAAATAGCAGAAGCAGTGATGTTGACTCTTAATCCTAGGAAAGGGAAAAAACCAGACATATCAAGCCCAAAGGTCTATATGGTGCTGTAAGAAAGCCTGCAGCTGCATTTTATTTTGATTCAAACAACTGGTAGCCACAGTTAGGCTAAAAGGAAGAGAAGACTAGAGAATTTGAGGTAAAACTTGCAGTATAAAACCCACCACAGCACTAAGTAACTTAAAAAACACTAAGATAGCAAAGCAACAAGAAGCCAGTGCAATCTCAGGGTTAATGGTCAGCAAGAAAAAAAAAGGCCAGAATGTATATTTCTCTTTTACATCTAGAGAGTTTGGGAATAAATATATTATTAAGGCAAAGTAAATATATCTCTGTTTTTCAATACTTAGAAGAATATGCAGAAGTGTCACAATAGCTTGATATTTTTAAACACTCATTAATGTACAATTATGCAAAAGTGTATCTGCTTCCAATTCTGTTTGTTTATCCAGAAGTAGTAAATGCATTGCTACCCACCAGCAAAACTGCTGCTATCAACAGTGAGTTAAATCCAAAATATTCTAAACAATCACCAGATAAAAATACACGTCACCATATTTATCAATGCAATTATCTTATTTTAGCCCAAAAATCAAAGCAGTGTTTTCTTGTTTATATATGGACATTTTCTAAGGACCGTGCTTCATCCAATACTTTCGCAAGAGAATACAGTGGGAAAGCTGCTTTCCCCACCCATTCCCACAGGAAGGAATTACTTGAGAATTTTCACCAAGCCAGCCACCAAAACACAAAGAGAGATATATTTTCCTGATGTGTCCTTTTATTTATTGTCCAAGAGAAAGCTTTTAGATTTCTCAAGCATTTCTCAACGCATTTTTAGAAGCCTTTGGCTCTGTTATTTACATTATTTTTTTTCTTTTATGTGTTAAAGATGATGTGTTTAGAATGGATCCCATCTTCACTCCATCTACTTGAATCTCCCTTGCAATGAAAACCAAGAAATCCATTAGATGAAGACCTTGGCTCACTGGAGTGAATAAAACTGACTTACATCAGATGAAAAACACAAGAAAGGGAAATGCAAGTATTTAAAAAAATATGTACCTGTCAGTGCTAAAGCTGATTTTACTTTCATGCAGGATACCTGCCTCCTATTTCTCAAATCAGTTACAGACTCTCTTGCTTTGATTTCAGCTTCAAAGAGAAATTTGGTATTTATTCTCTGAGGAAGGAAAACTGTATCATGCCTCTTTGATGTCTTGTTTCCTAACTAAACTCCCCAACTTTATTGGGGGAATTAAGTAATATCATCATCAGTAATCTGTTTACCTAAAGAAAATAGTTTATTGGCAGTAAACAATGTTTGAGCTGGATTGAGTATGAAAGTGGGTAAACCTTGGTTTATACCTAAAATTAAAATATCAAATAATACACCTAGGATTTTTTTCCTAGAGAAAGAGTTTGGTAGATATAACTTTCTTGCCATTTATTTCATCAATAATGAGCTCCAAAATAGGATCCTTACTTAGCATAGGTCCAAATTTCTGTCTCAGTAGGGGCCTTGACATATGTAAAATGGAGAAATGATGTGGTTTTCTAATGTGGTAGAATATAAAATAAATCACCAGATAATGAGTTCTGCTGATGTGTTGCCTCCATTTCGCAGTTAAAAGACCACAGCTTATGCCTACTCACGTATTTTACAAACATAGCAAGTGAGGTCAATAGAGGAGAAAACAAAAAGCAGCTTAAGGTCTGCTCACTTTATAAAGTAAAGCTCAGAAGTGAAAACCTTAGACTGAAATCTTGTCTTTCACTGAACCACAATGGGAAGGAGCCTCCATGAAACTAACCCCTAACTCTAACATTTGCCTGAGCAGATCATTTGCTACATGGTCTCTCTGGAGCATGCAAGGCCCCTGGCACTAAGGTACAATTTCCAAACTGTAAACAAAAATTAGCAAAGGAATCCCCACATTTGTATCTATAAAGAAGAAACACTAAACAGTATTTTAAAAGACACAAAGTTTAACGCAGTTCATTAAAGTTTCTCCTGCTTGCCTAATTTCCACTGATTTGGTTCAAATAACCGGGCTCTTACTCCAGGGTCCTTGGGGAAAGGAGAGGTGGGAATATGCATCTAGTATGTTAAGTCACAGTGAGTATTGAATTTGAAAAAGCCTAACCTACCATGAGGGTTTTTTAATTTTTTTTTTTTAATTGTGAGAGATATAAGGGAAAACCTCCAAATAAATATTGCTTTCATAATCAATACTAAACTATGACGGTAAGTGTGTTAAATACATCATGGTTATCACTTCTATATTAAGCCTGGGAGGAAGTTTGCTTTTGGAAAGACTGGTTAATGGGTCAGACCTAGCAAAGGCCAAGGCCTTCAACAACAATAATCCTGGCATGTTTTGCTCTTTAGGTCTTTACTGAACATGAGGCTGCTCTGCCTGTCTCCACCTGCCTCCCCAAGCTGCCATGGCTGCATAACTCCAGCTCCTCAGTCATAACTGAGTGGCACCTTGATCCCTTTGTTTTTTAACCCCCCCATACCAACACATGCATGGATTAATTATCCCATACTAGAAAAAACAGTGCATTTACAAAATGGCAAACCCCTGCCTTCGTCCTGCATGAGATGGTTTACTTTGTCTTTTAAACATGGCAGCCACCACATCTGTCACTTGATTTTCCCCAAAATACTAAACATGAAATTTTGCACAGATTCAGCCAGGATAAAAGGGGAATTTTGAGACATGCAGCACAGAATGGTGCTGTGACATAATCTTTATTCTGGTATGTTCTTGGGTGTTCAACATGAAAAATTAATATAAAATACTCACTAGTAATAATAAATTAGAGCACTTAACGTTAACCTACAGGAAATTGTTCCTTGTTATTTCTAGTAAAGAATTACTAAGCACACTAAATATCAAGAAACAATTTTCTTGATTTACAGAAACTGGCAAGTTTGCTACATGTAGTTCAAAAAGTGTTTTCCTTTCATATCTCCTTTTCTTTCCTTTCCTATCTCCTTTACATTCCTTCCTTTCTTTCTTTCCTTCCTTCCTTCCTTCCCATACATAAAGTACTTGTCATTTGCAGGATCTTCAAGGATTTACTGGTCAATAGTGCATCTGAAATAGTTTGTTAATTAAAACTCAGCTTTCTGTTTGAGGCTTAACATTTTCATTGCGTTTTGGAAATGCTAGGTAGATTGACACAATGAATTTAGAAAACACTGGGGAAGAAAACGCAGTGAGAGGGGAGTATCTGGGGCAGGAGATAAGAGGAGCTGATATAATCCAATCCTCCTCTTGTGTTAAAAAACCTGGGGAGTAAGTTAAATATTTATCTGCAGGACAGGTGTAGCAAGAGAAAAAAAAACAAACCTTTATCATCATTAGCTTCAGAGAAAAAAAAAAAGTTGTGCTTATTTATATACTGGCCTTACTGCTATGACCTACACTACAGCTACTATTTGTAATGGGAATACAGGATAAGCAGAGTATACTCATCACCTAAACACCCTTAACAGCTTAAAACATCTGGGTCACAGTGAGCTGTCAAAACACAACAAATAGCCATTTATATTGCTCTGAACGTTGCAATTATGATTAGCAATGCTTTGCTTTTAAATAGTGTTTTTAAAACTAGAGCAATGTAATCTGTGACTTTGCAGGAACTGCTAAAACTGAGGTCCAGAGAAATGCTATGATGTGCAGAGTCTCTGCAGTGGGCCAGTGCTGGCAGAGCTGGCAACTGAAACCAGTCCAAAGCTTTGTCTAGCTGCTCATGCTGCCCCATCCATTAATAATCACCTGATATAATTCAACCTGCTGGCACTTCTTAAAGCTGCTTGGTCTGAAAAACAATGGCTATGTAATTCAAGGTGCAACATGATAAGAAGCAAGTTTTTGCCAGCTCACACAATAAATAGCCTACTGCAAAAAAAGAGTAAGTTTAAACTATACATTTACTGAACTACATTTTATTGTACAGACAGGCCTGTGGTATGAGAAAAATGTATGGAAAAAACATAACCACAAAATATTTTGTTACGTCTCTCATAACTGTGCTGCATTCAGTTTGCTTTTTTTAAAGTAACTAAAACAATGCAAAAAACAACATTGAAACTTGCCCTCTAAAACCTGCATGCCCTTGTCAACTGCCTCATAATAATTATGACTGAAAGAAATGCTCTGCTGTGGAGAAATAGAGAGGTTCTTTCATATCCATCACAAAACTGTACTTTGTGGTTCACGGGTGCAAAAAATGAATACACTGAATACATATTAAATTCTTATGCCAATGAATTGTGCAGTACAGAATTACAGTCACAGTTTTTTGAGTTTAATAAACTGAGCCACTCAGAAGTTTTACTCCAAGGACTACACTGAATGTATTTGTCATTAGTTTGTAGAACTACAAGCTCTTTTCAATTCTTTATTGCTGGTATTGGTTTTTTGGTTTGGTTTGGTTTTGGCCAAGCCATTAATGCTTGCGCAAAAAAAAAATAAGCTATTATATTGTTTAACTATTTTTATTTATCTAAAATTGTTACTCAGTTGGGATCACCTGGGTGTTGAAAGGCAGGTTTCTGGGTTGATTAGCATGATATGTAGCTGCATAACAGAGGAGGCAAGGAAAGCAGTGGGACGGAGATGTTAACATCCCAAACAAAATGTTCCAAAAAAACCAATCAAAACAGGAGGATAGGCTGGGCTGAAATAATGCCATCACTTAATCAACCCCACGGATTTATTAGGAATTGCTGTAACGTCAGAGATAAATAGACCCCCTGACACCTCCTATCCCTATTCTGTGCAGATTTTCTTTAATTTGTGAATAGACTATTTGTAATGTCATAGTCTAAACTACATTAAAAGATCTGACAAAGATTATTCCCTAATCGACATCTAAGGATGATACCATAAATCCCATTACTTTGACTATACTGGTAATTAAATAAGCTAAATACATTCAACAGCCCAAACCCACTAATAAGTATAAAACCAGTATACAAACTCCCCTGCTCATGCTGCTTCCTTTTATCTCCCCTCAAAGGCCTCCTATCTTCCAGCAATGGCTTTTCTATCTTCATTCAAAGAAAACTTTCAACAATTTGATCTGATGATGGTCAGAAGACCAATTAAGCCAATGAAACTTTGAATGCTTAAGACTTCTCAGATCCTCCCCCGAGAATGAATATTCATGCTTAAATTCTTTTTGACCCTGCTAGAGAAATCTAGGTTGAGGTAGTTATAATGCTGTATGCCAGGACACCAAAGTACATATGTAAAACCAGAGGTGGCAAAAGGTATATAGAAAAGAGAGCTAGTTCAGCATATGCATTTCTACACCTAACAGCATTCTTCCTTAGACCATACACTTGTAGTGTCTCTGCTGTTCATTTACATATCTACCTATCTACCTATATGTACTAAGAAGGAGCTCTAAATAGCATGATGAAATAAAATGGAAAGGGCTATATTCTCCATAATGCTCTGAATTTTCCCCATTCTTTTAAAAATCTTTTCAATAAAAAACAACAATTTTTGATATTTCTCTGCTTGAATTTGAGATTCCAAAATTCAGAGAAAAAAAAACAAACAAGCCAAAACCTAAAGAAGCATGTCAAACACCAAAGCACACAGCAAGAAACCTAGAAAATGTGTATCACATCTCAGTACTTGTCTCTTCCATTCGTATCCCTTGATTCGAGGCAATCTGCAGAAAACATTGCTTTGTGTATTTGAGCACTACTCATTTCTGAAGGCATGTTTAGACAAACTTACATGCAGTAAAAAAGCCTCTTGCTAGTCTAAATCTCTGAACACTTTACCTTCCTCAGCTTTCCAGTAACACAAAGACAATTCTGCACTCATCCTTACAGGCTTTGAAGGAAATTCAAAGACACGGTAGGATGGAGAGAAGAATATATTTGATACTCATGAATGGTAGCAGAAGAGTGAAACAGGCTGCCCCAGAGGCTCCTGTGGGAAGATTTTTGGGCAACAACAGCCCTCCTGGCACTGCATTGTGGGTCTGGGTGGAGAGATGAGCAGGAGGATCTCATGTGCAGAAGGGTCACAGGCAGGAACAGCTGGAGTCATCCTCCAACTGCTCCGTTTGCCAGTCTTTGTTCCTGTAAATGCCAGCAGAGCAAAGAGCACTTGATCACCATTCAGTCACACTCTCCGATTTATCTGGATATGAAGCCACTGAAATGGTTGTACAAGCACTGCTCTGTGCATCATGGGCAAATAACAAAGAAGAAACCCCAGTGGCTCTGCATTAGTGCATCACAGTGGACTTTGCACACACCCAACCCATCTGCTCTTGCAAAAAGGTGCAGCCAGAGCACATCACTGTTTCTCATTACATAAATGCACTCCTCTGATTTTGACTCAAACATAGGCTTAATTCCATTTTACTGCTCTGATCCCAAAAATCTGCCCTCAGCTCATGAATCTTCAGTATCTAACTAGCAATAGACGAGTTCCTGAGAAACATCTTGCCCTCTTATCCCAGTCCTCTTTGCTATACCAAGACTTAAACTGTATTTGTGTACTAGCACCACCTGTATCCCTTCTAAGCTACCTGATTCACTTAACAGCCATTTAGCATCAGTAATAAATTTGAAGAGTTATCCATTGAAAATATCCAGCCTCAAACTAAAACACTGAACATCTGCAGCTCAGTAGCACAGACTGGGATTTCTGCACACTTTCGTATTTGAGGCTCGCCTTAATATTTGCAGTTAGCAGCACCAAATGAATTATGGATCTGGAAACATCTGTGACATTTTCATCCTAGAAATATTACTACATTGTTTTATAATCTAAGATGACCTCAAAGAATTCACCCAGCTGCCCCATTTCCTCCTAAGCCTGCTGCACTGCACAACCCCTTTTGAGATGATGCTGCTGTGAGTGCACAGGAACAAATGATGGAAGGCCTGAGTATCCAAAACCATTCAGTCCCTAAATTGCCAAAAATACAGCAGGGTTGCTTTCTGAGCTCAACAGGAGCTAGAACCTCTCACCTTGCTGCTTTGCTGTTTTTAAGTATTGCACCTCTGGAGAAAGCAGCTCTGATCTTCAGTTACCAAGAGTAAAAGACCCACTGTCATGCAGTGAGGCAGGGTGGGCTATCTGCTATGCACTGTGCCATTCAAAGCCTGGACTCTGCCAAATTCAAGTTAAGCACTTTGAGCTGCTGCTTCTGGGGCTAGTGAGAGCAGGGAAAGCATGCATCCAGCACTGTTCTGCCAGAGTAAGGACCATTTAATAATTCCCAAATTGCAGGGAAAAACCCAATTCCAGTTTGGTAATCTCCACTGATTTGTTAATACTGAGTTGTTAATAACCATAAAATCTACCAGTGCTGCAAGTACTAAGCAACTATTACATTGGCAATCACAGCCAAGGCTCTGAACATAGGAACAGAAACAGGGGAGAGAAATCAGTGACTGCCGCATTCATTGGAGCCACACACAAAGGAGGGACTAAATCAGGGAGCAGAAAAGCTGACTTGTGAAGAAAATCAACCTCGCTGGAATTCTGCTCCCATTTAGATAATATATAGAACTCTCTTTGATTCTAGACAAATCAATTCAGTCAATATTCAGCTCTGAGAAATTGCTCCAAATACTTGAGTCATTCAAGTAGTCTAAGGATTATCTCAGTCTCCATCAAGGTAAACAATCCAGTAGCATTTTTAAATACCAATCAAAGAGAACTGATAGAAAAGCAGACCTTTAAAATTGTAATGAAAAAGAAAGAGGTTATTCAGATAAAATCCCACTGTATTTCAGCTCCAGTACTGGAGCTTTTTTATTTCTGATTGTATAACTGCTGAGAATAAATGAGAGCCCAAGGAAATGTCCTGATACCTGCTGTCGCTCTGTACCCACACAGCCAAACATTTACCAGCTAATCTAGTCTTCTGGTCACACCTGCCACACTGTTATTTTTGGCTACCACAGGGACACCAGCCCTCCCCTTACCTAAAGAGTCTTTGTTATGAATCCTTAATAACCTCAACTGAAAAGTGAGCTAGGCACTACTGGAAATACTTAGCACTCTGTATTTATACTAAACAAAGACTTAGTAAGGAATTATAGTTCCAAGAGGTTAGGAAGTTAAGAGAACTGAATTTTCTTAATGCATTTTATTTCAGTGCATCAATACTTACATGTATCTGAAATTATGACCAGTTACTTTGTAAATTCTATATGAGCATATGTCAAGAAACTGATAAATGAAGACACAGATACTATGCATCATCCCAAGGCATCTATTATATTCTGTCAAGGTACACAGCAATGCCCTTTTTCCCATTATAGGGACTTGCATAGTCAGCATCTATATGAGGGCACATGTACACATGTAACAAATAGGTAGTGCTGGGACATTACTGACAAGGTATCAGCCTGTTGCAACTTCAGCAGTAGCTTTGTAATAGACTTAAAGAAAACAGGTCAGTAGCTACTTGGCAGCTGCATGATGAATTTCTTAATGAGCTGAGTGATCAGTGAAGGGTAACTGCTTTTAATTTATCTTTGTTGTATCTTCTAATGAAAACATTAGGATTTATACTAACCTGTCATTATATGTAGGCATGCAGAAAAGGACTTGTATAGGAAAGCCATCTGCAGGTATAATTAATGTTAAGAGCAATATATTTGTGGGAAAGGTACCTTAACTGAGACAGTTGCTGGGGGTCAAATGAAAACAAAATCAGACTTTTCTCTGTTACCTGCAAAAATAAGTTCTGATCTGAAAATCAAATAGCGTGCAATTAACAGATACTATCTATTTTGTTCTCTAGCTTAAAGTTGATGCGTTATTGGAAGACCCTTTCGGGTTGATGCTGACACATAAAATTCTCCACTTCTCAACATTTACCCTCGGAAAACTTAACTACATTGGTGCAGCCATAAAAAACCCAAGACATTTCTTGCCAAATACTGGGATGTTCATCATTTGGATAAAGTCAGCGTGTTCCTAACTGAGAATGAGAAGCCCAGGCATCCAAATGAGTTTTCAAGTAGGCAACATAAAGCAGTACCAGAAGTCATGAGCTGATCTTCCCTGGTACTGTCAGTGCATGAGGTCAGACAGAGAACAATCAAGAAGCTGAGAGAACAACACGCTTCCAACAGGCAGCTGCTAGGGAAAGGATCTGGCATACGGGAAGACACTGAAGAAAGGAAGGAATTTTTTTTCTTTGATTCTCCAAAAGGGTCTACAACCCATGAGCACAGACCTTGTTGCTGTATCTGCCTGCATTCTAAATGTACCTATGTGACCTTTGTATCTTTTCATATTATTATTACCTATAGTTACTTGAAATAATTCCCCTTAGGTATTTTACACTTTCATTACATTAATTTCTGTGACTGTAATCTCCAGTAATGATTCAGTGCTCCTTCCTCTTTAAATCTCACAAATTTCATCAATAATAAAACATTTTGCTGTAAGTGACAATTTGCAATGGCTTATTTATGCTTCTAGACTTTGATACCAAGAAAGACAATTTTTTTCTGTGATACAACAAATCCCCAATCAGCTGGAAAATTAAGAAAAAGAATGCAAAGCTGCAGATCTACATGAATTCATTTTCCATATCCATCATCCACAGCTAAGTTTCAAAAACTGATAACTAATTCCGGATGCCCACTTAGGCAGCAAATACTGGTGAACAGAGGCAGCTCCAGTTATCGCTGTGGCTTTACTTGCGCCACTACAGAACTGTAATAGCTGATTAAATTTCCCTCCTTTAGGAAGTATAATTTAGGGGAGGAATGGCCCAGTGCTGAGATACAATTCAACTAATGTTCAAATTGCAGAGCCCGTAAAACTATCTATAACTGTATCCTGAACAGGGAAAATAAAATTATGGATGTACACAGAAGAGACAAATCATGGAGATAAGTATCATATATAAATCTACAGTGGCTACATAATTACTGCATCAGAGATCCATGATTAATCTTATTTTTTCTGTTGAGGATAGAGATACTGATATATCAAGGGTTTTGCTATAAGAGTGCTATAGTTCAGGCCAGACATGCACTTCTGAAGTGACTGTCCTCATTGTCCCCACTTTAGAGCACACTCTGGGAGCACAAAACTGTATTCCTGGATAAAAATCCAGGAATGACCTGGCTATTCCAGCTGTTGAGGGCCAGCCACTTCAGGGGACCAGGCTACAGCCAGTCTCCACAAAACTTCTTGTTGGGTAGATGTTGGGTCCCCAGCACTGACTGTTTCAACATAGAACAACTTTAGTCCATTCAAAAAAATCTCCCAGCAGGTTCCTTGCTGGTTGGTTGTGCAGTAGCAGCCCAAAGGCTGCTCTCCTCCGGGGCTGGCCTTCCTCTGCTCAGGGAGGATGCCAAGGTTGCTCCAACCAACTTTATTTTGCTTCACTTCAAAGATAAAACACAGTGCCTTAAAAAACTTCTCACAGAAGCACACTTGGAGAAGTACAGAATAGAGTTTTCCTCAGTAAAACACAAAGCCCAGAAGTACTGCCATTTCCTTAACTGGCTCAGCAATAGGATTATAGGTATCTATGCTACCTATACACAACTGCCAGTGGCTAAAGGATGAAAGAGCTAAATATTAATTTATATTTATTTAACAGATTGATACCAAGCACCAGTGGGTGCACAAAGCTTGAACTGAAGTCTTGCCATATTTTAAAGACCACATTTCTATTTTCAGTTGTATTGCTACAAGAAGCGAGGTTCACACAATCATGTCATGCCTTTTTGTCTTTCCCCAAAATGTCTTTGATAGCAGTATCAAAGCTATAAAGATGCAAAGCGTTTTATGAAAGCAGGCAGCCAGAGAGGGAAGAGTGATTCATGAAGATCCTTACAATGGGATGTGCTGCAGGTTACACTTCATGTTCATTAAATGCAAGAACAGTCCATCAGTCATTCCAACTCTCTGGGAGAGGGACACGCCTTGTGAGGGCACCCAGAGCCTGCCGAGGAGACACGAAGCCATAAGGACACTGGGCCTCACCGTTCTAACAGCAAGACTGTTAGGTTTAGATGCAATTCTGCAGTTCATCTATAAAGATGATGTCTCCATGAAAATGTTTTTAATGAGAACATATTAAAAAGCAATAAATGGAAAAACTTTTGATGTACTCATAACTTTATGCCATAAGTCTTATCACCTGTAATAAAGCACGTAGTCCCTTATAAAGGAATGTCATATAGTTGTTTTTGTACTTACAAAAGCTGGCACTGCCAGTCACTATATTAAAACCTAAACTTCTCCCACCATAAATATTTTTCCCTCTCCTCGTGACTATGCAAAATGGCATTTAGCTCTAGGAGCGTCTATGCAGTTATTTTAAAACACTGTATAAACCAGTGCATAGCAGCACCGGTCAGATACAGTCACCATTGCAACCTTATTTTCCCTTGGTCTAATTTCATTTGCAAGACCTCTAGAGGGCAGTAAATAAAAGAAAATAAAGTATCAGAAATAGCCATAAATGTTAAATACAAATTTTAAAATTGGGATCTCATCTAATTACTCCCTTGCATTGAAAACCTTCCAGATAATTCAATGGATTAATGCAATGGGATTTTTCCAAACCCAAATCCTACACTCTCTGACAGACTTTACAGCAGTACACTTTCCTTGTGATTTCCTTCTTTCAAACAGACATCACTTTTTTGTACCTAAGCTAAAACATACAGCAGGCCATCTGACTTCATGGACAAGCAAGAATTCTTTTTTTCCCCTTATGTAAAGTCATATTAAGGCAAGAAAAAGGGAAAATAGGGGTGAGTAAAGCTGACCGTTTACACAATAAACAATATAACATTAATGTTCAGTTAATATCAAAACAGTCAGGACCTAGTGCAGTAAGAAGTCTCTGAGATAATTGTGCTTTGGTTTTCAGGTATGTACCGGATGCAGAATCAGTCATACTGCTAATAACTTTGTCATACATTTGCTGTGGCATATACAATTAATTCATTACTGATGGAATATATAAAACCTGGGATAAAACTTAGATTAGGCCCAGCAGACAAAAGCATTACAGCACATACAGTATACTTTGCCTTATCTTGCACATAAGAGTAACAATCAATCAATACAGCAGCAATCCATATGATTATATAATTTCAGCTATGATTTAGTACTTCTATGGCTTTTAAACCTCATGCAATTCTCAAATTGTCTATGCAATTACCACAAGCAGAGCTGTCCACGCCTTAAGTTAATGCTGTGTTTATTTTTGGAATACAAAATAGATCTGCAAATGCATCTAAAACCACTGGGAACTGAGAACACAACAAAATAATGCTTGAAAATTTGTGTGCTAAAATGTGATGCCAGGACTCTGAGGGTGCTAATACATTCAAAGGCCTCATGGTCTGCAGCCACTAGAGTGGGGACCAGTGAGCTACTCCAGTCCCCACAGTGAGCCACTGGTCCTTGCTGTGGCCTGGAACATCCTGAATGTAAGTCCTCTCTAAAAAAAGAGAAACCAAGAACAGCAAGTTGCAAAGCATTATCATTCTTTTTAGACTCCTGGGTGATTCACTGTTATAAATTGTCACTGCTATGAAGAAGTCAAATACTGACAATTAACTCTTACCTGCTGTATTTTTTTAACCTTGTTTGTTAATTATCTTTTTCCTGGCTCTGGAATCTTTGCACCCTAGGAAACAGAAGTGTTTCCTTTTGTATCAATTCCCTTACATTTAAAAGCACTAGAGAGCTAATGGCTGCTTTTGCGATTCACATTTGTGAAGATACACACTTACATGAACTTCTGAGCCTCCTTCATACTTCAGCAGAGTTTGTTGTAGTGTCACAGACTGATAGCCTAAAGGAATGAAATATGGGGAAAAGTTATTCATGTTCTTTAACAGCATGCAACTTAATAATTTTGTTATCATCCATTATATAGATATCTACATGTCACAGCAAGGCAGGCAACACAAGGATGTTGTACCATAAAGAGAGCCCGGAGGAACCTCTTCTCCTGGGAGAAAGCTGCTGTTGGTGATGGTGCTTTACCTGTGGACTTCTTTCTATAGAAGTAAATGGTAAGGCAAAGCATGAAAGCGAGAAGTCAAAAGTGAGAAGTCAAAAGTGAAAATTAAAGATAGGTGCAAACAAGAAAGAGCAGTAAGAGTATATCATGATTCAAAAAGTGAACTCAAAAAGGAGCAAGAAGAGGAAACAGATGTGTGACAAGGCCTTGGAATAGTAGCTTTGGATGAAAATGGTTCTGGGCAGATCACAAATACTGTTACATCTTCATCAGTCAGGAAAGATGCCTACAGGTGTATTCACCTGCAGAATGAGGGTGCACATCATTAAGGAGTGTACGCTGTGTTTTTTGAAGATGAAAGCACTGCTACTTCAGGGTTTTTCAGAAGCAGCATTTATACTCTTTTAAGCTAAAATAGATTACACTGCACTCTTCACAGTAGCTGGCTTGTACATCCATTTGCCAGGAGACTGCTCTTCTTTTACTATGCAGCATTTCTAATGATTTCTCAGTTGTACATAGAGTGCTCTTCAAAAAGATTAAATCAAAGTCCACCTCAAACAGCTTGAGAAATTCCTACCTCCCAACTGCAAAGAATAAGAAATGGGTGAGAGGTTGAATCCCCTTTTGAGCAGTGTAGTCCTAAATAATGAATCCCAATCAGGCTCATTACAGACATAGCACGTCTCAGATGTGATCTAAATCACATACAGGTTGCATTCTTGTAACAAATGCATCACTGTTACCAAGATGAAAGAGCACATCTAACTCTGGAAATCATGGACAGGTGTGCGACTAGCACCCTGCTCCTTCCCCACAGTGAAGATGCATTATTACTGCAAACAGGAAAAGGAAGGGGTGTTTTAGAGGCACAACGAACAATGACTCTGCTGGTGTATAATCTCAATTACATGCTTGTATACAACAGTCTTTTGCTCAGGTGTGGGCCAGTAACTCCCTACTCCAGGCAGACAGGCTTTAACAAAAACCGCCTATCTAGAATTGAAGCGCCCTCTATCAAGCAGATTAAGGAAAGCAGACAAGCTGCAGAGAAAACTGTTGCCTCTCCCACTGGAAAACAATCATGTAATTGAATACAAACCAAGAAAAGCTGAATTCTTCAAATCAACTATTTGCTTATGGTTTGCACATCTGTAAGTAATCCAAATTATATGCTGAAATTCATTCTAGCATTTATGCAACAGAGGTTTTGATTTTAACCAAAGAAGTAAAGATAAAATGGTATGTCTCAAAAAAAGATACAATTTTGTGCAAAACCACAAACCTAGAGGCAGTTATAGCTTTACCACTAACAGTATAGGTGCTTACAGCTGAAGTCACTGTGAGCTCACAGGCTTTGCTCCATCTGCCTTGCCCCTTCCAGACACTCACAGAATCACAGAATAGTTAGGGTTGAAAAGGACCTTAAGATCATCTAGTTCCAACCCCCTGCCATGGTCACAGACACCTCACACTAAACCATGTCACCCAAGACTTTGTACAACCTGTTCTTGAACACTGACAGGGATGCAGCATTCACAACCTCCCTGGGCAATGCCTTCCAATGCCTCACCATCCTCACAGTAAGAGCTTCTTCCTTGTATCCAACCTAAACTTCTGCTGTTTAAGTTTTAGCCTGTTGCCCCTTGTCCTATCACTACAGTCCCTAATGAAGAGTCCCTCTCCAGCATCCTTACAGGCCCACCTTCAGATACTGGAAGGCTGCTCTGAGGTCTCCCCACAGCCTTCTCTTCTCCAGGCTGAACAGCCCCAATTTTCTCAGCCTGTCTTCATACGGGAGGTGCTCCAGTCCCCTGATCATCCTCATGGCCCTCCTCTGGACTTGTTCCAACAGTTCCATGTCCTTTTTATGTTGAGGACACCAGAACTGCACACAATACTCCAGGTGAGGTCTCACAAGAGCAGAGTAGAGGGGCAGGATCACCTCCTTTGACCTGCTGGTCACACTCCTTTTGATGCAGCCCAGGATACGGTTGGCTTTCTGGGCTGCAAGCGCACACTGAAGCCGGCTCGTGTTTAGTTTCTCATTGACCAACACTCCCAAGTCCTTCTCTGCAGGGCTGCTCTGAATCTCTTCTCTGCCCAACCTGTAGCTGTGCCTGGGATTGCTCTGACCCAGGTGTAGGACCTTGCACTTGGCATGGTTAAACTTCATGAGGCTGGCATCAGCCCACCTCACAAATGTGTCAAGGTCCCTCTGGATGGCATTCCTTCCCTCCAGGGTATCAACCGAACCACACAGCTTGGTGTCATCGGCAAACTTGCTGAAGGCACACTCAATCCCACTGTCCATGTCAGCGAGGAAGATGCTGAACAAGACCGGTCCCAACACCGATCCCTGAGGGACACCACTTGTTACTGGTCTCCAGCTGGACATTGAGCCATTGACCACAACTCTGTGTGCAGCCATCCAGCCAGTTCTTTATCTTTCAAGTGGTCCATCCATCAAATTGATGTCTCTCCAATTTGGAGACAATACTATATACATTATTTTGGAAATGCACTATTTGGGAAGAAGAGAAAGCAAAGTCTCTGCGAGCAAAAGTATGTGTTGATTTATGATTTCTACTTGTTAATAAAAACTATTACTTAAAATTATGCAACATCAGGATGATAATTGCACAACAGAAAACAGGTGAACAAAATCACTGAAAAAACAAAGCTCAGTACAGGAGTGAGGACCTCTGTGGTGCCAGCTAGAAAGCCAACAGGCTCATGCTACAACATGAGTCCTCCAGCTGCAACATGCGTAGCCATACTTATTTCCCAAAGTTAGCACTTGTCAGACCATGCTGGTGCTCATCATCCCAAAGAATAAGCCCTATACTGATCTTTGTCTTCTTCTCTATGGGTCAGCATTTTTGGCAGCTGTTTTTGTTATTTGCAACATACTTTCTGCTCCAAGTCATTTGCTTAGAGAGCTGAAGAAAGATAGTTTGATGTCCAAATCACAAGTGCCTTCATTCTCCCCAACCCTTCCTAGGCTTATTCATCTGGGAGGACTCCCAGCTACAGAGTTCCTCCTACAGAACAAAAGTAGCAGCTAGCAAAACTCAGAGGTATTTGCTCCATTTCATCATCTTTCACCTCAAGTTTCTTGCACATCTGGTTGCGTAGAAAAAGTGGTAAAAACCCCTCCAAACTATAGCAGTAAAATTACATAGCAGCAGGAAAAAAAAAAAAAAGGACTACTTAGGCCACTGGCAAATTAAAAAGGCTTTTGTGAATCTACTTTTAGTACACAGAGATGGAGGTAAGTCGTTTGGAAATAGAACATCTAACACAAAGATTTCTAAAACCAATCCCAAATCTATTTTCTTTCTCTCATTAGCAAGTACATTGAGAAGCTCCTGGTAAGCACAGCCATTATGTTCACTAAAATAGAAATAAAGCCCTGGGAAATACAGGTTAACTTAATGGAAAGGCTTCACTCCCTCCCCACCATCACCACTGCTGTCCTAGAACTTTAATTGGAGCAAAAGGACTTCTGCCTTTGTACACTGATTTACAGTTGAAAGTGAAATCCCCAAATATTTCTATTCATTGTTTGAATATCTGTGTGTACTACTGAGAAACCTGTCCTCTACAGGGATAAAGCATTAAGAAAATCTCATCTTACTTAAACACTGGACTACCAGTGTCCCCTTTTTCTGCGCACCTTCTGTTTCATTCTTTTGGGCAGAATCACCTTTTTTTCTCTCAGTCACACAGATAGACTTTTCTGCTCTGTGCTCAGTGCTGGTTTAGGAATATTAAGATAAAAGCAAGGTGAAGGCTTCTATTTTAATGCTCTCAGAGCAATCACAGGTTGCTTAGAACTTCAACAAGTCATCAAACCCATTTCCTGTTCCAAGATACAATCAGATCTTTCTTTTATTTCTGATCCATGTTTCATTTAAGTCTTTAGAGAGACATTTAACTTTTGCGTATCTACCATCTGGGATACTCTACATTGGTCTCAGGCAACTTACTACTTGAACTGTTAATGCCCTGTCTCCCCAAACATCTAATACAAACCTTGCTTACACCCATTAATGTTATGCCACCCATTATGAATAAAAAGGATAAACTATTTTCCTCTCTGAAGTAGTCTTTCATGTAGTGGAATACTGTTTTCAAGTTTCCCCTCTTTTATATTCATACAAAATAATATCAGTTTATCACTGCAGAACACATTTTCTAGACCTCTGGTTGATTTTACTATTCTCTCCTGCCTCCCTACAGCTGGCACACAGCTTTCCTGAAATGCTCTGGCTAGATTAGGATACAGACCCCAGTAAGGCTGCTACTGCCTCTGCATAAAGCAGAACAATTACTTTGTTGCTGTCGCAGGTTACGCTCCATACATATATCAGGACTACATTACTTTTTTCCTCCCATCGAAATGACACTTCTGATTCATATTCAGGTTTTTCACCACCCTTTTCCCTTCCTTTCTCTTCCAACATAATCCTCACCTTTTATTTGTTTCAAAGGTGGGATTTTTACTAAACAACATTCTTATTATCTTTTTTTCCCTGTCTTTTTTTTCCCAAAGACCATTTCTGTAATTGGCATACATTGCACTTGCTCATCGCAAGTGCTACAAATGTACTGCACAGACACTGTTATAACCAACCCTACTTTGTTGGTTTTGGTTTTTTGTTTGTTTTTTTTTTTTTGTTCTGTTTTTGTTTTGTTTTGTGTTGTTTTTTTTGTTTGGGTTTTTTTTTTGTTTTTTTGAAAGACTTCCTTGCATTAACTTCAGAAGAAAACCAAGGTAATTTGATCACTGCCTGACTCTGGATTCACTCCTGGGATGATTTACACATACCGTGATTTTAGCCCCTGGCTATATTCTGGTTTTGCTTCATATTTTAAATTGGCACACAGACCTTAGTGCCATTTCCCTTGCCTCCACAACAGCAAGCAGCTCCTAGTGACCTTCCCAGGTATAGGAGATACAGCTTAATGATGCAGCTGGCCTTCAGACCTTCCTGAAGAAGCATAACATTAACTTGAAACAACATCCCTTAGGACAAGAAAGCCCGATCTTGCTCTTGCAGTTTTTTAAATAAAACAATGACACTACCTAACATTTACACCTGTGTGTGAAAAAGGAAGCAAGAAATATAAATTGCACTCACCCTGGAATTACAATTAACTCAATTCTGCCATGTTAGTTCTATGCAGTACATACAATACCTCTTGATTAAGGTGAAACTGAGAAAACGTAAGTATACAATAGTAAATTATTTTAAACTGTATTCTAAGATAGCTAATATACTTCACTCTTTCAAGGTCTCCCCTTTTCAACAGTCATCATCTAAAGTTCTTCTCTGAGGTCCTGCTGAAGCTGATGTCAGGAAATTAAAGGACAATCAGGAAGATGGCAAAGAGGCAAGAAGCCAGTATAAGTGTTAAGAGAATGACAACAGCATAGCTGGCGCCAGAAAAAGCTAAGAACCAGCAATCTATATCCCAGAGAGGCTGATGGGTGACAACACTTTTATGCATATGAGGTTTTATAGTGTTCAACTGAGTTGTTGTCCTGCTTTCCTTTAAAACCCTTACAATTGGTGCAGATCAGTCTAGATAAAATTATAGTTTATCCTAAAACCAGTGCTACATATCACAGCACAGCCTTCCAACAGGGCTAGCAGAAGCATGAATAACATAATTTTCCAATTGTTCTTTTCCACCTTCAACAGCAATGATGTCTTTAGCTGTTGTATTTTCAAAAGTTTTTTGTTTTGGCCTAGTTCACTTCCTAACATTTCAAAAGCACCTGAGAAATCTGAAAATAAAAATGACAGGACATGTCGAATGAGATGTTAAATTAAGGACATGCATATTCAATTTGTCTTTCTGTTGGAATGGTTACTATTTTGTGTTTCTTCAGAAAAAAAAAAAAAGAGATTGGAGATTTTTCTTCTTGCTTTTTTTTTTTTTTTTTTGCAATAACTTTTTCTCCTTAGAACTAGTCACCTAGATGAATCCTGGTTCCAGTCTTACAGGAAGACATGCAATGCTGTTTTAAAAAGCTGCTCACAACAGAAAGCAGTTACACATTTTAAGCAGGTGGCTTAAGTTCTTTCATGTCAATGTTTCCTATTGACAATCACAATTTAGACTGTGAAAATATTCTTACAATGATTAGGTGCAGATGGCTAAGGATATGTTCTGAAATCATGAATACACAAGTTCATGGGCAACTAGATTGCTTTCATACCTTGAGCAGGTTTTGACCTCTGAAGCTAAGCTTTGTAGAGTGGAGTTACTCCATGGGTTTATATTCAGTGGACATTATATGATCCTTAGAAACACCAATATCTTTTAGATAAATTTTATATGATTAGTGCTTGCTGCAATCTAATGTAAAACCATGAAACACTCTGATCCACAGTCATTACAGAGCACGACCTGACTTCTCTCATCACAAGAACCTAGTTCTCATCACTTGGTTGGTACTGCACACTTCTATTTCATGTCTTTCACAGGTGAATTTCCTAGTAATTCACTCACCCTTAACACCCACTTCTCATTTTTCTTCTGAATACTCAGCATCCTCTGCCTCCTTGCAGCTAGAAAGGAGTGGTCCAGCAGACTCTCACAAAACTGGGAGGCCAAAGGAAGAGCAAAATGAACTCCTGTGCTCTGAGCTGCTCTCAGCTGCAGACATGCATAGCTGGGCTTCTGCTCAAGCAGGTCTCTCAGGCTCTTGGCTCGAGGCTGACAGGGATGCCCTTTGCTGCAAGGCTGTCAGCAAACCTCCTTCTACACTATTAACATGCAAAGTGAAAGATTCTGAGGAATTTCCATATGGATGGAAACTGCATTATGTTTTCATTTTCCTTGTAAAGTTACAAATATGGAAATTAATTCCACTTAAGCACATTATGTCTCTGTCTCTTGGTCTGTCTGTTAGCTGATCCTGAAAACAGTTTCACTGTTACCTTCTAACATTTAGTTGTGTTTTTTTTGCACTTATTCAAAGACAGAAGTTTTTTCTTCACTGCATAGATTCACTGTCAGTAGACAGTTCCTAAGCAGTATTGCTGAAAACTTGAAAATGAAAGAGTGGTGGAGGAGGGGTCAGAAACTGCCAACATTACACTGAAAAACTAATGACCTCCAAGGAGATACCTATTATTTTAAGATGAACCTCACTGGAGAGGTCACATGTATCTCCAGAGGACAGGTTCAACACATTCAGTGTATTACTCATTCAAGAATTGAAGTACTCCTCTCCCAAGCTTGGCATTTGACTTGGCTGTCAAGTGCATAACAGCTAATAAAAGGCAGTGGGCTGTTTCACTCTGCTGACTTGAAGGTCTCAGAGACTGAAGGAGATGCTGCTGGCTTTGCCTTAATATTTAAGACAGAGGCTTGCCAATAATTTTAAAGTAGATGAATATACTTGTGCTCTGTAAGGCTCTTTTCGTAAAAAAACTAATAAAGAGTTCGAGGGTTGAGGCAGGGACAGAGGACAGATTAAATAAATAAAAAGTATGGGAATATCCCAGGAAGGCCTAGCATACATGTAGCAAAGATACTAAGTATAACAACACTTCTTTTCTGCCATTAATAGAAGTTTCAGGGTAAGGGCTAGTAAGTAATGGATCAGTTCTGGTATCCTTATAGGGATACCTTTGAAATTAATTTAGGGTATGGTCTCATCAATACTTGTCCTTACAGGACATGCAAGTTGGCCTTGCTAGAGCCTGGCATCACTCACTTTGTGAAAGAACTAAGCCCAGAACACACAGCATCATGTTGAAGCAATAATATGAAAGCAGTCCAAGATGATCCTCCAAAAGAGTTTGAAGACAGATCTGAGTCAGTGGCTTCATCCATGAAAAGTCTGTGTTGAAGGCTAGGCCATTACTGCTAACTCCTGCAGCAGGACAGGCAGCAAAGTCGCCAACAGTAAGGTTCTCACACATACAACCCATGAGCAGAACATAAAGAAAGGATTATCAATTATAAAATCAAACCTGCTTTTGTTCAAGCAACACTCTGCATTGCCAAGAAAGATGAAATGCAATCAACTCCTATCTTTCAATAAATACAATTTTGGAAATGCCATGTTCAAAGTCTTCTGGGATGAAAGAAAAAAAAAATTATGCTTTGTCTCAGCTTCAGCTTGATTTGGATCAACTTCCAGTACAGACCAGCCTGTATGTGCTAAGAATATGTAAAAACAGAATAACAGGAATGTGTTTTCTGAGCCCTACCCGCACAAGGATTAAAAATTCGCAGTAACCAAAAGAATTCAGAAGCAGTGAGTCCTGCACAGTCAGTATGATTTTAAGAACACTCATGTTTAATGAAATACACACTCTGAATTAGTCTCTTGACCTTGAGTATCAGAAGCACAGAATAAGTTGGGAAGCCTCTAAATAAACAGTTTGATCTATCCAGAATAAGATGTAATACAGGCATTTGCTTAAGATGGAGAATAATACAGTAAAAGGTTGTTCAGTAGGGACATGTTGCCATAACACATTAATCTTGTGAGCTGAATCAAAGTCAGACTTGTGATTCTCCTAAAGGCACTGTAAGTCTTCATGCTGAGGGCTCTTTCAGTGATTGCGAAGTTTTAAGCACCACTCTTACCCATTGATATTTTGAGCAGCAAAGCCTATGCCAGCACTGTTGTGTGTCTCAATAAAAATGACCGATTTGTTAAAATCTCAGGGAACCAGCTGTGTCAGAAAGGTTGGGATCTTGCATTCCTCTCCGCACCTCAATGTCAGACAATGCTTTGCTACTTTTCTCTAGTGTTTCTTCTGTGCACATGTGCAAAAGTTCCTTGCAAATTTCTCTAGATCCTCAGCCACTTTGTTCCTAGGTTAAGATTAACATTAAACTGAAGCCATGATAGGTGTGCACCAGTGATCCTGGTTATGTCAAGAATAAATTTCTAAAGATTTGTGGAAGACTTGAAAGAAGCCTAGGCTAAACTAAGAACAAGGCATGAAGGCAGTTTGCTTGCTACTATGGCTGGTCAGAGCAAACTGCTGACATTTCTTGCTATCCAAAAAGTGTATGAGAAGATGGAGGGTCTTCAAAGGGCAGTGCTAATAAAGAAAAAACAAAACAAACAAACAAACAAACAAACAAAAACAAAAAAATCAAACAACCTTGATATTTCTCCATTTTCTGCATCAGATACTAGCACATCTTGATTAGAATTCATGATGACTCATATTCAAAGGTTTGCTTCAAGTTCCTAACATACTTACTTATCAACAAAGATAGCTGGTTGCAAAGATGCTTTAAAGCATAGCTGGCAAACCCCTTGATTGGCATATTTTTCCTCTTCATTAAACAGATCACATTTTCTTCAATATTTTGACTTTCTCCCCCTTTCCAGACCTCCACACTGATACATAACAGCAGCTACCATTTAATTTACACATTGATAGTGAATTTCTGATATAGTATCCATCTTGTTATATTAAATGGAGAAAATGTGGCCTCTGCTATCATAGCTGTTGAGACTATTTTTCTTTCCATGTTGATTTACATTCAAATAACCAACTCATCAACCTTGCAAATGTCAACCTGCACCGAGGCAAGAAGCTGTGAAGTTCTTAAGCAGACAATCTCCTTGAGACTGAAAGGTCAGTGTTTGTGTTATTTATTCTTACCGTGGAAATATTTCACTCTTAAGTTAGGAGGACTTTCTCATTTTCCACAGAAATAATAATTTAAGATTTCAACCACGAAAAGCCAGGGCCTCAGACTAAATTTCAAATAATTAATTTTGCAAAAGTGCAGACAGAAATATATACAGAGAATAAACTCAGCAACATAAAAGCATCACGCTCAAAGGAGGAGTGCCCATTTATTCAGGCACCCAGTGTCTCAGCCCAACAGACTGGGCTGCCAGTTGTTCCTGGGGATGTCAAAACTGCAAAATCCACCAAGGCAGACTCTGACTGCCTTGTAGGAATTTCTCTTACCGACACCTCTTTTCCACCAGTTTTAAAGGCCCTTAAAGCTGCACTTTCCTTAATATTTCTTTGTCTTACTTCTCCTCTGGGAAACCCCAGTAACTACTTCACCAAAGGTTGTTTTAGAACAAAGTGACATTATTGCAAAGGCAACCATAAAATGGAGGTTGGGGCTACCCATCTGTAAAACTACACAGCACAAGCAGGAGGAAATATCTGGGTTATCAAAAGAGACTTATATTAGTTCAGATACTGAAAGGCTAATGAAAGTGTCAAGCTTCCAGTTTGACTATGGAAATTAGACCTGCTGTTGCTTAACTCAGAATATTTGTAAACTGGCTTACCTCCAAATAACGATGTTATTTATGTGTGAAAGCACGTGTTTGTATCTGAACTACTGGTGTACATGAATGTGAAATGCATAAATATGTGTTCTATTAGCAAATTCACAATGTCATGTATAAGAATATAAACAGTTTACAGAGGGATGTCTAATAAACTGTTAGTGCTGCTGTCTGTGTCTCCCATTGAGATGCTATTTGATTAATGATGTAACTAACATTTTGTTCCCGATACCATTATTTTACTACAGAAAATGTAGATCATTGTGAAAATAAGGTAAATTTGTGGCTGAAGAAGTCAAGCTCCACAGTTAGCTGGAGACACAGATGCAAGTGCTTCCATCAACAGTAAGATGACAGCACTGAACCGTAACAAAATTTTTAATCTGCAAGAACTACCACTTTGAGTGAAGAAACTGTAGCAATGCAGTTACTGCTGCAAAATTAATATAAATATTCTTAGCTTCTGAAGAATAAAGCCATTATTGTTGCAAGAAAGGACAATCTTGCTCTTTCTTGAACATATTGGTCTGGCTAGCAATGTTATAGATGGGCAGTACAAAAGGAAGTCTCAACATCCTGTTCCAATCACATAAGGAAGCTGAAGTATAGCAAGGTTTGCCGTAAATAATGAAATCTCGTGACAGTAGGCACCATGTTAAAAATGAAACAGAACAAAAACTGGACAGTTATCTGCTACTTTTACTCTGTACTTTGCTAAAGTGTTGCTTACAAAAGAGAGCAGGAATGTGCTTGAGAGCACCTTATAGCATAGGACACTAGTGGCAAAACTGATTCACAGACCAGCCAAATTGCCAGAAACTAGAAAACAAAAAGATACAGCCTTTTAGTAAATCAAGTTAGTTTAACTATGTATGGTAATTTTTTTCACAGTAATATGGAAATGTTGTTCAAAAACCCAGGCAAATTCACTAGATTCAAGAATTTATAAAAAAGCTGCATGTTGTTTAAAATAATTTCTTAACTTTGCACTGTTTTTTTAGCATACAGGAATGTGCTCCCTTCTCTGCCAATTAATGTGAATTCTTTGGTTTATTACATACTTTCACTAGCAACTTCACTCTTGCATCAAAACCCTACCAGAAGGTTTATCAGTAAACACTTATTTAATACCATGGATTTGTAAATCAGTTTCTCTCATTTCAGTAATTTACCCCTGTAATAATATGGGAGAGCCGAAACTTAGCATTTATAGGCATTTTCTTGGTAGCAAACAAGGTATTAAGGAAATAGAAAATAGTACAGAAAAACCATAATGTTGTTACACAAATTACTTGTCTGCCTTCCTATGGATATAGTGTTTATAAAAAATGGCAAAGATTATAATCAAAGAAGGAATATCCTGGGAAGGTAGCCTACCCAACTATATGTAGGGGGATAGGTGAAAGAAGTCACCAAGTTAAACTGGGATTAACGTTGGAAACACCGTCAAGGTAAGAATTGCCTGGCTACATTTTAAGAATTTAGACAGACTACAAGTACTCAGAGTGAGGTAGGATATGCCCCATGGTCACTGGGATGGCAAAGTAGGGCTACTGCGGTAGGATTAGTGTAGGGCTACTGAGCATGGCAGGCAAAAGACAAGAACTAGAGTTCAGGAATTCAGACCACACCAGGAAAGCAGATTGCATTTGTAAGTGAACCCACAAGGTGCTCCTGGGTTAGGGGTTTAACTGATGAAGTTTGGGGATGCCAGGTGTTGCTAATGGGAAATGTTGCTGGTGCAGGAATGTTTTG
This sequence comes from Pezoporus occidentalis, assembly GCF_034315485.1. Taxonomy (NCBI): domain Eukaryota; kingdom Metazoa; phylum Chordata; class Aves; order Psittaciformes; family Psittacidae; genus Pezoporus; species Pezoporus occidentalis. The sequence goes on from NW_026915877.1 coordinate 7,676,083, forward strand.
AGGGTTTCTTGTGGAAGGGGCTACAGATCTAGATTTACAGCTAATGGTGGCAACAGACATGCCCCTGGTCTAAAATTAAGAGTTGGACAGCTCAGAAGGTAAGATGATTAGAGACAGCTAAACCATTTTTCTGCTACTGGAATATTTTATAATTTCACTGTGAAAAACATTTGAAAAATAATCTCTTCTTTTGCAGGGAAAATGCTACACAAAGACTGGGTAGTTGAATTCACATGTAAAAGAAGAGTAGTTGTATTTGCTGGGAAAACAAAGTTTTTGGTTCTTGGTGTTCAATGCTAAATTCCTTTTCTTCATATAGCAGAACAGCAGGCAGTTCTGACACACTAAGCTTCTGCTAATGAGTTTACAGTTTTCTACTTCACAATCAGCACAATTAAATAAACTCTAGCTGCTAGTGTGAGTTTTCTTTCTAAAGGAAAAATGTACTGGCTGTTGATTTGACATTAATATTCTCCTGAGTTTTGCTGTTGGTTTCTTAAAATGAATGAACCCCAAAACTATTTTGATGCGTGACTTCTCATAGCAAAGTCTCACCCTGTTTTGTGCTGCCAATGATATGTGTGACTCAGTGGTACATTGTTGGTGCAACTCTCAAAAGGAAACTCTTTGTTCATGTTACTTTGACAATGAAACTTCCTTGTTAAAAAACAATGTGCTCGGCTGAGAATAGTGTATTGCCAGGCAAGTACACTATAATGCCCAACAATCAGGACATTACACTGATAGCAGAACAAAAAATATGTATGCTCAGGGTGACTGTAAAAAGGTGACAGCTAGTACTATTCGGTAGATGAAGCTGTTTCCAGGGTAACTTTTTGCCTGTATTTTATCACTTCATACACTAATACATGCAATATCCTTCAACATCCCTTCCCTTTCTTCTTCATTTATCTTCAAAATAGGTTAAAGAATTCATCTATGATTGAGTTTCCCCAATTTAATTCTTGTTACAGAGGAAAAAAGCATTTTGCTTTTTACTGGAGTTCTGACATTACTTTCTCAAATGCCCAGGAGGCCGGTTGGCTCCATTCTCCTTCCAGCCAACCTCACTCCAAAGCTGCTTCACCAGTTGTAGATTGTTCAGAATGCAGAAGCATGTTTGTTGCTGGTTTCAACAATCAAGAACATATTATGCATTCCCTGCATTATTTATATTGGCTACTTATAAGTTGATTTTTATTTATGTATTTAAAGTTTCCATCTGTAGGTTCTGGCTACATTTCAAAATCTCCCCCTTTGAACATGTTCTAATGAATATCTGTTCTCCCAGAACATCTGTCCTTTAGGGTCCTATTATATCTGTAAGCTAACAGTGACACAATTTTTCATTTTATTATATGTGTATAGTTTTTTAAAATCCGCATAAACAAGTCATGTCATTGTAAAAAAAAATACATAAAAAATTGTTTCAAGTCCTCGTAGTAGTTTCAGTCCTGATAAAAATGTTAACGCTGTATTTGCAATGACAGACCTCAGGATAGGGAAATACTTTACACTACTCTAAACCTGTTATGGAAAGAACAAGTCTATGAAAATGTGCTAGTTCAGATCATCAGGGGTCTCATATTCATAACCTTCTTTTAATCTGCCTTTTTTATTCTTTTATCTAACTCTTTCAGTAAAGGAAGAGACCTCCACAAAATTATTTATATAATTAAGTAGCTTTAAAATGTACAGAATGTACTAGCATCTTTGCTTTACTTGTCTCCAAATATTTTAGATCCTAATGTATCTAGCATTATGGTATCATGAACATAAATTCAGCCTGCTGCATCCAAGTGTCATGATCTACCTTTCTGTTAGAAGAATTCATCCACCTAGGGATGTCCACAGAGAAACGTGATGATCAGCAGACTGGATAAGTAATTATAATTTATCTCTAGCTTCTGCTGCTAATTGTGTCAGTAAAAATATGTCGGCATGGGTTTCTGCAAGTACAAGCCTGAAGATCTGTGGCCTAATGCTGAATATTTTTACTGTAACTTTACTATTAGCATACTATATCTTTACTATTATATGGTTTGCCATAGGAGATGACAGCAAAGTGCAGGTACGTTCCAAGGTCTTACACTTCACATGCTTTTAATTTCTATGTTTCAATAGTAGCTCTGCAGAACCACTGTAATTTATACATAGCTGATGAATTACACACAAACCTGAATGAATTATTGTTGCTGTTTTCCTTGTTAAGGTAGAACCAGATTTACCGCAGGCATTACAGTTCAGCTTCTGCATCGCCATCTCATGTGTGCCTGTGCACTCCAAAGCCATTTGTGTGCTTCCTGACTTGGCAGGAGTGGAAGTGCAGATGCAAGAGATTTATCCTCTGAGGAAAGACAGCTCTTCAACTACTTTGAGATAAATGCTAAGCTCACAGGCTTTGAATCCAGATAGTGAATTCAGTGTGTGGTCCGGAACATAGGCAAAGAAAGGACCACCTGGGTCACCAATCCCCAGAAACTGCAAGTAATCATGTAATAAATATTAAAAGCAAAGTGTCCTGCAGGATGTCATAGTCTGCCCTCTCAATTTATTGCATGCCATAAAGTAACATTCTTCTAAAATGTACACTTTCATCAAATCATCATCTTTAGGAGATGAGCTGGAAAGTCTCAAAAATTATAGCATATGACAGGAAAAGCAGAGGAGGTAAGGGGAGGGTACTACTGACACCCTGAGGTGACTGAATATGTTACATTAAAACATCCCTACAAAACCAGTCCAACTATGCTGGGGGAAAGGAAGAACCCCAGAAATCAAGTAAGCATTGAAGCAAAAAGGTCTTCCTGCACTCCTGAAGTGACTTGTGAAGTCCAAAGGCAGAGGAATAATCCAATACAGTATTACTGTACAACAGTAAATACAACTGACAGATAGTTCAAGTCTGTTTCCTTCAAAGCTTGGGAACACCCACAGATTGGGTACTCAGCTTACAGAATTGCAAGCTGTTACCAAGAACTGCAGGTGCACTTCCACTCAGTAATCTCATCCCTGCCATAAACCTCACCTACAAAAAAAAGTGAGTTTGTGTCCCAGCTGTGTTTGGAAAGTCCTTCTAGAATTTCACTCATCTCTCTGGTTAGCATGTCTTTTTCTAATTTCCAGTCTAAACATATTCAAGACACACTTAAGTCTACTTGATTTTCTATCTGTATTATTATGTTCTATTCCTTCACTCATATCTGAACCCTCAATGTATTTTAAAAAGTAAACATTTCATTTTGTTCCGAAATCAAGTAAATCCCAATCAGTCCTATAACAGGGAGGTATGGAGGCACACAATACAATTACTCATCATCTGTAACTCTCCCAACTTTAAATAGATCATATTTTGATGTAAGTAACCAAACCATAAATGATAGTTTAAATGAGGCTTGTACAACTGCGCAAACACCTTGGTCCTCTCAGTTTAAGCTCCATAACAACCTATGAACAGACCTTCACAGGAGAGTCCATCAAACCCAGCAGTCCCTGTTAGACACTAGTAGCCCAGGAAGCACCGAGCTAACCATCCCATGGGAGAATTTCCCAAAACTCCCAACTGACCCCCAGACACTTGCAGTTCACTCACTTCCTGAACAAAAAGTAGTCTATACTTTTCAGGACCTGCTACACTTTCTTCCCATAACGCTGTCCTTTTGTTATCTGCACCTATGTGAAATGCTAGCATCCACTTCCTGCCATAACTCAGACTCCACAATAATCACCAAATGCTATGAAGACCCTTCCTTTGTATTTGCTGAGCACTCGCCATCCCTAATTTCATTCCCTGCCTCTGACTCTGGAAAAGAGAACGATCAGTGGGTCCCTGCTCAGTCTCAGCAGCCCCAGGGGATTTTTTCAGAGCTCTATCTCTTCACTATGCCAATGAACGCTAGTTTAATAGTTCCTTGGAAGATACCTGTGTCATGCTTTCCATCCTCCAAATTTCCTTAGCTCCTGCTATACCTGAGATGGAGAAAAAGAACTGCACAGTACTCAAGATGCAAGAGAAACATAGGCTTACATGGTAGAAATGTAAAAATATCACATGGCAGAAAATATCCATTTTCAGGATACCTTTTGTACCTTTCCTTACACTACTTGCTTTTATAACCATTACTGACACTAAAGTTAACATTTTCAAAACTAAAGTTAACAGTCTTAGAGAAGCATCTTTTATATTCGACTGGTCTAGCTATGCCCAACATTTTGGTCAGTGAATGGCAACACTCAGCTCAGCATTCATTACCTCATATGTGGGATTTTTCTCGTCTTTGTTTTGCATCTCCCTCCAGTGAATCTCACCTGCCATTGCCTTGCCCAGGCACTTTTTTTTTGCAAAGTCCCTCTACAGTTTTTTTACACTCAGCACTCATTTTCAGTGCTCTGAATAAAAGCATCATCAGCACACTCCTGTCATCTTTTCCAGTTCAGTTATCAGTTGAGTATCACAGGATTAAGCACAGATTCTTTTGAGACCCTACTGCTATCATTCTCTCAGAAAACTGATCAACTAGTCCTACCTCTGGTTTTGTATCTTTTGACCAATTTTTTGTTGATCTGTAGAGTGCTCCTTTCATCTAACTGAAGCACAAATTCTTAAGTATACCGTAATGAAGTACCACCTTCTCACCTTTTTGGCTTTAATAACTAGTCCTCAGAGGGTTAGCCATAGAGCATAGCTTATCCATATTTCACTGGGGAGGGCTCGTTTCTGGGTTCATTTGCTCCTTTCTAACACCATGACATCATTTTGGCATGACTTTGAGGCTGCTACTCTGGAGGTGGAACCATGCTAAAATGCTCCCTTTTTTATCTCTTTCTCAGTAGTTTTAGGATTCTTCAAAAAGATAAAGCTTTGTAGTTCACTAGCTTCAATAGTGTGTCAGTGAACCTTTCAGTGTTCCTGAATTTCTCAGAGAAGCTGGCCTTGAGGACATTGAGCTCTCCCAGTCAGCACACATCTCCCAGTGGGACGGAAGGCTGATGCTCAGTATATTTTGACACACTTCAGGAAGCTGGGCTGTCACACCATGTGCTGGCTCTGACTGTAATTCTTCTGTGAGGTGGGATGAGCACTGAATGCATCAGTTTGCCTTTGTACCAGGTTGAGCTGACCCATAGTAAGTGCATCGCTGCACTCCTCCCTCCCATAGCCAAAAAACTGTGCAGTTTCATACATCAGCTACCTCCTGGACCTCCCCTTGCTTCATTACAGTTATTACTCTGCCTTCAGCTTTGTATCCGCGGCTGTGCTTCTGCTACAACACCTATCCTAGTTGAGGTTTCTTACCTCGAAGTAACATGACTGCTCACTTAGTGCCTGAGATCTGCACTGGCTTGCTTCCAGGCTTTTGGTTTGTTTGGGGACTTTTGGAGTGGAGGAGGCAGATGGGCTGGTTATGCGAAGATCAGTTCCTCAGCTGCTACAGTAACCTACTTCTTGGTAATCTTGCAACTTTCTATTCCTAAGGAAAGGTTAATGTTCACACCTGCAGCAGATTCAAACTTAACAGAATAAGGTTCAGAACTTGTTATTTAAAATCTCAGGTATAATTTTACCAGAATTTGTAGAATTTGGATACCTAGGCTCTAAATCATTTAAATTGCAATGCTCTGGTAAAACAGGTGTTCATGAAAATTATGTAGGTTACAAAAGCTTCAGCTATGTGCTACAACCAAATTCTATTAAGTCAAACTTCCATATGCTGAAATCCTAATTTGTAGTTACACCCCAGCTATTAGTCCCTAACCAGATAGGCAGTGTGCTTATTATTACATTTCATCCTTTGTTGTACTAATCCACAAAGTCAACAAAGTTCTTCCATATAATATTTCTGTCCTCCACAGCATTACAGGAGTTTAAAAAACTGTATCAAAGACCTTGTGCCAAGGTTACTAAAGGAAATACTACAGAAGACTGGTCACAAGACCTGCCCCTTATGAACACCTTAGAAATCCCCGGCAACCTGGTAGTTCACCTCTCAGTACATCCTCTTGCAGTCCCTTCTTTTCCCAGCTCCTTATCTGCTTAAGCCAGCTTCTTATAATTCCTGTATTAATCTGCACCATCTCCACTTTAAGTAAAATTTCCTTTGGGAACTATACTGAATGAAAGCTTCCAATAAATTTAGATAGCTTTGGCCCACTGCGTTACTGTAGTCTGAGATGTTCACTATTTTAGCAAAAGGAAACATTAGGCTTGTCAGACTAAATCACGTTCTGATCAGAATTTTGCATTTTATCACACTTATGTTGATGTTCTCCATTACTCCTTTTTCAAACCTTGTCCTAAGATATTACACAGTGTTGAAGTGACCTAATTTGCATGTACTTTTCAGGATTTCTTGTTTGCCCTTTTTGCATATATGTGAGTATTCACCAGTCAGACTACATTACTCCTATACTGAAATTAACATTAATAAACAAATTAACATTTGCTGGTAGACTTCTGGTGATTAGAGGAAAAATCAGAAAAGTAACCAGTTTCTACAGAGGTGGTAACTAACAAAAACATCAGCTTTCCTCTCCTTTACTCATCCTCAATTAGAATCAGCAACAAACTCCCAACTGAAGGGAAACCAGTCATTTAGTACTCCAGAATGATTTTACAGCTTACTAGTTCAACAGCAATATTAAACCAATCGTGAAGCATTTAGAAGTGAAATGGAAATGCTGACATGATAATTGCTTTGGCAAAAATTTGTTCATGTCATTTTACAACTGTTTAATATTGTTTGTTTTTAACCTGATAGGACAGGTGTGCTACCTTGTTCATACTTTATCTGTATTTTTCATAGAAAAGAAAATACTTTTTTCGTTTAAGTTTGCATTGCCATCCAAGTTCAGTGAAATCTGACAACAAAAAGGAACAGAACATATTTCTACCTTCTCTTATCTTACTACTCCTTGTTTGAAGTCCCAGTTAGCAATTTACAAGTGAAAACATGTCTTGAAGAGAGATAACTCTGGTCATGATAGTTGTATTTCCAACAAAACCAACCATCTTTTCCCTGTGGTACAGCAGAGCTGCTGACCTGATTTCCATCTTGTGATTGAAATCAACAAATTCTCAGTGCCATGGAGCATGCAGCAGCCATAATTCCAAAAGCCCCCTATCAACAGATTTTCTATAATTTCCCTACAACATTTTCTGAGTTAATATTTCAAAGACATGACTTTCTGTCACAAATACATCGTGCAAGCATTATTCCCAGTATAAGTGTCTATACAGACATCTGAAAACATTGTTACTAAATTTAAAAACAAAAAACTAAATGGAATATAAGGAAAAAAAATGTGGTTTTCAGAAAGTGCAGCAAATAAAGTGGTAAATAAAAAATCCCAACCCATTCAAAAGTGAACTCAGCCTCAAGGAATGCAGGTTATTAAATGGATTATTGGAAAGAGTAGTTTGGAAATCAATTTCACCAAAAGCATGCCCATATTAAAAGGGAAATTATGGTACCTTAATTGCACTTCTTAGCCATAGTTGTTGAGACTATATGTTGATCACCTGGAAAGCAAAAAATAGAAGAGTAATAATATTGTGCATATTTCAATTACTGATTAAGTAGAGCAACTCTATCACATATTAATCCTTTATTAAAAGAGTTTTATCCTTCTTATTTTAAAATGGAGAAAAGCAGAACAGATAGCTTTTGTTATCTGCTATTTTATTCCACATAGAGGCAGCTTCAAATAAGAAAAATAAGAAGAGAATGATGCCTGAGGTTTTCATTAAATAGTTTACATGTTTTCATGAAAGCTGTCAACTCAGAAACCAAGGAAAATTCATAAAAGCTTTTATCCTTATAAAATATCTACCCTAAAACATATCTATCAGGCACTTATCCCTAATTTGTTTTGACTCAAATATATTCTCTACCCTTCCACAACCTAAAATATTTAACAGTAAAATCTCTGACTGGTGCTTCACTATGTTTATATGGGTTCTCCCTGGGATGGAGTACATAACTGGTGGATGTAGTAGCATTCTGGGTGCCTTTTCTCTGGTGTTTACCCACGTGAGACTTGGAATGTCTATAAATGTTGGGGGATTCAAGAAGCATCTGGGCCTCCAGACTGACTGTCAGGGTTGGAGGTTTCACCTTTCTCACAGCTTCCTGGGGAGACGTGCAAGGACCTCTAACAAGGAGTGTCTTCCAGTGGGGACAGGGCAGAGACCAAAGGGCTCCTAATGGTATAAGACCTGGGACAGTAGGGGGCAGAGGCATTAGGAACCCACTGGGGAAACTGGGTGGCCACTGTCTAGGCCACCTCTACATAGGTACTCCTCTTGCCTACTCTCCCATTTTTTCCCTCTGTAGCTACCCCTCTTGCCTCATCTTGCTAACACCTTGTGTAAGTGCATGAGCTTACCAGCTATCAGTATAGCAGTACCTACATCAATGTGAGAATGTGACTGTAAGTTATCCATATTTTACAATTAAACCTAAAGCAAGACTACAGTTCTAAATGCTTCCAGGCTTCAAGGTTATACACAGCCTAAAATAAAATCTGAAGTTAAAAAGTTGTACATGGTGCCACTTTCATACTAGGCATACAAAATACGCTTAAACCAGACCCATCGCAAACAGTTCCAGAATCAAAAGGCTTGCAATGACCAAGGCAGAACTGCCTGCTGCAGCTTAGGCCAAGCTCTGCTTGATCTGTACAGCAAAAATCTCAGGTATGAAACCAAGTTTGAAATTGCATTTAATAGGATCTTTTATTTTGCGGTGGAGATTTTAAGTTGTTACTGGTTGGCTTTAAAAATGAATTGTACAGTTGCTGGGCTCATTCCACCTCTCTCTGTCAGCAGAATTCAGGTCTTTACTAAAAGAGCATCTGTCAGCATTATCTTTGGACAATTTCACATGAAGCAAAGACATTTTGCAGGGTGAATTTTTCTCTTTTACTTTAGTATTTGTAAGTTATCTACATAATAGGACTCAATTGTCCAGAATATGCAAACAGCTATGACTCAACCAATAAAAGAAAAAAAAACTTATTCTCAGGGCTGTTAATTGACAGCACAGAAGCTATTTGTTATATTGGAGTTAGCCAACTTGCCATGCTCTTAAAGCAGAAAGCACATATATTTGGGTATACATGGTTTGCTTTGCAATAAATGAAACTGTTGTTTTGTTCTGAGGTGGAGCACACGCATGGTAGGCTGGAAATTTATAAAATAACTCATGGCTTTTAAGGCTGATGGAAACTTGTGGGAATACATAGAAGTTGTGTGGACTTAAAAAAATCACACAAGGAGAAACAACATGGTATTTTATTAGCCTTCAAAATTTAACTGCTTAAGTAAAACGTATTAAGTTTCATAACAAGACACCTTATGATTATGGGAGAACATAACTTTTCCCCAGAGGAGGTTTGCTTGACCAAATAATTTATCTCTACTATACATATATAAACACACACATATACATACACACACACAAAAAGATACAACTACACAAAAATAAGGAATAAACAACGTGCAGTTCATTACAACAAACATTTGTCCATATTTCTGAAGACATCAAGCAATTCTACTTTTTATTTCCTTTTTAAGGGAAAAAAAAATAATACTTCCAGCATACAAATGTATTACTGAGAACTACTTCTGAAAGAACTCGTATTCTTTCCTTTAGTAATGTTGTTTTAAAATTGAAGATGAAAGGATAGGTGCTCATCAAGTATGAGCTCTGCTCTGGATGAAGTACAGACATCCTACCAATGCCATGGTTAGCACTGGCTTGACATTCCACCGGAATCCCACAAAAATCCAATAGTGTTAAGGCTGCAATTAGTCTGCCCAGACAATGACCAGTCTTCCATGTGTTTAGTAGAGGGAGAGGAACAAAATGAATTGCATTGTCATGGGAACTGAGTTTACTACTTGTTTTAGTAAGAGATTAATGCCTATTGTCAGCAGATTTTATGATAAATTATCATAATTTTGCATTATTGTAATGAAGATGCATCATGCTGTGAGTTGTTCACACACTGTAGAACACTTTTCCTCTAATCACCAAGGGCTTTTAGTTCTGTATATTATTTGACAAAAAGTAGGCTGTTTAGATTGTGATTGTTTCGGATTTTAACATTAAAAAGAAAAGAGACAAACACTTCAGCTTGGAGTCTTTTACAGCACTAGAAGATAACACAGCTAAAGACCGCAGCTATTACATCAGCCTGTGATTTGATGCAAGAGAATCAGATGAAAGCAGGTAATGCTGTTGCCATTTCATCTATACAATCTATAATTTGGGGTTTTACTTTGGATTTTACATCCCCACCATAAGTGGTCTTCAAAGGTATGTGAAGGATCAGTCACTTATTTGGACTGTCACACCCCTATTACGGGGTTTTCTGCCCACTGGAACAAGGCTTCTGGTTTAGTTTCCTCTAAAGAAACCCCACTCACATGCATCAAGACACTCTGAATTGAACAAAAATGCAATAAACAGGAATAATCAAACAATTCACTTTAAAACCATGCTACTGCTCCAAACTAATTTCTCTAGTTTCTCTTGTCGAGAGGAAGTGATGGGATATGCTGAGAGAAATACAGTACTGTGGTAGGGTAAAGAAAGAATATCCTTTTATGTAACTCAGTGCCCTCTCCTTGCCCTTGTCTGCAAGGATCACATAATATCGAAATTCATCCTGAAGGGTAAGAACTTGGGGGGACCCTCCAGTTAGCAGGGATGACATGGTTATCTAGTAAGCAAGCATTAAGCCCATATATTTATTCAAAACTGGACATTTGGCCTTTTATTTCTTTGCTGTCCTTTCAGTGAAGTGCTTTTCCTACAATGAAAGGTGTTCTGAAATTCTGCTGCCATGATTCCTTGTAACCAGAAGATGTATACATTTGTTTTAAATGAGACAGGAAGCACAAATGGCATGTTGGTATAATATTTTCAAAATACTGTGCTGACTAAATACATTTTCAAGGCTGTAATTCTATACTTGATGACTGCCTGAAAAACAACTCCTGTCATTAAATCTGAAACAAGTTTTGGTGTATTTTTAAGATTCTCATTTTTGAGGCTTTTTCTTGATAATACGCCTAAAGGAGAGCAAAAGGCCAAGTTTGGGAAGAAGAAAGGTAAAGAGGTCTCTGTTCCCAAGAACACCCACAAACAATGTGAAAACCCTAAAGAACAAGCTCAGTCTGTAGATTATGCCCACATGCTTCCAATTTTTAATTTTTTGAAGATTGAAGGAATTGCTAGGAAAGTAGAACTCACAGAACTCAACTGTATAAAGGATTCATTTTCCTGAAACGGGTCCCTGACCTTTTATAACAGAGATCTGCCAAGTCTCCTGGTATGCTGACATTATGAGTTTGCAATGCCCAAGACCAGGGGCTTTAATCTAGAGAAGCTGGTTTTATTTTAGTGTTGAGGGACTAGCTGCCTCTTTGTGCCTCTGTGCTTACCCAGTTTTAATTGACAGGTATGGAACTGCTTAGGTATGTCCTGTTGAAGGTTAACAGTATGTTTCCAAACTTTGATACGCAGCCAAATTCGGACAGCTGTAGCCAATGGTTAATAATAATCTGCAACCAAGTTTGGTGATGGGAATCAGATAGCAGAGCAGAGGCAGCAGCAACAGTGATAAAGTCAAGGCACACCAAACCGAAGCAGAACTGGCCTTAAAATTGACAAAATTGAAAATTCTTTGCCATAAGGAGGTCAGGTTTTCAAACAAGGAGTCATATGAGCAGATCAGGAAACCAAGAGCAAGAACCTAGACTGAGCATAAAGGTACTAGATTATGACCAAGCCTAGAGAGCAGACACAGACCAAAAGACAGGGGCTAGAAAGAAGGATTCTAAAGGTGAGATAATAAATAATGAAAGTGCTAATTATGGAGCCCAGTGCCCAGAAAAGGCTGCCCAACACCATAGTTATCAGACTGACATTAGAAATGGTGAGGTTTGAACCTTCCCTCTTGGGTGACCTCAAGCCCTCCCTAGGTGACCCCCAAGCAGTAAAGTACTTCTTGTCATTATGGGTACTCCTTGTCCCCTTCAACCACTTTTTGCCTTAAAAGTATGTGAAGTAAAAGTTTTCATCTGAAAAAAATACAAAGACAACTATACTGTCTGCAACTAATTATATTTACCTGTCCATGTTCGTAAATCAATATGCTTGCTTCTTAGCAAACAAAATTTACACGTGGTGTTCCTAACATCTCCTAGAAAACCAACATTTTCCAAAATTCTCCATCTAATAATAATAATATGTAAAAAGCATTATTCTGGCATTTTTATTGTAAGTTTTATTGTCAAATTTAAGCAATGAAAACTTGATTTGCTTCAATCCTTTTCTGAAAAATCAACTCAATCGTATTTTTCTTGGCAACAGAAAGTAAACTTGAGTCAAAATAAGTGATTTGGTTTAGTACTATCTCTTGCTTTCTGTATGCATTTCATATGTATTTATGTCTGCCATTGTTTATAATGCATGTAAGTGCTGGTTTTGCACAGTTGGTGGAACCTGGTTGAGTGAACACAGGAGTAGTGATCAAATTCCAAAATTATAATCTCAGTTCAGATTTTTTTTTTCTGTACTCTGTGCCACACGAGCTCACTATATAACTCAATTGCATCCAAAGTACGCTTAAAGAATTTACTGGTTATAATAAAACAAAACCTCCAAAATATTTTTTTAAAAGTCTTAGTGATTTTTTTTCCTAAATCCAGGTCACTCAGAATTTCACAGTGCCTCAGAAAAAGGTTTGCTTACAGACCATTAGGGATTGCATGTTTATTCCATCTATAGAATAAATAAACAAAACAACTCAGTGCTTGTTCCATATTCCTCATATGCCTTTATAACATCTTACACTGCCTCATACTTAAATTCTTCAGGTATTGCTTGCTGTATAATACAATGCTTTAATACTTAAAAAAATTGTATAAATAAAATAATCTTGGCAACCAACAGCCATATTCCATTAGACCTAGCACTTGCAGTGGAAAGGGATACCATTACAAATCCCATCAGATTAAAAGAAAGACATATCTGTCTCAGTCCAGAGCGTCTTTCTCTTACACCAGATGCTAATGGAAAATGAAGTAAACCACAGCACTGAGCTTTTCAGATTTTTGGAAAATTGACGTGTGTGGGGTTTGCAGCCCAAACAACAGATTACACGGATTCACCATTGCAATCTGTTGTCTGTGACAGCCCAATGATGAGTTGATAATTTCAATGACTGGCAGCCTGAATTGTTTTAGAAACACACTAAAGGAGAAGACAATGAAATGTTCACAGAAAACATTAGACAAATGTGCAGAATTTCAAGACATTCATAATGCTACCTAGACACCTACAGGACAGGCAACTGAAATATACACTCACACAGATACACATTTACTAATAGTTTATCTCTTTTTCAGTTTCTCTCAGCTGATGATCACTAGGTTCTTACAGAAAATCTACATTAGAGCCCCTCCCAGTCCTGGTATCTCAGCATGCGAGATCATCCCAATGGTTTGACATGAGGAGAGAATATAGAAAATTTTATTTTTCTTTGGCTTGTTCAGGCTGAAAAGGCTTTAGCTCATCTAATACTGACTTCTTTATAAAAGCAGAAAACATGGTGGCCTTCTACAACAGAGATACAGCATTGGTGTATCACAAGCCTGTATGACATAATTACACTAAGCTTCTTAAACAAGTGGTCATTCTTCCATGTTTGTTCATACTTTACACTGTCCTCCTTAAATATCCCTCCTACTCTCCATCTTAAGAAAGTTCAGGAAGGTTTGAGCACCATATTCTGAGATAAAAGCTCTCACTGTCTTTCATTCCCCAGTCTGTGCAATATTAGCCTGTTTTAAGTTGTGTTTGGCTTGGTTAGTATTTCTCCCACTTACATGAAACTATTCAAGGAAACATTCAGCACTGCATAAGTTCATGGTTCCAAACACATTTATTCCTTACTCTTTTTCCTTCGTCCTCTGTACACTGATAAACATTAACTAACAACAAACTCATGTCCTTTACTTTTACAACTTACCCTTTACTTTTTTTACATCTGCAAAAACTTCAGTACCAGAAAGCAAAGGGTATCTACAAGGCCATTCAAGTTAAGAATCACACACACACAGTTACATTATGTTCATGAATTCCCACACATCCCTCCATAGCAGTACCTACAACGTAGCAAATGCATTTGCACGTTCCCATATACTCACTGTGTGTATCCATAACTGCACACAAGACAGGACAGAAACTTGGTTAATCAAAGATTAGTCACACTGATGTACCAAAACACATTAAGAAGAGCAAATTTTTGCCTGAGATATTAAAACTAGAAGTCTAAGGTATTTTGATATTTGCAACAAGTGCTTTTTTAGCAGCCTGCTGACTTAGACATTTAGGGTTCAATTTGTATTTAGACAAGATCTATTTTGCATCATTTTGGCATTTAAAGTATCATTCAACAGCAAGCTATAATTTTATCCTCTACAGTAAATTCAAAGAACATTTACAAAAAAAAAAAAATTAGTATATTTCCAGAGCTTCTCTGGGTGAGATAATTTAAATAGTCAATTTTAATTTTCAGTAGGTTCAAAAATGCCATTAGAAAACAGATGCATTTAGGATCTTGTATATTGTACAAAACAAAATCCCAAGGCCGGAGCAATATTACAAACATTGGCAATCTTGCTGCTAGGTGTTCTCAGACACTGCTAAAACTTGTTTCAAATTAGTGGACATATTTGGTCTTAATCAGATTTGATCTCATGTCTGAAAAAGTTCAAAAATATTTCTACATCTCCTACTGCCACCAGCCCCTGCACTTTGATTTCATGTATTTTGTACGTCTCTACTTAACTCCCAGTGATAAATGAATACCTGTAGGATTTCCAGAATTTACCAACCATCTTATCCAGCAAATTATTTAAGCATGCAAATAGTTTCACACATTCCCTGACACTCCTGCAAATGAGAACAGAATCAGAGCTGTAGCATTAATACATCATACTCAAATTAAAGCTTTGCAATGCATGAGTTGTTCAGATTTGTATTCAAATAAGACAAACATGCGTCAGATCCAGAGGAGGTACTGAAGCTGACATTAAGTTTTACTTCTGGGATTTTTCCCTGCATACTAAGTTTGGGTTCAAGGCCTTTGCTTCAATAGGCACTTAAGAATAACCATCTTAAAAAAAACATATTTCTCATCAAAGGAGTCTTTTGAATTAAAAAAATCAAAGGGACTGCTTTTCTTGCCCCATTTCCAGATTTGCAATTATCTTATGATTTTAATTTCAGCAGCCAAACTCTAAAAAATGGATTGCAGAGGTAGTCTTTTACTGATACTGTATCACTGTTGTTTTAAAACATTTATGTCGCTTGTTTGTGTTTCTTTGCTAATTTTATTGTAATTTAATATGAATTAATAGCTCTGTGGTTATAAAGTGTTTAATCAGTTACAACTCTTAATTATGCCACAGCATTGCTTAATAAAACAATACACTATTGGGATTAAATCAAATTAATTAAATTAATCTGCTATCATCTTTTATGCGTAATTCATTGCACAATGAAAGCAGTTGTGAAATTATTTTCATGGCAACTAGCCTAAAAAGACTTTGCATATATTCTTTCTTACTTTAATAACAGAGAAAAACTGTCACTGTTTTCAATGGTTTTCTACAGATCAGCATGAGGATCTTAACTGTCTCAAAAAGAGACAGCCATAGAAATTTAGTAATGAAGTGACCTTGTTTCTGAAGTAATGCTGAAATAGAGGACTGGCATACTTGGCTCCAGTCAGTAACTGCCCAACTAAGAAGCCTGTCCCCAGGAGTTGCCAATAAACCACTGCTTTAGGACTTACTTAGCCAGAGATCACGCCTTTGCCTGATCAGGTCATGAGAAAATTTTTCCTCCATGAAGTTTTCAGATTGCATCTTGAACTTGCCTAAGCTTTTGCCATCTGCCACACTCTGTGGCAGCAACATCCACGCACTAACCACTACATGGGAAAGCACTCCATTTGCTCACTTTAAAGTTGCTACCGGATAATTTAATATATTCTAATCCTACTTCTTGTATCATGAAAAAGAATTACTAAATTGCCCAAGACCACTTTTCCCCACTTTGGAACTTATATCTCTCTATAAGGTCCACACTGCAGCTGCATCTCTCAGGTGAACAGTCCAGATCTATTCAGTGTCTCTTCACACAATGCCATTCCATCCAGTTGTTCCCTCTTTAGTTTTTTTTTAGTTCTATTAGTTATGCATAGCCATTTGTTTTATTTGGTATTGCCTAGCACTTGTCATGACTAAATTGTACTTTAATTATTTCAGATCCTTTTTTATGTGACAACATCATTTAAAATTATAATTCTGTCCTTGTTGAAATGCTTTCAAATCCCTCTGAAGATGTTGTGTCTGCAACTTTCCAATTCTAGCTTTTATATCACACAAGTCAGTTAAAAAAAATAATAAACATGACAGTCTCATGTTTAATATTTGTCACAAGCTCATGACAGACTTTAAAACACTTTCGTCTGTGACAGCACACATGCAAGACAATGGGTTCACATTCAGCCATGACCATGTCACTGGTGATTTACCCTAGATTATAATTCCAATGTTCACTTATGAGAACAGCATGTGGTAAACTTTTAAAAAAGCAACTTAACTTCAAACAAACTGCAATCCTTGCTCTGTCCCCATCTACTAAATCAGTTAATTGTGAAACAATCCCTTTTCAGTCATCTGGGGCTTCTCCTGTCACCTGTCAGTCTCAGGTGTGAGTCATAGATAACAGTTCAGAGGCTGTTCCAACCAGTTCCACAGACGCTTTAAGGTGAATTTCTTTAGTCCAATGACTTGAATACAAATCATCTCCCTAATTATTTTTCTAAATTTATTCCTCCCTGGACCCTTGCATTATCTCCTTAAATCAGTGAAGAAACTGATTGTATTTCCAGCGCTTCTCACAATGAGAGGAAGCATTTAATTAAATATTTGTAGAATATAATATTCAATACTGCATCTTTTGAAAAATGAGTGCCACCTTTTTCACCTAGTAACAAAACTAAATGTAAAAATACCTTAAAATAGACATTTTACTGCATGAAGTGTGAAAATATTCACACTCCAAGGATTGGTTCATCTCTTCTGACTTCAATTGCTGTATGTTAAATGGATGGGTATCATATTGTATCACAGCCCTCCAAAAGACTTGAAGAGATGGAGCAAAACTGCCGCAGTTTTTGCAGAAAAAAAAAGTTAGAAAAAGGAACTGTTGAGCTATAAAGCCTAGCAGAAAGATTTTGAGATGGCTGAGATGATATGACTTCTCAGCACCATTTCTCATATTTGTTTAATAGCTCACAGGGTAAAACCTTTGTCTTAAACTTTATTTTAGATTTTCCCTTCTCACAAAGTATTTGCAGAGATGAAGTTCTGTGCCTAAACATAATATAATTTGTCCTCTGTATAATTTGTCCCTTTACTAATTATCTACTTTTGCTGTTCACAGGGCTTTACTGCAGTGATGACTTAACAGAATGCACGAATGAAAGGCTGAAGATCACTCAACAAAAATGAGATTGGGACTGGCTTTACCAGGAGGTATCTACTCTGTGCAACTTCTTTACATCACTACCTACAGCATGTTTTATACTTCAGGCGTTACTGAGCTGGCTTTTTTTCCCAGGATTCATCTTCCTCCTAAGTCTGCTGCTTCTGTTTTTTTTTTGTTTTCTGTAGACAGAGAAATTAATAAAGTTTTGCTTCTGTCTAAGCAATAAGCTGTCTCATGAGAGGTGGTACCAAAGGACACCAAGTGATGTAATTATATGAAATCTGCATCACTGCAGTGAACCACAGTGAGCCATGTTCACTGGGGTTCTCCTGGAGCAATGAAATTACATACTTCATGTATGTCTTTTTGAACATAGCAAAAGGTTTGTGCAGAGTGGCCTGGAGCTGGCTGCTCCACTGTGACCCTTGCTACCACTCAGTTCAGGCTTGGTTTCCTTCCAGCATTTTCATCCATGGCCTTAGAAACAACCCTTAATGTACTTGTTGGTAATTTTAAAAGGTGACCATGGCTAGCCACTTCCATGCTTCCCATGCATACAGAAAAATGCCTCCAGTGAAGAACAGTATAGATGTCATGAGGTTGCATTGTAATTACTGAGAAGAAGGAGCACAGCTGATTCCAGGCTGGTTCCAATTGCCTTTGAAGCACAGGAGGAGGAGGGATGCCTAATACATAGAAAAGCAGACAGTAGACTTGAATCTGAGAAGGAACCTCACTGGTGACACTCAGAAGTATGGAAAGAAACTCCCAACATGACTCGGTCAAACAAATGCAAACAAAAAGCAAATGCAAAACCAAGGGCAAGTAAAAGCTCTACCTAGCACCTACATGTGCCTGGGAGGGGCAACTCAAAGGAGACGCAAATACATTTGTGCAGTTCAGCTGTGACCTGCCACCTCGCTCCTGAACATCTGGGGTTTAAGCATAGACCAACTCTGGCTGTCACAATCCACTAAGATCAAAGCAAACAGCTCAAGAAACTCACTGCCCACAAATGAACACCATGATGTAACATTATAACTTACTGACTAAAAACTAAGACTGTGTTCTGATTTCAGCTGGGATAGATTTGATTTTCTTCACAGTAGCTGATACAGTGCCATGTTTTGACTTTAGTGTAAGAATAATATTGATAACACAACAGTGTTTTAGTTGTTGGCAAGTGGTACTTACTCTAAATCAAGGACTTTCACTTTCTCATATTCTGCCAATCTGGAGGGCACAATGAGCTGGGGAGGGAGAGGAGGACAGCTGACCTGAACTAGCCAAAGGAGTATTCCATATCACAGAACAACATGCCCAGTATATGAACTGGAGGGAGTTGGTCTGAAGGGGCCAATGACCACTCCAGTCAGACTGGGTATCGGTCAGCAGATGGTGAGCAACTGTATTGTACACTTCGGGCTATTGTCATTATAATTTATTTATATTATTAAACTCCTATCTCAACCCATGGGTTTTACATTTTTTACGATTCTCCGCCCCATCCCACTAGGGTAGGAGAGTGAGCGAGCAGCTGTGTGCCAGCGAGGGTTAAACCAGGACACAGCATTACAAGCACAATGTTTAAAAAAATGTATCTTTCATTTTCTGGGGAACTTTATTCCTACAATGCTTTCTTATTTAGAAAGTAATTCTAGGTCAAGACATAGCACTAATATCTTCTAGTTCATATAAATTGTATAGAATCACATTTGCATTTTTGCCCACAGTTAGTAGGTATTATGTTTCCTGATGGTTACGTAGCAACTGAAGGTTAGAAAGAGAATAACTAGGGCATTAAAAGGTTTTCTTTCTGTCACTCTCCTATTTTTTCCTTTATATTCAGCTGTTATAAATGTTTCATTTGACATAAAAGAACACATGTAAATCTTAAAAGTCAGCTATTGAAGCTGTTCAGTCTGAGCAGTCTTCACATCACAACTGAGCCCATACAGAGGGCTATCTTCAGTGTGTGAACATACTAAGGGCAGCAGTTCCCAACTCCCTTCCGTGCAAGCCTTCTACCTTTCATTATTTCTCATTCTAGCACATACACATGCTGGTTAGAGTTTGTGGTGTTAAGGAGCACCTCCTTTTTTCTTCCCTGGAAAGCAAGAAGGAAAAAACCCAGAGCTCTCCACACTGCACTGTGCACAAGGCAATGCTGCTCACAAGTCACAGAGCTCAGTCAAGAAGGTAAAAGGTGCTTATACAGCTCTCTCAGCATGGACACACATAAGTCCAAAAAGCCAGAAGATTACAGATGGGTAGCATGGTCTTAAAGGTCAAGAAAGAAAAAGAAAAGCAAAGAAATCAAAAAAGGAAGCAGGGGAGTAAGAAGAGAAAACATGACACATGAAAAGCACAGCAGACACTAGGGAGAAGCACACCACAAAGTAGGTAGATTCCAAAGAATAACCTTACATTACACTCAAATGTAGCTACTCCATCATGGCAATCAGAAATATTTTAGAACTTGCCATCATCACTAACAGCTATTTACATTTGGGATGTACAGTTGAAGTTGCATAATATTGTACTTGTCCTGTCTCTTATTTAGTACAAATTCAGTAATTTTTGCTGTGAAAATTCACGTAGAATCATAGAATGGTTAGGGTTAGAAAGGACCTTAAGATCATTTAGTTCAAATCTCCCTACCATGGGCAGGAACATGTCACACTTGACCATGTTGCCCAAAGCCCTGTCCAACCTGGCCTTGAACACTTCCAGGGATGTAGCATTTTACACTTCTTTGGGCAACCCATTCCAGTGCCTCACTACCCTTACAGTTAAGAACTTCCTTATATCTAACCTGAACTCACCCTGTTAAAGTTTAAACCCATTACCCCTTGTCCTGTTGTTACAGTCCCTGATGAAGAGTCCCTCTCTGGTATCCTTGTAGGTATGTCCAGGTAGACAATGTCAACTGCTTTGCCCCTATCTACCACTTCTGTAGCCCCATCATAGAAGGCCACCAGACTGGTCAGACAGGATTTTCCCTTAGTGAAGCCATGCTGGCTGTCATCAACCACCTTGCTGTTTTTCATTGCCCTAGCATGGTTTCCAGGAGAATTTGCTCCATGATCCTGCCAGGCACAGAGATGAGACTGACTGGTCTGTAGTTCCCCATGTCTTTCATGTTCCCTTTCTTGAAAATAGGGGTTATATTTCCCTTTTTCCAGTCATTGGGAACTTCACCTGACTGCCATGATTTTTCAAATTTGATGGACAGTGGCTTCGCAACTTCATTTGCCAGCTTCTTCAGGTCCCGCAGATGGATTTCATCAGGTCCCATGGACTTGTGCATGCTGAGGTTCTTAAGATGATCTTGATCCTCTCCTACAGTAGGCCTAAGGTCTTCATTCTCACAGTCCCTGCATTTGCCTTCTAAGACGAACAGTGTGGCTAGAGCACTTGCCAGTGAAAACTGACATGTAAAAATAAATCTTAAAAAATAGCTTGCAAGTGTTTTAAGCATGAAAAATCTGTTCTGTAAAAGCCTAACAATGGCATTTCTTCATGTCATGGCCGTCTGTTACAAGAAAAATACAATTCACAGTTTAAGCAAGGTAACAGGGTAATATATGACTGAAAGGGTTTCTGGCTGTCAGGAGAAGACCTGACAACTGAAAAGCAAGAGAAAAATAAGGCATCATGAAAGAAGAATTAAAGCAGTGTTGTTTAGTCTTTCCTTTCTAAAATGGCACAGCTATGTTGGAGTATTTAAACCTATTATAGGAACACAGACACCCACATGTTCCCCAATGCATCCAACATGCCACACTATCTTCAGGAGACTGCTGAACGAAGTTTGCCAAGAAAGAGAAAGCGCACCTTCATTTCAAGGAGGATTTCCAGAAAAACAGATTCAAATAGATTAAAAAAGAAAAAGAGGAGGGGAAAAAAAAAACAAAAGACGGCTCAAGAGTTTGTGAAATGTCCCTCCTGTATGCTGTGAGTATGAAATTGCTTAATTGGCTCTGCCAACTTCAAAAGTTACTGCAGCCACAACAGTCCCTCACCTGGAGGTTTCTTCCCTAACCTAGCAAAAGGGATCAAATAAGAAAACCTCACCCATCTTCATGTGAAATACGTCTCAACGTGTCAGATTTTAGTGATGTGGTAGACTTCCTACAGGTGTGAATAGAGACAATGGCTCTCTCTCTGGTAACCCCAGGTGGAAGACTAAAAATTGAACACCCTGTAGACTGATTGCCTGACAGTGGCTGAAGGGCAGTTCACAATAACAACGTATTTTACAACTTCTAAGCATAATCCATTTGTATTTTTCCTCTCTCCATTTTCAGCAGGTCAGAAGATAACTTGTGCCTGCAAATTATCAATCTGAGCTATGACCTGGCTAGCTTAACACTGTCAGTAAAAAATAAAATAACTAAAAGCTCTTACATTCATCAAACACACCAACCTCATCCAAAAAGGATTTTTGTGTGTACATTTTGTTTTAAAAACAAGTACTAAAGAAGGCAACGTCTCAGAGAGCTCTGCTTGGGACAGTTACTGACAGCATCAGAAGAGACCCAACATCCAACATGCAGTGTTTAGAAAAAAGGATTAATTGATCTTGTTATATCAACTTTGAAACTGCCTTCCCTAGCACCTAGAGAGAGCTTGCCCTTCAGGCAGGTTTTTACAGGCTCTCACAGCTTTACTTTGATTGCTATTGTAGCTGAAATATATAGCTTTACTACGAAGGGATTATCTGTTATCCTGCCCTTTGGGAGAACCTCATGCTGTGACAAAGACTTTTCTCTGCTTAATCTCTTAAATTTAACGAAACTAACAAAAGTACAGCACATCTAGCATTATTGTTTTTTTTTTTCATAATGCCACTCAGACCCTTGAGGGCTGTGTAATCACTGAATGGTTTTTAACATCATCACATCTGAATTTTAATTCTCTGATAAACTGAAGTTCGATGACATTTTTGGGTTCATAATCTGAATTGCCTAATGTCACCCTGCTCAATATGTCCTTTTTCTACTGTATTTCAGGGGAAAGAACAAAGTCAGAAGGGACTAGATCACAGCCCTGGAAATAAAAACAAACAACATCAACATCATACACTTCAGGATCAACTGATTTTGGTATCCTCTGTCAAGTCTTACCCACAAGGATTACCCCTTGGTATCAACAGAACCATTTAATCCCTTGTTGTTATTTGGTATATTCCCTCCTGGCTCAGACAAATCTTCACCAGCAGCTACTTTTTCACGAGAGACTTAATAACCTGCTAGTGAAAGGACATTAGTCTGTTTGAACAGAGATCATACAAACCAGAGTTCTTTAAAGAACAAAAGCAGGAACAAAAACCAGAGGGTTTATGCTGGGCTACATGGCCCATCCTCAAAACTAGTGACACTTTCAAAGCCCAAGGGCACAAAGAAGAAGGCAGGATATTGCTTGTCCAGAGTGTTACACGCAGCTTAGGACACTTAGTTTCACAGAGGTAACATGCCCAAACAAAGCAGGAAGCACAAGTCCTGCACCCTCCAGTGGGATATGGATTTGTGGGAATTGTGCTTGCAGCCAAGAACCATCATATGATACAATCAAGAATTTCAATTTATTTTAAAGACAAGGAAAAACTGAATTTTATTAAAAATCTGTGTTTTTTTAGAAAAACTGATTTTTTTTTAAAATAAGACAACCCAATAAACTTTCTCATTTAAAAACTGAATTTACTTTAAAGACAAAGACAACCTAAAGATCGTAATTTTGCATAAGTAATTAGGGTTATGTTAAATAAATCACTAAAAGTAAAATCAAACAAAAGTCTTCTCCCATTTCAAGTCACTTGCTCTTGGATTCAAATATGCATACAAATACAGGAGGTTATACCCTGTTCATGTTTTCTGACCTGAAGAATATGCTGCAATGCAGATGAACTTCAGTGGACACCACCATTTCTTCCCTCCTACTAGCAGCACTTCCAGGGAAACACTTCCATGTGTTCATACATGGAAGGTGATTTCTTCATGCCCTCCAAGCATTGCCACCTCACAAGCAAACAGCATTATGCACTAAAAAGGATTATAAGGAGTTTCTCCTTAAAGGAAACATAATACTGTGTGCCAAGCCCTTCCTTCTGAACACATTGTTTCTACAAGCTCAAAGCAAAGTAGCCAATATAAAAGACTACTTGAATGTTAAAATAGGGAATTTCAAACATTAAAATAGAGAATATGTAATTACATTATACAATGCAATATCTGTAAGAATATCTTCACTGGGAAGAGCCTCACTAGGTTATGTATTTCTGTTGACCAAAAAATACAGGGTTCACTTGGTGTAACTCTACAGTCACAAAAGAAAAAAACAACCTCACAACAGTCCCATCTAGCCATATAATCCATAAATCTAGTCATCTTAAAGGAAAAAACACAGCAATTCTTAGACACACACAGCTCTACACTGAAGGCAGAATTCACACCAGCAAAAATTACCGGGCAGCAAAGCAGGAATAACAGCAAAGATCGTCTGTATGCTCAGTGCTTGTTTTGTTACTGCACAAAATCACCTCCATATATATATCCAAGTCAGGGACGCTGGAAATAGATGATCTTAAGGTTCTTTCCAACCCTAACCATTCTATGATTCTATTATTCACCTTCCAATTTTCTTTTGCTTTCATTTTCAGTGGTTAAAAAGACCAAAGATCTTGCCAATAGCCCTTCTAACTCAGCACATTCTTCAATGAAACGTAAACCACTAACAGTACTGCTGAAGGGTGAAAGATCATCTTGCCATGTCTGCAGATTTTTAAAATCAGAGACAGCAGACTACTACCCAAAGAACACAATACAAAGCAGGAGCCTCTAACTGAATGTGCATGGAGAGCTCGACAGCAGAGAGATGGAAAGGCTGTCGTGATGGAGGATGCAGAGTTTATGTATTCTTTATTAAGCAGCTGAGGCTCCTGTTTAATCACAGTCCAGTTCAGGTCTCAGTCCCTGATCGTCACAGAGGTCTCCTTTGGCACAGTGTCTGCTTTTCTTGCCTCTGATGAGGCCAGGAGAAGAATACTGAACATCCACATAAGTAGAAAGGACTTAGATCTACTCATAGTATTCCGGTCTG
The DNA here is from genome assembly GCF_034315485.1 of Pezoporus occidentalis. Taxonomy (NCBI): domain Eukaryota; kingdom Metazoa; phylum Chordata; class Aves; order Psittaciformes; family Psittacidae; genus Pezoporus; species Pezoporus occidentalis. The sequence continues at coordinate 7,700,757 of NW_026915877.1, forward strand.
TGAAGAAGAGGGAAACTGGGGAAATTATCCATTAACTTTACAAGAAAATAATTCTTATTTTTTAAAGATAGTTACTATGCTTTTTCTGCTTCTTTACAAAGCTAGTTGTACAAAGAAAATGTTTTTGTTTCAAGGGATTTTTGTATTACTATTTCAGTTGCAATGTTTGTGTGCCAAGCAGAGAAGCAATATAATGTAAACCGCTAGGCAAAATATATCTGTCTGGTGGCTACCCATGCCTACACCAAAGAAATGGATGAACCCAGCCAGATCATAGGGCTACTGTGCCACTTCATAAATAATTTTCTTGAGGACTCCTAATACTTGTATCAATGCCACGAATGTTATCTTTTTGTTACTGTTTTTTTTTTTTAATTACTTTCTTCCAATTACCATTTTGGTGGGTATGTAATCTGAGTGTTAAATCCTTTTATCTTCCCTGTTAGCAGAATGGTAAAAATTAAGATTTTTGTTCTGCTACCAGATAACCAGGAGAAGAAACAACTTTTCCATTCATTCTGATGCCAGCAATATGCTTAAAATACATTTGTAGAGGTCAGTCTTGCAGTTCATTAATAAGAAGAGAAACCTGCCTCCATCTATGACAAATGACAAAGAAGGTCTACAAGAAAGTCATTAGATTTCCTCTTCTTTCTTTTTGCTCCTTCATTACAGTATTTCATTCCAGAAAAACAACCACCTTCATTGTTAAAATGCATATTATTTTCTAAATAAAATTCTATTTATTTTATAATTGAATAATAGAAGCAGGAAGATATCTAGGAAAGGAAATGACAAGTGGATAAAAAGATGAACAAGAGGAATTCTAATAAGAAAACTATATGAGAAAATTTGATATTTTAAACAATTCAAGAGTGAATATAAATTTGAAGCATAATAAAAACTAAATGCTTGTTTGAGCAAGAAGGAAAACCAATCAAAGAAAGCAATCATGTAGAAAACCATCCCTTCCAATGGTAATTATACCTCTACTCCAAACAGGCAGACAATGTTTGAGACTTGGTGCAAGCTACATTTTTGTCTCCATGTTATCATCTGCACTCATTCAAAAACACAACCACTGCTCCAGTTGAATCCTTGAATTACTCATGCCTCCATCCTGGCAATGTAGCTGAAGATGGAAAAAGGTATTATTTCTGAAAAATTATACTGAAGAAAGTATGAATATAGGTGACAAATTCAGGCAGACTTGGTTCAAGGATTTAATATGATAGCTCATTTTTCATTTCTTAGCTAGTTTGCCTGTATCTGGATTCAGAACATGTTTATAACAAATGATGGAATTTATTTTTTTTTTAATACAGAAATTAGATGTTAAGCAAGGCATATTTTTATACTAATTCCACCCCTTCCATGCATTCCTTTTTAACTGATCTCATTTGTGTGCAGTACAACTTTTCTATTTTGAGAAGTGTAATTTCTTCTTATGCCACATTAGGGGAAACTTTTTCATGATCCAATTGTGCTAACTTATTTTCTTACTATGAATTCTTTATTGATGCTTACACTACTTAAAAGTTAAATAATATATATCGTATATAGTACATTATTATCTATATGTAATACTCAATATTTTTCACATTTATCATAGAAAATAGATCATCTGATACCATCCCTATCTAAATTAAAAAAAATGGACTATGACTCTTGCATAGAACTTTCTTCTATTCTCATACCTAACAAAATATATAATGAAATCAAATGAAGATAAAAATATTTCATTAGCTGTATCAGTCTTCCCAGAAAAAGTAACTAGATCTGGTAATATAAATATTAACTTTTCCATTGTTAAATCACTCATTAAACTTGTGAACAGTCTTTCAGAACTCATTATCCTTTGCAGGATAAGAAGCAGTAGAATAAGATAACATCAAAATACACATCTTTTGCCAGCTACGCATACATACATACTTGTCTGACTTAGCCATAACTAACAAATGAAGAACCCCTTAATTTCCAGAACCTCTAGCTCAACTACACTTAAGACTTTCAAAGATGAAGAATTCAGCGTAGCTGGCGCTAACATGTTTTATTACTTTGTTTTTGGTTTGGTTTGAATTGGGTTTTTTCCCCCTTATTACATCATTGAACAATGAAATATGACAACCGCTCTTCAGCAGGCTGAGGGGCGATAATTCAAGGACATTGACTATAAGGTAAAAAATGTGGCTTTGACTGATGTAACAATAAGCAGAATAGTCAAAAAGAAGGCCATTTTTTTTTCAGTGAAATCTCTCTTTAATCAAATCACAGAGTGATAACCCTTTGCTACGAGCAAGGAATAATTATTTTGAAGCTACTGATGTTTTGTAACAGCATTAATTTCCATGGACATTTGAGTATTTCATAGATATTTTAATTTTAAATAATCAAAATTAAAGTCTGGATGATTTTGATGTTTTCATTCTACAGACCACAGCTACAGACCACATACTTGCTCATTTCAATAAGGGGCATTTTTTTCCATCTTCTTGATCATTTAGAAATGCTTGCCAGGATTTCAGTTCCAACCATAGGGCCCTGCAACCTCTCAGTATGTAGCATATGGATGCCTTACACAAGCCCTTTGCCACTGTTGCTCCACCACATCTTTTCCCATAAAGCTTCCAAAATATCCAACTCCCCCTCTGTGCCACAGTATGGGTACTTGTGACATACTTTCCAAGTGAATCAGGCCTAGCCCTAGTACAAGAACTTGGGGAACTTCATTGCTTCCCTCCCTTAAATGCCAAAACTGCTCACGTTTCCTTATTACACACTTCCTATGTACGACTGACCTTTCTGAAGTGCCTCAGCGTGCTCAAGCAGCATACTTGATGCACAAACACTCAGGATGAGAATCCTATGAAAATACTTCATATGGTGTAAGAACAGATTTAATTAATACACCTAAACAACAGCTTAAGTTATACTCTACAGCAAAGATGCACAATCAACAAAACAAAGAATTGTTAAACTAATAAAGGCTGATATTTCTGGTACCTTATCTGCAGCAAAGAATACTCCACCCTACTTGACCAATTCACCATCATCAAGGAAATCTAAAGCTTTAAATTGGCATGTTCATATTGAGTACATAAGACCTTTTAGGATAAGAGTATATGTTATTCCTGTTTCCAACTGAAACCAAAAATCTAGATTCACATTTACTAAGTCAAAGTGGTATCAATGTAAAAAAAAATAAATTCCCTACACATCTCAACTATACCAACATATGATTTTTTTTTATTAAGTCATCATGTAGTGAAATTGAAAACCAAGCATACACTGCCTATTTGTTTTGTTATGAATATTATAGACAGGAAGTAATTCAAGCTGTTGCTCCTCACTAATTCAGAAGGAAAAATACTCATTTTATTTTTCATTGGGCAAATGTCACACAAAAGTAATTTTATGAAATGCCTATAACTGATATTGAAGAAAGACACACAGTGGCTTTCAAAGCCCTGCAAACCACCTGAGCTGTGACCAGCTGAACAAATTTCACCATAAATTTATTTCAGAATTCTCAGAAGACAATTATTTGATCCCTGTTTCATGCATTTGCAGTCTGCCAGAGCTGGAAATTTGAACTCAATTAATAGTTTTAATTAAACCATGAAAAATACAAACACATTAAGTGTGCTGATATACTAAGCTCGAAACAGAGATGGATTCATACATAAAATGCTGCAAGGTATGATTGCATACTGTGATTATTAAAGCTTACAAATCAGTTACAACTATAAAACCGTCACTGAGAATAATTACAAGCCTAAAACAAACAAGTTATTTCATTCTCATATCATGACAGCTCTTCTATTAAACTGCTTCGTATCAAGACAACCTTATCTAAAAGAGGCTGCATTAAGAAAATCACTCAAATCTAAAAATACAGACTTTTTTTCTAATACAAACCTAAAAAGACTAAAATAATCTTGGATAAAACTGCATGCATTTTTTCTCAGCGTAACAGGAATATTATGTAGACAACATGCAATTATGAAAAAACTTCAGAACAACAATGAAAAAATCCAAACAAGTGATACTACCAATGTCATCACAAGGCCAAATGCTGCAGGAACAAATCCAAGCTGTGCACAGGAAATAGTACAGCTATCACAAAAGAAAAATGAATAACCTTTGTCACTGAAAAATGTGATTTCAAGTGTCTTTCCTAGACAAAAATGGATGTTATTAAACTGTTCCTTCTCTCTGCATCTGTATTGCTTTTATCATGGACACATACAAGTATCAAACCTTAACATGCTTACATGTATTTTCCTCAGTGGACAGAAAATGTTTGTCATATGTTCAACTAACCTTCACATTAGCTATTCTGTTCCACTCCTTTGAGGACTGATGAAAGCAAAGTAAATTCCTTTTTTTTTCTGTTCTCACAACTGGTTTCAGCTGGGTTTGGGTTAGTTTCCTTTCTAGTAGCTGTTAGTACTGTGTTTTTTTCAACTGAGTATAAGAATAATGTTGATAATGCACCTGTTTTCAGTTGTTGCTAAGCAGGCAAGAACTATTCAGTTTCCCTTGCTCTGCCAAATAAACACAGCACTGTACCAGGTATTAGGAAGAAACTTAACTCTATCTCAGCTGAAACCAGGACATCTCACCCTTACAAGCTTCCTACATGACACAAACACACCAACTCATGGCAGAATAAAATGAACCGCTTACACAGAAGAACAATAATCTTGGCTCATTAAGGTAAAGTGGACTATCCTATATTACATGAGCACACTGCACCTATATTTTCCCACATAACACTTCCATTTTTCAGCAAGGTACTCTAAAAATGCAAATACTGTCCAATGTATGAAGGACAGCAGCAGCAACAGCGCCACCACAGTCACCCCTTGCCACCTCTGTTTTCTGGTGTTTGCCCATCCTTTGCTAACCCAGCTTCTGTGTCCCTTTGAAGTGGGGACAACCAAAGCACTGTTTCAGCAGCCCAAAAGCAACTCTGTTCCTCCATGCACATACACCCAAGGGTTCCTGTGTTATCTTGGTTCTCCAAATTCCCCCATTTCCTTCCAAACCTCCTTCGTTACTGTAATTTCTTCAGTATTTTCACAAAGCTACTTTGGAACCTAACAAAAACTATATGTAACTCAGCTCTCATAACACACACCTTCTTACCTTTGCATAAGGCCTAGCAGAATTTAAATTATTTGTTTATACAGCACTGAATATTTTCCATATTTCTTCAAATCATGAGCCATATTGCAACACAGGTTCCACTAAATATCTGAATATTGCATTTGTTCATAAAGTGGAGGTGGAGAGCAAACCTCCTGAAACCCAAATCATATTTTAGCGGCAAGATAAAAACAAGCCCATATCAAATAACTGCATAAACAGCATGAGCCTTGAAACGGAAAAAAATGCCATGTAAACTATGCCAGCTTGCAAGGTCTGCTTTTTACAAAGGTGCAACAGTCTGATAGTTAAATACTGTGACTTTCTGGAAAGAAGACCCCGAACAACCCCAAACTACCCTACATCAGTGTGACCCTTATAATTCAAGTCAGAGTCCAGTTTTAAAACAGACATTGTTATTGTAAACTTACAGATGCAATTTCATACCCTTCTTCCTCTGCACAATCACACAGCATTAGATTTAACATCACCAACTTGTACTAAATGCAGGGGCAGTCTGTGTGGGAGAATATTAGCAAGACAGATGGAAAGAAAAATATAAGTCACATTCAGGAAAATGTGACAGCTTTACATTTCTGATGTAAATGGCTACTCTCTCTTATGCTTTACGTGCGACTCTCTGGAGTAACAGCTGATACCTACCAACACTGTCCTCACTGCTATTCTAAGGGAAGCCTTACGTAAGTGCCACTGTCCTCCACGTTGGCTCCTATTCTCAGGCTCTGGTTGAGCCTTCTGTAGCTGAGCCGCCAGCAAGCCTAGCCCTGGTGCTGCTGTGCTGGTGCAGAACAGAACTGTACTTTGAGGTTGAATAAGGGTGATCACAGTATGTATTTCCCAGGAAAACTTGTAACGGCGCTTCTGCTTACCTTTTCTGTACCATTTATCATGCAAGAAAAGACATAATTTTTCAGTAGAAGTGCTGGTTTCTGCATATGCAAGAACACTTGCATTAGAAAGATGCAACATAAAAACTCTTCTCATCTGGGGAAATCTTCCTGTATTTGTTTTTAAGATGAAAGTGCTGTTATCTCAGCCTTATGATATGTATCAGTCTATACTATCCAAAATACAGACTTAAAGACTCAATGGGTCAAAACACCCTATTTGCTTCTGAACGGAATTTATGAGTATGTTTTCCAAGCAACCTCTAGGAGGTAATCCTAGATTACACCAACTGATTATTAGCAGGATTTGTATAATATAACCTTTGGGTGTGCACCCTTATGGGACTCCAAATAATTTCTCCATGAACTTAACCCAGTTTGTCTGGGAAGAAGCCTCACCTATCTTACAGGGTTAACATTGTATTGTTAATAATAGTAATATTGTGATTTCTGCTTAAATGATTCCTATATGAAAAAGAAGCATATTTTAAATTTAAAAAAATAATAATTTGTCCATGGAAATTACCTATAATTGGCAAATACATTATGAAACCCAGAAACCTGTAAAGTGCTATTTTGCAGTGGTGCTCCACAGCTGCCATGCTTTGCACTTTACCTTTTAAAATATGTGAGAATAATATACCAACAAAGGTATCAATGACTGGCAAAAAGGACATGAAAGAGTTCATAAGGATTCAGCTTAATACCAATATCGCTATCATTCATTATGATGAATGATACTGGTGCACTAAGCATGTTTCATATGAGGAAACTACTCGGGTAAACAAGTCAATACCAGGATGACCGTGAACTACCAGCTGCTATGACACACAGAAAGGCAGACATAATCCTAGGATGTATCAAGAAAAGATATAAAGAGAAATTTTATCATTATACTGGGTATGCATACCCAAAACCACTGAAATTATATTGAAACAGGTACACAGGAGGCTTTTGCAAAAATGGGGAGAAGTGCATTTCTGTTATAACAGCATCACAAGTCTAACACTGGAAATGGCTTTTAGCTATGAATATTTCTGGACTAAATATCATAGAAGAGGAGGTGTTACTCATGCTCACCTTTTCTGCTTCTTTTGCACAATAACAAACAGCTGTAAAGCAGGAGTAATTCCACTGACTCTGGAAATGAGAAAGCTAACCACTTAGGACTGAAAGAGGGAAAGATTTCAGAAACTGGGAGCTAAAGGAGAAAACAAACAAGTTTAGTATACACCACAATATCTTTATGAATGATAGACCAAAGCAGTCTCTCACCACCCTGACTGCACAATTTTTAGGCATCCTTTGAAACTGTTTTTCTCCCCCTCATGTCCTAGAGCAGAACAGCAGCTTTCCCTGCTGAACCTGCAAAAACAGTGCTATCTGCTCTGCTGCTTGGAAATAGACTAAGGTCAGACATTAATTGTATATTATCTCAACACCAACAATAGCAAATAAATCTTTATGCTCAGGGCTGACCTCAATTTAATTCTCATCAGTAGCCCATGAATGAAAGTAAATAATAGCAGCATCTACCTAGTCCCAATATCCCTAGATTTCCTTTTGCACATACTTTTTTTACACCCAGCTGCATGCAAGTCTTTACCAATCTGAACCAAAACAATGTGTAAGAGCTGGGATAAAAATAAGAAGATAAAAAGGGAAGACACCAGGATCCGCAAGTATAGTGGCTATCATAAGTATATAATATGCATAGTAGCTACTTCTTAAAGCCTTAAGAGAGAGATGTGTTTACAAGCATTTGTTTTCACAAAGGTAGATTATAAAATGCAATTTGAATGTTTTCATATCTGCTTCAAAGATCTGTACAGAAGAAACTTCAAAAGACAGGAATACATCATTCTGAAAATGAAACCGCTATCCAAAATCACATTAATGTTGTTCATTCTCCCCTGCAGAAATTAATACATAACTCACAGTGGTTGACTTCTAGAGAGGAATACCATAAAATTTTTGATATCTTGCAGAGCAAATGTCTGCATGGGCAAGATAGCATGGAATTATGGTACACGTGAACCTTAAGCAACCTTCCCATTGATGATACTTGATTACCTGCCACACAGCTATGGCTGTCCCAACCATAAAAATGCACTGAACCACTGAACTTCAAGTGGACAGAGGTCAGTCAGGATCTTTGCAAAAACATGAAGGGCAAGCCTCTTTAGGCAGCAAATGTTTTACTGCCAGCAAAAACATTAAATATATTTAACCATTACAACATAATAGCTATGAAGCAATAGATTTCCAATCAGTTTATACATTTGATCGTTCCTCCTTCAATGATTTCTGATTTGGACAGCTGCTATTATTAGGTGTTATTTCAGGGAGGACAAATGCATATGCATAAAAATCTTAATATTAAAACCAGTATTTCACAGCTGACTCCTAATAGAGTCAGGAGGTAATTACTTTCAGAAGATGATGTCTTAGATAATATTTGTTCATTCATTTTCAGCCCTACTGCTTTATAGCAGTGTTGCAAGTCTTTCAAAATGCAAGACATCTCAACCTGAAACTGCAGTGCCAGGAAGCTGCACTAGTGGCACGGCTGATTCTGAGCCCTCTTAACCTCTCAGGGTTCTCAGCCTTGTGCTGGCTGAGGATTTGAGGGTGATCGGAACAGCTGCTCACTACACTTCAAGCTCTCTACATCACACAGTTCTGTTTACACAGTCCCATAGGTGCTCAGGGATCTCTGCTGCATTGCAAGCTTCTGTATGATGAAAGAAGAGGAATTGCAGCAGTTATGACCTACTTCATCATTTCAACCAAGTTAAGGAGAGATCACGTGACATTTAAAAATAAGAGCCCCCTCAAAAAATCATATTGTGATCGATATACTGAAAGGGAAACAAGATCTGGAGGTCAAAAAGCACAAAGATGAAACACTAAAGTAAAACATCCTTACTTTTATAATGCTATCTGTTGAGTGGCCTTAAAATCTCACAAAATCTAAGAATAATTCCATAATGTAATGAAAGACTAAGGATGTGTGCATATAGTCTTTACGACTTCATCTTTCTTCTTTTTGTTCACACTCACAGGTATTCACAATCAGCTTTACAAAAGTTTTTAGACAACCAAAGACTGGAAAAAAAGGTTCCACTTTCTATTTTATATGTTTTCAACTAAGATATTGAAAATATAGGTAGTTAGAACTAAAAGCATGTATATGTGGATTATTTCCATTAAAAAACATGTTAGTGAGTTCATACAAGGTTTCCACTGTATCAAGAAGTACGAAAGAATACTATTTACACTATTAAAAGCTTACACTGTGATTTTTACATGTGTATTTACATATTCATCATACAAACCAGGATTACATGAATGTAAAAAATCACATTTTTTTCTCATGGAATTTAATTTCCAGCAAATTAAACTATGGAATTACCGATAACCTATATAATGGGTAAACTTGATGTGAAATAATTCAAGGTTTTTACAACCATCTGGAATGATTACGTTAAACATATAGTTGTATAAATAACTGAGTTTCTTCAAGCATATCTTCACAACCATTACTCCACCTTCCTGGCCTTAAAGTCTTCTGCTAGAGGCCTTGGTCACATAGAAAAGCTGGCTTCAATTCTGGCAACTGAAAGCCTCACATTTCCTGCAGAGGGATACTGCTGACTGCAGGAAGATATAATGATTTCTCTATTAAGGAACTCAGGAAAAATAAACTTGCAGTGGGCAGAAGGCAGGGTAACTGCAACTCAATGCAATGCTGTCATGTTTTTCTTTTGGTGTCAGGCTGCAAGAAAAAGCCATTGCACACCAGCATTACATCCTAAAATGCTTCCTCTGCCATCTCTTTCCCTGCAGCAGCACATCCATTTATCTTAGAACTGGAAGAGTAGAGATTTCATCCCTGTCCTTGCTGTGGCATTACACCTTCTCCTGTGACCTCAGCAGAGAACTGAAGAAAGTTCTGAACTGAGGAGTAACTTAGATAATTAACTTTTATGTTTCTTCTCAGTTCATGAAACTTAATCTGTATCTTAGGGTTTCTTGTGGTGTTACTTTTTCTCCTCCAGCAGGGGAAACTTGAAATTTCCACATCACCACCGTTAAAAAAAACAACAAATAAATAAACAAACAACAAAAACCCCAAAACAGGATTAGCATTTCTTCATCTGGAATCAGAGGCAGCTGCTAAAAAAAAAAAAAAAAAGAAAAAGAAAAGATTTGACCTCCTTTGGGTTTCAGCCAATAGTCTGAATAACTTCTGAGGTTATGATGCAGTGTATGTGATGAGTGGAATTAGCCACATAGCATAATGACTGCTTTCTGGGTATATTCAAATTTTCTCACAGTTGGAATAAGGCAGTTAGATGGTAAACACAGTAAACTACGACAATCAACTGCCTCTCTAACACACATTGCCTTGCATACCAACTCAACCTTAACAGAAATGTTGAGGGACCATTGTCACTTCTCTGCTGCAATAGTGATTCACTTCCCAGTGGCTGATGAAAGCAGCCTTTTCACATTCACCAATATGGATTCTGCCCACTCAGAGGAATGCAAGAATGATGGGGACAGTTATCTTTACTGTGTGGTTCAAAAGTCAGCAATAAATTGCTTTCATTTTTAAGCTGATTAAGCTTTTTAGAAATGCACATAAGTTTGGAACTGTTTTTCCCAAAGAAGGATTTGCTAGTAATCTAGCTACCAGCACCTAGAAAGAGCCTGAAATCTTAACATGTTCTTTGGGTAAAGAAATCACCATCCCTGCTCCCCTGCTCTCTCAAGCTCATTTTCCATTTTGAAGCACAGTAAACTTGGCTCTCCACAGTAAGCCCATCTACTCACAAGGGGATTTCCGGTGATGTACTGATGGGTGACAAAGCTGCTGATTTACTAAGACTAATGAATTAATACTGCCTCCCCAACCATGATATTTCCTAGCCTATTTCAGCCCATTAAGTCCCATTTATTTTTTTACTGCACTTTTGCAGTAAGAATCTTTCCCTCTTGTTCCATGTTACAGGCACTAGTTCATCCATAACCTGTGTTTTCAGACACCAGTGGCAGCGCTTAGCTTCCAGGCAGCTACTCTAGGAAGTTTCCAAGGGCAGGTAGCTACCAGTTTTTCCAGTTACTCTAAAATTACAGGCCATCATAACGAGATTGAGTCATGAGATAGATACCATTCAGGGGCCTTACGGGTTTGCCCATGATAAGAAGTTTTCACAAGCAGGTAGCTTTTGCATTTTGGATTCCTCATTGCACAGATGGATAAGCAAACCATAACCATCAAGCACTTCCAGGACAGCACTTCCAGGAGAAGGCACATGGAGCTGTCCTGGCTTCAGTAGTAGCAGTCATTTTTTTCGCCTTCTTAGTAGCTGGTGCAGTGCTGTGGTTTGACTTTTGGCCTGGGAACAGCACTGATAACACCAATGGTTTTAGTTGCTGCTCAAATGTTTACTCTGACCAAGGACCTTCTGAGTCTCATGCTCTGCCAGGCAGGAGGGGAAGCCAGGAGGAAGCAGAAACAGGACACCTGACCCAGGCTAGCCAAAGAGGTATTCCATACCACAGCACGTCATGCCCGGGATGTAACTGAGAGTTACCCGGAAGGGCTGGTTCACTGCTTGGTCAGGCTGGCTACTATTGGTCGGTGGGTGGTATTGTATTCTCTTCTCTTGTTATTCCCCTTATCATTATTGGTGGTAGCAGTAGTGATCTGTGTTATACCTTAGTTACTGGACTGTCCTTATCTCAACCTGTGGGAGTTGCATTCTTTCGATTCTCCTCCCCATCCCTCTGGGAGTGGGGGAAAGAAAAGGGGGGGGGGGGGGAGTGAGAGAGCAGCTGCGTGATTTATGGCTGAGCTTAAACCACGACAGGAGCTTTGACCAGCAAAGCATCCAGTCTGATGAACAATCTGCCTTTAGTGCTGAATGCTAAACACAGTTTAGAGAGACATGAAGCAGCACTACCAGTGCGTGACTTCATACACACTCTACATTACAGCAGTAGTAAAATATTAATAAATGCATCTTTTGGAATCACACTTTAAAACGTTATTATATACTAACCTAGAACTATAGCTGTGAAAAATAACCAAATAAAATAGTATTCTTAATATTCTTCTTTCCTAGTTTTAGAACTGAACTCCCATTCAACCTTCAGCTTAGCAATTACTGAACAATATTAAACAAAGCCAAATAAAGGTTTTCATAGCATATGAAATTGTTTGCATCGACACTATTCAGTCAGTAACAGTTGTTGTTCCTCATCTAATCTTCTTTTAGTACAGGGAAATCAACATCACCAAATAGATTAAATTTGTCTTTAACCTACTAATCCTGGTTTTATTAATAGTATTAATACTGCATATTAAGTGACTGACTGGGCCATACTGAAAGAAATGCAAATAGGTACTAGTGTTTCCAGCTGACCTACAGTGTTTCAAAGTCACTGTTTCAATATAATTGAACATGGAGACATAGCACCTATTTAAATATATCAGTGATTACTATGGCAGTACGATTAATTCTATAAACCATCAATCTCTAATGATAGAACATATTTTTACTAAGTAATTCTGACAAAGTTATTACATTCTCTCTAAAATTAAGGAATATTTCAAGCCGTTATCATGACTATACAAAACTGCATTCTGAGTCACAGGTGAATACCAGTAATCTGGGGATAGTCTAGTCATAATGAACACAACTCAACAGAAACTTTTAATGCCTCATGTTTTATGCTACTGAAAAAATATGGTATAGAACTTTTTATTGAATACTAGAACAAAAGTGGTAAAATACTAAGTAAAAGCACTTCTATAAAAAGATGATTTGATCCTGTCTTTTAAGGTCTGCTTAGCTGGGAGTTGGCCTCCAGCTTTACATCTCTGAAGGGCCAGCTAGAGACTATGGTCAATCAGCTTACAAGGGAACACTGGGTTTCCTGTGGTATTGGTGTAAAACAGAACCTCTAACTAGGGTCCACAAAAAAAAGTGAATGCACAGTCCGAATCCTGACCATAACTTTTCATTTTGATAACCCTGCTCTATAAGATCAGGATCGATACATGAGGTGACAAACAGGCACAAGGGAATTTGATGATACTGGTTCAGATATATTGCTGTATTGCACTAAAAGCAAAAAATTCTAGTAAATCCAAAGGAAATGGCAGAAGAGGAATAGATAGAAATAAAAGCAGCCTGACATTACACTCTTTGGTCATGCATGTGAAAGTGCCATGGACATGTTAACACGGTGCAGCCTTATCCTAAAGTCATATGCATATGTTTGTGTCGTGACAGCATGTTTTTCTTGCATTAGAGCAGGCTGGCCAAACCTTCTAGAGCTGCTGCAACTACATGAATAGGTAAAGGGAATTAAGAAATACCCAGTGACAGAGTTTCATACCAGTGTAGCACAGTAACCTAGTTACTTCATATGGAAGTATGTCCTGAGAGAGCAAGTGACTGCCAGTGAAAACCATCAGCAGAAGCACCTCATTCCCCACCTGATCTGACAAACAACCCACAGAACATGCTGCAATAGAGCAATTTACCTTTTTGTAGTATTTGGTCACGACTTCTGACAGAGCCAGTTACAGTAATATCTCCCCATTACAGGGAAATATATGGAAGTGACTCTAATTAGAGTGTACATGTATAAGGAGCTCTTATGTTCCGAGTTGGATTTTTAAGAAAACACTACCATACCAGATGCTATTTAAGCTGGTTTCACTACAACCCCTCCTCCTTGAGACTTCTGAGTTGCTGAGCCTCTTTATTTTCCTTCCGTTCTCTGGAAAAGGCTCAAAGTATCTTCTGTTCTGTGTATGTTGGTCCTTACTTAATATTCAGAGAATCACTGAAATTATTCAGTGAGGTTTGATGAGACCTGGAGATCATCACCACCTCTTAGACAGCGTAAAAACACCAGAAGACAACGTAATGCTTTTCGCCCATCTATTGCTATAGAGGTGCATACACAACCTTTTGCAAGCACAGAAGATAAAAATAGTGTTCATAATGTATTTCTGCATGTGTGTATATTTTAATAATAGTGCCTGTAAAGTAAGGCAATGTCTTTTAAATTAATATTTCAGCAAGTGATGATCTCTGTTCCAAATGATCATAATCTAGCGCTGCCAAAGAGCTTTCTGAATTTGACTGTTCGGCTGTTGAATCCCGACATTTTCCACGTACCTGCTAGACTGCAACTACCCTGGCTACTACATAATGTGCCTAAAATTATACTCTTCAGCAAAACTCACACTGAACAGTCTTATGTGTCATTACAACAGTCAGTACGTCATTCCTAGCTGTATATATGTTCACTGAGAGATCATGCATAAAATCAGTCACATCCCTCAGTAAAATTATTCTGGATAGCTGGAATAAGAACTAAGAAACCATATTTAACTTTTTGTAGCGTACATCAATCTACACCAAGCACAGACAGACTGATCCTCTACCATTGCTGAATTCTCACAACAGATAGTTTTGTTTGTGAGTCTCAGAGGATTTACCTATTTTCTTCAGCTTCATACGCTCCTGTCCTTCCGAAATTTTGCTTTTGCCAAGAACTAAATCTGGGGGGCCAAGGGCACTTCCTAGCACCCAAATGCACACTCTGCACCAACTGCATTAAATTCTCTTCCCAACCTAATTCCTGTTGGAAGGAAAATCAAGAGCATGTAGGGGTGTGCAGAAAGGCTCTCGAGGCTACACCAAGGACATGGGGTGTGGGGCACACCATGAAGTTTAGACAGTGTGTCCTAGCATCAACAAGTACTCCAAGTCTAAAGAGAGACTCACTACTGTTTTATTCTGTGGGGATTGGAGGCAATAAGATTTGCATGAAAAAGAGTTTGGGAATGATCTCTGAGGCCTTGGTGCTTGACAAGCCCTGGGGAGATGAGCTGGAACCTTGAAGGACAGGAAAGGTAAACAAGCAAGCCTTGGGAGGATAGGCCAGGATGTAGTTGTGGCGGGAATCTCAGTTGGAGGCCAGAGGATGTGGGGGTTGTGAGAGGGGTTGTGTAAACTGGACTGTTTACCTGGAGAGTTTCACAGTGGCCAATGAGACTGAACGTTGTATGTATGTGCAGATTGGGAAAGTACCAGACAAGGGGATAAAAAGGGCTTGGTGGTAATAAACGAGGATTTGAGTCTCTGCATCAACTTGAGTCCATGTTGTGAAATGCCACATTATTCTTGCTCAGTAACTGCAATATAAATTAACTTGGTCATTTGCTCCTTCTTGCCAGCAACAATACCCTTCCCAAAGAGACAGAATTCTCACTTAAGACTTTCCAAATGCTTCTTTCTACACACTTTTCTGGAGTGCTCTAGCAGTAACATGGTTCATGGTCATCTAAACTTCATCCATCCTTTCTATTCCCATGTCTCAACCTGAACTGCACTTCTTTATGCTGTCAGCCTGAGCCCCACACACTGTATTGAAAAAGGAGCCATCAATATCTCCAAAGTACAGCAGATACACAAACCCAGAGTCGATAAGCAAAGGCAGTGGGTCAGAAACTCTTGCTTGGATTGAATGACAAATGCCAAAAGCTACCAGGATTTTAACTCTCAGGCCCGGAGCACAGATCAAGTACTCCAGCACTGTCCCACTAGGAGCTGAGAAGGGCATGAAGAAAAAGACCAGGAACAGACTGAGCTTCTCTTGCAGCAACAGTGGTTTCTGCCACAAGTCATTCATCTTACCCTTTTGTCAGCCGAGCACTTCGAGAAGTGTTGCCATGCTCCATTAAGCCAGAGAGAATCAGCCTGGAATTGACCCACTAATGCAAAGAAATCATATTACTCTAAAAAGTACAATTTGTTACAGTACTGTGAGCAGGCTGGCAAATTATCCAGTACAACAAGAATTATACCCCAGCTAATCAACTATGCCCACTTGTTGAATGGGCTTCATCTATGCTGTGCAACAGTCAGCACAGGAAAATAAAATGGTGCCATAAGATACCAGCATCTCTCAGTACATTTGTAGACATAGCAGCTTGAGGTCCTTAAAACAGTTTAAGTGCATACTGACAGTCAACACATAATTGTGCAGGGGTGTGCATGAATGTGTGAAACTGAATTTTAGGACTCTCAAGCAGAAGGCTTTTACTTGCTATCTCTATGAGTAAAGGCTGGTAAATTTCGATAACACTAGGATTAAACAGAACTGACCTGTTCTGAATCCTTTCATTAATAAAGATAGGTGAGCTGGAACCACAAAATAGGAAGCTGACCATGTGTGCTTTGCACATAGCCTGTTTAGGCTGAGAAAACTAGGGATTTGGGCCTGGAAGGAAGGTGGCAATCATCCTGGCTGAAGGAAAGGTGCTGGCAATGCAGAAAGACCTAGAAATGGGAGAGATCCACACAGGCGGATGTCATGGAATGCCCAAGGCCTTGACCATCAATACTCAAGACTGGTAAGTGAACAACTGCAGAACATGAACAAACAGGACTTCTTGCCCAACCTTTCCATCCAGCAGCGATCCACCTGATGGGGAGGGAAGTCAAGATCTAACAAATGTGATTCTGCACTGAAGGTGGTTCACAGGGGTGTGAGATAATGAAGTAAAAGCTCTAATCTCACTAGGTTCTTAAATAAACCCCAGTATCTAGATACCTTATGGGCTGCTATTTAACTTTTGATATGTCCAAATGCAGACTTGTTCCTCGTTGCCACTTCACACTTGGTACAGCATTATAAGCCTGACCAATACTCTAGATCCTAGAGAAGGAACAAGCTACCATCTGACAGCAAAGAGGAGCCACATGCTCAGACTGCTTCTTACTCCAGGACTGCTTGCAGCAGCACAGCTGCCACGAACATACAAAGGAGTAGGCATCACCCCTGAATCTTTAAACTGCAATGAGGTCCTTCACCTTTTCCACCCTTGCAGACCAGCTTTTCTACTTTTGTAGTCTCCTCCTTCTCTCCTGACACTTTTCAACTGGTACAGCTCACCTGTGCAAAGAATTGAATGTGACCTGTGTTTCTCCCTACCAATCTGCAGCTTCAACTTTGGGGAAAGAATATGTCTAAAAACTGCTCACTCCTGTGCTCACTTGTAATCCTGCTCCCAAATTGCTTCTCCCTCTTTCAGTGCCATTGTTATTAATGCCAGTGGAATCAGAAAGAGCATAAAAGCACCGAAACAAGTGGGAAGAACAAGTAGCACTGGAGACAAGAAGACTGAACCTACCACTAAATGCAACAAATTAGGATAAGCTTCTTAAAAAATTGAAGGCACATGGAAGACCGACTATTATTATTTGTCATTGGTTCAGCACCATAGAAACCTAAACATCATTATTTATAAACAAATATTTTGCTTAGCAAAGCTGTATATAATGAAGTAAATTATAACAACCTCCCAAACTGTAATTTCAACTTTTGTCTCAGAGTACATTGTAATAAGAACTTAATACCCTGTCGGGATAACGCTTATGTAGCTTTTAAAGAACCTTTATAACAGCCTATGGAAACATAGGAATTTAACTCAAAGTTAGCTTTTATAACATTTACCAAGACCTGTCAGAATCAGCAACTCTTCCAAGTGAAAGCCATAGTAATAATCACATTTAGCAACTGAAAAAAACCCAAACCCAAACCTACCCACCCCAAAAAAGTCTTCAACTTGAAGACAGCAAAATCTAAGCTCAAGTGGCAGAAGCTCTCAATAAACAAACGTAAAACAGCGAGTAGCAGCCATTTCAGTGTTATTACTTATTTAGAGAATATTTATCTTCAGGAAACCACACTCGACAGACACATTTCCTATTCCACTCCAAACTGATCCTCGTTTCTTATCTCCTAGAGGTACTAAGATAGAAAAATGTGAATGCAGAAATGGCTGATTTATAGAAGCATGAGCAGTTTTTAAAATCTACAAAGTTTAGTACTTGATATTAGTTTCAAAAATAGCTTCTCTGTATAAAAGTATTAGCAGAAAAGATAGAACATTTATAAAAACTGTAAAATATAAATTTGTCTTTTATTATACCCATCATAAATTTGTCTGCTTTATCTATGCTTTGTGCTTTTCCTCAACCCATTGGCAGGTTTTAGTGTCCTTACTCATGTTTTCAAGAAGACTGATGATGTTAACACTTTGTTTGTTGTTTTTTTTTCTAGGGGGCAGGGTGGAAGACAGAATTCAGTTCATCAGGTCTGTGTGGTCTGCAATATTCCTGCACAAGACTGAGACAAAGCCAGTTGCTGCAAAACCAACATAAAATTTGACTGGGTTTGTGAAATACTTCTATGTTCTGTGCATGGAAACAAAACATGCAGCAGTCAAAAAGATGCTCTTATACATTACAATGCTGTAAAGTGCTATTCAGTGGCAGCTTCAGGAACACAGTTTGAGACTTGATCCCATTTTACCTGGGCTGCTAAAGTTGAAATGTCTTACATTCTGACTAAGAACAAAGTAAAAAGTCAGAGGATCAGTGTCCCGGGTTCAGCAGTAGCAGTCATTTTTCACCTTCTTAGTAGCTGGTGCAGTGCTGTGGTTTGACTTTTGGCCTGGGAACAGCACTGATAACACCGATGTTTTTAGTTACTGCTCAAATGTTTTACCCTGACCAAGGACTATGTGAGCCTCATGCTCTGCCAGGGAGGAGGGGAGGCCAGGAGGAAGCAGAGACAGGACACCTGACCCAAACTGACCAAAGAGGTATTCCATACCACAGCACGTCATGCCCAGGATGTAAACTGAGAGTTACCCAGAAGGGCAAGGACACTGCGGGGTTGGAGGAGGTATCGGTCGGTGCTTGGTCGGGCTGGGGGGGACGAGTTATCGGTCAGCTGGTGCTGAGGTGTTGTATTCTCTTCCCTTGTTATTTCCTTTATCATTATTATTACTGGTGGTAGCAGTAGTGATTTGTGTTATACCTTAGTTACTAAACTGTTCTTATCTCAACCCGTGGGAGTTGCATTATTTTCGATTCTCCTTTCCGTCCCTCTGGGACTAGGGGGAAGAAAAGAAGAGGGGGGAGTGAGTGAACAAGCTGCCTGACTGGTTTTAAACTGACAATCAGAAAGAAGAAAAAGTATTGGTGTCCAACCTTACACATACCAGAAAAGACAACTTTCTCTTAAATAGACTGTGCTAATGCACTGTATTTAACATAAGGCTGTGTAAACATAACACTGTAAGTGTTAATAATATTGTGTTAACACAACAGGAAAGACAACTTTCTCTTAAAGTGACGATAGGGTGACAAAAAAACCATTAAAGCTAGAAATACTTGCCTACTTTATTACTTCTGTAGGTTTTCTTATTCAAATCTATCCTTTCCTGAAAATATGCCACTTTGCTGACTCACTTTTGGGTGCTTCTTACCTGTTGCAATCTCACACTTGTTTTCATTCAAACTCCTCTAACTTCTTAAACTACACTGCTCAAACAATGATGCATACTTTTAATTAAATAAATAGGTAATATTTTTGAGGTACAAAATGAACACAAGACTCACAAGTATTTTCTCTACTCAGAAGGCACAAGAAATTTCACTTTTCTGCGTAAATGAAACAACAAAATCTTATTATTCATGTTTCCTGTACCAAACGTTATTCCAACTTTGATCAAAATCGATGTCTTTTGTATTATGCATGCAAAATAAAGGCAGAGTATGAGCCTGGGGTGATGACATCCATGTCCTGCACACCTTGTTTGTGGCAATTCAAAAATCTCTCTTGCAGATTCAACTCCTTAAAGAGTTAATATTAAAACATTTGTTAGCCCAGTTTTATTCCACAGGGTAAACCCTTGGACCTCACTATCTTTTCTTATCTGAGGGGTCCTTGTGACCTCCATCACATGCAGACTGGGGCAATAGACTGCTGCTGTCAGGATGAGTGATATGCTCCCTCAGCAGGATTTCAACACCTGCTGAGAACAGGTCAGAAGAGAAACCCAGCCACACGCTCACAGATAGTATCACCAGCTGCCATTTCAAGAAAGGTCAGAAGTATTTGCTACCCTTGAAGCCCATAGGAACAGCAAATGCAGCTCCTCAGCATCACAGAAGTCCAAAAGTTAGGAGACATCCTTTAATTGCACACAGCTATTTGCTGAGAAGTCTTTTAGCGGTACCCACTAAGAATTACATGTGGTAAACTCAAAAATTATCTTTTCCCCAAAGGAAAAAAATTAGCACTGGATCCAAACACTGAAGATGTTCCACTCAGATAAAAAAGTCTGGAAACAAATGATTTCTGGAGCCTTCTGACATCATCTCCTTGCAATCTTTCACAGTGGTAAGGCCACCAAAGAGCAAATTAAGCAGGAACAAATTAAGTGAAGGCTAGGACTGCACCTGCAGTTAAATACTGAGGAAACATGAAAGGATTTAGAGCTATGAGGACGCTTAACCAAAACAGTAAGAAATCTGATTTTTATACAGCCTGTAAAACTAATGAAACAGTTACG
This sequence comes from Pezoporus occidentalis, assembly GCF_034315485.1. NCBI lineage: Eukaryota > Metazoa > Chordata > Aves > Psittaciformes > Psittacidae > Pezoporus > Pezoporus occidentalis. Next base: position 7,721,277 of record NW_026915877.1, read on the forward strand.
TTATAACTCTTAACTCACACTTCCAAACTGGTATGTATAGAAATAATGTATCCCTTTGCTTGAACACACCCAGAAGAAATTAACACTCAGATACATGGTTACTCCTGGAGACAGGAGCTGGCTTTGGCACTCAGTGCATGCAGTAACTGTTACCATTTTTGTAGATGTTATTCTGGTGTCACACAATAAACAGCAACATCACATCACACAAGGGGATTGCAATGGGACTAACATATATGCAAGCCTGTAGAAGATGCCGCAGCATCAGCCAACTTTAGACATTACACATTCTCAAAAGAAGTGCAAGGTGAGCTGAGCTCAGCAGGTTCAGGGGTCTGCCAGCTCCCAAGTCCAGTTAAGGCCCAAGTGCATGAAGTAACACAATCTGGCACGTGTAATTAGCAAGGAAGGCATAAAGGAAGAAACTTTGTTTTGCACTCCTGAAAAGAAACTGGTGATCATACTTCCTCGCAAATAACTCAAGACTCCTACAAAGGTATGTGACATGCATCCTTAATACCACACACACACATTAAAAATAGGTAAATAATTTGATCCCTTCAGAGAAGCAAACATTTCTTATTTACAAGAAAATGCCCTATATAACCTTGTAGCAACACCAGGTCATCTTTAATAATAATAAAGTAACATATGGCAATATTACCAGCATTGCACAACCAGATCAATCTTAAAGGTGAAAAGAGGAGAGATTAAAACCAGGGAATAATAACCTAAAAGCAATCCAAGTGGGACTCAATCACAGGGTTCTCAATCACAGGGTGCTAAATATCAGTGTTCAGATCTATCAGCTAAGGAAAACAGACTGAATCAAATGCTGTCACTTACAGCCTTAAAATACCTACACCAGAACTCACCAGCAAATTCCTCAAATGATTTCAGGTTCATCATTTTTACGCAGCCTTTTCAAAGCTTCCTTATAAATTTCTCCTTAAACACATCAACTATGTCAGCTTCAGAGAAAACTTGCTCCTCAAATAACTTCTGCTCTAAGGAAATTACAAAGCCAATCACAACTAAATTAAATTCCTACAATAAAAAATAAAAATAAAAAAAAAAAAAGAAGAGATAAATCTCAGGGGCACATAATCTGGAATTCAGGGACATGTTAGTTACAGAATTAATTACCACTGCCAACTCCTTCTCCAAGAAACCAGATATACATATATACTTGTAATACATACACATGTAGTAGGTGTGATCTAGCCAAGGCCTATTCCTACTTTCTGCTATAAACTCTGAAGCCCCTTCAACAAATCTGCTATGAAATTCTCTGAAAATCCAGAGGTGAGTTTTCTTAGTGTTTCCATAAAAGTAGTCAATATATTAAAAGATCACTGTTGCGGTAAGATTCATTTAAAGAAGCTGGAAAATTAACTAAGCTACAAACTTGGGTAAGAAATTAATAAGCCTACAAGGTCTGGACTCTCATGAAAGGCAATATGACTTTTGTGTATGGCTGATAGATATTCCAAGAACCAACCAAAGTCCATACTCTACGACAAAGTTTATGTCCATATTTCTTACTTCTCACACCATGAAAACAGCCAGCCAAAGCTACTAGGCAAAATAAAACCATAATACATCAGCACATCACTAGCATTCCAAAAAGACAGAGCAAGAACAGGAATTATGTCAAATGGCTGAACACCCTGTCAAAGAGAGAAAGTATCAGAGAAAGAAGATCCTGTAGACTGATTTAGTGCCTTGAATTTCTCTCCCAAGATGGATACGGTCAGAAAATACTAGAGAAAACCAGCAACAACATTAGACCCTCTATTCCATGTTTCTCTTTGAAAATATACATATTCTTTGTATTTTCAGCTTTCACCAGAGAGAGAGAAATAAAAAAAAAGGTTACTCTGGTCATGCCACTCCACAGCAAGGACTGCTGCCAGACACAGTGGTCATTTCAGCAATCCAGGAACTTAAAAGCCCTACATCTAACAGCCAGAGCTACATTTTTATCTACCATTTTGCTGGCTGAGAATCAAAAGAAATGTGTTCACATCTTTAACTGCTAATACACAGAGCCTTGTTGAGAGAATACTGAAAAATGTATGAATATTTATAGCAGATCTTTAATCCTTGCCTATAAATGAACTCAATGGCAATAAAAAGCGTACATAAAGGGATAGCAGCATTGATACTGCAACATTTCCTGTGAGAAATGAAATGTCATGAAAAGAAAAACAATGACACATCATAAGTCTACTTTCCTCAGCCAGGTGAATGATGCAGAATTGTTCTGCAGTCAAAGTATTATTTTACTTAATTTGCTGCAACTTTATTAAGTCACATAGGAATTATCTTACCATAAACTGTACCTTTCCTGCAATTACTTCTGTTTATGTATCTTCAGCTATTTAGCAGAGCTACTCTTAGCCCTTCCACTTCAAGCATGACTCCAAACAATTTATGTGACTTCGTCACTGTTCTCACATGTATCACAGAATCACAGAATCACAAAATGGTCTGGGTCAGAAAGGACCTTAAGATCTGGTTCCACACCTCCTGACATGGTCAGGGATGCCTCACACTAGACCATGTCACCCAAGTTTCTGTTAAGACCTTAAAGGAGATGCTCTCCTGTTGTACTGTCTGACCCAGCCATTTCGTGAGCATCTCCATGGGATACATTCACATACGACCACTTCCTATCAGGTATCTTATGAAATCAGCTCCTACCCCTAATAACTTTGATCCACTAAACTGCAATAACTCAGACTACACATTCTGATGCAAACAACCAGGTTGCTGCAGGGAAGGCGACTTACCTGTGTCACCTTTGACATTTCAGCGGCTCAGGGAGTATGTTGATTCAGTCAAAAAAGAAACAGCATAAAGACAAGAGCAGATCAAAATTATGGGGGACAATTTCAAATGCAGAGCTCAAAGGATGGAGAACTGCTAGTTTGGTATGAGAAAGGACTCCAGTGCTTAATAGCTAGTAAACTTTTCTCCCTGTTTTCTTCAGACAAAACCAATCCTTCAAGGTTACTATGTTTTAATTTGAAAGAGAAAAGCAGTACTTGTAAGCAGCATTAGGGCATTTATACTTCCTTCTTTAATATGAACATGCATTACAGCTAAAAATAAAAATTAATGCTAGTGACTATAATTATTTCTTTTTTTTTAACACAGCCCTAACATAAACCTAAGAATGCAGAGAAAGTTTGATCAGGCATGATTAATTATACATACCAAGTCATTTTATTATAGAACTATAAAAATATGTGTTCTAATTAAAATGTTAAAACCTTTACACCAAGCTAACTACTAAATACACTATGAAACCAGTAAAACAGCATTTACTTCTGGCAAGTTCTCTGAAATATCTAACGAGGTGAGAACTTTATACAGTTAAATTCCTTGTATTTTAGTAAAGGCTCTTACCTCAGCATATCGCCATTCTGAAGATGCTGAATTCAGAATTTGCTGAAATTAAGCACCAAGTCTATTGGCACTTAGCAAGGCCTCTGGCTGCATGCACTCATCAGGAGAGAAAGGTAAAACAAGTTTCATCTCATTAGCAAGCAGCAAATGCTTCAAACTTAATTTCATGATCGGAAAATAAACTTCCCTCTTAAAAAACTGTCATGGAGAAAATTCATTTGAAAGCATGGACTATATATATATATTATATTATATAACTAAATGATGTGCAGAAACAACTGCAAGAGATTGCATTGGCTCTGACCTTCTATAATTTCAGTTCTGCTTTTAACTTCTTATGGGAGTTTTGCACTTCAAGACTTAATTCTTTGAGTGTTGCAGACTTAAACTATAATTCACTAAGAGCTATGGTTTGTTTTTTATTCTGTATTTCATATAATTAGAAAGATTCTGACTAGGACTACAGCACACAAAAAGTGATCTTTTTCAGATTAACCAGCTCATAGCATGTGAAAAGCAGAGAGAGCTCCCTCTTGGATAATCCATGTACCCCTGTGCAACATTTTATGCAAATTATATATCACCCGAGAAATCCAAGCACCACTGAAAAAAGAAACAAGGTACTTTTACCTCCTGCTGCCAGAAATATTTACCATGCTCTTCTTGGAGCCCAGCAAATGCTCCTTACCTTCTTCCTTCCTATCTAGGAGCTCACTTGGCTCCTGTGCTCATGGTTCACATTACACAGGTCATACTCTGCTCAATGTCTTCTCCTCATCATCAGTATGTACTCACCTGCTCCAACCACTTTGAAGAATGGAGACGCTATGAAGTGATGACAAGAGGAATTACCATCCTCAATCCCTACATCACAATAAAAATAAGTTGAAGAATATGACCCTCCATTGAAAAGACCTTGTCCCACTGCTTTTCAGTCAATAACACTAATCCCACTGAATGTAAGTAAGGCTTTTTAAACAAAGTTCTGAAGGATCTTATTTGACTCCACCAGAATCTCAGGAACTCTGGGGGCTCAGGCCCCTGACCTGGAAACCATAGGTAAGTGACTACAGCTCAATTATGTGCTTGAACATCTCATGCAGAGCAAGTCCCAGTATTTCCTAAATAAGAGGAAAAGATCTATTTAATGCATACAAAACACCTTCCGGGATCAAATCTCTCTAGTCTTTAAAAATTATGATACTCTGCTCAAATATGAAATTATTTTATAAGTGCTGTTTATTTAATTACACATTTTTATTGCTTTATGTTCTTGTTTCTAAACCTTTATGGCTTATGTTTCCAAGGGTTTTGTTTTGAAAGACTACAGTTTCAGTTTTGTAGACATTTAAAAATGCTAAACATTACTTCTTGTACAATTGTAGTACATATGCATATCTTTGAAATGCTGTAAACAAGAATGAATCAGATTTCTAATTTAAATACATGTCAGAGAAGAAGGAAAGGCAGTCTATTAGAGAAACTTACTGGAACTGGTTCTATTATTTTAAAAATATATATATTTATATATATATCTGTATTCAAACAAGACAAAAAGAATTATGAGATTGAAGTAATCCTGTGGCAAGCTGAAGTAAAACCCCCTTTATTATAGCTTAGTGCAGAAATGCCAGCTCTCAGCAAACCAGTTTGTTTTTGTGGAAACATGCTGTGAATAACCATACAGATGCTTGCATATGAAGACATACAAATTGAGATATACATCAGAATTAAGGACTTTTGACTTGAAGGAAAAATGAAAATTGCAGGAAAAACCCAGCAGCTGGCAACAGTTCTCAGGTGAGCAGTCAAGTTACTGACTACTGCCAGAGACAGTGGTGTGGGCAGCACTCACAGATACCACTGCTCAGCTGTGATGTCTTCAGACAGCTGTTACAGCTGTATCAGCCTTAGGGCTGACCACCAAATTCAACTTTACTTCCAACATCTACCTGTATTGTGGATTTTAGTGCAGACATTTGCTAATCTTCTTAATTCACTGTAGAATTGAAGATTTACAGTTCATTTCTTTGCACATAATTTCAAGTGACTCTTAACTTTTTTTCTTTCTTTTTAAAAAAAAACCAGAAAACAGGATGAAAATTGAATTCATAGATATACAAGCTAGTAAATACCTGGCACAATAAAAAGGAGTAGTTTGAAGAGAATATGGGTTTGGTCCTTAAATTTGTGAACCGTAACATAATGAATGCATCTTATTTAATTTTTAAAGCAACCTGAATAACATGCTATCTTTTTTTTTTAAAGTAGTTATTACTCACTGAGGCTGTGACACCAAGAAGTCTGCAAGGAGGAAATATATGTTTCTTAAAAAAGGTCCAAGTCTGAAATCAGTACCAGCTTCACCCTTCAGATATTTCACCTTGTCAAAGCTAGAACAAAAATACATCTCCTTGTTCTAGTTATGTTTGGCATTAAAAGCACTGAAGAATGGAGCCTTGGGACACAACTAAATTTTTATCTATGCAGTATATTTAACTCACAGGCTATTGAGACATGGTTACTTCTGAGAATGCTGTTTCGGAAGTGACAGGTAAGAAAATGTACGTACATATAGGCTTAGAGAGGGAAGATTTTTTTAATATATATATATATATTATGATTCAACTCTTTTCTCATACTCCATGGAAAGCTATAGAAGAAATAGGCAGTCTCTTTTATAGTTCTGCACAGTAATGTACTTTTTGTTTCATCTTCTATATCCCTGTAAAATTAATCAAATGCTAATGGCAAAAGCTTTTTTCCTTCCCAGTAAACAAAAGAATTAAATGATCTCAAAATCACCAATGATTTTCTAGAATACAAATACATGAAACAATAACAGACTATGCGCTATGGGAACTTTTGAAGAGTATTGCTGGAATTTGAATTACTCTAGCAAATCTAGTACAACACTCTCAACAATCCATCTTCAAGTACTGTAGTAAACTCTAAGGCCAATTAGCATTTATACATTTTCTTCAAGCAAATCTCCACAGTGAAAAATGATTTACCACTATATCACACTTCAAAATTAAATAAAAAGTACCCAATTGCTAAACTGGGTTACTTGTCAAGGGAATCAGATCAGGAACTCTCGTGTACCCCTCCTATTGAGCTCACGTACATCTAGCACAACTGTCTTGAGTAAATATGAGCATCCTACATCCTCCTCCTCTTATGTCCTTGAACTTTTTGTTAACTCAGTTTGGGTTTGAGTTTGCTTCTTTGTTAAAGCCAGTGGAAAACAGCTAGCAATAGATTGTTTTATTTGATAGCCGAGACTATCTTATTTCTCTTCTCTTGTCGAAAAGCCATTTCAGTTGTTGTTTCTAAAGTGGAAATTTAACAGAGCTCTATCTGTGCTTTACTTTTTTCTTCTACCAATAGACATCTCTTTGTATCATAAATTGCCTTTTCCTCTCTGCCCACTATGTATCTTCTTGATTTGTCCAGTCTGGGCAGGATGGGGAGGAGAATCTAAAGAATGTAAACTCCACAGGTTGAGATAAGAACAGTCCACTAACTAAAATAAAGTAAAATACAATGATAGTGAAAAGAATACCAATAATACCAATAATAACAGGAAACAACAAGAGAAGAAATGAAAGGTCAAAAAACACAAGTGATGCACCAGCTCATCTCCTGCTGATACCCAGCCTGACTGCCTGACCTGAGCAGCTATCTGCCCTTCCTGGTGACTCCCCCCTGCTTATATACTGGGCACGATGTGATATTGAATACCCTGTTGGCTAGTTTGGGTCAGATGTCCTGTTTCTGCTTCCTTTCAGCTTCTTGTGCCCCTCCTCACTGGCAGAGCATGAGAAACTGAAAAGTCCTTGATAAGGGTAAGCACTACTTGGCAACAATTAAACAGTGTGTTACCAGCATTGTTCTCAGACTGAAGCTGAAACACAGCACTAGGAAATAAAATACCTGTTCCAGCTGACACCAGGACAAATACAAAAACTTGTCAAAACTACGAATTAAGACAACAGACTTTTTTCCGTTTGTTTTATAAACTAAGACTGCAATGCATATACTGGTCATGAAGAAAAGGTAAACTTTCATCACAATAAGGAATACGTATGTAAGACCCCCTGCATGCTGCTTTGTACAGCATTTGTCAGGCACAAATACTTAATTCCAGAAGTCCACATCCACTTCCTCTAGAAATTGTTATTTTCTTTGATCACTGGACAATGGAATACTTCTGTACGGTTTGTCAGGGGAAAAAAAAAATGTTTACATGTATGCATATGTGCTTGATTAGAAATATTTCCTTTTAAACTATTGACAAGTTATGTTAGTGTTTTCATCACTTATTTGTATTCATATCCCACCACAATCTATCATTTATATGATACACATATTTGTGGCAATTTCATTTAAATTTTATAATTAGAGGTTGGGATAACAGTTGCAGGCTGTTCTTGAAAAGTTTCTCTGTAAGAGAACAGCTGTAGACTGCAATTTTGCTATTACAGCTATACATGTACAGACCAAATGAAACGATAAAAAATGTGAAAGCATTAACTGTAACTCATAAAATTTAATGAGGCATAAAAAATGCAAATATTGGAGCAGTTTACAACTTTGCCTCTACAGTACTCAGTATCAGGAATATCAGAATGGTCAAACTTCATGGAAAATTTTCATAAAATCTAAATTCACACATTTCTGATAAAATACATGCCACAAATTGAAGTGCAATTGACAGCAAGTACAGGTTGCATTTCTACAGTTCTAAACCAACTCATGCGATTTTCTGCTTTTTTCTTCCAAACTTCCCAACTACTAAACTAAATTGTGCTTGGATCTCAAAAATCTCTGCTTATGGCATTGTTCCCACCCACATCATGTTTGGTTCAACCTTTCTTGCTTTACATGAGGATGGAAATCCATATACGTTTCATACTGAGCGAGAGTGTGCATGCACACCAGTTTAGTCATCCTCCCTTTCCCCTGCTAGGTCTGTATGGATTAATTCACCTCAAGCCTCCAGGTTGCTTTAACTGTCTACAGTTTGGGCTTTTTTCTCCTTTAAAATGAATCTGAAATATTTACTGAAGAAGTCAATCTCACATCTACTACAAGGCCATTTAAAGCAAATTTGACTCAATATGGAAAAGGAGGGAAAAAGTACTGGCGTAACAGCAAAATAGTTGCACTGCTTCCACACGTAACTCAAGTGCTACGGATCTCCAGTGCAAAAGGAGCAGTGATCTGCTTTGTGGTGTGCATTGCTGACCAGAGAATCACAGAATCACCTAGGTTGGAAAAGACCTTTCAGATGATCAAGTCCAACTGCTACCCCAGCACTGTGTCACCAAGGGCCTCATCTACATGGATTTTGAACACTTCCACAGATGGTGATTCCACCACTGCCCTGGGCAGCCTGTTCCAATGCCTGACTACCTTGTCAGTGAAGAATTGTTTCCTAATATCCAATCTAAACTTCCGCTGGCACAGGCTGATGCTGTTTCCTCTTGTCCTATCACTTGTTACTTGGAAGAGACCAGCCATCTCCTCTTTCCATCCTCCCTTAGCGTAGTTGTAGAGAGCATTAAGGTTCCCCCAAACCCTTCTCTTCTCCAGACTAAACACCCCCCGTTCCCTCAGCTGTCCCTCATAAGACTTGTGCTCCAGATCTTTCACCAGCTTCATTGCCCTTCTCTGGACCTGCTGCAGCAACTCAGTGTCTTGTAGTGAGGGGCCCAGAACTGAACACAGTATTCAAGATGCGGCACAAACCCATTGTCTGCTGCCTACCCTCACATTTCTCCTTTGTCCAACCTCAGTGTTTCATTTTCTTCACTTTGCACCTCAGGATGAAAGAAATTGAGATATCCACTTGAAAAAATATACCATTTAAAGTCACTTACCTGCAGTGTTTTTTGTACTCATAGAGAAGTTTTTTCCGTTTTCTTCCGATGCATGTTGTGTCCTATAGTGTGAACATAATTTTCTTTGTATAGGAGAAAAAAATAGACACTTTCTGGCAAGAGCTTCAAATTGTCCTTCCTCCACCTTGCACTTAATCCAGTATATACTTTAAAATATTCTGTGAGGTTAGCAAAGTAATTAAGCAGATATTTAACAGTGGTCAGGGCATGCATTCCATGTCCTCCATACTCCTGCATGTGCTTATTAGCTCATTCACAGTTTTGTCTTCAGAAGAATTCAAATGTGCGCTTGCAGTTAAGTGCACATCTGAATGCTCTGCTGAACTCAGTCCCACTGAATGTGGGGAAAGTCCCCATAGAACCATGAGCTAAGATCTGCTGCAAAGCAGGGCAGCAGGACATTTCAAACAAGCATACAGGAGCAAAAAAAAAACAACTAACCAAAATCGAAAAAAAACCTCAAAACAAACAAAAAAAATCTGAAACAAACACAGTGGAGTGAAAGCACAATTTGAATTACCTTTTTCTTTAGGATATATTTTGTTAAAGTCTGTTTTAAACTTATTGTAGTAACAGCAATGGGTTCTGCTGCCACTACATCCTAAGGGGTAGTGCTTCCAAATCCTGCACATTTCCAACACAGCACATGCGTGGGGTAATGAGGGCCTGATTTGCAAGAGCCCACAGCTCCAGATGAGCTTAATGTTATCATGACTTTGCTGTAAAATCCAGGGCACCTCAGCATAGAGCCAATCAAAAATTAGGGAACCTCAATTACAAATCTCTTTGTAAGGAGATTCTCAGTGTATTACAGACCACAGGTGGATTCAGACACCTGAGCTTGGTACTACCAGTTATAAAACCTCATTTCTAAGTTTGGCATTAAAATGCATGCTGGAGAAAAAGGGTGTTTATAATTAATGCACTTTTTTCATTGACTATGGCAACTGGGCAGCACTCAATAGACTGCAGGGCATTCCTTTGATGCAGCACTGGCTCTTATATTGGAATGTATTATGTTCAAACCACATTTTACCTGGTAATAAGTGATACTTTGGACAGCACTAAAACAGTTAAACACACATAGGTAGCTCTCCCGCCAGTGCTCAGGACTTATCTTTTTAGCCAGACAGATCATTAATTTCCCTAGGTGTTTATTATCCACATGAAATGTCCTATTCCTCTGGTATCAAGTGGTTTATATCTGTGGCTTTGCTTGTGTGAAATCAGTGAGATGACCAAAGACCTTGATATTATCCTGATGTTATTACTCAATATGACATCGCTATGCCTTGGTCCCCTGAGCATAGTAAAAGCAGTTTTATAGTCTATTTTGTTGCTAAATAAATCAAGCCATAATCCTCTCACCCCTCCAAAATCCATGATCTTTTCTTCCTGAGGTAGTCTAGGCACCAAAATACATGCTATATGACTACGTACTAAACTTCAGACATCCAAAGTAGGTGATGAATTGCTACAACTCAACTTACTATATATGCCAAATCACATAAAATCTTTAGATCTTATTCTTAGGCTGTCTACAGTATGCTCTTTTCCTAAAGACCATGCTTTCAATGTTAAAAGATAAGTATGACAGCTTTATCTGTTAACTATGATGTAAATTTCAGAGAAGTGACAGTTAGCCATATGTCATATTAAATTGGTAGTAAATCCTCCTTTTTTCATGGCACACTCTGTAAGCTTTTTTAAGACTGTATACCTTCAGAAGAGCATGTATAACAGTGCAGCAATGCATACTTCATTTATACAATATATATTACTATTTGTTTTTTCCCTTTTTCATACATACTCTTAAGTACTTAAGAACTTAAGTTCTTCTCCTGCAGTGGGGTGTCAGTCTCAGAGCTGCCACTTCAAACAGCTCACCTCAGTTACACCTTAATTTCACATTCTTCCTTCACATTACTCCCAGCACAACTAGACCCACCTCTATTGCATCTTTTGTCTTCTATCAATTGCAACGTCAACGACAATTATGCCTTTTATGCCATCCAACACATTCATGCTTTGTTTTCTTCCCCCTCTTCTATTATAAAATCCCTTTTCATTGGTGGCACTGTTCAAAGGGAAGTAAATCAAAGTATCTGGGTAATTCTAGAACAAAATATGAAGCAAAACTTTGCTAATGTTGTTATTCATGTCTTTTGTGAGCCTTTTAAATTAAGCAACATTGTTAAGAAGGCTTTTGGTCCCCATTAAACACGAAGACTGAGCACTCTTGTTTGTGAAAATGACATACTCATTTGCTGGCTTCCTCTCCCAGAAGACAGCACTTGCTATGCATTATGAAAAGTGCTATTTAAGCATAGTATGCCAACAATTTAAGCTCTACAGTCACACATACCTTTAATGCTTAGGATTTTTAAGGAATAACAGTATTTTTGCTCCTCACTGTACCCACACACCTATTCCATCTCCTCTGCGAACTGGTCTGTGTCTATCTCTTTAGCTTTCTCACAGCCTCACTCCACAGCAGCCTTACACTGCATCATCCCGACCTTTCCTGCACTGTGGATTATGCGAAGTCTGATCTGTCATCTTCTTCCTCTATCCAAGACAGAATCTGCACTAACTTCAAAGAAAAATTCCATCTTTTTTCCTGGATGGCCAGGAAGTAAATATCCTATGATATGTGTGAACTGTGTGGATCCTGCGGAAACTGGCTGATAGTGAAGAGAGGATAAGCAGTAAACAGGTAAAGCAAAGGAAACAGTCGGGGAGGTTTGACTGTGGTAAAAATGCTATGATTTGAAGGCACAGAAAATTGTTGGACCCTTGGCCACTATACAGTCCAGAGGACTTAGCTTTGAAGTCTGAGGCTCTCCATCCACTGCTTCAGGTGAGATGTGTATAGCAGCAAGGAACACCAGACAGTAAGCAGCCAATTTGCACACAAGTGCACACATCCAAAAATGCTTACAGCTTAAGAAGATTAGGAGGAGGATGTAGAATGGGAAACTAGATTTGCATGTTTCAGACAACTACACCCTGCTGCAAGGAACAGTGCTCTAGCAAAAGGAAGCAGCCATATTCAGATGCGCTCTCACTCAGCTGGTCACATATCTACTAAAGACCATCGCTGTTAAATGCAATTGCTTAAATAGTCATTTCATCGCTCAAACAGCTTTTCTATTTGTATGAAAATACTTTAAAAACCAAATGGCAAGTAACTTCACTGATCAAAAGTAGTGTTGCACTTGTCCTCAAATGCAACTTTTCAAAACAAGGAAATTAAAATGAAAGAAATATGCAAATTGAGCCTTATCTCTACACCCATATGTTTACAATGCATACACTCATTTGCTTTAGTATTATCTACAAATGGCCTCCAGTAAAGCTCTAAGCTGGTGCCACACAATTAAACCCACATCTGTTAAGTTTTAGAAACTCTTTGTCCTTGATAACATCACCTTTTTAATACTATGTTTTTATTTAACCATTTTTAAGACCATAAACAAACCCATCTGCCACTTAATTACCATCAGTCAGGAGAAGACCCATGCTCACTAAAAATGCCTTGTTTGCCCTGTAAGGAGCTCCAGACATACAGACTTTCTCTAGCCATATGGCTCAACCACACAGATCAGAGTCAGGCAGAATAGCAGTTATTTTATCATACTCTTTGAGCCCTCCAACATCTTCCAAATGCAAAAACTACAACTCTGTAAGGCTACCACAGCTCATCCCAGGACAATTCAATCCAACTAATACCATGATGGCAGCTGGAGGACCCGAACATAACGTGTTCACACAGTCCAGCCAACAGCATGCAAATCACAATTTTAATATTCTTCTGACAACACTTAACAGAGAAAAAAGGACAAGAACCTGAACTAAAAAGAACTGCAATATGGGAAACCACAACACTGTGTGATAAACTGAGAATGAGAAGACAACTAAACTTGCCTCACGAATCAGGTATTAATTAATGGACAGAACTGACTTCCGCATTTCATCTAAAACTCAACCATCTCTGAAGATATATATTAGAAAACAACGAGTCTTACACTGTAATTTTTGCATCTTGTAACAGAGATTAAAAAGGATGAAATTACTATTAAAATCATTAATGGCATAATATTAATGACATAACTATTAATGTCATAGCTACTTAAGTGCATAATAGAACAGCTCTCTTCAGAGAACTTGCTTTCTGTGAAGAGTCCTTTTGTGAAACCTATCTAGCTATTTTTATCCTTGATTTACTAAATAGTTTTGCATGAATATTAGCAGGCTGTGTTCTTTCAACAGGATTCTGAAGTTTCTAAGTCAACTATGAAACACATGCTTTCATGTAGCCTAGGTTTATGCTAATCAGCCAGCTCAAATATCCTTTCTATAATAAATTTCTTACCAGTTAAGTTCCTCTCTTCTCTAACAGCAGATCACAGTACCGGAAAATGCCTGTTTATTTGCCTTTTCTTAGGGAAAAAAGCATCAAGCACATCTTAGCCTCATTTTCCATGCTATATGAAAATATTCACTCCAGAAAAGGAAGATAAGAATATAACTTTAGCCTAGGCATTCTCCAACAACATCCTTTAAGGGAACAGTAACAGAGGGCACATGAAGTGAGGACAGAAATGCAGTACAGAGAAACTTTTCTATTTAACCAGCTCCAAAATTGCCAAGCCTATGGGTAAAAGAAAGATCCTGAGATGAGGCAAAAGCTAAATGGCAGTCAAGCTTATTTTCCTTTTGGTATTTTCTCAGTATATATATATTTAAGTAACAAAATACATTTCACAAACTTTATGAACTTCAGACATACAAAATTATGCAAAAAATCTATCATTCAACAATGTAGGCACAGCCCACTGCTGGCATATGTATTGCTACAATGGCAAAATTCAGTTATATATAAACATCCAATCTTTAATAAACTTTTTTTTTTTTAAATTCTAAATATTTTAAGAAACTTTAATAGCAATTCCTACCCAACTGAAAACACAGCGTCCCCAGGGGAGGCAGTTCATTTGTGCAGCCTGCAAATACAGCTGTCAGCTGTCCATTCTGTTTTTAATTGCAGTCAACAAGAAAAAGACAAGGTAACTCCCATGACTGAGGAAAACAAGCTGAGTAAATTTTTTTTTATAACTACTACCTTCAAGGGACAGTCACTCAAAGAACCAATTTTAACCTCTCCCCAAAATGTATGTGATTAGTGGAGACACTAGCATAACGAAAGAAAAAATCAGAGGGAGTTAGCTAATCTGATCTCTATCATAAATAAAAGGCATACCACATAACCATAACTCACAAACTTTATGAAGTATCTAGACCAAATACTTTCTTCGTCTGGGTAAAAGACTGTCATTACTTATGTAAATAATGAAGAAATAAATAAATTCACTTGAGAGAAAATCAACTTTGTATGAAGAGTGCCTCAATTCCTATAAATCTCCCAATGACATTATAATATGTGAAAGTACACATTATTAAATATAGTCTTTACATATGCTAATGTAAATTTTATAATGCAAAACTTAGTGAACAACCCAGGCTATTACCCTCTATAATTGATCTTCTTTAAGCAGTTTTATGCCTTACAGAATATACATTTTTCATACATCACACGAAAAATCATCTGAAAGCCTAGTACATAATACAAGAGTTTTAAAGTTTAAGTTAATCCAAAGCAACGTTATGTCACACAGAGTGACCTGAAAAAATTATTTCTCATGAGAAATCTACCAGGGAACAAAAGAACATAATCCTTCGATCCCAGAGACGAGTAAAGGTTAGGACCATATAATAAGACAACTTACACATACCTACTTCTATAAGAATCCCTCTAATGGAAAACCATAGCAGTGATAATACGAAGGCATGAATGAGAAAACTTCCCTTTAAATCTTCTCAGAGCTGTTAACACATGAAAGACAAGGCAAAATCCTTCTCTAATTTAACTGTATCACAGTTAAACAGTAGAAGCAGGAACAAAATCTCCATTATAAATTTAGTGTCAAGTAGCAAAGATAAATGAAGAGAAAATAGCATCTCACTGTGTATAACTAATTGGGATCTTTAGTTTTCCCAAACAACTGGCACATTTGACTTATCCCAGCACTAGAGTATGTGTCAATAACATAATGTTTTAGACTACTAAAAACTACAGTGATCAAAATAAAAGACTGCAAAGACTTTAAAAGTGCAGCAAAAGACAAGCAAAAGTATTCAGAGTTTTGTAGAGTGAGTCTTAAAAAGAAAGGATTAGGAACTAGCTCCCAGCAAGGCAAAAAAGGGAAATCATATTGACAGGAACCAAATCCTGGAGGAGAAGGGTCAGATTAATGTGAATGCTTTTAGAAAAAGCAACTGACTGAAAAACAAGAGGTCATGTGTTGAGGTTTTGAAATGAACTGACCTACAAGCAATTACGTGTTTTCCTCTGAATGAATGGCTAGAAAAAGGACCTCAGTAGTGAGAAGGAAACCATACCCAACACTGCTGTGAATGGCTGCACACCTCTGTAGAAAACACATCCTGAAGGGACAGGTTGCAGGCTCAGTGCTTTCTGGTTTGGAGGACAATAATAGACAAAGCTTCTCAATCATCTCTACCCTAAGCTCCATCTCATATCTCTGTACATAAAGAATGACCTTTAGATAGCAAGAGAAACTGGCATGCAGCCAATACTGATGGGAAAAGCGTTCTGCTGAGGAAAGCTATACATCCTGTGTAACAATACATATCTGTGGCGCACAATGAATCCACAATATAGCTCTTTTATTGCAGCCTAAAAAAAATGGCTCAGTATGTACACAAGAATATTAATGTATGCTACTTTCTATTCTCTATGATATTTGTGGAAAGGGAAAAATAATCTACAATTGCTTTTTCTTAAAACAGAATACGCATGAATTTTCTGTACTGCATTAACAGCTGTACGAAGCTCTCACTCTTCCCCAGTAGATCAATATCTGGATTATATTTGACTATCATATATGACAGCAAGAAACATATTCAGTGCATTTTATAAAACAAATGAAAATGAACATCCTTATCTTTACAAAGATTATGATCTCCCCCTAATGGAATGATTGAATTGCCCTATTTTATCTTAACCATTTTCATTTTCCTAGGACCCGACAAAATGTTCCCAGAAATTTTTCCATTAACTTCCATGGAAATTAAGTTCAGGCCTACACTCTCTTTACAGTTGTAGGAATTCTGTGTTCTCTGAATTGAACTGTTCACAGAATGAATATAAGCCTATTTGGATACAGGGAAAAGTATATTCTAAATGTAACAGTTCTGGTTTTTTTCTCTTGTGAGTTTGATTTGTTGGTTTTGTGGTGTGTTTCGGTTGTTTTTTTTTCCCTTCTTTTGTCTTTGTTTGTATATTTGTTTGGGCTTTGTTTGTTTGCTTTAATTGAAAGAATTGTTAGTTTTTAAATACATTTCCATTTCAGCATAACAAGAACATCATCTTTGCTCCTACCATGCCTTAGTATTAAACTAATTAATCAGATTATCAGCAAACACAAAGGACATTGCCTCAATTTTTCCTGCTGTTTTCAAGGTAAGGCATTGTTTGTGACAGAGCATAAAAGACTACCAAGTGCCTGTAAACAGGAACAGTCAATGTATCGTCCCAATGTGGACAAGCAATGAATAAAGGATTGGAACAGAACTCCCAGGGCTCCCCTGTATAGTCCCCTGCCGCTACTCACCAGTCATTGGTTAAACACTTCCTAAATTTTACAGGCTCTATATTAAAACACAAGAACATTTTCTGTGCTTATGCTTTCCCCAGATCCTCCTGAAAAGCTGCTTGCAAAAGTTCCATTCTGTGAGGACCTGCACATAATTTCCACAGTTAATGGACTATTTTTGCTGTTTTCAAATAACATCTTTTATCTCCAGAAGCTCGGCTCTTATCACACCACTGCTATCACTGCTCCAGCCAGCTTCCTACTCCCTGAACAATACTCAACTTGAATTATTATTAATCCCAGGCACAGCTACAGACTGGGCAGAGAAGAAATTCAGAGCAGCCCTGTGGAGAAAGACTTGGGGGTGTTGGTTGATGAGAAACTTAACATGAGCCGGATTCAGTGTGCCTTCGCAGCCCAGAAAGCCAACTGTATCTTCTGCTATTCTACTCTTCCTCAAGAATTCAACACTAATCCCATTCTAAGTATTATGAACTTCTTAAAGCACTAAAAATTATCATACAAGGTAAAATCCAAATTTGCATGTACACCTCCACCCATCCACACAGCCCCTTCCAGAATTTTCCTGGTATTGAACAAAATGTAAACAGTTATATTCTACTCTTGATAGCATGGATTGTGGGACCTTTCCCTCCTGTGGGTTTTCAGAGCCTCAGGGAATGACATTTTCTTTGAATACCATTTAAAACAAATCACTATTTATTTTAAATCTCAAGCTTACAAACTTCTGATGTGAAATAGAGGGTATAAAAGCAGCAGCTCATGAAATATTAGCAAGGACAAAATTTTTTATCAAGAGCTGGCTGGCTTGCTGAAAACTGTCTCATATAATCCAAATACTGGAATGCCCCTGTGGTCTTTCAGCCCTGATGACAGCAAGAACCCTTTCTGCTCTCAGCATCGTTCCTCCAGTCTCTGCACTTCCCACACATGACTCAGTTTAGGTGATGCACAAGAGGAGAGGGATGATACATACTGACTACTGAGGAATAATAAGGAAAACAGCAGCGTTCGAAATTTCACTAGTAATCATAGGTGCTAATAATGTGTTCTAAGAAACACGACTGCTGGATTGCAAATAGGAAAGGCTATGAAGTACACGTTTTCACTGCCATTTCTTCAGAGATTGAAGGCAATGCCAGAGGAGCTTAATGTGACTTGCCTGAAGGAGTTGAAATACAGGATGTCTTCTGCACTTTTCTTTAGCTTGACTATTTCTCATTCATACTCTAGTCTTCAGTGCAGAGACATCTGAATATTGCAGTTATTACATTCAGTTCAAAGTTGACAATTTATTTTATAACTCAGAAGGTAATAAAATTTTTATTTCACATACTCTAAATTTGTCAGGGAACCACATAAATATATCAGAATGCCTGGATTTTCTTCATGAATTGGGTGTATAAGATACTACCTTGAAAGCACATTCTGAATCTCTTTTTTTTTTTTTAAGCAAGTAATTAAATCTGCTTTTGTATTAATCAGGTTTTTTAGACTGGTTTTCCTAGTATCTTTCTTTTGCAAGTGCAGTAATGAAAGCACCTCAAAGAGACAGCAAACGGTGCTAACTGTGCAAAGAAGCAATGAGCCACAAGCATCTATCAAATTTGTAAGATCATGATCATGAGACATTTTTCTTCAATACTCAGTACTTCCATAGTCTAATTTAAAAAATATATTCACAGAATTAAGATAGAGGTTATTCGAAGTAATAGTCTCAATAATATAATGACCACAAACATTTTGAGATGCATAACTTTAAATAATAATTACCTAATTCTAAAGTTGCAGTCTGCAGTCATTTATTTTTCAGACCATGGTTGCAATTACACATATCCTTTTTTAAAGTTTTCGTACATTTGGTGACTTAGTTTCACCTTGTTAAATTTCAACAATGAACTGCTGTACTTTTAAATACTGAACCCAGGAAGTGCACTCTTCATGTCAGCTGCTCATGTGATAGATGCTGTGATCTATAACATCAGCTCTGTTTTGCCACTTGAACAGAATAACATTGCAGGCATTTTTTCAAGCAGGGTCAATTTAACACCTGGTTTCAGCTCTGCTTTCAAATCAGCAATATAATGTGCATGGACACTTGACAGTGCAGAAAGCCATACTTGTACATGTTTTGGTAAAATATTTTGTGGCTTAACAAAACTGGAGACAGAAACATATAAAGAAAAACTTGCATGGCTATCACTGAATGTAGGCAGGGATCTCAACAGAGAAAGCTAAGGAATATAACTCTGGACACCCCCTTCCCCACACCCTCCCACATCCCAGTTTTTAGACATATCACTTACTAGGTCTCTTTCCTCTCTACTTAACAGGCACAATAGAACCTGCAATGACCTCTTCTGTAGCATTCACAATCATGAAGGCTTCTCCCAGTCACAGAAAAACATTCTTTTGAGCTAGTTACTTGTTCATTTATTCTGGTATTCAGCTTATTTTCTGATTTCAGATAACACTGATTGTGTTAACATTCTTGGAATAAGTTTTCATGGCGAGTCACAATCATGTGGGTTTGCGTTTGATTTCTATTTACAGTAAATGTGTCACTTGTCAAGCTTGTCATTTGTGGATATATGGCTCTGTGTACGCACAGAAACATACAAAATACAGCTTTTTTGCTATGCTTTCTGATTAAAAGTTTAACGCTGTTACTGGAATCCGGGGTTAAGATAGAAACTGCAAAATGACTGGAATCAGCTCTGTAAAATGCATGCTTTCTTGCCTAGTTTGTAACATTTCCAGTTCCTGAAGCTTGATATGAGAGGTAAACAAATCTATAAAATATTAACCACATTCATTGGGGCACAGAGAAGAACGTTTCATATGACAGGCCAAAGCAAACAGAATTGAAGATTCACCTTTTAAATGCAACAGATGCTGTGTGCCACTGAAACAGATCCACAAGAAAATTTCATGCTGGGAAAGAGCTGGTTACAATTGCATGGTTGTCATCCTTTTTGTGAATTTGCCTCAACCAGCAGGTCTGAAACACACTCAAAGCTACCTATACAGCACGTGTTAATTGTTCACATTTAACTTAAAGAGGTTCAAATGGAGGTACCCAGCTGAAGGAAAAGCATTCAGAAATCAATGCTTAGTACTATCTTTTTAAAGCCTCTCCCTTTTAAAGCAAATCAAATCAAGCCATGCAAATCAGAAGTTGGAATAATATTGTCAAAAGATCATCTTCCAGAAACACAGGTACTATGCAGCTAAAATGCATAGTCTTGATGCTATGATAAAGACTGAGGAGGCACACCCTAGAAAGTACTTTTGTAGAACAGACTACCAATACACAGCTAACATGATCCAGTCTTTACCAAAGTTGTTAAACAAAGCATAACCCTAAACCAGTAAAAATAAAAATTGTTTTGAAATAAACAAATTGTACAAGCAGTCTTCCTTCTCTTTCATTAGTTTTCTAGGAAAGCCTATTCAGAGAATTAAGTGCTCACACGTGCCAGACTCACCTTGCAGTCACTGCTGCACTGAAGGGACTGATTACAGCATTGCCACAGACTGAAAACAGTATGTATTACTATTACTTGCACCTCCTGTATGAAGATAGGCTGAGAAAGCTGGGGCTGTTCAGCCTGGAGAAGAGAAGGCTGCGTGGAGACCTCAGAGCAGCCTTCCAGTATCTGAGGGGGTCCTACAAGGATGCTGGGGAAGGACTCTTCATTAGGGACTGTAGTGACAGGACAAGGGGCAATGGGTTCAAACTTAAACAGGGGAAGTTTAGGTTAGATATAAGGAGGAAGTTCTTTACTATGAGGGTGGTGAGGCACTGGAATGGGTTGCCCAGGGAAGTTGTGAATGCTCCATCCCTGGCAGTGTTCAAGGCCAGGTTGGACAGAGCCTTGGGTGACATGGTTTAGTGTGAGGTGTCCCTGCCCATGGCAGGGGGGTTGGAACTAGATGATTTTAAGGTCCTTTCCAACCCTAACTATTCTATGATTCTACTTCAGGATGTTTCATTTTTAACAGCCCCCCAAATTACAGTATTTCTATCTTCAATGAGATTAGTAAATACTCTCAGGCCCCTGTGATTAAACTTAGGAACAGCATAAAATATTTGAAGCACTCTTTCTTGCAAATATTTTCTTCTATATCAAAAGGAAAAATGATGAGCTCACTGAAATAAATTCTATGCAGGTACACCAGAAGGCCAAGTTTAAAGATGACCTTTGCAACAGATGGAAAAGTAAAATATTTGGATTCTGTTGCCAACCCTGACAGAGATGAGGCTTTAGGCAGCTCTCTTATTTTATCCTGATTACCTGCCCACTGTAAAAATTAGTAAGTTTTATTTATGTCTGATAAAGTGCTAGTGCTATCTGCCCAGACAAAGTACATGTGAAATCACCTGAAGGACTGTCCAGAAGGTCCACAGAGGTCCTCAGTTTCAAAACATTGCAACTTGCCAGCATTAGTATTTGATATTTTCTCTTAAAACATTGTTGCTCCTGAGCCTTGTTGTAGGGTAAAAATAAGAACATCGCAACTGTCACCCAGAAAACTGGACTTGGGTTCAGTTTTCTGGTTTTGCTGAAGAGATTCAAAGGCACAACTCCCATTCCCTTATAAGTGAAGCCACTCCAATGTTTCAATTTAACTATAAATTGAAATCTCTTGCTCAGGAAAGAAAAAGGGAATGGGAAGAGGGAATACGGCTTTAAAGCAGACACACAAAAACTCCTTCATTTTGGCTAGAGGCAGGTTCCATGACAGCAGGTATTTGGCTGTCAGAGCTTTCACTCAAAAGCAACCTTTTCTGTTTTATTGTATTTGAAAAAGCTTTGAAAAATCGGCAAGTGTTCTAAAATAATAATAATAATAATAATAATAAAAAATATTGGAACCTTTAAGAGTGAGTGATTCAAACAGGGTAACAATCAAAGCTGAATTGTCCTTCAGATGTCTGCTCAAAATTTTCCCAACAGCTTTCATTTCTTCACAATATTTAAGATGAAAGAAATGAAACAAATTGTTCATATACTGACAGGGAAAGAGAATACATCCTGACTACTCACTCAACATTAAAGTGGGCGTGACAATCTTCCCCTTACATTTGCCACTTCTTCTTGCAATGTACCTACAGGTTTTTTTCCCTACTTGGTCTTCTTTGTTTGGCTAGACAAACATTTCTTTCTGAAACAAAAAACATGACTAGAAAGTGATATCACACCACAGCCTGTGTCTCCTAAGCTTAACACATACAATTTCCAAGGTGAAAACTGCATGTGTTACAGAGATTTCAGCTTTCCAAATACAAACATACTAATAAATGAATGTATGTTAAAGAGAACCAAGCAAAAAGGATGCTTGTGACAAGTCACTAGCTGACAAGTAACCCAAAGTTTGTAATATACATTTTGTAATCACTTTATTTTAACTGGCCAGTACCTATTTTGCAGAAGGAAAGAAAGAAAACTCCACAGAAATACCAACCTTTCACAAGTGCTTTTAAAGAAACCTCCTAGTAATGTACTTCAATGCCATTTTTTATTGGCTACCTCCTCTAAAACAGAATTCTCCAAACAGCATTCCAACTCTGACAATTGCCCAAATGTACACATATGTTTAAGAAAAAAATAAAAATTGCAAACCATATTTAGGTCCTGACAAAAATCTGCATAACAGAATCCCCCCTAAACACATCACGGTGTTTTCTTCTCCTGTCATCACAGGTTCCCAGGTATTTCTCTTTATTTCCCTGATCTGCTTTTAAAAACAATGCACTCATCTGAACACAGTGGTCCTGCACAGAAAAGATCTACCTCTGTCAGTAATACTCAGCTAGTCTTTCCAGCAACAGCTGCAGGTCTAAACACAGATGATTTTATCAAACACTGTCAGTTCTCAACTAATTATACTCTAGAAGAACCTTGTTACTATTAACCTACTCAATCAACTTTAAGCAACAGAAATGTTAGAAATTAAATAATCACTGGATTCCAAATTTGCAGCTGATTTTGCATTTTCATATAGAGTGGGTGCTCCCACATTTATGAACATTTATTGATTTAAAGTATGTGAAGAACCAAGCGTCCAACCTCCATCCTGTTGATAATCATAAAACTGCATCCAGGATCTTCCTTAAACCTCATCATGTTGTACAATACTCTTGCAAGGCAACTCTTTAGCTCCCCTTATTTGTCTACAGAATAATTGACAGAAGACTCCTTGAGGGAAATATTGTGAAGAAAAGACATACTTTTATGAGCCCTTGTTAAAGCTGGCCGTGTCACTACAGGAGGTTTCTCATGAAGAAAAGGGAAAGAAGTATTATTTCTCACTATCTGCAAGGGCAAAATGTGACCTTACAATCATACATAATGAAAGAAATTATGCAGATAGTTTTAATTTGACCTGTTGATATCTGAAGTTTAAAATATGTAATCTGCCTTACTTCCTCCCAGTGCAGAAGTGCTCCTAAAATACCACACACTTCTAACAAAGTATTTGTTACATTCAGCAACATCTGTTTATTTAAACCATAGAATAAAGATCACAGACAGAGAAACCCTGGCTGGCAGAATATTAAGCAACCAGGCTAAGAAGAGAGGGGAAGTGCTTCTCAGCAGACAAGTGGTCTGCAACTCTGTGGAACACCTTGCTCCCATGTAGCTGCTCACAGACTGCTAGTGCACATCCTGATTCAAATCCTAAATAATAACGAATAATGTGTCTGGGTCTACACTGTAAGTAAAAACAACAACTGAAAATGAAGGATTCTATACGTCACCATGTAGGCCAGACAGGGCTTTCTCCAACACAACTGCCCACTCGTAGTCAGAGGAAGGTAGACAGTACCCTCTGTCTGCCAAGCATAAAGTCTTTGACAAGAAGCATAACTTTTACAACCTCAAGGTATCTTCTGCTATGCCATTCTTTAGCACAAGTACTAGTACATTTTTCTTTATTTTCTCCTTCACTTACCATGTCCCTCTTCTGATCCTGTGGGGATATAGCTTTCCTAGTACATTTTCATTTACTGAGCCCAGGTAAAGGACTGCTGAGACGAATATATCTTATAAAAAAGTGTTACTCTCTTTGGCATTACTTAAAGGTCAAGTGCACAAAATATACACACATTTAGCTTTTGAAGGGACCACAGCTTCTTGAACACCAATAGTACAGCCAAAAATAATGCTGCACTTCCTGCAACCCCAAGAACCAAGACTAGAAGAGGTTAGCAGAAATTATGTTTCTCCCTCACTGGTGTAACCTGTGCTTTTGAAAGCATGCTGCCTAGAACTGGCACTGAGACTATCCTGATCCCATAGTAACATCCACGCATAGGCTCTGCTACACCACAGCCAAGACCTGTAGGAAGAGTTAAACACTTAAACCCAGCTCTGATTCAATGTCATTGGGTCATCCTAGCACCAGAAGAATGACATGCTCAGACCCAGAAGGAACAGACTCCTGCTGTGACCAGCCTAAGCCACCATCACCACCATGTAGCAGTTGCTCTACAAAGCACTGCGTCATCCCCCCATCTGTAACTATCAGCTTGATGCATATCAAGAAATGCAAGTTTTGGAGGCTTAACTGACTTCAGATACAGCTCTGTGGCGACAGGAGTAAGGACAGGAGATGTTTATTAGCAGTGTTTGCAACCTGAAAAGATGAGTTTTTCCCTAGTCGCAACCTCAGCCTGCCTACTAACTAACATAAAGGTTTACCCGCAAAAATGGCAAAGGACTGCACAAGCATTAGGAATGCAAGTTGTGTCATCAGAATGTTTCCTTTCCCTCCAACTCTAATTAACAAGATTAGGCTGGCCTTGTATGCATGCTACTCCTGTCCCCAAGGACAGTGTGATCATGAACTTCACATGTGTACAGCCATCATTCTGCTGGCCACAAATTCAGAAAACAGAAATCTCTGCCAAATTAATCACAGAACATTGAGGCACCCTGTCAAAACAAACAGGCTCAATTAAAAACAAAGCAGAATACTTCAAAATCACATAGACCACATACAAGCTGGGTGAAGAAACTATTACATATATGAAGAAAGTATAAAATTAAGTTTATTTTACCTGTTATTATGCGAACTTGAATTCAACTTTGTTAGCACAGTGTCTTGACAAACTTACAATTTACATTATTGTCAAAACTCCTACCTGTAGTTTCTTCACACAGTACTTTCTTCTGCTAGTCAGTTAGCAATTTCTTGATGTATGCAAACACTGCTTATATTAGGTTTCTGTGTTAAAAAAAGATGTTTTTTACTATAATAATTTTTCTTTTCTAAAACCAGTGCCTAAAACGATAACAGGATAACAAAACAAACAAAAAAAAAGAATCCTCAAGGACAACAAAAAAACATTGTGGTCAACAAGGTGAGAGGAGGAAAAAACAACAATTACATTGTCAGTAGTAATGTGGTTCAGCACTGAAGACCATGTCTTACAGTTTGGTACCTCCCTGAAGCTGGCTGCACTGCTCCATAGCCATGGTTACAACATCAAGCGAGACATCAGACTATTTAAATTCATTAAATGACAGTGACAAGATACTGGGGAAGAATGAACACCACATGGTGAAATATGAATATTAAAATTAATATATTCATTTTTTCCTTGACATTATCCACAATTCTGTCTTTCAAAACTCATCATGGATGTCAAACCAGAAGATGCTTCAAACATTCTTGGCTGCCTTTTTGGAAAGTAATTAGACTGATGTCTTAAGACTTCTCCTGTTTAAGTTTTAACCCGTTACCCCTTGTCCTATCACTACAGTGCCTAATGAAGAGTCCCTCTCCAGCATCCCTATAGGCCCCCTTCAGATACTGGAAGGCTGCTATGAGGTCTCCATGCAGCCTTCTCTTCTCCAGCCTGAACAGCCCCAACTTTCTCAGTCTATCTTCATACGGGAGGTGCTCCAATCCCCTGATCATCCTCATGGATCTCCTCTGGACTTGTTCCAACAGTTCCATGTCCTTTTTATGTTGAGGACACCAGAACTGCACACAATACTCCAGGGGAGGTCTCACAAGAGCAGAGTAAAGGGGCAGGATCACCTCCTTCGACCTGCTGGTCACACTGCTTTTGATGCAGCCCAGGATACGGCTGGCTTTCTGGGCTGTGAGCGCACACTGAAGCCGGCTCATGTTCATTTTCTCATCAACCAACACCCTCAAGTCTTTCTCCTCAGGGGTGCTCTGAATCTCTTCTGTGCCCAGCCTGTAGCTGTGCCTGGGATTGCTCCAACCCACGTGTAGGACCTTGCACTTGGCATGGTTAAACTTCATGAGGTTGGCATCAGCCCACCTCACAAGTGTGTCAAGGTCCCTCTGGATGGCATTCCTTCCCTCCAGGGTATCAACCAAACCACACAGCTTGGTGTCATCGGCAAACTTGCTGAGGGCGCACTCAATCCCACTGTCCATGTCAGCAACAAAGATGTTAAACAAGACCGGTCGAAACACCGACCCCTGAGGGACACCACTCGTTACTGGTCTCCAGCCGGACAGTGAGCCATTGACCACAACTCTTTGCGTGCGGCCATCCAGCCAGTTCTTTATCTTTCAAGTGGTCCATCCATCAAACTGATGTCTCTCCAATTCAGAGACAAGGATGTCGTGTGGGACAGTCTCCAATGCTTTGCACAAGTCCAGGTAGATGACATCAACTGCTCTACCCCTGTCCATCAGTTCTGTAGCCCCATCATAGAAGGCCACCAAATTGCTCATGCAGGATTTCCCCTTAGTGAAGCCATGCTGGCTGTCACCAAGCACCTTGTTGTTTTTCATGTGCCTTAGCATGCCTTCCAGGAGAATCTGCTCCAAGATTTTGCCAGGCACAGAGGTGAGACTGACTGGTCTGTAATTCCCCGGGTCACCCATTTTCCCCTTCTTGAAAATGGGGGTTATAATTTCCCTTTTTCCAGTTGTTGGGAACTTCACCTGACTGCCATGATTTCTCAAATATGATGGCCAGCAGCTTAGTAACTTCTTTCGCCAGCTCCTTCAGGACCCGCGGATGGATTTCATCAGGCCCTATGGACTTGTGCATGTTCAGATTTTTAAGATGGTCTTGAACCAGATCCTCTCCTACAGTGGGCACAAGGTCTTTATTCTCATAGTCCCTGTGTTTGCCTTCCAAGAACACGCACTTAATAGCAACCAAACACACCTCTGAAATCACAGACACTTCATGAGACTAGACAGACCAAATGAAGGTTGGTTCACTCACAGTGGGGAAAATCTGTTGCAGATCTGCATCCTTCTTTCATACAAAGAACAAAGGAGGAAACAATTTTAAGAGGCAAATATAAAAATTTCACTGTATTGTACATGACATATTTCAAAGCTCAATCAAATCTTTTCACTTACGTTTAGAGGAAATTCTCATAATCTTAAAATGAAAAACTCATTGCTAACATGTTCTTTATCATCTGTGACATTCAAAACTGCTGCCTGTTGGAGATCCCATTTGAAGTTTCTTAAGCCTCTACTCTTTCAAAATTTTAAAATGCATTTTAACATTTAGTGGCAGCTTTATGAATCTGAAAATTTTATCTGTTTTAGCAAGCAAGCCATTTTTGAAATTGAAGTTATCCCCAAAGTGTGCTTAGAATTTCTACTATGTATAATGAGTTTAATTTTGTGAAGCAAATCTTATTTATTCCCCTCTCAGGAAACTGTAATTTACCAAAACCATTCTTTAACCATGATCTTACAAGTTAGAGTGTAAAGAGATGGTCATTAGTTTTCTATACTGTAGGCGAACAAGAAATGCATTCATCAATGACAAAACTGGGAGCGAGTCTAAAAGGCTTTCAGCCAGATCACAGAGAGCCTTATTCATTAATAATCAGTAATACCACAGTTACGGTCCTTGTTTTCTGCAGTTTAAAAAGGATGAACTACCTGAACCTTGGAAGGAATGTCTATCACTCAGCTCCACCTCCATGGTCCAGCTCTGCTGTGGCAAGCACTTTCACAAAGCACCACCACAAATCAAGTTTCTTCAGCAAGGCTTTTGCTACCTGATCATGAATCACCACTGGGAAGAACTGGAACAGACTCATATTTTCATTAAAATTGAAGTGTCATGGTACGCAAAGGCAAACAGAAACATTTCATGCCTGAATGAGGAAGGCAAAAATTCACACCTACTAATTTCATAGAATCATAGAATCAACTAGATTGGAAAAGATGTTTAAGATGATTAAATCCAACTGTTAACCCCAGCACTGCAAAGTCCACAACTAAACTGTTACCTAGGGCCTCATCTACATGGATTTTGAACACTTCCAGGGATGATGATTCCACCACTTCCCCGGGCAGCCTGTTCCAATGCCTGACTACCTTGTCAGTGAAGAATTGTTTCCTAATATCCAATCTAAACCTCCGCTGGCACAGGTTGATGCTGTTTCCTCTTGTCCTACCACTTGTTACTCGGAAGAAGAGACCAGCCATCTCCTCTCTCCATCCTCCTTTAGCATAGTTGCAGAGACCAATAAGGTCCCCCCGAGCCTTCTCTTCTCCAGACTAAACACCCCCAGTTCCCTCAGCTGCTCCTCATAAGACTTATGCTCCAGGCCTTTCACCAGCTTCATTGCCCTTCTCTGGATCTGCTCCAGCAACCCAGTATCTTGTAGTGAGGGGCCCAGAACTTAACACAGTATTGAAGATGTTTTTTGACAGCTTTTGAATCGTTTCTTCACAAAGGTCCACTCCAAATCAACCAACCTGGTTATGCTGGCACAAAATGTGTATCTGTAATTCAATAAACCCTCATTTTTAAACTTTTTATCTAAACTTTTATTACTTTTAGAAGATTTTTTTTTTTAACCCAAATTGTCACTTTCTGAGTGAGTGAAAACAAAAAATACACTAAAAGAAATAATTTCTTTTAAAAACCCCATATTGCTCACTTAATGGAAAAGACTAAGACAAAATTCAGAGAGACTTAAACGCACAAAGGTTCTTACATATGTAATTAGAAATTAAATATATTACCTAACAGTGGTAGACATCCTTAACAATATTTTCCAGAAGTGCTGCCCAGCACATTGCAGTAACAGCCCTAGCTTTAATACTGTGTACACAGGTGAGACAAATCAAACCATGTCTCCGATAAGACTGCTGTATCTTGCCATGAGTACAGAGGATATAGCAGTCTGTTGAGGAGAATTTAATGAAAAGACAGTTAAAGAGAAAAGGTTGAAAGCAAAGGAAGAGTGTATACCTTAGGTCTCGGAGCGTAAATCTCAGCTCTTTCAAAGGAAGTCTGTTCATTTTATCAGTTCTTTAAGGAACAGTGCTTAACTTTCTTGGCAAAGAAAACCCTGTCTCTGGTAGTAAATACAGAGCAGGTTTAAAACTGGTTTGGAAGTTTGTCCAATTGAGTTTAAAAGGCTTCAGTAAAAGCTCAGAAACTTTAAAAGAGCAATGTCATTACTTTGCATGTGCAAGGACTTGTATGATATATGAGGATTTAGCCCCAAATCCTACTGACTTCATTTGGTTCAAATACCCTCTGTAAATGAAAGTATTTTGCACCTTCACAAGGTAATATATAAGATACAAACACTGCTAAACTTTATCAGAGCTTTCCTAAAAGCCAACACCTTTCAAATAAAAGCTCAAATTTTTATTACTACTGCTTTTTAAAGCCTTGAGAACATCAATTTCCTAAACAATGACTGCATTGACATGCACCAGAATATAAGAGCACAGCTTCATAATTTTACATATCTAAAACTAATATGTTTAAAAATCAAGTACCAAACAAGCTACAATACTCAAAAGAAATCCCTCTGTATTTACACATATAGATGAATTTTGTACACCTGCATAACTAACACAGAAAAAAAGATGTCAACTGTGAAAAAAGTTACCATTTTGCTTTACGCAGCCATAACCCAAAAGTATCATCAGAAAACAGCTGTGAAACACAACTGGAGATTCCTGTGTAAACCAGTGAATCATCTTTACATTTTGTTCCCCTAGGAAATTACTGAAGGATTCAAGTGGCCAAACACAGGACTGGGAACCCCGCTGCCACCCCTAATGGGAACTACCTCGGATTCCTGACACACTGGCATAGTGGAGAGTGCTCACTGCTTGTCAGGACTGTATCTCTTTTACCTTTAAAACAGTAGAGGGTGACTCCTATGCAATACTGTGTTGAACTTTATTAAATGAATAATTGAAATAGTAACTTTTAATCAATGCTTACAGACTTCAGCAGAATAGTATGCATTTCTGATTAAATGGCAAGGTCTTTAAATTTTTTAACTTCAGCATCGTGAGTTTTCCCCTGTTCACATTTGAAGTCAATCTTACAACTTCCATTGACTTCAGCAAGAATGGAATTAGATCCTAACATATATGCATGTCAAATTTCTTTTCTTCCTATCACAGTCCTTTCATCCATGACATCTGCAATTTAATGGTACATTTTCTATGAAAAAGCAATGCTATATTTCTTCGAAATGCAGAAGCAATGTAACAACACTGGCCAAAACAGGGGAGGTCAATATTAAGAAAATGAAAAACAAGCAAAAAAATCAACCTGAGAACATAAAACAAAAACAAACAAACAAAATTAAAAAAAAACCTACCCTGCTTGCAGTAGTGAAACTCCACAAGGCTTTTGCTTGTAATGAGAAAATAGTCCACACAGGTGTCGCTTTCACAAGTTTGAAAGAAATAAAAAACTCCAAAGCCTACTAGAAAAATACTGAGAACAGGAAACAGGCAAAACAAACCCCAAACATATTGACACATGCACAGAGAAAAAATTAGGTGTGCTTCCAACTTTGAACCTGTTATAACCAAAAGCAAACCAACCAGAGACAGCATATCACTATAACACAACACACTACCAAATAGGAAGTGTATATAAATATCTAACTTGACTTACTGTATCTGCAGAAATCAGTCTCAGAAAGTGCACCTAGCTTGGTGGTATTACCATAAAGGAAATTAGCACGATGCTACAGGTAAGTAAAGTTAACGTGGTTACTTCATCCACTGAACCCAACCCAAAATACTGTCAAAATCCACACACACAACCTGAAGAAAACAAAAGTGTTTTTTCTTGTTCACAAAGAAATCCTAGGTCTCTTTTCCCAAGTAACAAGTGATAGGATGAGAGTAAACAGCCTTAAGTTGTGCCATGGAAGGCTGAGATTGGGTATTAGAAAAAATTTCTTCACCAAAAGGGCTGTCAAGCATTGGAACAGGCTGCTCAGGGAAGTGGTGGAATCACTGTCCCTGGAGGTATTTAAAAACATGTAGATGTGGCACTTAGGGATAAGGTTTAGCTGTGGACTTGGGAGTGCTAGGTTAATGGTTGGACTCACATGATTTAAAGGTCCTTTGCAACCTAAATGATTGTATGATTCTACTAGGATTTAACATTTCCACAGTACCAGCTTCTTTGTCAGAAACTTGGTCTGATCCGTTTTAAATCATATATATTGCAGAAGCAGTCCTTGAGGAATGCCGGAAGGTGCATAAAAAGTAACCAGATCAAATGAGAGCAATGAGAGCAAAGGGTCACCATCACTGACAATGTGTACAATCATAAACAGAACCCATTCATTTGAAGACACAGCTTAAATTGGTGAGAAAATACACATGTGTTGCTTAATTATCACACCTCTAAGTACAAGTAACTTTAAAACCTCTGCTAATTTATGAAAAATCTGTTCTTTCATTACTAGAATTCAAATCTTTGAATGGCCTGTGAATATATGTTTAATCCAGCTCTCTGTCCTGGGTTCAGCAGTAGCAGTCATTTTTCTCCTTCTTAGTAGCAAGTTCCAGAATTTAGGATTTAAATCAGTTTGATGTAGGGCTACCTCAAAACTCTTGATGCTTTTATTTTATACATGAATTTATTTTGTAGGTTTATTTTCTTCAATCACTGAAAAAGTGCAGATGATTTGCCAGTGGTTTTCTCCACCTACCTTTCCCAACTAAAATCTCAATCATCGCCATGAGCTGTAGAGGCACACAACAGAATGACTCTTGAAGCAATTATGTTCTCTGGCTGAATTCATATGAACCATTTGCAAGATTAAAAGCAAAATATGAGACATTTCTGGATCATATATTGATCACTTAAGTATTTTCCATTTTAACTACATGCTATTTGTGGCACAGAATATTTATGTTGGCTGGATATCACAATTAATCTTCTAAAATAACTGTATGTCAAAAGTCAATTATTCAGGTGACAGCACTAATGTTTAGATTCTTTGTTAACCATGATTAACTTTTGAGGTTCTGAATTTAAAAGGTATCTGAAAGCAACAGTATTGCCTTAATCATGAAACCAATTTTCATCTTAGTATGTGTAGGCTGTATTTTGACCCACTTCACAGTAACAAATGAACATTACTGTGCTGTTTATGAAGTTATACACATAAAATATAGAAAATGTCACATATTAGTGCTGAGACCCATAAAAAGCTCCCTCCCCCAATGTTATTAATATTACTCTGTGTTTCTCACAAGCTTGCTCTATGGGTGAGGGTGTCACCCATAATGATGGGCAGTTAAGCCATCATTCTGGGTTAGTCTGCTAATTTCTCTAGGATTTACAGCTTTTCAATGAAACCAGGGACAAATTTTCTATTTAAAATTCATTTTCTTGAATAAATTTCCCATAAATCAAAGTACACATGCTGGGGAGGAAATTACTTGATTTTTAGGTATCCATAATCTGTTATGTGTAATATGTTACTGTTATTCTGGAATTTAAGAATTTTATTACTCTGATTCCCTTAATTTCAGTCAATCCATGCTGCTTTGTTTTCCCTGCAATTATGATATTAGAACGTCTCATACACTGTGTGATCAAGCTGAAATAAACTCTAATTACTACCAGAGTCAGAGCAAGCTTCTATATCCAATCTACTTGTTTTGCATGACACTGATAGCAAAAAGCAGGTGGAAAGTTAGTTTATTCAGTTGGCAAGGGTACAAGCAGATGGCATGCAAGGCACTAAAGGAGCAAAAGGATCCTGCTACAGTGGTACTGAACGCTTAACACCTGACAGATGTCTGACAGCTGGTAGTGGATACTGCACCTAGATAAAACTTGAAGACACTGACTTTTGACCAGCCTCAGGTAAAGCAGACCACTAATATTTCATATCAGCATCTCTGCTGATTCCCTCCTCAAGTCCTCATCCTGAAAGCTGTAAGTGCTGCAATGATGATGTTTAGGCGTAAGCAATGCCTTATATAGTGCAGATAACAACCTGCCATCTTTTCTTCAAGTTGTCTTACTTTCCTGTACTTGCAAACAAGGTATTACTAGAAATCCAATAGAAATTATGTAGGATCATGGAATTTGTGAGAACCAAATTAGGTGATGCAAGAAAAGTGGTGAATTTAGAGTTGAGAAATAAGGCCGTTTTGTAAAATGCTCACTTAGGTTTTCTTCCAAAATACAGGATGAGCTAACAACAAAAATCAAGAAGGGAGTGGATGAAGATTCACTTCCTGAATGTGAAATTTTAAGGATGAGTTTAGGAGAAAAATAAAATTCAGTGCAGATTCTCTGTTCCCTGATATTTGGGATCACATTCCACCAGTTTTATTTGCCTTACAGTACTTTAAATGGCCAAATGTAAAACCTGGATCCAGATTTTACCTCTGTCAGTTCTCAAAAACACAGGGAAGCTGTGTTCATTATTTGTAACTTGTTAGAAAAGATATACATCAATCCATGCAATGTGTATGGTTTGTTTTGTTTATCATGGCTTAAAATATTTTGTGTCACTGCAGCTAATTGGCATGTTTTCTTAGCAGAGTAAATACATGTTCAGAAAACTCACAAATCAGACTAGCTGTGTTTGTAAGCAAAATTGCTATATCAGACATTTTCTGGTTTTGTACAGAAAAATCAAGCTGTTGAAATATCCAAACTACAACTGCACTCATCTATGATTGGGTAAGACACCCTTCACACAAAAAAATGCTACGGCTGCTTCCAATACAGAAGCTGTGTAATAGCTAACCACAATATTTTTCCAAAAATTCAGCTGTGTAGATGAAAAATAAGGGGAATATTTTTTAAGGTAGAAAGGGCAATTAGGTCCCCAAATCATTTCTCTATGAGAAATCCATTTCTCTCCATTTTTTAAGATTTCCTTACAGCATTTGTGCAGTCATTTATAACAGCCATAATCTGTAAATTTCCCAGACAATAACTACAATGGTTTCCTGAATTTCAAATATCACTTCAACATTGTGGCTCTCCCTTGAAGTTGAAAACCAACACAGCATTCAGTGGGTGAAAAGTCCAAATATATGTTTATTATGGGTATACACTGTCACAGTTAACCACTGTGCTGAGCCTAGATAAGGAAGAACAGGGCACTGCCAGAAAGGACAATCTCCCATAGCAGAAGATCGTAAGAGGCTAACTTTCTTTAAGACTGGACTGCAGAGAAACCAAGAAAAGTAGAGGTGAAAGCAGGGAAGAACATCTTCTATTCTGAATACCTGAGTAATAGTGGTATGGCAGAGATACATATAAAGTCCAAGTGAAGTAAAATGTGCCTTACTGCTCAACCAACAGTTGGGACATTGTAAAGCCCAGATGTTGCTAATGAATAGCTTGTGTCAGAGGACCAGTTATCTCTGGCCCCTTAAAACTCTCCGCCTAAGATTTAATGCTCACTACAAAATGCCTTGATTTTCTATTGTGAAATCTAGAGGATCTTGACTTGAACTATTTCAAGCCCCTCAGAGGTCAGAGTCTTTCACCCCCTGATCTTCAAATATCAAATGCAACTTAAATGGGGAAGTTATGTTCCAATCAGAGTATCAGGCACAGACACTCAGCACACATCTCTGAAGTTGCCTGACACTGTTTTTTTTTCCACTGCACATCCTCAACAGAGAAAAAAACAAATCCTTTACGTACACAGAATGGCATCTGAGTTTTGTATCTGCAAGGGTCTGCCCACACAGAGCCAGCCAAGCCGGAAAATCTGGCCTTCTAAGTGCTGTGTCTAGATACTGCAGCCTCAACATTTGTCATATTTTTCACATACCATCTAAGGAAAGAAAAGTATTGAAGAACAATGCTACAGAAAGTGAAGAATAGGGCTAGACACAGTAGCAAAAATTAAGATAAAGTCCATTCTGATTTACTGGTTTTACACTGATTTAAGTAGGGCTAGACTTCCATACCAGTTATGCATTTAATCAGGAACTGTTTTTATTTGCAGAAACCTGAAATATCTGGAGTGCTTGCTGAACCTTTACCTCATAGATTAGCTTACAAAAAAGCATAGAATCAGAGAATAGTTAGGGTTGGAAAGAAGCAGTTCCAACCCCCCTGCCATGGGCAGGGACACCTCACACTAAACCATGTCACCCAAGGCTCTGTCCAACTTGGCCTTGAACACTGCCAGGGATGGAGCATTCACAACTTCCCTGGGCAACCCATTCCAGTGCCTCACCACCCTCATAGTAAAGAACTTCCTCCTTATATCTAGCTTAAACTTCCCCTGTTTAAGTTTGAACCCATTGCCCCTTGTCCTGTCACTACAGTCCCTAATGAAGAGTCCTTCCCCAGCATCCTTGTAGGACCCCCGCAGATACTGGAAGGCTGCTCTGAGGTCTCCACGCAGCCTTCTCTTCTCCAGGCTGAACAGCCCCAACTTTCTCAGCCTATCTTCATACGGGAGGTGCTCCAGTCCCCTGATCATCCTCGTGACCCTCCTCTGGACTTGTTCGAACAGTTCCACGTCCTTTTTATGTTGAGGACTTGAGAACTGTACACAGTACTCCAAGTGAGGTCAGTGAAAACATAAAAAAAAACAAACCTTCTACCTAAGTGTTTCAATGAAACACTTGCCAAACTAAAAGACTGATCCACTGAAAATCTCCTTGTCCTTTTCATTATGTGCTTTAAAATCTACTTTCTGTCTTTCTTGGTATCAGAATTAACTGAATTCTGTTATTAATATTCATAAGATCATCCCTTTCTTGAAGCACTCATTTATACAATGACACAGTGAAACAGTTAATATTCCTTGATCTTGAGAGATAAAGCCATACTTATATTAAAAAGAAGAGTGCATTAGACACTGAGACCTAATGTTGAGACCTACAGTTCAAGAGCACTTGGAGGTAAGACTGGCTTGCAGCTCTTCCTAGCACACACATGCACATATAAGTTAAAAATAATGAGCCTCTACTTCCATCTAATAGATTAACCACTTTAAGGACCAGAAGGTTATACTTTGATCCTTTAATGCTCTATTATGTAATCATTTTGCCAGTATTTTCTGGCTTCAATCTCAATAGTTTATAAACCAATATAAACATACATACAGTCACCTGTTTGCAGGGCATGAGTCACATCTCTGTTTAGTTTGATTCATGCAGGTTAATAAATAAGGTTCCCAGCCTCTGTTGCATATCCATATTTCATGCAGTCATCAACTGTAACACCTGTCTGTGAAATGCTACTTCACAGGATCTGGCTCTTGGTTAATTAAAAATTCAGTCTAGCCAAGTTTAAAGCTTTTTTATTTTGTTTTGCTTTTTTTTTAAGGGATACTGAAAACAGCTTGAGAAACAAAGTTACGGTGAAATCTACCATATACTACAGTAAGTTCCAGCATTCATTCTTCTGAATCTTCACCTGTGCAGATGTGCCACAAGTGTATAATAGACATACAGAAGAATGTTACTTGAAATGTCTTTAAGAAACTTGTCTCTACCCAATTTATCAGTCATTAGGCTACTATAGATAAGGGCACTTTCTCCTAATTACACTGAAGATATGCTAGCGGGCAACCAAAAAGTCTGATTTGTAAGACTATTGATGGAAAGGAAATGAGTGAGAAAGAATACACATCCCAGTGACTGCAGCACATATCATGAACCGTATGATGTGGGTGCCTGAAGACCGACCACTGGGGCTGTTTCAGTTTGGTCTAATAACTGAGTGACTTCGTGAATTTTCATGCCGTACTGTCATGCAAGCTAATTAGGAATGTGCTGTGAAATCATTTATTATACACATCTCCTGCAGAGTACAGGGACACATTGTTTATAAGAAGGGAAATATTTTGCTTTCCATCTCTGCATGTGAAATGCTCTGTGTATTTAGGTAGAACAGCTTTGTATCTTGATAGTTACAGTAGTCTTACATACATACCATTAAATGCAAATCTTGAAGACATCCATACTGTAACATTATTTTGTAAATCATTACTAGATATTAAAGTACAGCCTTTTACTTTGCAGGTAATGCCACAATTCCTTCCAATTCAAAAAGGAAAATAAGGCAAGAAAAGCTGCAAATCTAACAGAAATCTACCCGTCTCGCCACCAGGGGACACTGTAATTTCATTTCAAAAGCATGAGGAAACAAATTTTTGATTTAACACCAGTAAGTCAAATTCAGATGGATAGATGAAATCTTTACTGTGTTAGTTGTATGCTTCCTCACAGTACAGCTAGTAAATACGATAAACACATGCCCAAAATAACATCGAAGCTGAGAATTGTCTTTGAGACTTTACATCACATACACCTGTGCATCTCCAAACAACCAAAACGGTCAAAATAGCTAAAGAAAGAAATGTGTTTACCCTGGTTTTATCTGTTGATGTTGGTAGTTATTTACAATATGCAAAGTGAGATTTAGTAAGTCCTTATTTGATATACATTTACATTTGGATTAATTTATGCATGGATATATGATTGCCAAACAATAACATTATGTTACAGGATTATACATTACACCACCTTATGTAAAGTACAGTGTAACACCTTATGTAAAACAGAAAGTATGTTCTCCAAAATTAACAACCTGGAACCAATAAAACATGAGATAAAAGAATGAAAACATAACCACAGAAAACATAGAGATGGATTTATGAGGTTTTCTGCTTCAATCAAATAGTTCTGCTTGTCAAATAAACACTTGTGCTGCTTCTTTATGTTAAATTGGCAAACATGTCTCTAAATACTTCAACTGTGTCTTGAAGGCTATACAGAATCATAGAATGATTAGGGGTGGAAAGGACCTTAAAGATCATCTAGTTCCAAGCCCCATGCCACTAAGCTAGTTTGCTCAAAGCCCTGCCCAACCTGGCCTTGAACACTTCCAGGGGCGGGGCATCCACAGCTTCTCTGGGCAACCTATGCCAGTGCCTTACCACTCATAGTAAAGAATATTTTCCTAAATGTCTAATCTAAACCTACCCTCTGTCAGTTTAAAGCCATTCTCCATCGTACCATCGCTACATGCCCTTGTAAAAAGGCCCTCTCCAGATTCTTTGTAGGTCCCCTTGAGGTACTGTAAGGCTGCTCTAAGGTCTCCCCAGCGCCTTCTCTTCTCCTGGATGAACAAGCCTACCTTTCAACCTGGCTTCATAGCAGAGGTGCTCCAGCCCCCTGATCATCTTTGTGGCCCTCCTCTGGACCTGCTCAAGCAGGTCCATGTGCCTCTTGTATTGGGGTCCCAGAGCTGGGTGCAGTACTCTGGGGGGGGGGGGGAGTGTCTCACGAGAGCAAAGTATAGAGGAAGAATCATCTACTTTGACCTTCTGGTTACAATCCAGCTGTTGGTTTTCTGGGCTGCAAGCACACGTGTTGAGTTGCTCGTCAACCAACAGCCCCCAGCTTTTCTCCTGATGCTCTTAATCCATTTTCCTCCCAGCCTGCATTTGTGCTTGGGTTTGCCCCAACCCAGGTGCAGGACCTTGCACTTTGCTTTGTTGAACTTCATGAGCTTTCCACTGGCCCACCTCTTGAGCCTGTCAAGGTCCCTCTGGATTGGAACCCTTCCCTTCAGCATGTTGACTGCACCACACAGCTTGATGTTGTCAGCAAATTTGCTGACAATATACTAGTACCATATTGAGAAAGGTTGGAATCTATGCTAACAGTGAAAGTCCCCCTGACAGGAATAGATTCACATTTTAATCAGTGATTTAGTTTAATTCAATTGGTTTTTGAAGGTGTAGGCTTCATTCATTTTTTGCAACTTTGGTGTTCAGTACTTGCTTCAATAAATTCAATGCGCACATCAAATGATAAAGATTATAGGAAATCATTAAGTGAATATTCCAAGCAGTATTTCACTCATCACCTTGGGTGGCTCAAGATTCAAAATTTCATTTGTTAAGCTTAAGAGTACACTTGAATTATGAAGGACATAGGAAACTGTACATAGGTTAACTACAAACCCAGGGTATTACCATCTAGAGCTCAGCGTTTTACCTTAGAGAAATTTAGTTAAAAAAATAAGCATTAGTTCTGTGTATTCTGTACTACTTGAACATCTCAGCTAGCAATAAAGACCAAATCGCCTCTCCCAAGTTAAAACCACTGACTTATCTTACAGACCTGTCAGATGACAGCACCAGCAGTCCTTTATTGCAACAGCATTTATGGCCTGTACTGTGCCTATTTCAGTTGTCAATATCATTAAGAGAAATGATCAGCCATGTTTTCCTTTACTGCAATTTTTTTCCCCAACTGCTGTTTCACTTCACCCTCACTGTGCATTCACCTTCCAAAAGCAAAATGAAGTATATTCATTCCAAAATCTAAGCCAAGAGTGAAGACTTTGGAAAGACCGGAAAGAAGAGATCTCCACCCGGAACTGTGACAAGATGGGAAAGCTCATAGGTAGTGGTCAACAGCTGTCATCCAAAACCACAAAGGAAACAAAAAAGAGGTTGTCACTGCTTCCAGTAAAGCTGAGAATATAGATTCACTGGTAAATTAACAGTTTATACAGAACACTCTGCAGCATCTGAATTTGGGCCATGGAAACTGTCTGGGTTATATTGTATCTGCCAGGCCTGAGCTGAAGCAGCAGGTGTGCAGGCTCTGGAGCATTTGCAAAGGCAATTAAGCACATCCTCTCAGGGTGCACTGTGGTAGGCCTGTATATCACTGTCCCCTAACACTTCTCAGCACTTGTCAACTGTGAGCTAAGACTCCCATCATTCTGCACTAAGAAGAATGAGTGCTCCTATACCTGCTAGAAGACCAACCAGGTTAGCTCAGGCTATAGAGTTGTTCCAAACTTAACTGCTAAGGCCCTGGCAGTCTGACCTAATTAGATCTACTTCAGGCAGGGACAGGATTTGGTCCCCACCAGAGCTCCCTTTCAAACTAAGTTATTCCAGGATTCTATGATCTTTCACTGTTTAAACTAACCCAAGTCACTGAAAGAAATTGGGTTGTTTGTATATTTATGAAGATGGCATCCCCCAGGAAACACACACAAAAGTGTCTTAACTGGTGTAACAAGTGGAAAAGAGGAAGTCTGTTCACAGCCTTGGCTACTTTTTTCCCATGTATTGACAATTCCATCTATAAACCTTTTGTACAATATAATCATACCATTTACAGCACGCTTTCAACTAAAACTCTCGACGGAGAGAATATGGAGACAAAAGTTAATATACATTGATTAAGACGTTACATAAAGAGAAGAGGACAATTTAGTTATCACAGATGTGTCATAAGCCTTGGGAACTCTGAACGTTGAGGTGAATAATGCTGTTTACATTGCAGCTATACCATTATAATCCATATTGTTAATAGGTGGTGTTATTAACTTTGGTAAGAATATATTCTTAGCTATAATAAGAACTAGAAAACAGGAAAACCATTCAACACAACATTTGAAAGGAATTT
The DNA here is from genome assembly GCF_034315485.1 of Pezoporus occidentalis. Classification (NCBI taxonomy): domain Eukaryota; kingdom Metazoa; phylum Chordata; class Aves; order Psittaciformes; family Psittacidae; genus Pezoporus; species Pezoporus occidentalis. The sequence goes on from NW_026915877.1 coordinate 7,761,982, forward strand.
TACTTTACCGTGTTTTCGGTATTAGAGGTCTTGTCTTCTCTGGAAGTTAGTTCTTGTCTTCTCTGGAAGACTAGGCAGGGATCAGACAGGCCAGACCTATTTAATATGTTTATATTCCTAATACTAGAGAAAACTTTGATGGATTTCTGACCCACACCTTTTCTTTCTGCAGGCAATAAGCACTAAAAATTGGATCTCCTGCTGTGCAGCCCTGATGCTAACAAACGTTTTCAGTTCTGACATTTCTGTGACACTTCATGCAACTGTGAGTGGGCCTTATTCAATATATCAGATACAACTGCAAGCTTATGTCTCTGAGATGACATTGAACTATTCCAAATGTCTTTCATATAAATCAGCAAAAGTGCCTTTTTCCAGCACCTTTTTAGTATGCACTAAAAGGGTTTGATTAAGTGTTAAAGTCTGATTAGTCTGTTTCACAATTATGAAGGATTGCACTTGACAAAATCTGACAGTGTCTCAGGCTAATCTCAGAGCTACACAATATCTGTAAAATTGAAAACATGCAAAAAAAAACCCCACAATCATTGAAATTAACAGTTTTGTTAAAACATGAAGAACAAAAGCTAAAATTCAGGTTGGCATCAAAAATTCATTGCTTAATGACTTAAGACATCTTACCTAGGTGGACCAGTGCCCAGTATCTTTCAGTCTGCTCAGAGCTACTCCTTAAATACTCATATCACAGGTACATTCAGTCATGATGTTATTACTCATATCTCTGGTATGGACACAGGCCAGGACTATAAAGACTGGTGCAGAACTGGCAAACTGCATCAGTCTCAACTAAGAATGCCTAATCCTGACAAATTAAAATAAGGGAAAAACAACCCATAATGCATCCATGTGATTACGAAATACACTCACAGAGGAACATTTGCTTCTTGCTCCTACTGTTCATCAGCTGTGCCCAAACACACAAAAAGAGGTTACAGCATTCACTTTAAGCATACATGCACATATACTAAGTAAATGGCTGAAAAGCAGAAATTGCACTTTTTATGTTTTATTTACATTCTTATTTAATAAACTAATGCCTTTGTCACATTCTTAAAACACTGTGTCTAGCATAACACATTTAAAAGCAGGCTGGGGTAGAAAATACCAGAGAAAGAACAAAAACTGTCGTCTTAGAACTTGCCATATGAAGCCACTAATGAACTTACTGCATTAAACGGGTTAACAGAGCCCTTTGGTTAAAAGCAGCACAATATTACAACCAAGCTGTTCTCCCTACAATCTGAAATAATTTGGATTAGAGTGATTTATAGCAGAAAAACTGTAAGCATGTAAGCTTTGAGGATGCTTAAAACACTGCAATGGGTTGTCCAGACCAACTGTGGAGTCCCATCCTTGAGGTTACTCAAAACCCTACTGAACATGACACTAAGCAGCCTGCTCTAGGTGACCCTCCTTGAGCAGGAGGATTACTCTGAACATGTTCAGAGATCACTGCCAAGCTCAGCAATTGTGATCCAGTAAGTATATTATCTTAAATATTTTTGAGGTAAACACCACAAAGTAAGCATTGGAGGGCTCTAGATAAATGTACCAGTTATAAAAAAATCATGCTCCATCATCAGAAGATAAAGGACATCACTGAGCACTTCTTCAGTCTCATATGAAATCTGCCCTTTATTACAGGAAGCAATAACTGAGTAACTGAAGCACCACGTGCCCGGTCAGCACAGCGTGTGTGAGCACAGCTCCCTGAACAGAAACAGAGGTCCCACAAGGTATGCAGAATCACACTTCAAAGCCTAAGTAGCACTACCTACTTCACTAACACCACCTTGAGCTGACACAACTGGGCTTGGTCTGAGTGATATGGTTTCTTTAAACAACTGTAAATTTAATCCCGTACTTGATGCATTTTGAGGCATGTAGCTTCTTTATTAAATAAATACTATCTAAATGCCATTCTTTCTAGGCATGTTATTTAATACTGTGTGTCTGCTTTACATAGAATCCTTTCTAAACTTGGTAGAATACTTTTTGGGGTGAAAATAGTTGAATCCTTTTATTAAGTTATCCTGCACAAGGTACCCTGATCTAAAAGCAGGCCAAGTTCAAACACCAAAATGTTTTTCACTAGTTTCAGTACAAAGATAGTCCTGAGAAGACCACTAAAATCCTTGAACTTTAAACACATTTAAGCTTTTTGATGAGTTAGCACTATAAAGGATACTCTTCTCAAAGTCTTCCTCAGAATACCTAAAGTCAGAAATCATGCCAGAGATGGGCTAGGTTTCTTGCAGATATTCATATAAAACAAAAAAATCCTATAGATAGTATCACCCATACAGGAACCTGACTTCTTCACGTATTAAGTTACTAAAACAGAAATTGACAGAACACACTTGTCAGCTTCATAGAACTTGGGAACTGCATCTCTAAGGGGATGTAAAACCACAAAAATGACGAAGAACTTGTCAAGTCAAATAATATAGACACAGACATCATAAAGGAATTGAATCAAATTTAATTTCCATGATAACCGAGGAAATCACTCCAGCCACTGCCCTTGTCAGTTTGACAGCAATGCCATGTCTGAATGGGAAAATATGCTTCAATACTTTTGAAATACCTAGAAATGTTGGGCAATGTTAAAAAAAAAACAAAAACAAACAAACCTTTCCCTTAAAAAAAACTTCTTCCCCTTAGTTATAGAATTAAGAAAAGGAAATGCCTGTGAGAAGCATGAAAGAAGAAATCAATATTTTCAATTGAGGTACATTATCTTGCAATATCCTGAACTGTTCCTAATGTAAGCTTTGAAAACACAGAGAAATATTAATAATTTCTCAGAATTCTGACAGGAAAAAAAAAAAGATACAGCTTCAACAGGAATTATTTTAATTAGTGATTGATTTACACAGGAATTACTGGCTGGATAACTTTAGATCCTCTTTAAGGACTTGATGATAAAGCGAGCGAGTACTTTTCCTTTTATTGTGCAAAACCTGCCATAAATTTTACCTTCAGACATGCAAATATTCCCACTATTGTACATATTGCTACAGTCTTTCATGAAATTTACATTCAAATCACTCAGTTTACGTCGGACCATACTTCATGGTTGATTTATTGGAGTTTTTTGTCACTTTTCTACTTTACTTCGTATGCCCAGGATTACTATGATTCAATCTGAATCAGATCAGCATTTTAAACACCTTTCTCTTTCATCACAACCTAGGTAATCTGGGTATATTATAGTTGACATCAGGAGTGCATTCTGCTTGCAGCACACACACTGGACTGCTTTCAGATATAGCTAAACTAAAGATACTCCACGGGACTAAAGGAACTAAACACTGCAACTACTACAGGTCATCATATGCCCACACAATATCCCAGAAAGTACATATACCACGAAAGCTGGGTCCTCAGGTGTTTCACTCAACTGATCCTCTCCTACTACACGAATTACCAATGCAGACATAGCATGGGGCTCAGAGAATCTGATCCATATTATTACCAAGCAGAGAAACATGCTGCATTTATGACTGCCTTCTGGTAGGAATACAGCCACTGCCTTTGATATCAAGAGACCATTCCTGCTGGGAAAAGGTGGCAATAACCAGCAGAAAGCTTGCTGTAAAATCAGCTTTCAATATAAGGAGATTTGAGTCTCTCTGCTTACAATACAACAGATGTTTAAGTCCATAGTTTAACATGTGGCTCTGTAGCAAGGATAAAGTAGGAATTGTCTGACCACCTCTTACATGCCTGTTAGAGGAATAATAAAATGTGCAGGAGAAAAAGAAAGGCCTAAGGAAGGACTAGTCCTCTGAGTCACCAGCAGGAAAACAAACATCTCAAAGATAAAAGTTCGTTTTCTTTTTTAAGCCTGACAAGAAGTCATCATAGCTATGCACCAGCTGTTCAAATCAAGAGACTGCGTATTTTCAGCTACAGGCAGGAGAAATTCCTCAAAAAAAAAGCAAAAAAAAAAAAAAAGCAAAAAAAAAAAGCTTCTAATGATCAGGAAAATGACAAAAGGAAGAAAAGAAATACAAAATGCTCCATCCCTGGAGCATACATGTAATAATATGACCAGAGCATCTAAGGCCAGGTTGGACAGAGCCATGGTCTAGCATGAGGTGTCCCTGCCCATGGCAGCAGGGTTGTAACTAGATGATTTTAAGTTCCTTTCTGACCCAAACTATTCTATGATTCTATGAAAAGGTATGAATCCTCTTTTTTTTGTCCAAGTCTCAAATGATATTCATAACAGCTCACAGCATTGAAGAATGGATAAAACTTGTCTGCTTACTTACTTGAAAAATATAAAAAGAAGTGTCCTGCTACCAGCACTTCAGGATTTGAATGAAATACGTGCACCATATCTAGCAAAACTTTATTTTGCAACTTAGTAGGAGAAAGAATGTCTCCCTCAACTAACTAAAAAAAAAAAAAAAAAATAAAAAGGATAATTATCAAATAAAATGTAACTAAATCTAAATAAGCATAACCGCCAAATAACATCCAAATGAAATATACTACCAAAATGTGCCTTGGAAAGCCTCTCAGTGGAATCCTTCTGCTGGTGTAAGACCACAGGGCAAGACTAGGCATTTTTACCATTCCTCATGTCTTTCAGGCTTAATTATATGCTGGGATTCAAACCAATTGCAACTTTTCATCTCAAATTCATTGCACCCCCATGATGAAAGAGGGCCTACAGCACACCCTGCAGCTGGGGAAGGCTGTCTCCCTCCTGCCTCAGCAGGGCACGCACCATACATTCCTCCCCACCCTACAGTTGCCAAACAGTTAAGCCTTCCCTATAAAGTTCTGGTGTAGAAGGAAGCCAACAACACATCTGAGCTGGGCTGCCAAACATGCCAGATGCAGGCTCTCTCACAGGTGACTGTGACATGAGCCCAGAAGAGTGAGCCTCGTGCTGAACACACAAACACCTGACATCCTACATCTAATTCAGAGTGTTTCTAGGGGGCCAAAAGGAGGATCAGGCAGCCAGCCACTGAAGCTCAAGGGCACTTAAGCTTATTGCACAAAACACCAGCTGCAGGGCTTGCAATTTATTCTCCATTTAGCTACTCCTACTGCAGGGACTTAAAAGTAACACTGAGTACTCAGTGACAATACAAAACTGACAGCCTTCTCATGCGATGTCTGATACACTGAACACGTCAGTAGCTCTGGGGCAAGAGATGCCACCAGCTGGGAAAACAGGGAATAAGAAGTCTTGCAGACCATGCACCTAAAGCAAAGATGGATCCTGCAAAACTTCTCCAAAGGAGTTTCTTGCTTTATGACTAGGGTGGAAATAAAATAAAAACTGGAGCCAGAATTGGGCAGAGAATTGTAGCAATTTTTTTCTTATTGTGAATGGCAACTACAGAATCTCTAACATGCAATGGGATGGGAATTCCCTTGATGGGAAATGGCAGACATATTCCTTCAGAGCTCTTCGTACCCTCCTCTGAACTCCAAAATGCATTCCAAGAGAGAAACTAAATATGTTAGTCTTGTTATATTAAATCACTAGTTGTAACCAATAACTTCTATGACACTTAACTGAAGCTTGAATCCCTGTCCCTGCAAGCATGAACATGTGTATGAAGTGCATGCCTCTCCACTGCACTTCTAAAAGTCTGCTCTCTTGTAGAACTATTCTATCAATAGAGTGCTATCAGGGGGCATGTATTAAGTGGAAAACTTCCTTGCTGATGGCAGCTCTTGTCCTACAAAAGCTCAACCGCAACACCACGTCTGACGAGGACATCAGGTTTTATGTCTGCAGGCTTCTGCATTCATATTCAGAATCCTCAGTCATATCTGAGCAATGTTTTCTCCACTCAGAGCACATAAGGCTATTGAATTTGTCAAAGAAAAATCAAGATAGTGAGAGAATTAAAAGAATCTCTGTAACACACTAGCCCTTTCCAAGCACTGATTTATTGCCCAACCGCAAGTTCATCATATGCAGACACACGGTATTAATACAAACTGAAGTGATCGCAGATGATCTAGCACATGTTCCAAGGTTTATTTAGCATTCAGGAAAGAGGAGTAATTAAACCTGTTCTTACAGACGAAGACTCCCAAATGATGCATCAGAGATGACCACTCTGGTGTTTTTCAGTCTTTGTCATCAGAATTTTTTTCAGGCCATCTAAAAATCAAACTCTCTTCCCACAGTTCAACTTCTTGTCCTATCTATCAAGGATAAGGGGAGGGGGAAGAGGAGGGATTCAAACTTAATTCAATTTTAAAACCCAACAGAAAACAATTACCGCAGTACTAACATATGCATTATATTGGATCCTGCCACCCACCAGTTAACTCATGTGCATGCCAGCTTTTTAACTTTTCTCAGAAAATTTGGCATTTCACTGCTGTCAGAGTGAATCACTGCTGTATTCTAGTCCTCCACAAATTTATCTGAGTCTGCTTTCGAAAGCACCTCCTGAAAAAGCAGCCCAAAAACTCTTATGATTCTCATGCCTAGGGAAGTGCTCCACATGTTTGAAGCTTATGTGCCAATTTGACTACAGTTGCACAAAAAAATAACAGAGAGGCAAAAGAATTCTTTACTTCAAATACATAATGCACCAAATTAGTACTGGAAGATGAACTTTCCAGCATCCTATAAACTGCAAACCCTAGGAATGCTTAACAAATATTACTTACCTGTTGCTACCTTGACATATTTTTTCTAAATAATACAATTCAATATAAAGTACCCAGATTCAAATGCTTCAAAATCTACAGTCTTACGAACTCCTATCCACGTGCAAGTAGGTTCAAAATAGCAAGTGCTTTCAAAATGTCAAATTAAATGTTTAGCAATATTGTTTACACCCAAAATCTTTTGAGAGACATCAGATAAAATGAATCTATCTTAGCCTAGCATCAATCCCAAAATGTTATTAGCTTTGCTTCGTATTTCTTGTTGACACTTCAAATATTATGTGTGCAAGTTAAGCAATTAACAGCCTTCAGTCTTCGAAGGCTTATAATACAGGGGTCTGTAATGACCCCCACTTAACAAAGTCAAAATGGCATCTGCTTGTAGGTTACTTTACCAAAGACCAGACCACTTCCACTGATTTCATCTTCTGCATTAAATACATCTGGACTTTTTATCAAATAGTCAATGTGAAAGAAGACAGCGAAGCTTGTGCTTGTTTTTGACACCTCACTGGGTTTATAAATATTCCACAGACTATGCAATAAATGAAAAAAATCAGAATTATTTAGCAATCTAAAATTATGTAAATTAATACAAAGGTCCAATAGTCAACAAATACTGAATTTTCAAAATAAAAGTTCCCCTTTCAGGCACTCTCATTCTTCATTTAAACAATAATTGTTGAAGGCTGAATGACCACATTTCAGGTAGCAATGTGGGAGTTTTTCGGCTCCAAAAGTTGAGGCAATTATCTGAACACAAAAATTTGATTTGTTACTTACTTACAGAAATCCTCCCAAGTTTATCTCATATGTGATTGCTGAAAATTTAGAAAATTCTAAGTGTGATTCAAAACAGAATGATATCTGTCATGGTTCAGCAACTCAGTATGACAGAGCTTCTCACTCATTCCCTCCCTTTTCCCACCCTGGCTGGGATGGGGAAGAGAATCAAAAGAATGTAAAACCCATAAGATAAGAACAGTTTAACAGCTAAAATATATTACTACTGTTACTACTAATAATAACAAAAATAAGGGAATAGCAAGGAGAGAAATATAAAAAAAAAACAACAACAAAACAAAACCAAAAAAAAGCAACCCAAAAAACCCAACAACCAAACCAAACAGAACACCATTAGTAAACACAAGTGATGCACAATACAAGTGCTCACCACCCACTAACTGATACCTAGCCCAACCCGAGCAGCGATCAATCCCTTTCTGGTAACTCCCCCCTATCTATATACTGGGCATGACGTGCTGTGGTATGGAATACCCCTTCAGCTAGTTTGGGTCAGGTGTCCTGTCTCTGCTCCCTCCTGGCTTCCCATTCCCCTCCTCACTGGCTGAGCCTGAGAGACTGAAAAACCCTTGATCAGGGTTAAGTGGTACTGAGCAACAACTAAAACTTCGGTGTGTTATCAACATTGTTCTTAGATTAAATCCAAAACACAGCACTGTACCAGCTAACAGAAAAAAAAAACTCTATCCCAGCTGAAACCAGGACAATACCATACTCTACTACACTGCTTGTAGTCACAAATCACTTAATTTTGCTAGCATTGTAATAATATTCTTTCATTATTCGCAACTTGCCAAACCGCTTTGTTGCAAACTTTTATTCATAAATAGTTTAAATCCAATATCCAAGGATCAAATAGTCCTACACAGAAAACACCTATCAAATTAAAGTGAAATCAGACTGAATATATGAAGACTTTTTATAGCTATAAGGTGTATATTGGGTCTGGACAAGAGAAATGAAGGCAGAGCAACCATGGTATAATTTCATTGTTCACATATTGAAATCACACTATATTGGCTCCATTAAAAAAATATTACTCTGAATGTCTCTACAATGAAATTAAAAATAGATTTTTACTCATCAGACAAACATGTTTCTGGAACAGTGTCTCAAAAACAACAGTTGGGTGAAAATACTAACCACCACCCAGATGGAGCTTGCTTTCCTGCAAGGAAGTGCACAGTGTGATTGATTATAGCGAATGCAGTGAAAATTCATGGTGCTGAAGATACCCAAGGTTTTCACAGTCTTTTGAAAGGAAAAACCAAACCAAGATAAAATCTAAACCAACAAAAAGTACAACAACAACAATTCACAACCGGTAATAATTATTCAAGTACTTCTAATTACCACAAGTATTTGCTAGAGACCTGGCACTGGAATGGAGATATCCATACCACAATGAAAACTCCATTTCAGTGGCAAATCAATATATATCTCTATCAGGAAAGACAAATTCTGTCAAGATGAAGAACAGTAAAATAGCTGGGGAAAAAATAAAAAAAGTACTGTAAATCTGTGTTAATTTCATTAAAAAGCAAAATATATAACTTTGTATAGTCTTAAAAACTGCCTCTTATTCACAAAGAGCTGAAGAATGCACACATTTCAAATGTACACTACAGATGACTCTTGGGTGGCTACACAACTGTGCTACTTCACTGCTGCTTCCTTGGTCATTGTATTAGTCTTTCAAGTTCACAAAGTCCTTGCCTCATAAACCAGCTATATACTTCCAATATATTATATCCAGTGTAATCAGCTTATAGACCTTCATGATTCATGCTCATTTAAAAACAGTCTTCCTACTTGCTTGTATTGAAAAGTCACAAATTTTGCCACAGTGCCTTTTACCACAGGCTTGCTCAGCACTTGGTCTCAATGAGGATCTCTAGATACCACACCAATAGGTAAAATTACTAAAAATGAACATTTGACCTTGAGAATTCTCCAATCCATTTAAACCTAAAAATTACATGTATTGCCTTCCTGTGCACATGGTACTAAAACTGTAGATGCTTGTAGACAAAACAGACCTCAGAGAATACTCAAAAACTCGTCATTTTACTCAATACAGAAAAAACCCACAAATCTCTCTCAACAGAGTATTTTCTAAATAATGTTTCAGGTTTTTCCCTCTAATTGACATCACATTGGACTGTGTTCTCTTACCTTTCCTTCCACATATAACCACCTACCTACATACATATGCAGACATTCTAACTGCAAAGAAGCATACCCTGACGAGACAGTGAAAAAATACAGCAATAGGTTTTGTTCTCCTGTTCCACTTTTGCTTCTATTTTAAAAAATAAAACAATATTTGATATATTTCCTTCATATTTCATGGCTCAGTTGAATGAGCTGGTTTTGGTTTACAGAGCTATTAACTGATACAAAATAGATAGACCAAAACTATTTCAAAAAGTTCAGGTCAATTTAAGCTTTTAGTTTTAAAAGCCTTTCACCAACTTTTTACTTTATTAAGCAATCAAATACTTTTTTTTTTTTTTTTTTTTTTTTTGTTTTGTTTTGTTTTGTTTTTTCCCAGATTTGCCAAAGGAAATTTGACAACATTTGGCATTAGCATCAACAAAATTACCGATTTTCATTTCAGAAGTAGCCTATATATTTAAAAATGACTGGATTATTCTCAAAAGAATGAAACATTTAACCTCTGAATAAATCACAGCTTGTGGGTTGAACCAAAATGAAACTTTTCAATATCTCATTTTGTTGAAGTATCTTCTGTATTTAGTTGAAGCTGCAAAGTTTTCATCATTCTTACTGTCAGTACATAACAACTTTGATCATGTGTCTACCTTTAGACTGTCATAAAAAGAAAAAAAAAAACTTAAAACACCCCTATGCTTTCACTGAAAAAAGATTTGATACAACAAATCTTACTCTTTTTTTGTGTATGTACTCTTGCTAATGCATAGGAAGCATTATACAACCACACACCTCTCCATGTAGGCACAATCCAAATAGGGAGATCTATCTAACTTTTTATCTGCTGTCCCAGAGAAAGGCAATATAAGCCTGGCATGCCAGTATGAGTGTATGGATAAACTTGTTGGATACTTTGTCCAGACTTCCCTTTCACTAGAAAAATCCCTTTGTAGGTACACCACACAGCTGACACTCTAAAAAGAAGAAAAGCCTGCTCAGCCATTCTGTAGTATTCCACTGCCTTCAGTAGTTCCAATGTTCTCATTCACCTGTGCATGGCCTGACACACATGGGAGGGGTGACCTCATGCAGGAATGGGCACAGCAGCATGACATCTCAAGAAATTATGTGCAGAGAATGTGAAGTCACACAGGAGAGGTGAACAAATACTAGAAACCATGCCACTCAAGAGAAGAATGTGACTGCAATATAATTTTTGCAAACAGTCACAGAGGTTGGTATTACATGAAGGTGAATCAAGAAGGCAGGTATTACCGCTCAGCACAAAAATATACAATTGCTCTTTTTTGAAATCACTGCCTGTTCTGTGATGACATTTGCCTTCAAAGGTCTTTAAACAAAAGAAAAAAGTTACTGTGAAAGAAGAGCAGAACTGAACAGGTGGAAAATGCCGTTTTCCCTTGTTATATTATTATCAAACGAATGTCTCTTTATTAAGACAGAATCAAAAAAACAAAACAAAGAATTAACTACTATAATTGACAAAAAGGTTAGTCCAAAGCATACTAGTCCTCTATGTCTTTTTACACCTTTTTTCAAATACTTTACTAAAGCATTTGCTGTTACAGTCCATAGCAATAAAATTGACTTGTCATTCTGCAGGCTAAGAACAGCTTGAGGACTGAGCACCATCCACCTCCAGAGAGCCATTAAATGAGGAGGGGAAGTGCCAATCAGGAGAATTTCCAATGACAGAACAATTTCCACAGCTCTTCACTGATAAGGAAAGACAAGTCCAGCAATCCCTAACAACCACTAAGAGGCTATTAGTGTTTAAACAAACAATAAAACCTTTAGACTTACAAATAATCTACAAGTATTTTGAATACTGCTATTAGTAACTTAACACTGTTGAGCTTCAATTTCATTTCCCTCAAAAATAAAGAGCCCAATATTTAAGACTGTCTGAAGCTAGTGAATCATCTGCTTCATAATTGGATTCACATATGTTTACCTAAACTTATGTCGAATTACAGCAGATTTCCTGGAGGAAATCAGAGTTATAAGAGAAGTCTTGAGTTATTGTTTATTCCTCCGATGCTGTTTAAAAATAATAAAAAGAAATTCCCAAAGAGGCAATCCAAAAGCTGTGAGAAAGAAATCACAAATTTTAAAGCTCAATTTTTCTTTTGTTTCATTTCATTTTAATTACAGAATACTGTTACGCAATTTCCATGGAGTTCCTACCTCTCTTTTGAGCACTGCAGCATGCACCTGTTTGCAATTCTGCTGCCATGTTAAACAAAAATTTCAACACAACTTGTATCCTTGGCAGGACTGGTCGTCCCCAGACTCATCTACTATCTTTTAAGTATGAAATGCTCCCAAATTGCCTAAATTCAGGAACATACAGTAGAGGAATAACGATTTGCAATTCAACTTAAATTGTTAAGCACAGTGAAACCTCAGTGTGGCACTCAGCAGACAGTGTAACAAGCTGCAAAGAACCATGGAGATGGCCTAAGTGACACAGTTAATAACAACACACTGGAGCAGGGAATAGGCATCAGATACAGAACAAGGAAAAAGAAATCTTGTGCAAATCAACAGAAAAGGGCAAGAACTTGGAAAAAAAAAGGGGGGGGGGGGGGAAATCCAGCTGGTTAAACTGGAAAGCAAAAGGAAAATGGTGGCAAATGAAGAGGGAAAACAAGGGATTATTTTGTAAACCTTGCACCTGTTTTTACAGGAAAACTTGTACTTATTTTGTTTACCAGAGAAAAAGGATACAAATACTTCCCAAGACAAGAAAATATTCTTTTCAGTTTACTGGAATATGTCACATGAGGTGAATATGAAAGAAGTGTTACTAAACTATTGTTTTAATGCACCACATCAATTGCCTCTGCTATTCTACTCAGAAGCATGCAACTAAGCACAGGGTGAAATTTCACACTTGACAGAAACTACCGTGATATTATCATTGAACTGGAACAGTCAGACAATCCAGAGCTGGATACACTTGGAGATAGTCAGTTATCCTTTCTGCCATTGCAAACCAGCAAGCTGACTTGGCCTTAGAGAACACTCAATACTGAAGCTTGCCAGCTGCACCAGGGTACTCCTACACCCACCCAGCATCCACTGGATAGCTCACAAGTTAAGACTTCCACAAACTCTACCAGCCTCAGCTTGTACTGCATTTGCCTTACCTGGGAAAAATCTAATTTTCCACTGCTTGGCTCTGAACATAAGTCCTACATTTACTCTTTCTCCCGTAGCTCTTATTTACAGACTTATATACAGGACCACAGCACACATCCCTCTGGTGTGCTAATGTTCTCTTCCCTTTCACGGACTTTTGGCAAAGGGCTTCCTTCTCCTTCATCTCATTCCTTTGGGTAGGAGGAAACATGCCATTTCCAGCTATTTCTTTCACCAGGCTTGAAAGTGTCTGGCAAGTTTGCTAAAAGGAACCTTCTACCATAATGCTTGACGGATACAGGCCACCAAGGCAGACAGGGAAGAGGCCCCTCCGCAGCAATTCAAGCTTTACAAGGACTCGTAACAAAAAGTCACCCTGAGGACTACACACAGACAGGATATGCCAGGGGTGTGAAGGACACTTAGTGCAAAGGATTCAGAGGTGCTTTGTGTGCTTAAGGCTGACAGCTAGACTCTGCTGATTAGAAAATGACAAGTTTCGTGGCATGGGGAGATGGCAGAGAACAGGGGTATATTCTATTACCTGAGTTCATTTTACCATGAAGAGATACAATTTCATATTTAGCTTTTATTCATGCTACTTGAATAGTAAGCAGAATTAATAAACACTGTATAACTTCTAATTTCTTATTCTGGGGTGACACAATCATCCATTATCCCTTAGGGAAAAAGGGAGACAACTAGACTTCATACCAGAGCACAACCTCTGTTTCCAAACACCCACAGAAGTCACTTGCACACAGAATAAGGAAACAGTATTTGAAATACCAAAGAATTTGACCAAAAAATTCATAGATAAAATCTATTTCCACATCAGAGTGAAAAGTGTTATGTTGGAACAGCTATTAAATATTTCAGTATGAGCATTATATAGCATTGCTGCAGTTGAGAAGCTGCACTTCTTTCTTTACTTCAGGGCAATTATTTTGATGAAGTAAATACTCTGCTAGCAAGGCACACCTGTTACTGAAACACCAGACCATAATCTGAATAAGAGTCTCTCCCGAAAAGGAGCATGTCTTTTCCCCAAAGTACACATAGTAACAAGAAAATTGGCTCCTAGACAATGTTATCTAAGAATCAGAGAGCCTCAGCTTCAGAAATCAAGTCACTTATCTGGACTTTCTTGTACAAGAATACAATCTGCCCCCTCGTCCCCAGGAATAATCAGAACACTTCTGAATCACAGTATGATGCAGGCTGAAAGGGACCGCAGGAAATCTCTGATCCAATTCCCCACAGTCCTGAAGCAGGACTAACATCATCAGCAATAAATGGAGCTGCTCAGGATGTCCAGATGAGTTTTAAATCACAAGTTGGCAATCTCACTACCCCTCTGAGCAACCTGGTTTCAGCGCCTCCGTTGTGAGCTTTTTGTCCAATATCGAATCAGAAACTCCCTTGTTGCAATTTGCAATTTCCACAGCTCCCTTAAACAAAACTAAGGATTTAGGTACTTACGCCTTAATTTCAGCCAGTAAGGAAAACCAATTATTTTATCGCTGGCTACCATCAATCTCTAAGACAATTTCAAACTTAAGCACCCTTATAGTAGCCTAAACACAAAGAATCCACTACAGTTAGACTGAATACATTACTGGTTATGACTTGAGGTATACGAAGTTACTACGAGTTTAAATCTGTATGACTAGGTATGTATTTGTATTACATGCTTAACGACGACTATTCAAATTAAGAAATAATGGAAAAATAAAAGCCCAAATGTGAAAATAAACTAGTGTTCCTAGGAGAAGAAAGGCTTGCGAACTCTCATCATTTACAATTAAACACACAATAAAGGAGGCCAATTAAAAGTTACAAATCTATATTTGCATAAGAGCTTATAAATCTTATTTTCAAACAATAATGAGCAAAAATGCTTGCCAAGGAGCCTTTAGAAACAACAGACCTGATCAAATCATAAAAAAGAAGTTTACAGAAAGATGTTTTTGAACGTACATCTGACACGAGAAAGTTTGGGAAAGCAAGGATACCTCTTTACAGGTGGCTTCTCAGAGGATATATTATAGCTGCTGGCAAAAAGGGGCTATAGGATAAACAAACAAAAAAAATATTCCTTAGCTGATTACAAATCACCAGAACCAGACAATACACAATGTTTCGCAACAACCTCACCGGTGAAACAATTAATTACCATTTATAATCACTTAAAAATGATTCTGTGTTGAAAACCTGAAAGGTGGCAAATATGATATTGATTCACTTTTAAGTGCTTTAAAGAGACCAAGAGAGCTACAGATCATTACATCTGCTGCCTGCACCAGGTAAATTGGTAGGAGTAATAGTGAACAATAGAATCGGTATACAAAGTGACAAGAGATTCAGGGAAGGATGTCAGATGCTGATCAAAAGAATTAAGTGGCTCCCAGAGAAAGGCCAGTGGCATGGACCAGCACTCATCACACTGGGAAAGGGATGACTGAGAGAAAATACAAAAAGTGTCTATAAACAAGTAAGTTACCACAAAAAAGACTAGGGCACAACTGTTCCTTGCCTCCCCCAACTGACACTGACTATTACACAATAATAACCTTTTCTTTTGTTTGGCAGATGTATTCAGAACACAAGTGGTTTTGCGCTGTTCCAGGATTTTCTGTTATATATATGTGTATATATATATATATATATAAATAATTCCAAGTGACATCAAATGAACTTACATGCTCAAAAGAAACAAAAATTAACAGTTCCTCACTCATCATGCCATTAAGCTGGAGAATTTCCTGAAGTAGGATATTGTGAATACCGTAAGTTTATTCAGGCTCTGAAAGCAACTGGGGAAATTTAGAGAAGAAAGTTTCCAAATAAGCCAGGCACTGCCTCTGGCTCAAAATGTCCCCAAGTCAAAAACTGCTGAAAACTTGAAGAATATTTTGGAGAAGGATGGCATTCTGTGCTCCTGGTACTGCTCCTCTTTCAAGGCAACTGGTACTGGCTATTGCTGCGGAGGGCATTCCGGTGTTAGTTGAATACTTGTTTTGACCTTGTAGTTTCCATGTTTCAGGTTGCTGATGGTTTGTATTTCCTGATAACTGTAATTAAAACCAAGACGATGCCACTGAAGTTCAGTATAAGCTTTTTTGATTGTTTTGTTATTATTTGGGTTTTGATGGTGGTTTTGGTGTTTTGTTTTGTTTTGTTTCCTGGGGTTTTGTGTGTGTTGTTTTTTGTTTGGTTGGTTGCTTGGGGGGGGAAAGGGGGAGTTTTAATAAAGGCTAGTGTCCTGGGTTCACCAGTAGTAGTTATTTTTCTCCTTCTTAGTAGTTGGTACAGTGCTGTGTTTTCAACTTTAGTCTGAGAACAGTGCTGATACACACCAATGTATTTAGTTGTTGCTAATTAATGATTACTCTGACCAAGGACTTTTGAGTCACATGCTCTGCCGATGAGGAGGAGCACAGGAAGCTGGGAGGAAGCAGAGACAGGACACCTGACCCACATTAACCAAAGGGGTATTCCATACCACAGCACGTCATGCCCAGTATATAAACTGAGGGGAGTTACCCGTAAGGCCCAGACTGCTGCTCAGGTCGGGCTGGGTATTGGTCGGTGGGTGGTGAGCAACTGTATTCTCTTCCCTTGTTATTTCCCTTATCATTATTATTATTGGTAGTAGCAGTAGTGATTTCTGTTATACCTTAGTTACTGAATTGTTCTTATCTTAACCTGTGAGATTTACATTCTTTTGATTCTCCTCCCTATCCCTACATCAGCAGGGGAGGAAGAAGAGAGTGAGTGAGCAAGCTGCCATGTGGTTCTGAGTTACCAGCTAGGCTTAAACCAGGACAGCTACTCTACACATTACTGAGGTACTAAATCAGATGATTTGAAAATTTTAGATGAATAATAAGCTGAAAGTATCAAAGCCAATAGAAGTCCATGGGGTTTAAAAGTTTGACTTGAATCAGTGGGAGTTCTTTTATCTGAATGAAAAGTTAGAGATTTCTGAAAGTTTCCTGAACTCAAGATTTGTCAACAAGCAGTAAGAGAAGTTAAACCATACGACAAGGTCTTAAAATGCTATTAAAAAAGCCAATATTCAGATGTGCAAGTAATTTATGTCTACCTAAGTATAACTATAATTGCAAGTTCAAAATTCAGGCTGGATATTGCAGAACACAGTTATGTCCTGTGTTTGTGTTTAGGGTGTTTTTTTGGTTTTTTTGTTTTTTTTTTTGTTTTTTGCTAATAACAATCCTTCATTTTGATTGTTTTGGAAACAGCTAGAACTAAAATATTTTTGAAGTAAATCAGGGTCTCACTTACAGAAATCCATGAAACTAGTAACAGTTGGAAAAAAAAAACCACCAACAAGAAAACAGAAGGAGAGAGGTTGAAAGTTAGATTCCTAATTTACTATTGAGGTGTTTCT
Organism: Pezoporus occidentalis; assembly: GCF_034315485.1. NCBI lineage: Eukaryota > Metazoa > Chordata > Aves > Psittaciformes > Psittacidae > Pezoporus > Pezoporus occidentalis. The sequence continues at coordinate 7,779,221 of NW_026915877.1, forward strand.
TTGAATGTGTCTTTTGTAAATTTTAATACATATTTCTTACTTATCTTTTGAAAAACGCATTTGAACACAGTTAGGGGTGGAAGGGTACAAGACATAGAGCATATAACTGTGACCAAGTCCAACAGAATAAAAAGAGCTTTTCACACAACTAAAGCTCATGAGAAGAAAGTGTTATCAGAAATAAAAAGAAAAGATAGAAGAATTGTAAAAGTAAAAGGTTAAGCGTATGCCTCCTCCTTGGACCTTTGGAAGAGGAGAGTTAACAGTTCCTTAGAAAAATGGCCAAGAACCCAGGACTTTACTGCTGTTACTGCTTATGATACTTACACAAGGCTACAGAAAACCACAGTAGGAGTTATAGATAAGGAAATGCCAGAGCAAACAGAAAACAGGCACTAGGCAACAGATACCTGCAGCACTTCCAGAGATTAAAACCATGCTTGTTCAGTAGGACCCTAGCAGAACAAGTCCACACAAAGAGTGATTTACCCCAACTTTTTCTCAGATGGTTGAAAAACAGAAAAAAAAAAAACACAACAGGAAATGCTTGGCTGATAACAAAGCAGCTATATGAATATACTGCTCTCAATCTAATGTCAGACTGTTTTTTTTTCAGGATTCGACTTAGTTTATGTCAGAGCGAGCGACCGGAATCAAGAGAATGACTCAATATGAGTTATGCTTCTTGTTCATTTTATACAACTCCTTAACCCCTTATATACTATTTCTTACATGCACTTACAGTGATTTGGCATATTATGATTGGATACATGTCCTGAAGACCCTTAGTGACTAACATATAATTGGTTAAACACAGGTGTGAGAACTTGACCTCGAAAGCTTGCCAACAGTCCACAGTTCTCATTAACCCGGTGAATTCCAGCCTCTTATCTTGCTTGCTTAAGCTTCTTTGGGCCTCTCATTGCCTTGCTGTATCTTTCAGGATTATTCAGAGTTTATGTACCGATTATGCATTCTCCCGTGAGAACACTGTCTCCACAAATTTACACATTTATGGAATACCATGATGTCATATCACCCTTATTTCAAAATATCATCATTCCCCAATGCTAACAGAAAAGAGGATTTCATATAGATACGCATTATAGATCAATGTTATAGAAAAGCATGGAATTAGCAACTTCTCAGATGGGTATTTCAATTCACCATTCTGCTCTTATAAATGAATATGCATAAGCATGTTTCTTGTAATCTAGTGCAACAAGCAGGTTGACCTAGAAATCAACAGGTTCTAAACCTCTGCAAGACAGAACTACAATGTTAATGTAAACAGAGAGTAGAGAATGGAAAAGAAAGATAGCTGGGTACTCATGGCTCGGTTGGGTGTACTAAACCTGGCTGGATGGCCAAGCCTAAAGAGTGGTGAATGGAGTTAAATTCAGTTGGTAGCTGGTCACAAGTCGTGTCCCCCAGGGCTCAGTATCGGAGCCACTTCTGTCCAATATATCAGTAACCTGGATGAGGAGATTAAGTGCATCCTCAGTAAGTTTGCAGACACCACCAAGTTGGGTTGAAGTGTTGATCTGCTGGAGGGTAGGAGGGGTCTACAGAGGGATCTGGACAGCCTGGAATGATGTGTCAAGGCCAACTGTATAAGGTTCAACAAGGGTGTCAGGTCCTGCACTTGGGTCACAACCACCCCAAGCAACATTACTGGCTTGGGTAAGAGTGGCTGGAATGCTGGTTGGCAGAAAAGGACCTGGGATGTCGGTCAACAGCCAGCTGAATATACGCCAGCAATATGCCAAGTGGCCAAGAACACCAATGACAGCCTGGCTTGCATCAAAATAGTGTGGCCAGCAGGACCAGGGAAGTGATTGTCCCCCTGTACTTGGCACTGGTGAGGCTACACCATGAATACCATGTTCAGATTTGGGCCCCTTTGTACACAACAGACATTGACGTGATGGAGCAGGTCCAAAGAAGGGCAACTAAGCTGGTGAAGGGTCTAGAGTACAAGTATTATGAGGAACAGCTGAGGAAACTGGGGTTGTTCAGTCTGGAGAAGGCTAAGGGGAGACCTGATCACACTCTGTAACTACCTGAAAGGAGGATACAGTGAGGTGGGTGTCAGTCTCTTCTCCCAGTAACAAGTGATAGGACAAGAGGGAACAGCCTTAAGTAGTGAGAGGGGAGGTTTAGATCAGATCTAAGGAAAAAATTCTTCACCAAAGGTGTCATTAAGCATTGGAACAGGCTACCCAGGGAAGTGATGGAGCAACCATCCCTGGAGGTATTTAAAAGACTTGTAGATGTGGTGCTTATGGACATGGTTTAGTGGTGGATTTGGCAATGCTAGGTTAACAGTTGGTCTTAATGTTCTTAAAGGTCTTTTCCAATGGAAATTATTCTATCCATAGTAGTATATAACCTTTCAATCAAGAACAAAACAACTAGAGCCAGTATGCAGAATCACCACAAATTATTGATGCTTCTTCTAAGATGGGAAATTTAAGAGCTGCCTGATCTAAGGGATCAAGAAATTCTTCAAGAAAATGATCATAAAAAAAAGTAAGGGAAGAAAGAAACTTGGTGTAAGGCATCAACAAAACCTGGGAATAGTACCAGATTCATTAGGACAGATTGACTTAGGTAATACAGCCTTAGAGTAAGTATTCGATATCTCTTCTACTGTAAGTGGATACGGCTGGAATTCTGTGCCAGAGCACACACATGTTAAGTCATTGAATCAGCATCTGAGGAAACCATCACAGCTTTACAAAGAAGTAGAGTATACATAACTTCCAGCAGGGTGAGGAAAAAAATACCTACAAAAGCTTCTCATGTACTAGGACCCAAGACTGGCTGACCCAGGACCAGGAAGGCTTTAAGATTTTGTATCCAGAACAGTACTGGAGGGGCCAGCATTACAAGGTTATTTGCGTAATGGTCTGTCACCGTACATGTGCACATCAGATCAGCTTTGGGACTGGGAAGCTGCCCACCCCTTAGGTGAAGACCAGAGTCATTATTCATCTTCCCCCTTGCCCCCCTCCCCTCTTTTTTTTTCATTTCAGTTACAGTTTAACCACTTATAAACTAATTCATTAGGAGCCTTACATAAGGAATTCCCTCAATGTGAAGCCCCTCAAAATAGGGCTACGCTCCATAGACAAATCATAGAATCATAGAATAGTTAAGGTTGGAAAGGACCTTCAGATCACCTAGTTCCAACCCCCCTGCCACGGGCAGGGACAAATATATCAGAAGACTAATTTCCTCTAACAGTACCTGTTTGTTGGAACCTCCTATTCCAAATCAGTGAGACTCTGGTAATTTCTGCAGGAGCCAAAGGGATGAGAACGAGTCTCCACTTGGAATCAGTCCTGTTTGCTGATCCCTCATGGTAATGGAAGAGAAAGGCACTCTCTTAACTGTATGAAACCAGGCATCACTAGGGGATGACTAGTGACAGCTGAGAAATGGCAAGGGGTGACTCATTCATCATTCACACAAGCTTGACCTCTTGAGAAAGGTGCTTTGTATTTTAATAACTATATAACAGCTCTATGTGATGACAGAAGTCTTGATGTGAGTCTCTAACCCATCTTTACGCCATGTGAATGACAGACATGCCTAAAAGTTAATTATCTCACATGAAGTTATCAGAGACTATCATGGAAGTTTACCTCTCAGGACTAACATTCATCTCCAATTTTTAAAGTGGCTTGTAGAACCAAGAACTTGATTAAGAAGAGAGATCCCTTTGGCTGAGACTGGGGGTGTTAAATATTGACTTACCCATTCTAATTGAAATTTAGGTACCATGCACTTTACTGGATTAATGGAAAGGAAGGTAGTTAAAGCCTATTATATCAGCTCCAGGGAGCAGCGAACAGAGGTTACAACAGGATATATTTGACCTATAGTCTTAAATTACTACCATTCTAATAATAAAGCAAGAAAAGACTTCAAAAGTATTTCTAGCCCTCATGTATTTTCTGTCTCTGAGAAGCTGTGCATAATGTAGTATTGTTAAAACTGTATAAAATACAAAGGCAGGTGATAAATCAGTCATCCCTACACAATTATTATAAAAAAAAGAAAAAAAAAAGAAAAAAAAAGAAAAAAATATGCCTTTGTAGCTGGGGCTTTATTGGTTTCACTGATTAAAATCCTAACAGTTCTCAATAGATTAACTTTTTCATACTAGCTTCTAAGCTTCTTTAAAATTAGTGATATTACACAAATAATGTCCTAAAAAGTCATATTGATCAAACTTTTCACATGCTGCTAGCATAATGGCCTAGGTTGCGAGTGGACTTAAAATGTTCTTAAAATGGGAGTTCCCAACATGAGTGCTCAATTCCACTAAGCAAGTAATTCCTTTTTTTACACCTAGCACTTGTTCAGAATAACATCTTCTAAGCACTCTAACCTTGTGTAGCTACTAAAAATATTAGTGAGCAACAGTGGTGGTTCCTGTTCTAAAGAGCTACAGACATAAACCAGTTCTTCGCCACTTGATCTTGGCAAAAGCCCTAACTGACAATTCTAATAAATAGGATAAAAGAATAATGTTTATCAAGAAAATTAGTTCACTGGAAGAAATTATGTCACACTCTATTCTTCTCTGCTACCAGCTTCTTGAGAAGACACCAAGAAACGGAATTAATGAATGCTCAAATGACCCTTTTCCCACAGATCAAATTAACAGTGTGGTCACTGTTGCAAGAAATAAACTTCAGAGTCCTGTCAAGGCTATTGACAGTTCTATAAAGTTTTACGAGCACCATGCTGCTGGGTGTTGAGAAAAGAGAAAGGATTCATCCTGATAGAGATCATTAATCACAGAATCATAGAATTGTTTTGGTTGGAAAAGACCTTCAAGATCATCAAGTCCAACTGTTAACAGAGCACTGCTAAGTCCACCACTAAACACTAAATCATGTCCCTAAGCACCACATCTACACATCGTTTAAATACCTCCAGGGATGGTGAGTTAAAGTAGATCACACTAGCAAATTTCTGTAGAAAGATAAACTGACACCATTTTTATCTTCTGGGGGTAGTGGGAAAGAAGAACAACACACAGACATGGACACCACCACCAGGACACTTTCACATTTTATCTGAGGAGAACTGTACAGGTGAAGTTTTAATTTTCCTCTTTGTGTGTCAATAGTTCCTACACAATGACAAGACCAACAAGAAATGAAAGCCAGAAAGATGGGCTTGTTTTGTCTGTTTGGATTAAGATAAACAGAAGACTGCTGGTGGGAGGAGACCAATTCAAACTTGAGCTAAGTAGATATAAACCTGCCCTCCCTTGGGCAGCTCATTCAATACTTACACAGTCAGTGTCCCAAAGTACATTTCATCAGGATACCTTACAGCATGGTGCTATGCAGACTCCGTAAGAAACAGTTTTTATCTTCACACTCGGAAAGCAGCCTAAACCTTGGTTTAATAGACCTGGGTGAATACTCTAGTCTCTGTGCTAATGGTCAAAAAGCCAACAGAGAGAAAAGGAGGATGTTAAATCAGAAAACATTTGGATCCAGGAACAAGTAAAAGATTTTTTGGACTATATCTGAAAAGTGTTGAAAATCATTCTCACACAGTACTAACTCATGCAAGGATGATACATTCAAACTGTGTACCTTTCAGTCGTACCCTAGCCCAGCCTACAGCTCAAGCAAATTCTCCAGACACCCCTTTATTGATCAAGGTTTTTGAACAACAAAAAAAAAGGGGGGGGGGGGAAGGAGGTGTCAAAAAAGCAAGCTTAAGAGCATATGACCACACTAATTTTCTTAACTTTAAAAAATGCTTCCTTTTTCTATATTCCACTGAGGTTTACCGACCGTTAACAGAACTAGATATATCTATAATCAAGTTAGATGATTATAATAATTTTAAATTATATTCTTGAGAGATTCACATAAGGTTTAGAATACGTAATCTGTCTCAGTTGCTGCTGTCCAGGCCTGAGTAAAAATCCTGTTGTTTCCAAATTCGACGAAAAGGAGGTGTGCCCTTGCATTTTGGCATTACAGCCATAGCTATTTCACCCATCTTCAACAAGGAGGTATCCACACTAGCTACTAGCCATGCTTTACTGCTACTTATCTCTTCTAAGTAAGATGACATTCTGCGGCAGGTAGTGCAAACCCAACACTTTCAGTGCTACACAGATTATCAGAAAAGTAAAAGATTTCCCAAGGCATACAAAAGTATAAACCAAAGAAAATCATGGGCATGTAAGTCCATGTAAGTCCAACACTGTTTGCTTCCCTTCAAGTAACATTTCATTTAACATTTTTTGTCCTCTTTTTTTGGGGGGGGCGGGGGGGTGTGCTAGGGGAAGAAAGCACACAATTACTATCCCTTGATCTAGGATTAACAATTGTCACTTAAACAAACGCTCCTAATTTACTGTATTTTTTATTTCAAGGTGGTGTTTTGTTTGTTTTTTTTTTTTCCTATTACTCCATCTATTCTGTTACTTAGCTACTGAATTTTTATAGAATCATAGAATGGTTAGGGTTGGAAAGGACCTTAAGATCATCTCGTTCCAAACCCCCTGCCATGGGCAGGGACACCTCACACCAAACCATCTCACTCAAGGCTTCGTCCAATCTGGTCTTGAACACCGCCAAGGATGGAGCATTCACAACCTCCCTAGGCAAGCTATTCCAGTGCCTTGACACCCTAACAGGAAAGAATTTCCTTCTTATATCCAATCTAAACTTCCCCTGTTTAAGTTTTAACCCATTACCCCTTGTCCTGTCACTACAGTCCCTAATGAAGAGTCCCTCCCCAGCATCCCTATAGGCCCCCTTCAGATACTGGAAGGCTGTTATGAGGTCTCCACGCAGCCTTCTCTTCTCCAGGCTGAACAGCCACAACTTCCTCAGCCTGTCTTCATATGGGAGGTGCTCCAGTCCCCTGATCATCCTCGTGGATCTCCTCTGGACTTGTTCCAACAGTTCCATGTCCTTTTTATGTTGAAGACACCAGAACTGCACACAATACTCCAGGGGAGGTCTCACAGGAGCAGAGGAGAGGGGCAGGATCACCTCCTTCGACCTGCTGATCACGCTCCTTTTGATGCAGCCCAGGATACAGTTGGCTTTCTGGGCTGCAAGCGCACACTGAAACCAGCTCATGTTCATTTTCTCATCAACCAACACCCCCAAGTCCTTCTCCGCAGGGCTGCTCTGAATCTCTTCTGTGCCCAACCTGTAGCTGTGCCTGGGATTGCTCTGACCCAGGTGTAGGACCTTGCACTTGGCATGGTTAAACTTCATGAGGCTGGCATCAGCCCACCTCACAAGTGTGTCAAGGTCCCTCTGGATGGCATTCCTTTCCTCCAGGGTATCAACCGAACCACACAGCTTGGTGTCATCGGCAAACTTGCTGAGGGCGCACTCAATCCCACTGTCCATGTCAGCAACAAAGATGTTAAACAAGACCAGTCCCAACACCGATCCCTGAGGGACACCGCTCGTTACTGGTCTCCAGCTGGACACTGAGCCATTGACCACAACTCTTTGTGTGTGGCCATCCAGCCAGTTCTTTATCCTCTGAGTGCTCCACCCATCAAACTGATGTCTCTCCAATTTAGAGACAAGGATGTCGTGTGGGACAGCTTAGCCTAAGTAACCCCCACATAAACGACTATGCTAATTTTTTACTTAGTTTTCTCCTACTGTTTAGGTGACTCAGATTCTGACCAGGACTAATCAGGTGTGAATTATTTCAAGGAAAAATTCATCAGAAAATTATTTTTGTTTCACCTAAACAAGCTGCCAGCTTCCAAAAGTTTTGAGCTCAGTGACTTCGTGGGCCAGAGGCAATTTCTAGGTATTTAACTTCTAATAAATTTTTCTTCCATAATCATATGGAATTTCCCCTTACATCCACATAAACACAAGCAGCAAAGTCACAGCTCATTGTGTCAAATCACCTCATTTTGTTTGTTTTGAATCTGCAAGACTCAGTTTGCCTCGTAAGACACAAACAATGATCACTTCTGTGCATCCTCTTGTGCTGTCCATAACTTATTAATTTCCATTTTATATGCACTGAATTGTCAATCAGGCTGTAGATCTTAAGACATATCCACTCTACACACAGAAGCCATTCTAGGATTTTGATTATCCTGACTTCCCTTTTCTGAACCTCTTATTATCCCAGGGAGTCTGAAGACAAACACTAACTTCACACAACAGAGAGGCACTGTGCTTCATTCTCCACCCTCTGCCCTCCCAAATAGTAACTGACATTGTTTATACTTTTGATAGACAATCAACACTGAAATGACATTTTTGTCAAACCATCCAAAATAATCATAAGCTTTTTCATTTCACTGTAATGTTGTTCTTACAAAGCTTTGTCTAGCTTGCTTACCTGCTATTAAAAATGCATTCCTCTACTACTATTTCTGTTATACTTCTGATACACGTTACCAATTTTTTGGTTTTATTCCCAGAAGCAGCTTAGTTTAGACTACCAATGATGGCATCTGGCATCCACTAATGTTGCAAACCCTATGCAAACACCTTTGAATTATAAGGATCAGTCTGACAACCTTTTGTTAACACAGGAAAACTCTTTTGACCATTTTTTAATCCAATTCCATCCCCCAAAAACAAAACACAAAACAACAAACAAAAAAACAAAACAAACAGCAAACAAAACAAAAGCCTTTGATTATATTTTCAAATATTTCTTCCACACTTTTTCACTTTCTCAAAACACTCTCATCTGCACCTTGTGATTCAAAACAAGGTACAATCAATAATCGCAGGGGGTTGCTCATTTTTATTTCATTAACTACTACATTGTACATTTGTGCATTAAGCTTTCCCAGCTGTTTCACTTTTTAGGACCACTGGTGTCTGAAGCAGTGAAGGTTAGTTGCGCATCAACTACACATATTTGCCTTTTTACCTAATTAGAGTCAGTGTTACTTTAATCTATCTATGTCCCCTCCATTCATAATCTTTTGGTCTCTGCCTTAGTATTATTAACTCCATGTGTTCAAACCTCGTGTGTCAGATCATACAAAGATTAAGACTTTTAAGGGAAAATCCTCAAATACTTAAAAATAGATTGGGATTTTTTACTTTCCTTCTCCTGCTAAACCTTTTGGAATTACACATTTAAAGCTTTGATATGTTTTTCTCTGTAGCCATGAGCCTTGCAGTCTTACTTATATTTTTTAATGAACGCCAGGGTTCATATATAATTATATAAAACTAGGAGCCCTCAAGGAAAAAAAAAAGGAAAAAAATTAGGGTTTTTTAGAATACAATTTTAATGGGTTTTAAATTGTATTTGCAGTATTTTTAGACTTCGAAAAGAACACATAAAAATCAGTATGCTCCAGGGAATGTGGTCATCTCATACAGTTTTATTCACGGTTCCAGTAACTACTCATTTTTCATTGGAAAAGATTCCAAGGAAGAGAATCAAGGAAGGACAGTTTTGAACTCCATGAAGCTGCATCTACAGTATACTACAGCAAAGTATAAAAGGCTGCCAGTCTACATCCCTATTTAAGTATTTGAGAGTACATAGAGAAAAGTATAGACTATTCCTAGAGGTCTTCCAAAAGTAAGCAGTCCTTTCTTATTTACAAAGTAACTACTTTATAACTTTTATTTTTAGAATGCCTGAAATAATCCCGCTCTTCCAGTCACTGATGCTACCTCCCAGGTACAGTCTTCCTGCACCAATGTGGAACAAAAGTCTAATGGACTTTAGTCACATTAAGAGACTTCTCTAGAACTATGACTAAAGTGTTTATATGGGGTTTTGAGGGGGAACTGTTGGCCAGTAAAATAGGAAAGAGACTATCTGAACACTAATTTTGCAGTCAGTCCTACCACTTGCTCTTTAAAGACACAGTGTCTAACCAGTGTGACACATCTGGTCTTGCTGAAGTCCTTACCCCTTTTTTTTCATCTGTGATAGGCAGTCCCTGTTGGTTGGGGTATCCTCCTTCCCCTGCTCCGGATGAGCAGGTAAGCCTGTAGAGGGGATCCCACAGAAAGCTTTCTTGTGCTACCAACAGGCAGGCCTTGCTTGACAATATAATTTCATATCAGCTAGATGACCATACAGAAATGATTTTTTTAACATCATCTTCATCCAGACTTGCCACTGTCAATCTTCATGCACATAGGCTAAATGATTTTTGAGAGCATTCTAGCCCAAAATAAGATCAAGCTTGCAATTGAGAAAATTACAGGATGGAAAAAAGGCCATTCAAAATTATACTTAATAATGACACACTGCAGTTTGAGAAACTCAGTAATACAAATTAATACTAAGATTCAGAGCAAACATGCATCTCAACAAGAGCAGCCATCTTATAATTACAGAATCAAATGAGTTATATGCTCATATATTAAAATATTTGTATGCAAATTGATATCAGTTGCACTTTAGAAACAAATAATTCATTTACAAGCTAATTTGAGCAATACAGACTGCCAAACTGAGTCTGAAGCTTGAAAAATCAAAGTTCTGCAGGATGAAGCTAGTCCTCTAATTTCCTGCATGACTGGAGACACAAAATTAAGACAAAGTGTCATTTTATTAATTCTCAGAAAACATGCTTTTAAAACTAACGTGGCTTTTAATTCCTTAGCTTCTCCAACTTTTAGAAACAAAGACTTGTTTAAAACATCTCAGTGATGAGGTTTTCTGGGGTGAAGGCAATCTGTGTTCATAGTGCCTACTGTGGAATGGAACGGATTTTTTTCTCTCACTGCCTTTAGCTTCAAAATAGATACTCTTTTTAAAACTTGCTATTAGTAACAAGGACAAAAAATTATCAGTCCATCTTAGATGTCATCTTACTTAAATTTAAGACTATTTCTGTGATCTAAGAACTTTTACCATTGTTCTCAATGAAACAACTGTTAAAGGTACGAAACCATTTCTCCCCTAATTACACGCATTGCTAAACTTCTTAACAAAATGGAGTCAGAATTTCGTGGCTGACACTATAATTTGAGTGGAAAAATCATATTATAGTGACTAAAATGAGAAATTACCAGGCTGAAAACTCCTGATTTAAATAGGCAGCGTTGTAACAATAATATCACCAGATACTGTACAACAGAAGGTACCAAAAAAGGCTGCCTAAGGTTTCTGAAAAACTGATCAAGAAAACTGTCATTATGTTCTATGTTTCCTCAATATAACACATTCCAATAAATATGTCTCTTAGAAGAACTAATTATCTTACACAGATATTTAAAACTATTTAAAGAAAACCTCTCTAGCTTCATGACCTATGCAGGCAGGTAAAAAAATAATATTTCTCTACGTAAAATCAGCATATCTATATGGCAACAGGTCTAAAGAATGGTCTTGACATTTGACATAACAGAAACATTTTGTAAGAATTATTGTCTTTACTCACTGTGGGTAAAAAAAACTAACAAATTTAGAATACTGTCTCACATTTCAGTGCTACATCCATATAGACTGTTTTCACCTGTTTATTTCTTACAGAAAAAAAAAACCACACCACTCAATTCAGGCCTGTATCTGACTGATGACATTAAATCTGACCTCTACCTCTGTTACTTTCTTTTCCTTTCTCTGTGGTTCTGTTAACATTACTTGACCATTATAATATTCTTTTTATTATACCGCCTGTCTGTACCAAAGGTTCAGTTCTATCAAATTCAAAAGCCAGCTGAAAGCATCGACATAGACATATACAGGTTGATGCAATTCTTCATCCCACATGGTTATACTCTGTAACAGAAATGGCTACTCTGTTGGAATTTCCATGCTGCTTTTTATTGTAAGGGGAAAACTAAGTATCAAATAATTATTTTTTTTTTTACTTACTTTTCTGATTACTATCTTCCTGAATATAACAAATAAGAACACAAGACCATAGTTTTGTTCATTATTTCCAAATGTCTTTCCTGGGCAGCAACCCAGCATAAAAATATTTTACCATCACACTCCTAGCATCTTAATTTTGTGCTTGCTTGACTGTATATGAATCTTTTCTGTGCTTCTCCTTAGACTTCTGTTATCTTTAGATACAGCCATTAGCATACAACTACCTCATTTGTGTCTTGTCTCTAGTAACAACATACTGCCTAAGTAAAAGCTCAGATGCTGGCCAGCTGGACAAGGACGTGCATTGACACAATGGTTGCCTTTGTTTCAATGTATTTTACAATTACATCAATTGTTGAACATTTTTTACATTCATTTTTAAGTTCAATGTCCATCAGTTACAACAGTGCTTCATCTGCCCTCCCCCTCCTATACATTTAGGACATTGTTTATCACACTTTTAGCAATTGCTTTTAACAGCTCTTACTCCTTTCTTTTCTTTCCTTCTCAATATGGTATACTAGTTCACAACAGGATGTGTTTACATTGTTAGTCCCCAGATTTAAAAAGAAATATAAGCTCATACTTTTACGTTCATATTTGTGGTAACAGCATATCAGTGCTTGATTTGCCATCTGCCCTGAGTACCTCTTTTACCATCGTTTCTCCAATTTATAGTCATTACAGAACACCTGTTGAATCTGTTACCCAAATTATTCTTTGTCCATGTGGCACACCCAAATATGTGAAACTACTACTTGTGCAATCAAAGCCTAAGTCTTGTTTGAGAAACACCACCTAAAGAAGATTGATTTTAACTTGGAAATGTCAAACTTCTGCCTATAATGCTCAACTACATTTTTCTGAAAGCAAAGTTCAGAAAGAGCCATAGACCTGACAGATCTCTAACATATCATGATATATGTGACAGGTCTACACCTCAGTGCCAGAAATGTCCTCCAACAGAATGAGGCTATCAATAAATCTATCCCAGATCATAGAATTATTTTTTGTACATACATAAGAGAAGACACAGCACGTTTTCTGTATCCCTGGAGAATCCTATTTTAATAAAGTATCACACTAACTTTCTTCAATATTATACAATGCCAGTTACAAAGTTTAAACTTTATCTGTTTGATACTTCTCTCTCTAAGCTCCTAACATTCATTTTTGTGTTATTAAGCTACTGGAGGAAAAAAAAAAAAAGATGGGATTTAAAACACACTTTTTTGCTAAAAGAACAAATTCTTCTTACTTTTTGTTTCTGGTCCCTCTGTCAGCTAGAAGAATGACAGCTGTTCCAAATGAATCTGTTGAATTATGTCCCCATCATCCTAGAAGACATTGTTATTGATTAATACTGCATCAAAAATTTACCTTGAGTGCACAGTGTGAATACACTTAATTTTCTTTTTTTGAAAATCTCCAGATTGGAGATAAATTACATCAAGTTTGGAAAAGTTAATTTGACATTCATAAATCAAAGCTTTCTAGAGAAATAATTGGTTTGATTTACAACTAATGTCTTTGAACGCATTCCACAACCTACATTTCAAGTAACAGCCTTGACTTTACCAAGAGAGAATATTCTCCAAAATACGTATTTTCTGAAGTCATTTGACCATAACAGTAACAATACAAGCACAGCAATAGCAGCTCAAAAGCAGTGATTTAGAACACACTTTTCTTTCTTTTTTTTTTTTTTTTTTTTTATGGTAACATGAGTACATTTAACATTTTCAGTAAGTAGGGTCAATAAAACTAAAAATGGCTGTGTGAATAGATTGATAGTTACTTGTGCTTATGTATGATTTAAAAAATACATCCATACATCACTGTCATAATTCTATTTCTTCCATTATTTTATACATCCTAAGCACATAAACAATATTTAATGTTAGAGTAACCAAGAGAGTTTGAATTAAGCAAAGCACACTCTCACAGAACAAGCAGATATGTGATTAAAGGTCACAAAATTCTGAAACTGGGAACTTAATGATATGAGGATTTCCACGGCTAAAAAACTTTTTATTTATTCACACACACCACAATCATTTAGCTTTTCTTAGACTGCAGCTTCAGTGTAAAAACAGCAGTATGACAGTGTAGGAAGATTACGGCACTCTAATACTCTCGACTCTTAAAATACAATGGCTGCATTTATAAAGAGGCTGAGTAGCACCTGTGTAAGAAACAAGAAGCAGGGTTTGTTTTGCTTTTGAATAAACATTAAATGAATAAGTATAATAACAAGACATGTAAGTCAGAGACACACCTGCAACATACCAAAAGTGTTATCATAAACTTACATTCCTTAGGCTCCTACATTTAATTTGATATTACATTCTTTGAGGGTCTTTCTTCATCAACAGTCAAGGGTTAAACAGGTGCAGTGCAAATGGGACATTCAACCAAATTTGCATCTTTATCATCCCAAGCTTCATATCACATACCATGTTCCTAGTCACTCCTTTGCACTCATACACACTTAATGTTACAAAGGCTCACTTGGGTCCTTGGCCAGCTGAAATGCCTGCTCCAGCAGCTCATCACACACCAACTCCCTCCTGCCTTAGTCTCAAAAGTCCTTAATCTCCCTTTTGAAAGAGGCAGACCAAACCTTCTCCAGACGGCCCCTTTCTCCCCAAACCCCAGCACGCTCATATACACTATTTCTTCCACCCTCAGGCATTGCCCAAACCTGCTGCCCCTCAGGGCTGGGGCTGCCTTCAGAGCCTTCACACAGGCAGCACGTACCAACTGGCCATCTCGCCAAGATGCCCCCCTGACAGGATACTGGGAAGGACCTCAAGCAAATCCCACCCCAAGCCATTCCAGATTGTTCTGGAATCTTCTGGATCACTCCTCCACCCTCAGTCAACTCCCTGCAGAAACTAACCCCCCAAGCATGCCACAAAGACGGCTCACCACACCTTTTAAAAGGTAAAAGTATTAGTGGGCTGATCAGCCTGATGGAAGAGTAACTTGAATTTTGGCTGGAAAAGGTTTGGACTGCAGATTAATTAGCAATTGCCCCACACAACTGCCTTTCCTTTAGCTTTCTGAAATCTGCCCAAAGTACAATCACCTGAAAAAACAAGCAGAAAAGTCATCTGCTTTAATGAACAGCCAACTAACAAGAAAACACAGAGAAGCACACCTCCACCTAACAGGGAAGTGAAGAATCTATTAGCACAATGTTCACAACCTCACAGGTAGTGCCCATTTAAAAGTGGTAGTGACACACTGCAAATCCCAACAAGCTCATCAAGCAGCAGCTCTTCCTCCTCTGACTTTGCCTCAGTGAAGAATCAGGTACACGCAGCAAGATAGGCAATATATATTAGCTCCTGATGCTGTTTTGTTCTGCCACTTTGATAAAAGGGGTAGCCTGCTGCTCCGGAGTAGTCTAAAATAAGCAAAGGAGAATATGAAATAATATAAAATATAACCCCCATTTAAGATAACCCTCATTTTCAAGAAGGGGGAAATGGATGACCCAGGGAGCTACAGACCAGTCAGTCTCACCTCTGTCCCTGGCAAAATCTTGGAGCAGATTCTCCTGGAAGGCATGCTGAGGCACATGAAAATCAACAAGGTGCTTGGTGACAGCCAGCATGGCTTCACTAAGGGGAAATCCTGCCTGACCAATTTGCTGGCTTTCTTTGATGGGGCTACAGAACTGATGGACAGGGGTAGAGCAGCTGACGTCATCTACCTGGACTTGTGTAAAGCGTTCGACACTGTCCCACATGACATCCTTGTCTCTAAATTGGAGCGACATCAATTTGATGGGTGGAGCACTCAGAGGATAAAGAACTGGCTGGATGGCCACACACAAAAAGTTGTGGTCAATGGCTCAGTGTCCAGCTGGAGACCAGTAACGAGTGGTGTCCCGCAGGGATCAGTGTTGGGACCGGTCTTGTTTAACATCTTTGTCGCTGACATGGACAGTGGGATTGAGTGCGCCCTCAGCAAGTTTGCCGATGACACCAAGCTGTGTGGTTCGGTTGATACCCTGGAGGGAAGGAAAGCCATCCAGAGGGGCCTTGACACGCTTATGAGGTGGGCTGATGCCAACCTCATGAAGCTTAACCATGCCAAGTGCAAGGTCCTACACCTGGGTCAGAGCAATCCCAGGCACAGCTACAGGTTGGGCAGAGAAGAGATTCAGAGCAGCCCTGCGGAGAAGGACTTGGGGGTGTTGGTTGATGAGAAAATGAACATGAGTCGGCTTCAGTGTGCGCTCACAGCCCAGAAAGCCAACCGTATCCTGGGCTGCATCAAAAGGAGTGTGACCAGCAGGTCAAAGGAGGTGATCCTGCCCCTCTCCTCTGCTCTTGCAAGACCTCACCTGGAGTATTGTGTACAGTTCTGGTGTCCTTAACATAAAAAGGACATGGAACTGTTGGAACAAGTCCAGAGAAGGGCCACGAGGATGATCAGGGGACTGGAGCAGGCTGAGAAAGTTGGGGCTGTTCAGCCTGGAGAAGAGAAGGCTGCGTGGAGACCTCATAGCAGCCTTCCAGTATCTGAAGGGGGCCTATAGGGGTGATGGGGAGGGACTCTTCATTAGGGACTGTAGTGACAGGACAAGGGGTAATGGGTTAAAACTTAAGGGAAGTTTAGATTGGATATAAGGAGGAAGTTCTTTACTGTAAGGGTGGTGAGGCACTGGAATAGGCTGCCGAGGGAGTTTGTGAATGCTCCATCCTTGGCGGTGTTCAAGACCAGATTGGACGAAGCCTTGAGTGAGATGGTTTAGTGTGAGGTGGCCCTGCCCATGGCAGGGGGTTTATAACTAGATGATCTTAAGGTCCTTTCCAACCCTAACTATTCTCTGATTCTATGAAATGCTGAATGCAGAAAAGAAGAACAAAACCCAAATCTCATAATTATGTGTGCATGAATGCAGAAGAATCTCACAAAAAAGTTATCTTACAGTTTTGTATGTGGCTTCTTTACCCCTGACACCTTCTGGGTAGACATGGTTTCATTCTCAAGGCTCCTGTGAAGTACAGGAATCTAATTTTTTCATAGTCCACATGTGAAAACTGAACTACAGCAAGATGATGATACACTTTCAAAGAATAATAAAATGTTCTTATGACAATCAGTCTAATCTGTGCATCCCATACCTATTTCTAGAAAGTACTGCTTTTTTTTCTTTTTTCCAATTGAAAACAATGGTACAGTAGCTGAGGAAAATAAAATTAGTAGGAGCTGTGCATCACTGCTTTGTCATAGTTTCTAACACTTTGAAAAAGAATTTCATACTAAGAAGTACAGGAGGATGAGACAGAGTAATGAGAACTCTGGTATTTCTCTTCAACCTCGGTAATATTTTTTGTACAGTATTTTCCCTGGAATCTGCCAAATGCTCTGAAAATGCCTATTTGCATACATAACATTTAATTTCAATAACCTTAAAAAAATTTAAGATTTAGACTTTTTTCTAGGAGCTAAAATAACACTTGGAATTTACTTTAATTTTTAACCATAGTAAAATATTTTTCATTATTATAATGAAGTTGCTTATTATGCCTGAAGCTAGTTTTTAATTTTTCCTAACCAACAGACCAGTTCACCTAATGATCTCTAATTTTAATGTCAACATACTAATTTTCAGTAAAAGCATAAGTTTTAAAAAAATATTAAGTAGATAGCAAGTCTAGAATTGGTACAATTTTTGCAGCATCATGCCATTTTTTTCCTTATTTTGCCATCAATAATAGTGGTAGAACTATGCTTTCCAAACTTTACCCTAAGAGATGCTCATCTCTATTAGTAAAACCATGGTACTGCTTCTTTCATGTAAAAAAAAAAATATATATACATATATATATATAAAAATGGTTAAATCAAATATTAATGATTTAAGTCAGTTGAACCTTAATTAGTTTCATCTTGGATTTCTTATTATTATTTGTCTTGCAATCAAAACCAACAATGAATCATATCCCAATGGCAGAAATAAGAGTTGTATATCCATTGTACCCCAATGGTAGTGAATTATTCTACTGGGTGGCATGGTTTAGTGGGAGGTGTACCTGCCCATGGCAGGGGGTTGGAAATAGATGATCTTAAGGTCCTTTCCAACCATAACTAGTCTATGATTCAGCCTTAAGAGAATAAATATTTGAAAGCACAAGCTTTGACTGTTTGTTTTACAGAAGTTTTTCTTTAGCATAATGCTGGTTTTGCACATTTTCCTCATATTGCTGTAACTCTGAATTGCTACCTTTGTGTCCTCAAAACTGCTGTATTTATTTACATTTAAAAAAGAATATGGGTTTTCCATATCTTGTATCATCTCTAATCACACTGCACACTGGCGTGGGAGGGAGGGTGGGAATTCATCAACAACCTATCACTGGCTAACTTTATTATTCTACTACATTAACAAATACTAAATTGGTTGCCTCAATTTCATTATGTGATTTGTCAAAAAGTGGAAAGTGAAAAACAGTTTCAAACTAAACGCAAAAGTTTTCTTACTAAACTAGGCAAGCAAGACAATTTTGGCATAGTTTTCTCAGCTGGAATTAATTTTAGCTGCAAAATAATACTAACAGTTTCAACTAAAACTTTCTGAGAACTTACTCTGCAGGCAGTGTGGGGATCCCTCAGGATCTTATTTCTTTCCTTTAGTTATTACCACTGTTTACCAATGAAAAGTCACCTAAGTCAGTATTTAAAAATAAACTAATAACTAAATTTATTCAAGACCAGCACAATCCTGGACCAATGCCACTTTACAGAGATTATTCAGAATGGCCCAAGGGAAGTGAAATTATGAGGGGATAATTGTAAGACTTATTTTGTTAAGTCTTACAATAAAATCTTTTCACTGCACATTAGGAAAATAAAACAAACAAACTCCCAATTTTTACATCCCCACATCTTATATGGCTTCACCTTCATCAAAAATGATATTTTATTACTTGGATAGAGAAACAAATCTGGATAGAGCAAGGGCAGTTAACAAACAGGTGTCTCTCAAAACCTCCATGGATATACCTAGCCACACATGAAATAATCAGCTATCGAGGCTTAAACCACAACAGGTAGTTAATAAAAGTCAGCCCTTCACTGTGTGTCAAATATAGAACTCTAAGTAATTTAACTCCCAAACAGCAATTACAAGATGTTGGAAGTGGGATCTGTCAGCCCTGAGGATGCAACAATGACCCCAGGTTGCTGATGCTTCCACTTACACTACACTGCAAAGTGGAACACCTACTTTAAATTAAGATTCTATGATGCATGTCCCTGATACATGGTGGTTTTATAAATAATTTCCCTGTATCCTGAGCCTGAAATGTTTGGGAGCCAAGACAATTTCCAAGAGCATACTGAAATCACCTGAGGAAACTTTTCTAGTACCTGCTTGCCCTGTCAGAATCATCTGGAAGAGGGATTCACAAACTGCATTAGGCAGTACAGTATTAGACAAATAAGCACTAGATCCACATTATACTCAGCCCACTGCAAGGTCACAAGCTGGCACAATAAATATTGGCAGCTCCCAAGCAAGCACACTTAGCAATGAACTACTGTGTAGCTAATAAGGATGAGACTGAGTTTCCAAAGAAAGCACAGCACAGCCATTTACAACTTAATCCTACACCAAGCAAGATTCCCTTGCCTGAAATCTTGTTTCTTCTGATCATTTCATCACTATCGCACCTCACTATAGTAGTAACAGATCCAGAATACAATAAGTAGCCAGGGATTGATTTCCTGCACTCTCTTTCCTAGTATTAGCTGTCCATATAATCAGGGGAGTCCATCATCAGGATAAGATTTGGTCACAGAGAATGATGGCCACCTGGCTAAGCAGTGCGGAGCGCCTTCATAGATGATCTCTACCAAAATTGTTGTGGGAGGCAGACCATCCACAGGTCATATGGCTGAAAAGTCCCTTGACTCTTTTGTACTATGTCCTTGGCAGAAAAGCACACGTATTGGTGGTGTATTCCAGGAAAGGAATGTCTCAAAGGTCCTCTATTTTCCATTAACTTCCTTTAAGTACTGGATCCAGCAGTGTCTTAAAACTGGTCACTACCATCTTTCTTCTTTGTCTTCTTAGCCTATATTTAATCAATCAAAAAGTAAACTGTGATACACATAATGGTCATAAAAAATAACTACAATTATCACTCTTTTACAGTACCAAAAAAAAAAGAAAAACAAAGATAAAAAATAGGTCCAGCAGCATGTCTATGTTATCTGACTACCTTAAAAATGTTAAAGATTAGGCCTGTCATAAGGCTGACTGAAGGTACTTGTAAAACTCACTGTTACACATACTGATTCTAGAAAACATATTGTACTGCAAGTACATGTATCTAATCAAGCCTTTCCAAAGGCATCTTCGTTCCTTCTGGGCTTTTCATGTCTAGCCCATATAAAGGATATATATTCCTTTAAGTGGCAATGATTTCTCAATGATACATTTCTAACTGATTTATATTTAAGCCGTGTACATAAAACTTGACAGGAAGCTCTAAATTGATAAGTATTCCTATCTTACTGGTAGGAATCACTTAATCTCTTAAGAAACTGCAAGGACTGAAGAATGCCATTGATATGGTTCTATAAGCTTTTTTTTTTTTTTAAGTAAACAAAAGTACTGAGAAACAAAGTTAACAGACAGGCTGCTTTCAACGGTTCAATGGCCAACACTCTCCCTGAAAACAGTATGTTCCATTGATAACAATCAAATAATATGAAAAACTATGACAGTTATTTTAAGAATAGATGATGGGAAGTCAGCTTAGCCAACACTGATCAGGCAATTTTGATGTTCAAAGGTGAATTAACATACTTAGATATTAATATTGAGGGTGAAAAGCCCCAAATTTGAATTAATCTTTTTCTTATTATTAAGTAAAATACTTCCTGAAAATTTTCTACAATCTTTTTCTCAGTATTTGCTGCACTTGCAGCTGAAGACAAGTTATCAAAGTACCTTGCAATGACTTATCTTCTCCTGGCTAATTAAAGGGTTTTTCCTCTGTGCCTGAAGCCACCTAATCATGCAAGAAGTATTCCCCCATCATTAGAGATGACTCGCTGGAATTGATTTTGCAGCATGATGCAGACTGAATTTAGTACCTGGCTTTTATAATTGTAATACTTATATATAGTATGTATAATTATAATAGTTAGATGCAAGCCTTCCTAAGCTTTCAATATAAACATTTAAAAAAAAATCTAAAAAAACATGATGAAAGGAAGAGGCTAACATGATTATAGATACAGTCCTAAAACCAAATACCTGGACACAAAAACTCAAGGATCCCTGAAGGTCCAGAAAATGTTTGACACACATCTATAAATCAGTGAAAATGACAGGACTAAATTCAGATATAAATTTATAGATCTAAACAGCAGTCCTGTTTATGGTCTCACAACAGATCAGCTCCTCCAGCAGAGTAAGTGAACAATGAAATCTAATTATGGCTACAGAAGTGAATGCTTACCCTACTGCTCTCAAGAAACGTAGCTGCTATCCATCATAAACAGGTCTTGGCTCATGTGAACACTTGCAGAAGTAATTTCTGAGTGTCCCCATTTCCACTACCTAAGTTAAAACTAAACTAGCTGCAACAAAGGTCATTCATAGAGAAGTCAAAAAGAGAGAAAGCAGGAAGGATCACTGGAAAACCTTCCACTAGCGAAAGGACTCTTGTAGTGAATGAACTGAGAAATCCAGTTATGATGTGAACTCCATCTTTCTGTATACATAACAACATAAAATGTAACATATAAAAACATGGATAATGAAGAAGTTGCGGAAAAATGGTGGAGATGGCAGAGTTGTTTTAAAGGCTACTTTCAAGGCTGCCACAGACTTACGTGATTTTTTTAATTATTCCTTTTACCTTAATTGTGCTGAGCTACTAAAATAATACATTTCCTCACAGTTATGGCCTCAGGTTTAGTTTAGCAAGAATCTGAAAACTTTTTGTGATTCCCAAGTCAACCTCAAACAAAAGTTGCTTCTGGATGGGATAGGGTTTTCTTTCTGGTTTTAAAATTAAGAAAGCCTCGGAGTAAATACACACAGGGGTAAACTAGAGAAATGCCTTTGTTTTAATCTGACATAAAGACTACTCTTTTTTAATCCAGTAAATAAAGCAGATGCACACACACAAAATGAATGCCATGGAGAAGTGGGACACATTTCGAAGAATGTGGCTTTCTCTTTTTCTGTCATAAGTTATTAAAGAATTGTGCTTTGTGCTAGAAAACAAAAGACTCAGACCACAAAGGGAAAACATTTCCTTTGTGTTGCACACCATTTGCACTCACTGTATTATACATTATCCAGTAGTCAAACAAGTTAGTTGATAAAGCTCTTGTAAGTCATCATCATCCCACATTCTCAGCTGCCAGGATTTCTTATAAGACACTCAATAACAAGTCCTCTTCTTAATGACATTATGCTCTCCTCTGCAAAGTAACCAAACCATTCACATTGCCATACAGTCTCTGAAATAAATATTTATGAATGCAAGGAGTACTATGTTGCAGAACACTTCTTCACTGTTTTGTCTGTGTGATGATTTTTAAGTTAAGAGAAGAATCTTACTCTAATCAGTGCAGCAATCTTCTTAAAAATGAGATTGTACTCTTTTGTCATTTATAACTACTTAAACTGAGCAATTTTGTTTTCACAAAAGACAAACAGAATCCAAATGATTAACCAGCTAGAAGTCCATACATATCTAACACTGCTAACCCAACTATGCCTGAGATAAGATCTGTATAATTTCAGCAGCTTTATTGTTTTGGCTGTTTTAAACTCTTGGAAGAATCAGAAGCAATTGTAAAGGTCTAAAATCTTTCAAGAGATCTTTTAATTTCCATTTTATTTTTCATAAAAAACAGAATAAATGTCATCTTTTAATATGTTGAATTAGACAAAAATGTTTAAAAACAAAATGCTGACTGGTATCACTATAAAGATAGCAACATATCCTTTATTAGCTTCAAAGTCCTTTACACATTTTTCTGGACACTGATTTTTGGAATTATTGGCTATTCTGGGAAAAAAAAACAAAAAAACACCTGGTTGCAATCAATACTTAGGTTGCAGAGCACATTCCCTAAAAATTTCTCTTTGTTCTTGTTTCAAAGAAAGTCCAAGAGAGGCTGTTATCTTGTCTATGCCTTTCAGGGACAAGGCTGTAAGACGTGAAATTGAAATTTTCTCTGGAATTCAACAATTCAAGAACCATATTTTACTGGTATTTTTTGAACTAATGGAGTATCTGAATTGCTGGCCTTCTAAATAACTCCAAACAGGATTATTCTTATCTGATCTTATACTCCTGCCCTCAGCAACAATGCATGACATAGAGCATGTAGGACCTTCTTGTAAAAGCAGGGAAAGCCAAGATCTCCTGTTACCCCAAAACATGTTCTGGCAACACAGAACAGTAACACAGAATACAGTTTGGGGTAATAGGAAGAAGGCAATAGGCAGAAGAGGGTCTTCCCCACCAGAAACACAAAGGTATTTTCTCCCCAATGCTTTCCAGGATAAGGAAAAAGACCGAGCAAGACTCCAGGGCTAAATTCACTTCCCATCTTTTATTTTTAGAAATGAGATTGTGACCCTCTGTCTGTTACCAACCATTTCTTTAACTCTGGCATCACAGCTGTTCCTTCAGTAGCAATATTCCTGTACCACTAACTGAAGAACCTCACTATGAAACACAAATGCAGCATGAAGGAGTTCAAGGCTGACACTCTGATGATGACTGTAATGCTCCTTCGTACTTGGCACCACAACTGAACAAATGCAAAATACTCTATATAAGATTTGTATTTTAGTGCTGCTGCATTGTCTCAGCAAACAATAGAGTACTTGCTAAAGGAGCTTACTACATTTTCCACTGCTAAGAATCATTTGCTAGATGAGGTCAGGAGAGGACTCTCCACAAAATGTCTTACCCGTTGCGCACATCAGGGCACTTACAGGCTTCTGTCAGCAGCTGGTGCCCTGGCAGGGCACCAAAAGTAGAGAAGAATTTATGGAAATAATGAGTTACTAAATGGTAGTAAAATCACAACTAAAAAAAAAACAAACCCAAAACCAAAAAAATGATTTGGGAACTTTGACAGAAATTGTAAAATTTAGAGCAGCCTGTGATTTCTCAGCAGCAGCATAGCTGAATATATAGCAGAGTTTATTCCAGCAAAGGGAACAGCAATACTAAAAGTAGATGCTTAAAAAAAAAAAAAGTCTTGTCACTTTAAATTTTATTTGAATAAACTCTTTATCAGATGGGCAAAACCATGCGGAGGCAAATACAGACTTTAGTACTAGAAAATCCTTGGAATAAATAGGTTCAAGTTATTCACATACACGTGATTTGAAACTGACTTTTGAAACTATGTCCAGAAAGCTTGGAAAATACAGCAGTTATCTTGTTACCTCATGTTTCTATTTATACTCCACCTACGTTTAGAGCAGACGTAGGTCTGAAATCCTTCTCAAATTTTCACAAGTCTGTTCTCTCCACAGATCATAAGAGTATAAGATCTTCCAAACTGCCCTAAAATGATTAGTCAAATGGAAAAGTCAAGCAGGGAAGACAGAAAGAGGAACCAGGCAGCAATGCTCTATTTCAAGCCAGAACGACATGGTCTACTTTTACACTGATACAAAGAAAGTAGACAAAAAGGTACAGGGAGACAGCAGAGCCTTGCAGAGACAACAAGGAAACAAAGACGAGAGACACAGTCTAATGCAGTGGCAAAATCATCAGGTGCAGAAGACATTCCATGACAAACATAAGGATTTAAGTAAACTGGGGTTATAGTTTATTACATATGGGGTTAAAGGTGTTCCCTACAGGTCACAGGTGAGAAACAGAAACTGTGTTAGGGAAAATATCACCCATCCATGCCTGATTATACAGCCAAATGTAGCTTTGGGGTTAACTGCAACAGGAAAACTGTGAAGCTTTCACACCACCAGTCCTACTGGCCTTACCTTACCATGTTTCTTCCCCACTGTCATGCATTGAGATCCGGATTAAGATTTTCTTTCTGCTTTTACCAACAGGACGTCACTTCAGTCCAACATCAGTAGATTCTACTATATAAACAACCTCTTTCTCATAAAACCTTTTTGTTTTGTTTGAAGTTTGAAGGCACCTAAACATTCACACTGGTGCACCTGCGTTTAATTCTGTTTCTTAGGCTGAACATCTTACTATATAAAAGTTAGAATACACATCCTTCTTCAAAGAAGGGTTTGGTACTCCTCTAAAGAACAGCAAGGGTTAGTCTTAAGAATAACCAGAGTTACTCGGATCAAGCCAACTCAGTTGCTGAAGAGCAAGAAAATTAAAAAACAAACAAAAAAAAAAACACAAAAAAACAAAAAAAAGAAAAAAAAACCACACCAAAACACAACTAAGAAAACAAGCCAGACGAGAACACTTTAAGCCACTATTTAGAAGGAAACATGAATTTAATGCAATATAAAACTGTATTTCAGCAAAAGTCATTAAAGCAATAATTTTAGTGACAATCAGCAATACAAGTTAAAAGGTTCCATAATAAATAAAAAACAATTAGTCATGTAATATCTTTGAACTTTTGCCACAGATACTGCTGTGGACCAGGTTTTCACTTAACCCAAATAACAATCCAAGAAGTAAATTTTAAACTGAATGTATTTAACTGGATTACTCATCTGTAACCAATTTAGGATAAGGAATAATGGGCCAGGCAGGAATTCTGTAAAACAGGATCCAGATTCTATAGAAGATCCATATTCAGGCAGAGAGATTATTTTAGGTTGCTTTAAGAGTAATCCATCCCAGCCTTGTTTGTGACTATGCTTTTAGTACCAACACACTGCTCCTAACAGACACACAAAAAAGGCCACCTATAAAGCCTAATTAAATAAAAACTGCTTGAGCAACCATGTTTCAGCATTAATTTTGAAGTCAAACACCAAGGATTTGAAACTACCATAAAAATTATTGAACTAGACTGACAATTTTTTATTGTAGCCTACTACAGAATTTAAACAAAAAAATATTTTTAAGAATTTTCATAGGTGTTAAATCTAGTATACTCTTATCATGTAATTCTGTAATTCCAAAATACTAATTAAAAGGAAATTCACTTAAACAGTGAAACTGAACCGAAAGTAACGATTCACTTATTTTGCACTTTAAGTACAGAAAGACATTGATGAGTTTTCTTTATGTATTTAGCAGTGACTATTAAAACAGTGAAATTTATCCTGAGTGGATACATGACTCAAAAAGTACAAATAAGGCTAAAATGTCAACCCAAGTAGTACTGTCACAAAAATGCCTGTACAGCCTTATTTTACCCCCTTGGGGTATGCTTTCCATAATACAATGCGTGACTGCATAATATTTTTCCCACGGGATCTCTTCCTCAAATATTTAACAGGTTGGATGAAATCAGGTTAGTAATGAACTTAATGTATTTCCTCCTTTAGAGTATGATTCTGGATTTTATTCACTGCACAACACTGAAAAACCGCCATGCTAAATTAGACACTCCCTCCTGAGCTTTTCTGTAATGCTCATCACCAGTAAAGGAGCACAGAGGCTGAGCCACGGACATTAACTGGTCTTCCCAATGCATGGGGAGCTGCTTTCCCCACTAGACAGACTAGAAGCAGAGCACAGAGGACAATAAAAGCAATAAAGATTTTGCTGGTTTCAACAGTCAATTAGAAGTCTCCCAGTTTTCAAATTAACTCTGACAAATAATTAATTTACTCACATTTAGCAGTTTCTTCAACTCAAGAACAATGGAATACAGAAGCAGAAATAACCGAACAGCTGGGTGAGGCCAGCTGCCCACCTTCAGTAATGGGGCTGCCGAACAAAAGAAGAAAAAGTACCTGTTTTTCTAGTAGCGCACTGTTCAGTAGCTTTGACAGATATGCTTTCCTAGTCCTGCTTCACATACAACACACTTTGCAATTTCTAAAAATGGGCAACAGTCAAAAGGAACTGCATGATCTGTGCCTGCATCAGAGCACCATGTGTCACTACTAACATACACAACCTGTGGGAAAACAGGATACCGTCTTTACAATAACAGACCAGATATCAAGCTACTTGTTAAAAGTTTTGAAGGCCCCACTCTCCCACCTCAAAAAATCATTGCTGAATATATTCTCAGTTACGACATGATTTATACCTCAACACTGGAGAAAGGCTAGGTATATGCTCAAACCTCTCACTTTCAGAGACTGCACCAAATGCTCATAAAAATATTCAGCCTAACAGCACTGAACATTTGTAAGATCATCTGTCATATAAATGATATTTCCTAGCTTCCAAGTTGTTCGTTTCATGAAGATTCACTGCATTTGCTAAAAATATTTACCCTTATATACACACACAAACATCAATTATATGTAGCACAATATACACCAAAACAAGAGTGCAACAGTTCAAAACATGTCTAGCAGTAAGCTAAATTTCAATCCAGGACATGCATAAGGAGCATTGAGGTTTATCACAGTACTGGAGCCAGATCTGCAGAGCAGCAGTAGCTTCCCTTCTGGCAAAGCCAAGAAAAAGCTGCTTTACTGAGCTTGTGAGCACTTGCTCTCTGAACTGCTTTCAGTGACAGGAAAGTCCTCACAGAGTGAAGAAAATTAATTTTATGACAACTATCTTGACTTGGTACGTTTCAAGTGTCTGATAACAATATAGATTATTATAGTGTACTGAAAAACCCTTACTTTGACTGGTACTTCCTGATTCTAAGTTTCACAAACAGATAACTAGCCAGCCTAGAAATGTCTCATTAGTGCTAGAGTGCTCTGCTCTCAGCTAATGACAGACTGCGTGAAAACATGCAAGTATCATAAGAGTGAAATAAGTTAACTTTCTAAGTCAGCAGAGGCTTAATCTAACATATTTTGCAGAAACTTCAAACACCCAATCAGAAAGTGCCTCTTGGATCGTAGACAAATTGCTCTCACCCTGAATTCCTTAAATCCATTATTTATCAGTGGACAGGCAAAGGATCAGTGTAGGGGAGAGAAGGAAAATACTTCTGCATGACCAGATGGGCCTAATGCCTAGGATCAACAGTGACTTTTGATTAAACAAAACAGTTCAGAGAAAAATTAACCTAGATTTACCACTGAATAAAAAACAAACAAAAAAACCCACAAAATCAAATCTAAAATAATCAGTCTATATGATCAAACAATATGATTGTAAAAACAGTAAAAATAGAGAAAGTAAAAGCTGAGCAGAACAGTTTCAGCTGTTTCTGCATTTTGCACAGCAGTTAAATATGGCACTCTTTTGTAATCATAAAAAATATTAAATCATATTTCAAATGCCATAAAGTTACTGTTACTTTACACACATACAGCAAGACATGCCAACTGCATGATTTTGCATTGTAATGTCCCATTTTCACAAACTGCTTACCTATGACCCATTTTTAAAATATTTTTTAATCATGAACTCTTCTAGTTTTTGCAAAGTCTGTTTTGCAATTTTACTGTTTCAGTTAGAGCTAGGGGACTGCTTAGGTCCTAAGGAGCAACACATGAAGTTTTACCTTCAGTACGACCTTTTGTCCTGCCTGTTTACTTGAAATTAATCTTTTTTTAAGTGCACAGGAGATGAAGAGAATACAAAATTAAGGAGGGAGAAATACCCAGAGGCTATTTAACAACACAAGTCAAGGTGGACTTACCTTCTTAAATCTGGCAAAATGAAGGCCATGAAAATATGCTTTTACCCTCTATATATACACCAACTATGTGAAGGGCAAACAAGCTAAGCTAAGCAAAATGAAACTTAAAAGCAGAAGTATAAATGTATACAAAAGAGCCATAGGTAGTTTGAAGCAGCATGTTCACATCTACCTCCCTGCAGGAAATACAGGAACAAAATGACCTACTCAATTTAAGACCATCTTGATTAATGTGCAGAAAGATTATCTGGCACAGCTAACTGGAAGGGCAGCCACTTGATGGCCTCTCCAGTCCAAAGGCCTTATGTTGGAGCAGAATCTATGGACAACACTAGGAAAAATCATTAAACACTTGACACAACGCATCTGGGCAATGTGCAGCAATGCACACACACAAAATGCAATACGGCAGATCATCTCCTCCAGTGCTAGTAGCCCTAGCATGGCCCTCCTGCCTCAAGGACCTGCACACTTGCTTCTACAGGAACTGCTGCTGTTCTGTGCAGTGCAACACACCCACATCACTTTTTGTAAGCTGTCTCACCCAGTCACACCACCACCCATCACACTTGCCTCGTACATTTGTGTAAAAACGGACACAAGGAAGTACTGACGCAAGGGTGCAGAACCCCCGGGATTAGAGGAATACTCCTCAAGAAACTTGAAAGTTCCATCTTTCAGTGTACGCTGACATAGCTCATACTTAAAGCACATTGAGGCTGACAGGGAAGAGGACTGAAGCTTTAGTCCATTTATATTCTGTTGCTGTTATGTTACTGGCTTTCTATCATTTAAATACAGACTACATTTTTATCAAAATATAGATATATTAAAAGTGAGGAATTCCACCTACATATTAAAGACTTTTAACCAGTCATAAGGGAAGCACCAGCTGCCAGCCACTAGCAAAACAACAGCCTGAGTTCTCTACTTAGTGAAAAAAAAAAACCAAACATCTAAAATTTGGATTCAATCTTTCTATTTAATAATGACCTGCCCTCTCAGGGAGGTGATCTGACTGTAGTTTCATTCTTTTCACAATAATATTGTTATTCCTAGCATCTACCTATCTATCTAGCTCAAACTACCAAGGATATTTTCAGAACAGAGTTATCAAATATCAGACGAAAAAGGATTTTTCTGTTCCCCACACAAGTCAAGCATAAACCCGAAGAAATTTCTGAACTGTACTTACACAGACTAATCAATGCAAAATATTTAATTATATAGAATATACAGAGGAGTTAGCCTTGAGAGCTTTCTCTACTACACAGCACAGTTCAGATAACGAGACACAAACACAGAGAAGGATTGTTGCTGTAAATTCAAAAAAAACCTCACACTTACACTGGAACAGCCCCACCGAACTGCATTGGGGTCTTCAGCCCTGAGATTTACTTCCTGATGGCAGTAGGCTCAAAGAAGAATTTAGAAGAAAAAAAAAGAGCATTTTTGCTAGATGGAATATACAGGTCTTTATTGGCATGAAGAAAACACAAAAGTATGTCAAAATAAAGAGATCACAAAGAGGTAGAGGCTCACTTTGTAAAAAATGTAAGTCTAAAATCACTTTAATGATAAAATTACTAGCATTAGTGCAACAGTATAAATTTGCATGAAGACGATGGAGTGATTGAAAAGTCACACCTCATTGCTTTCCAGCCAAGTAAAACTAGATGCAGAATCTAGCCCAATTAACTTAGAATTGTAAAGGCCGAATAAGGATGGATCTTAGAGATACTAATTAGGATCAGAGTAAAGCAGAAGAAAACAAACTCTGCACTACAAAAACAGGGATGGAAACCTGTCTAGTCTATTAATATCAAAAAAACAAACCAACCAAACAAACAAACAAAAAAAGGACAAAAAAATACACACAAAACATCACCAAACCCCCCCCTAAAATTTTAGGACAAGACCTTTTAAAAATAATTTGCACAGGTATCACTTCAGTTTAAGAAAGTAATTTCAGGATGTTCCTTTTACAGCATTTCTATTCCCCCATCACCCAGGCATTTCCAGTACTTACTTTTTTTCTGTACTGCTAATTATTTTTATTCTATTAGATTCAGTAATCTACAAATTCCTTTCCCTGCTCACTTGTTGCTTGAACTCTTCAAAAATTCATGTACCCCATTGAAAACTATTAAGGGTACTTTGTGCATATGATTTGTACAAGATTGCTTGCTGCAAAATCCAGCCATGCCTAGACCACATTTTGATGGATATGAATTTTGACCAGGATTAGACAGAAAACAGTGCCAGAAAACAGTGCCTTATCTGCATACTAATTTACATCAAGATAGCACTGATAATATGATGGGGTTTTTCTCATTGTGAAGATGCAGAGCAATCCTACCTTTTCCTCTTTTTTAGGTGAAGGGAGGAGTATTATGGATATTTTCTTGCTTTATTGGATTATTTACTGTAAGGAGCTTCAGAAGGGCACAGTTCAAGGAAAAAAAAAGTCAGTATTCACTCAGCTCCTGACTTACAGTTATTGCAACCAATCTTAAAAGGAAGCATAGGGAGGTTGCATTTGTCCTCCCTGGAAGCCATATGGGCACTGATAAACCTTCAGTAGCAGAAAATACCATTAGTATATAGTAAAAAATGCTCTATATAGACCTCTAACACCTCCTTTTAATTCAGTAGAGCAAAAGCAGGCAACAAAGCTTATTCAAGGTAGCTGCAATTCTAAAATTCATGTGCCATTTCCAAAGAACAGGAGTTTTAGGACTCCGGACAATATTAGAACAGCAGTAAAATATGACAGTCAAATACAAAGCATACTACTTTTAAGTGGCTTGTTTGGGGTTTTGTTGGTTGTTTTGTGTTCAGTTTTGCTTGTTTTGGTTTGAGGATTTTTTTGTTGTTGTTGTTGTTCATTTGTTTATTTTACATTTTCTTTTTAAGCAGGAACTTAACTTCTATTTAGAGAAAAATGTTACAATAAGACCAAGTACTCTGATCACAATACAATAACAAAACTGAAGGTTAAGAAACACCACTATTGCATTCTGGTAGACAACCTAGAAAACAGTTGCTAATTGGTGCTTCTCTTTCAGGCTTTTCAGAGTCTGTAATATTTCCCTGAAAATTTTATGTAAAAAGAACTCAAATATCTGGCAACTGCTACTGGGTACTAGCCAAAATGCTGGGATGGGGAAACTTGCTGGAATGCCTTAGAGGGTTACTGCCTAGCAGGCCTTCTTTTCTGTGCAGTTCCATGGCAGAAATGGTTCAGCAACATTTTATTTACTTTTTGTCAAACAATAGTTACTGCTTTCAGAACAATTATACCACTCCAAGTGGCACAATATCGTTACAACTATTTTCAAAAGTTCTTGAAAATGCATGTGGATTTGTGGACTGCTTGTAAAGGGTATGTGAAGAATGACTATGGAAAGCAAATATATGGCAGCCTATGTATATGAACTGAAAATACAGAATTACACTCCACAAAGTCAGTGATCTATTAAGATCTATTTTCTTCATGTTACTGCATTAAATGAATTAAGTACCACAGAAGATATATGTTGCATTGATTCTGCCAGCTATTTTAACAACACTTGTATTGTTAACAAATAGAGTCCTTAAAATTCATAACTTTTATTCTTAACTTTGAACCGAAAAAATTATTAGTGTGACACAGTATGTGAGAAAAAAAGTTGGGACAAAAAACTGTAAGAGATGTATTTCCTTAGAACAATCTGTCTGCATTAACAAAAGAAACAGTACTAAGAATTACTATGTGAATAAAGGTTGCAGATTTTGCTGGAGGTAGAGTCATGACAGGACATAAATTTTTCTATCACATTCTCTGAGCATTAGGTTTTATTCTGAAAAACAAAATGACAAATGGAACCAGACATCTCCAGGGTACCTAAACCTAAACACACCTAGGATTAAAACATGTTTGTTGTATGTGATAGCAGCTGCACTGGATCATGCAGAAGTTTCATCTTGCTAAAAGGCATGTCATTAGCCATAGTTACTAATTGGCAATTAAGGAAAATAAGTGAGGATAGGAAATAAAGAGCAATTTTGTCATTATCCACCTCCTTGAGAGAAATTTAACATAAAGCTTTAAAATTTCTGCTTCCGAAAAAAGGACCCTTTGCATGCAGCATTTTCTGGTTGCTTTTTAAACTCTCTAAAATCATATTCAATACCACTTTGAAGATACTGAGTGTCCTTAAACTTAGAAGTACTTAAGCTTCAGGTTCAACTCAACTCCAGCTTCAGCGTCAGATTCCTCTTTCCTTAAGCTCTGCATCATCCCCAAGAAAAAAGCTTTCCCCCAAACTATCACTAGAATTTAAAATTAAACTGTACTCTTGAACCCATATAATTTTAAAGACTATCTTGATATTGACTATTTATGCAATGGTGTATTTTCTCTTTCTAAAAAGAAAAAGAAAAAGTGCTCAACTCTTGAAGTCAATTTCCAGCCTTCACATGGCATAGCTTGGCAAGAGCAGTAGGCAGATGCAGAAATCTAGAATGCATTTTTCTACCACGTTTCTGGGCCTTTCCTGGTCTCATCAGCAAGGTTGTGGGGCAGCTTTATTTTTAGTATTTTGGCAATGTGGTAGTCAATGTGACAGCCTAATGGAGAATCAGTTTTATTCCCTGGAATTCTTGCTTCACATAATGAAATGCTTTTCTGTACAACAAGAATACTCTGCAATATTTTTCCAAGTTTCCTCTAGCAGCAGTATGAGACATATATTTACATAAACTACATCTGTAAACGTAGTTTAAAACTGCACCTATATCTATTTGATTTATACACATACAGCTTCTAAGGAAAAGATATTATATGACTGAGTGATCAATGTAAAATAATTTTGGAGATGAAATACCCAACGTTTTAGGTTTGGGGGGCGTAGGGTGTGTGACTGAGGGATTGAGGATTAAATTCCATAATCTCAGCATTATCATGTCTCACTTATTAGCAGTTCCATCTAACATTTACAGCCTTCGGCAAACTTCTGCAGCATGGAAAGATAAAAATTAAACTAGATATCTGAAGTGTGAATTGTATGTTCAAGAATTAGAATACAGTCCTTGACCCCATGAGATTTCTCACCTTGTGATTCTGAATATACTAAAAGTAGATCATTGCTTGCACATTTACTTCCACAGATGTTCATTTTACTCAAGAGGGTTGTAAAACACACAGCCGTTATTTCTCGGTATTTAAAAAAAACTAATTAAATAACCTCTGTTCGTTCTGAAATAAAAATGATCAGAACTTACAACATTCTCTCCAGGGCAGGCATAATGCTGCTCAGCAGTAGAGGCAAAATTAAATTCTACTGCCCCAAAGATATTAACAAAATAACTATTTTTTTTCTTATGCCCAAAGCAACAGCATGTATTTCTGAGAGCACAGTGGACCTGCAGGCTCCAGAGTCTTCAAGCTCATTGTTAAAATCTCCCACACAGGCTTAGTCCAGACCTTCTCACCAACAGCCAACCTATAATTTTCAGTAAACCTTCATTTCTAAACACAACAGGATCCTTCTCTAGTGCTTTCTTCCAACCCTTAAGAGGTCATGGAAAACTACACCTAGGTTAAGAAAACTAATTTGCTGCAGTGCCTCCAGAACAAAGTACATTCCTGCAGCTTGGAAATCAAGAGAATTACATAAATTGCATGCACAAGCACAGCTGAGGCCTAGAAACCTAAAACAATGTGATGAAGAAATGCTCACTGTAGCAGCTACTGAAAATGATATACTTAAGTATTTGGATAAAGCATTGGAGCAGAAAGTCATTCAATCCTATTGGTACTTTATAAGCTGCAGTGAGGACAACTGCTATTAGATCTGGGCATTGTACATTATGTGTCACTCTGAGACTCAAGAAAACAGGTTATTTGTACTTTGACGGAAGCAGTATCAAAAAAAACCACTACCACCAAAACAAAAACCAAACAAAACACACCCCTCCCAAAAAGAACCCCAACAAAACCAAAACCACAAACAAACAAACAAAAAATAAAACCAACCAAAAAAAAAAACAAACAAAAACCCAATCTCTCTTCTCTTAGCACTCAAGTTCCATTTTCTCTGGAATTTTCTGGTTTTTATGTCCTGAGATTGCTCAGGATGCCAACAACATCTGGGTCACCTGATGTATACTGAGTGCAATGAAAGATGTTTTATGTATAATTAACACATTCAAGCTTCCTAGTTTCTGGCATTCATATGAGATTAATTATGTTTAGTATTTAGAGCACTCAGATTTAAATTCTGAGCAGCTTTTGATTCTCATACTTGAAAGCACTAATGAATCATACTTTCATCCCGTTTGGCTTCTAAGCAGATACAAGTACAAAAATTATGTAAGAATTAAAATGATCTACAATGCTAAATCACAAACAACAAAAGGTGGGAAAGATTTAAGTTATCACGATGTATTTCTCTCTA
Source organism: Pezoporus occidentalis (assembly GCF_034315485.1). Taxonomy (NCBI): domain Eukaryota; kingdom Metazoa; phylum Chordata; class Aves; order Psittaciformes; family Psittacidae; genus Pezoporus; species Pezoporus occidentalis. The sequence goes on from NW_026915877.1 coordinate 7,814,245, forward strand.
GAACATTACAGGAGCTTCAGCAATAAAGTTTGTTTTAAAGTTCATCTGTATGAAACTTGTTCCTCGTTCATTACATTAGGATTTCGTACTGAAGTGCTATCACCAAATGCAAGAAACAGGTATTTTTCACATTGAATATTTATTACTTCAAGGCCAGTATTTTACATCCATTGCACATTTACTCATTCAAAGCTAGTACTCTATATTTTAACTTCACTTTCCAGTTAAAATAACCTTGCAAACACTTTTAAGAAATCTACTTCTGCAGTACTTTTGTAAATTAGCAAACAGGCAAATTAAGCACAGTGCAGACTGCTATGAATTCCCCTTTCTGGAACACATAAAATTCTCCCTACATAGTATCTGCAGCGGCCAGACACTACTGCAGGCATCAGGTTTAGGAAGAGGAAATACTGTATTATTATAGTGCCATACCACTGGATGGTCCTGCTGCCAAGTGTTTACCATCTACAGATAAATCAGCAAGATATACAGATTTTCCCCATTTCCAAGCCAATACTCCTAGTTTTTCTTTTTCCTACTTAGGTTTTAAGAATCTTTTCTGACACAGGGAAATAGATCGGATCTCTGAAACCTCTCTCTACTACACCTTGTGTTCCCTCCACTATAACTCAGTATTTGAAAAAACAAATGCCAGCAAAATAAATACAATCTAAAATATACCCAAAGGAGATGTCACATGTGTAAATCTTAAAAACAAACAAGTTCATAAAAATAAAACCCTTTTTTATTTTTATGCAAATAAGCATCTTAAGAATTTCGGTCTCATTGTACATTTCAAGCATTTTCCTTCAATATACTTCTGTTATTTAATGGCCTATCTAATCCAAAAGCTATGTAAATTCCATTCTTGTTACAGATAATGATTTCTTGAATCATAACCTTGAAAACTAAATCTACAACTAAAAGGTTTGACTTCTCGCCCACCAATTCACAGTAACAAGACACTTCTCACTTTGAATATCCAAGTTCATCGTAGCACTGCCCCTTGTTGTAGCCAATTAGCATTACAAAGAACTTAGAATATAATGTTTCATGCATTTGAACTGATTAAAAGCTATGCTTTGTTTCATTATAGCATTTTAACAAGCTTGCCTAGATCCTTTTAAACTTATTACAAATTCAGGTTGATGGTATGTATTTATACTAGTATTTATCAATCCACATGTCATTAATTCACAACACACGGTGAGCCCTAGCAAAATAAGGAGTTAGTCAGAAATTAGTTTTAGAAGATATACAATGCTGACTTTATTTCCATGTTCTCCCCAGATAAGCCCCTTTACTATCACCACACCTATTTACAGAATACTTACTTCAATTGTTATGTTCTTTCCATAAGCTACTTTCCAGTAGAAGTAAAATTAAAGTAAAATAAAATTAGTCTAGGTATAATACTTCTGAGTCTCTGAAGCAGTAATGTCTGCATGGGACAGTCTCTTAGACACAGACAGTTTTCTTGTCACACACAGTTCATATTTTCATATTTAAATTAGTGAAATGTAGAGAAATAGAAGTCGTAACCTGCTACTTACCCCAGGAATTCTCTTTCTTAATTAGTAAGGACATCTAAAAGTAATTATATGTTTGTGAAAAGCTAAAGGAAATACAGGCAAGAAAAAGTTTCAGAAATAGAAAAGATTAACTCAATATATGGGCTTTTTTCTTTAAGAAACACGAGTATCCTACTCCAGTCTTAGCATGTTCCTTCCTCCCTGTAATATTTAAGGAAAGTACAGAGATGAAAGTAGAGAAGAGAAGCAATGTGCAGTAGAACTAATGCAAGCTAATGAAAAATTGTTTCCATCTTATTTATATTGGTCCCTACAGTCATCTTTCAGTTTAAATGACCAAAAAGTGCAATATGTAAGAAGTATGTGTGATGCAGTAAAGTTATTCACAGAACTCTAATTTATAAATTTCATGGACAGTTAATCTAAGTTAGAAAACTACGTTGAAAAAGAAAGATTTTCTGTTTACAGTTGAGTGAAATGTCAACATAAACATAAAGGAAAATAGAAAAATAAATTGAAAGATCTCCACTTAAACTTTGTCAACATTTGCACAGGCCTGCCTATCTGCACTCACTATTTTATATGAATAAATCTATGCCAAACGACAAAAGTTATTGTAATTATAGAATTCATGCTAAAAATGCAGTTGCTCCTTTTTAGCAAAAAATAGCCCCCAAATCTGATATCAAGCTGCTGACACAACAACTTTCATACAACAGGAAAAAGGAATTAAATTAATCTTGAAGTAGTTCTTCCATTCCAATTATCTTTCCACCACAAAAACTTTGAAGCATACCTCCCTACATAAAGGGATTCCAAATCTGAGTGAAAAATTTAATGCATAGAAAAAATATTTTTTGTTTAACCCCCGCTTGCTTCTAAACCTTCAAGGTCACTTGTGGATTTTTAAAGATATGCTTTAAACCCTCCCCATGTTCCTATGTTACCAACTCAGTCACAGCTGCTTTAACTATAGACTTATACAGTGTAGCCCACCTATCTTGCTTGCGAGTAACCCTTAGGTCTTCGAAGACCTAACATATCACCAGCAAACTAGTGTTTTCTACATTTCCTATTCACACATGAACTGATAGTTATTTTTGGCAGATAAACCTGTGTGTAAACAACAGAAGCAGCAGCATTATAACTGCTATGCCGCACATTATTTAAGTTCAATGATGGGCTGTACAGAACTATTTACATTATAGAAACTGGTAGTGGAGAGGCTATTTCAGATATCCAGAAAAGGGAAACAGCAAAATGATTTATTCCTCAGACACTTCAAGAAGTTTTTCTGCCATACTGTGGTTAAAAGCATTCTTTCAATATATAAGCCTTATCTTACTCCCACTAAAAGCTAAGCAAAAGTCATATTTTAATCTATCATCTAAATGTTTTCCCTCCAGAAAGGGATGTGTAAAAAGCCCGTGTGGTTATCTAATGCTCTGTAATGCACTCTCATGAAAGAAACTTGGGAATTCGAGAGCCTGTGTTGACCATTTGCTCTTTCTCCATCACTGGATGAGAATGACACAATGACATTAATTTTCTGCTCCACTGCCTGCTGCTCGTCAGACCATGCTAGGCCATACAGGGCCAGATCCTCAACTGGGATAAACAGATGTTATTTCAATTTAGCCCAAATGAGAAGTTATATGCAGGTTCTCATGCTATTCTCAAAACTGTATTTCAAAGTATCGAGGAAGAATACACAATTTTTCAGAGTTATCTGCCCTTAGAATCCTGAATTGCTATACACATTTTTCCTTAGTAATATTTCAGGTCCTAGTCACCAACTATATGGGTTTAGGTAAAGCACTGTCTCCAGGGGCCTGATATCAGTATAACAGATACAGAGATTATTCTGCAATCTCACTGCCCATTTTCATGCTCTCCTCTAAATTTAGAGAATCATTCTGAATCTAGTAAAAATATTTAGAAAGAAATTATTATTTAGCAGACACACTACATCCACATGCTATCTATGTATACTACCAATGTTTCAACTAATGCACTGGCCAAAAGAAAACTGGTGAATTAATCCTTTTCTTTCTGTCTAATGATCATCTACCCCAACCTCCTGCTCAATACAGTTCATCTCAAATAGGTTACTCAGGGCCTTGCCCAGTTAGGCTTGAAAATCTATAAGAACGGAGTTTCTTCCTTGTCTGGCCTCCTTTTCCAGTGTCTAAACACTCTTCTGATTAAAAAACCCACCAGATGGCTGAAGGACTTTTGTACCATGAGGCATTTAAAAGGTGCTCACTTTCCCAGCTTGCTTGAAAAACTGAGTAATACTTCACTGACTGTCAAAAAAAAAACCAAAACCAAAAAAAAAAACAAAAAAAACCCAAAACCACCAAAAAAAAAAACTGCTGAAGAAAAAAGAATAAAAAAAGGATTAAAAAAAACCAAAACCAACACTTCAATAATTCATTCATTGAACTGTCATGAAGTTTGCATCTTCCAATTTATTTCACCTGGGTACCACAGAATCTAAATTTAGTATTTCATTTCTTTAAAGGCTCTTGAGACACACAGCCTGTGCATCTTAGAATGCAGATTCATTTTTTTCATATATTCCAAATTTTATAAAGTTAAAAATATTTTCAGATAAACAGTATCAATCTTAAAACCAAAAGGCACAGCATCTACTGATATTCAATACTTTCAATAATCTGCTTATACCCCATACAGATAATTGTCATAACCACTAGAGGAATGCCAAGGAAAATTTTATAGGTTATCTGGAATGTTACTAAGTCTAAAGTGATTAACCGTGAAAGGAAATGGGATGCTCATAGACATTAGTTTGAGGCTTTGCTGCTGGAGTCCTGATCCTTCTGTCTACTTGTGGCAAATCAGGTCACATGGCACAGAAAGAGGGACAGACTTAGATTAAATGCCAATATGTATTAGTGAGGGTATAAAGCAGATTGCAAATACAAGTATAAAATTCACTATCCTCATACATTCTGTCAAAAGCAATATGGGACTCCTGAAAAGATCTGCTTTTCAGATCAAATACACAAAAGCAATTTTCAGGACCAGTAGAGAAAGACAATTTGAAGGTTAAGCTCGCTCATGGAGAATGAACTACCTTTTTATTTCTCCTTTAACGAGACAATTCTGCTTAAAGTATGTCATCTTGTCAGAGTTACCACTATATAGCACAGACTACTGCTCAGATAGACCCTGACCTCCTCAGCCTTCGGAGATCAACTTCCAAAAATCACAGAGCAATGATCTAACACGCCTGCCATACAATTTCTCATATCAACATAGGAGATACTCCACTTTTCAACATCTTTCAACATCTTTAGCTTCCAGCTTAATTGAGGCTGACCCATAAAAGGTCACCAAAGTAACCTAAAGTCATGGTAACAAAATCAGAAATTGATCTTACTGAATTGCTGAATGTCAATAATAACTGACACTCCATCCTCCTACTTCAAATTTGACAACAGGGACAGTTGTTGTGTAGCAAGCCTTTATTATTTTTCTGTGTTTAAACTGTTCTACTTATTTGACTGAGGTCCTTAAATTAAACATTTTCTTTCCCCATAATCACAGAAAACCAGAATATTTCCCCATAATCACATTATTTTTGGATGTAAACAACATTAAATGAAACTTTCCTAGAGGATAAGAACAGCAGCAGCAGCCTAAAAACATGTACCTTATTTCAGAAAAAAGGTAGAGTAGCAGCTTGTAACAAAAGACAGCATTTTTCTTCAGAAGTGCAAAAAGAGGAGGTTATTATTTGTAACAATATAACCTGACAGCCCAAGAAAATTCCTAAGCCATTCCTGGTAGCTGCATACCAGCATACTAGTATAGGTGTTTCGCTTAAAAGTGAGATATTTTCTTTAAACCTCATGAAATTCGCATACAAAAAATGGATATAGTGGATATAGAAACCCTTGTCAGTATTCTTACTATATTCCCATATACAGCTTTGCAGTTTCCTTATAACTTACAGAGGAACACAGTAAAGAGAAGACACTAACTTTGTACTAACCCACAGCTGCTATGCAACTGCAATTAAGTTCTGCTATCTTCTGCTAGAATTCATTTTAACCAAGGGACCATGACTATATTCATGTCCAAGGAACCATGACTATATTCAGAAAATTAAAATGTCATCAAGTTAAGAAAATAAATTACCTTGGCTGCAGAAAAAGTAAATTTAACTGTTGAAGTTGATCCTCTCTTTTACTTTATTCCTTAAAGTCACTGTAATTTAAAAATGTTAAGTAAAATTCCTCAATGTCATAGTCTTTAAAATAGATAATTTACCTATTGCATGACTGCATTTTACTACCTGCCAAGTTCAAGCAACCAGTTTGCATCAAAACATTTTCCAAATACTTTAAAATCTATATAGTTACAATAAATATTATTCATACACAATTTGAAAAGGCAATCCAAAAATTAAGTGACAAACCACCCACATCAATCTCCAACTGTTCCCATGTACACGCCCAAGGAAGTGCATTCTCCTGAACACAGACTGCTACAGTGATCAATTTTGGATTTGTCTGATTGTTATAATTATTCAAGTGACAATTTGATGATGCATTGCTACTAACAATACTGGTAACAACTTCTATTATATATGATGTCAAGAAAAGCAGGAAGAACAAAAAGATGATGTTTGGCTAATGGGTTTCAAGATTTTTAACATAAAATCTATTAAGTTAATTCCGTTTCAGCATAATCCATGAGTGATAAAAGTGGTTTTAACCTGTTTCCACTGAGTGTGCTGGCTAGCAAAGAGAAGCTTCTTCCCCTAATTTATTCAGGGCCTTCAGAAAATTCACTCATGTAACTATATTCATCTGGCTCTGTTGTATTTAGACAGATATTTAGAAGGACTAATAAGGAATTGAGAACCAAATGGAACTACAGACATGCTGTAAACAAGTAGTAAAACCAAAAAAGGCAGGAAAAAAAACAGGGTTTTGCCTAAGCTCCTCAAGGCAGTGAGAAAGAGCCACCCAGAGTTTAAACATTTAGGGCAGCAGGGAGATGAAGGTGCTGAGCAGACTCCTGCCTGAAGTTTCTCCCATTGAATAGGACATGAGGAACTATGAGTCATGACAAGAAAAGTTGCCTGCCATGGCAGGTAACAGTGTAAGAAGTGACAGATGTGACCGTGATGTGAGGCAGGGTAGGACTTCATGGTGGTTAAGGGGAAGTGATGCAAGAAACAGCAAAAGTTTGTGGAAGTACCAAGATGAGGTACAGACGCTTCAAATTAGCATCACTGTGCCAGTGCCCTTTCTAGGTCAGATGAACACCTTCCTAACAGATTTCTACCTAACTAGTTTATTTAAACCACTTCAGCGCTGCAGAAGACACAAATAATCCTGTACATGTGCTGAGACAGAGGTAATGAGGAAGGGAGGAAACTGGCTCATCCTACCCAGCTAAGTACCATCGCAATAAGCGTGCATGTGGTTAACATCAAAAGTAGTCCCAAAGGTCAACACATACAACTTCTGATTTTCTTCTCCTTGTCGTGATGTGACAGACATCTGTAAGTCTTCCACCTAAAAATAAATGATATAATAATATCTATACACAAAAGTTTGTGGCAAGAGCTTTTCAGTTAGTCATGATGAAGAACATATCCAGACAAAAGGACTCCTCTAAAATGAGCACCAATGCATTAAGAGATGGATCTATATAAAAACTCTTTCAGATTTTATGACCCCTGGAACTAATTCACAAAACAAATATATATATATGTGTGTATATATATATATATATATATGTGTGTATATTTATATATCTATATCTGAGAAGAGTCCCTGAAAAAATAGAGAATTAAGGGATATCATTTGCAGGTACTCCAAAAATTACTTCTGCTGCAAACTTATTTCCAGTTCTACTCAGGATGGCCTGTCATAACAACAGTACAAAATACACTGCTCCTTCAGTGCAAATTAGCAGCACTTAACTCCTCATTCATCGCTCTCTCAGTTCCATGTAACTGGTGGTTGAGACCCAGAGATTAAGAATCAGAGAGATGCATTTGATTAATTTACACAGACCATGATGGTCATTATTTCAAATATGTCCTATGCTCTCCCTTTTTGTTTGTGATGTGCTTATCTGCAATCAGTACAGATGCTTATTTTGTTTTTACATTTACACAACAGTGCCTGATCTTAATTGCAAAACTGAACTTTAAATAACCAAACAGGTGGTTGAGTTTTCTCATGTCCATGAGAAGTTACCCCCCATGTTCCCAGTGGCTGTCAAATTGAGCCTCCGCCAAAACACATGAACAAGGACCACGAACTGAAAGTGGCACATGGAAATTGAAAAGCATTCTATACAAGTCTGGTTTAGCCATTCTTACTCAGAAACGAGTAAGGTCAGCCTGTTCCTCTCAAGCATTACATGAAGCATAATAATACTGTGCTGTACAGAAAGAAAACTCATTTCGTTTGGCAGATAAATTATGGTAGATTCAATTTCAATTCTTCCATTAGCACAGCACAAAACCAGAGAAATTTTGTCTGAAGTCCACTGAGACAGGAAACAGACAGACAAATTGGGATTGTGGTGCTCTGAATGTCATATATAATAGTCTAAGTCCCAATATTTATTTCTTAAGTGAAGCAATTAGTGAACAAAATGATAAAACAGTCATTTTAGTCCAAGTGACTATTCTGCAGTTATTTTAACGTGGATACTGTTGTTAAGTTTCTAATTTCGCAAGGATATAGTATCTCTGGGAGATCTATTAAACATGTAAACATGCATCTCCACATGCATAGTGATTGCCTTTATATGTCGTTTAAAATTGCCCAGATAAAATAATCCTCCAAAATCAAGTCCTGTTAAATACTGATTTTAAATTAACTTCTCCAAAAAATTACATTCTCCCACCTAAGTCCATATTTTCAATTGTCAGAATGGGGCAATATACTACATTTCCCAAAGCAAGAAATATCAGTCTTTGATTGCTGACAAGGAGCCGTGGGTTTACTGCAGTAGCAGTGAGCTTAATAAAATATCATGTGCTTTATCCTTACAACTTCCATCTTTAAAGACTGATGCAAGCACATATTTGGTTGATCACTGTGCTGAGTTTTAACTAGCACTGAGTCATGCAAAAACCTGGTGAACAAATTAAAAGCTTGATTTGCCATATCATCTTCTATTTCTACACCAACAGTGTTAGTTACGCTCCTAGAGAATATCTAATCACTCAAACATAATCACCCATATTTTGTCTTCCATTTCTTTGCATGCCTAAAGTTAAAATCTCATTAAAAACCCTTTTAAAATTAATTTTTCCTTCTGATTAGAGCAGGCCCTTTCTAAACTTAATGTATCTCCATGTGCCACACACTCTTTTCAGTTAGTTTCGCAAGACTCTCCAACAGACATTTCTATGGAAAAGAAAAGAAAACAAGTTGCAAAACAAACCCAATGAAAAATCCTTCCTGTATTAAATTAGTCATCTGCAGGGAAAAACAACACTGCAGAAAATGCTCTTTGCACATATGGCATAATAAATATAATGGAATACTAGTTAATACAGATACAACACGGTCCTTGATTATGCTGCTTTCACCTTGCAAATTCTTGTGATGTGAAGGTTTAGACTAATATGATCTATGTTCATAGATACAAAAGTGCAAAAAGCATAGTCTTAGGGACAAATCCAGCAAGTAGACCGGTCCATTTGGACTCCAGTACTGTGAGTCCTGTCTGTAGTCCAGTACAGAACAGCAAGGTCCTAGTGAAAGCAAAGTATAAACACAACTAGGTGTTTCTGAGGCAATCATTATGGTATTATGGATTCTTAATTTGAAGACAGACATTAATAAATCAGTTCCTATATTTTTAGCAAGGAATGTTTTGATTAAGTGAAGGAATATGAAAGCATACCATGTTATTCAGATAACTTCAAACAAACACTTCCACTTCCTGCTGCTTTTTGACAACTCAACTTTACAATTACAGGGAATTCTTAAAGCCTGACAGAAGGTCACATGAAGCTGTGTTACTGAAGCTGGACTTCACAGTACAGCAGAGTACCACCAGCAACTGTAAGACTAACTGCAAATTAGGGAATATTCAGATTACTTGCATACAAGTATCAAGTTCCACAATGACGACAATGACTCACTGAAATTACTCGTAATTAACACCAGTAATTGCTGGTACTAATTTTCTTATCAGATGGACTGGATGAATGTACCTCTCTCTAGAGCTCTTTCATGTAATGCTTTAGAAATGAAGCAGTACTTTCAGCATGCCACAGTAAAATGTCCTAGGAAACCCAATGACTTGATGAACACACAGGTCAACATTCACATGCTCACAAGCTTTACGCATACCAGAAAAACTCTTAGGTTGTAAGAGCTTTAAACAGAAACCTCTGACATTTCATAGAACAGGTCCCAGATGAAATCAGTACATGCACACAGAGGCTACAGTTTACAGGACCTAGTTAGTTCATCATTTTGTTTACCAAGAATAAACTGCACCTCTTTACAATTGCAGCTGATATTAAAACCAAAAAGTATTCAAGCTAGAATGATGCACAGTTACAATTATGAAAGACATTAAGTGAGCAGAATTGAATTCAACAGCCCATTTGATGGTGACAGGATGATCTACAGTAATGGGGAGAGTAAAATCAGACTATGCAGATTAATCTAGACTTCTTGAAGAGGCTGCTAAATAAAGAGCTATTTGACCAAGTCATGGATAAGGCCTATCAGATACATTAGCTATAATACAAAAAAAAACAACAACCTTTCCTTTCATTCTTCATTTTGGATTCTCTGAGTTCTTACTGAATGAGAGACTTTTTTTTTTTGCTTTAAATCCTTTAGGGCTCAATGTTCATTCTTCTGAGGAAGAGCAGGGTGATCTTCAGCATGCATGTCCACCGGTATTTAGTCAAATACAGGTAGCATATTTGAGCGCCACTGCATTCTTCTTGCTTGTTCACCCCAGCGATGAACACACTGCTCTACAGACCACAGAGTTCATATAAGATAAGACACAAGAAGATTAATTCACAGACTTCACTGTTATGTGAACTATGAGGACATTAGGCTAAAACATTCTCTCACATTTTATGGGAATTCTAGTAACAATTCACAGCTGTACAGGGCAATGGAAGCAGTTTGCAGAAACAGGTAAGAATCCCAGCCAGTCATTTCAACAGAAAAAACACCATACACTTGGGGGCTGGTAAGGGGTAGAAGCAGAGATTGAGTTTAAATAATTCAAGAAAAGTAGCTCATGAATGATTCTTCTATTATTCAAGTCCCTAAAAACCACCTCAATGGACCTAAGAACTAATAATAAGCATACAAACAACACCTTTTGATCAATTACTTTCAAATTCTGGTTTCTCTAATCATTTAAAGCCTTTTTTCTATTCAATCCTTTTCATTTCATGACTTGCAGTTCCTTCAGGTTTTCTGCAGTTACTCAGGACCATTCAGAAAACCAGGTGGAAAGGAAATCACCTGAAGTCCACTAATTGAAGTGCTGCTGTAAGTCACTCAGAGGTCACTACCTAATTAAGAGTGGACTTCTGTTTGGAAGGGAAAAGAGGTACAGGGTTTTCTCTTTCATTTGTGTTATTACTTTACTAAGAATGCTTTATGGCACTGACTTGTTTCCAAGTTACCTAGATCATTCTACGTATTAAATGGCAAACAAGTCTTTTTGAAAGGTGGTATTAAAACAATCTCACACATGCACTGAGCATATAGATATTCATCCTGTAGCTACTCCAAGCAAACACAGAGATGATACGCATATCATTAAAGACACTTGTAGAGGGTCTTCACCTCTTTCCTATTCTCTAATAAGTTAACACAGTCTTGAAATACTGTTCCAGCTTCCAGACACTGCACAACTTAAAAGGTTTGCACTGAAATAAATGACACATCATGCAGAAATATTTATACGCCCTCTCGTGAGACCCCACTTGGAGTTCTGTGTGCAGTTCTGGTGTCCCCAAAATAAGGACATGGAGCTGTTGGAACAAGTCCAGAGGAGGGCCACAAGGATGATCAGGGGACTTGAGCACCTCCCATATGAAGACAGGCTGAGGAAGTTGGGGCTGTTCAGCCTGGAGAACAGAAAGCTGAGTGGAGACCTCATAGCAGCCTTCAGTGTCTGAAGGGGGCCTACTAGGATGGGGAGATTCAGGTTAGATATAAGGAAGTTCTTTACTGTGAGGGTGGTGAGGCACTGGAACAAGTCGCCCAAAGAAGTGGTGAATGCTCTGTCCCTGGCAGTGTTGGACAGCGCCTTGGGCAACATGGTCTACCTAGTGTGAGGTGACCTTGCCCATGGCAGGGAGGTTGAAACTAGCTGATCCTAAGGTCATTTCCAACCCTACCCATTCTATGAATCTATGATTCTATGAATGCAAATAACATTTTTCTGAAAAAAATATTCCAGAATACAAAAGATTTTGTGTTAGCTTTTGAGGAGTATCTTTTAAAAGTGAATGTCACAGTTGTTCAGTATCTGAGCTGTAGCGATAACCTACAGCTAGACACAGGCTCTATTTTCAAAGTCAATGGGAAGGGATAGTTTCCTACAGGCTGGAGAAACATGTTGACAGCAAGCCTCTGAAACTTTTCCCCCAAGGAGATGCATGCAGTGAAGCATGTTTCCAGTGAGGCTATGCAATCTCCATCCTCAGAGATTTTCATGTCCCAGCTGGATAAAGCCCCAGTAAGACTAGGCTGACCTTATAGCTGACCCTGCTACGAGCAGGAGAAATGACTAGGTCCTCTCACAGGTCCTGTTCTACCCAAATTATTCTTACTCCCATCCCTAGTTTCTCACTACTATAGCAGCCCTTTGAGATGATGAATAAAAGATGATGGATTGCATGCTGTGAAGGTCTTCTTTAAAACTGCTTTCTCAGAGTCCCTTTAACTTTCAGTCAAACGATGGTAGCCAAAGAACATGGCTATACAGGACGAGATATTGGAAAACATGCAAGTGACAATTAAATAAATGTCTGCCATATTTCCAAAAAAAAAGAGAATATTTAATAGTAGATTGTGCAATGCAGGTAGCCAGTTTTCCTCTGCAGTAAAGACTTAAGACTTTCTCAGGGGCAAAAAACGAACACTTTGTTTACCAGTAAGAGCAGATCATAGCATATTATCATCATATAAAACTAAGATAAATATGCTGTAGCTTAGCACTTCTAGTTGAGTCTTTGAAGCAAAGTGACAACTGTGTACCTATCACAACATTACAATGCAATTAAAAGCATAGAATTAACAATGAAGAACTTAATACATTTTATATATCTCACATAACAAATATTCTCATCAAACACTTGAAAAAAGCAAAAAACTACACATCACAGAACACTGATCTTAAATGAACTATTATATTTTTACTTACATGATCTCCAGATACTAGCACAATATTGTCTTGCTATTGGCATGAATATTATTTAAGATTTGAAATCCTATTTTTGTATCATGTTTGCTAGTCTTAAAATTAGGAACAATAAAACCAGCATAGAACAGAGATACTAAGCTTGCCTATTGCATTCATAAGAACTTAGAATTCTTAAATAAGAATTTTTTTATTCTTAAATAGATTTTTTAAAATCTATTTTAAACTACAAAACCAAATAAATTAAAGACACAGAGTTACATGGCCACAGACAACATCCATTTTGAGCTCCTTTTGAAAGTATATACAAGGAAAGCTGCTAGGTTAATTTTTGGCCACATTTCTTCATCTCTGCAGCAAGAGATAAGTGACACAGATGAGAACACTGTTGGGCATCATCAAACTTCTACTATTTACATACCAACATTTGTGGTTTAGAGAATCTCTAGAAGTTTTCTTTAATATTCTGTGCATGATTTAATTTTATTTGCAACAACTGCAGTGTAATAAAACACCTTTTTTGGCAGTTGTAAAATATTGTGATTTCCTCCTAGTTGTTATATCAAAATTGCATTTACTTAATTCAAAACTATCACTCGTGTATCACGGTGTGAGCTGGAACTGTGGGTTAATGAAACTTGTGTATATTTCCTTTTATTTCAGTCTGAGTTAAATTTATAAATTATTAACGGGGTATTGAATTATGTTTTTATAAAAGTATAATACAGTAAGATAATAAATACTTAAAGTTTGTCTATAGCATGACTAATGAATCCTTAAAGCATGCTGCATCCCTGGAAGTGTTCAAGGCCAGGTTGAACAGGGCCCTGAGAAGCTGGTCTAGTGGGGAGGTGTCCTGCCCATGGCGGGGGAGTTGGAACTAGATGATCTTTAAGGTCCCTTCCAACCTTATCTGTTCTATAATTCCATGACTATCAGTTAGGACAAATGTAGTTAAATCCTGAAACACACAAACTAACTCTCCTACAGTATATAGCTTAGTCAGCAAGACATATTAAATAAAACTACTAAAGCATGAGAACTGATCAACAATGTTTATGCTTACACCTGTACAGTCCAGGGAAAAAATACTAGCACACTACACAGATCGGGAGTTTTAGTACCTTAAACACTCAACACTACAGTAAAAGGCTGAAGCAAAGTATGAAAAGATGTAGTCAAGTGTGGTAAGATGCAATATCAGTGATTTGTTAAGTGTGTTAGAAGTAGGTCTTAACTGTGTTAAAAAATAAAAGTGTTAAGTACTTCGCACACAGGCTTGCTTAATAAACACACATGGTCAGTTACAAAAGTGCAAATAGAAAGAATCAGCTATTGTTTAGGATCTAAGAAACATGAAAATTTAATGAGTGAATTGCTATTTAAGAGTACTCTATAAATGAAGTTAACATAGCTAGGGGGCCTACTGTTGAGCACAATCTTTCAAGCTGAGGAAAATGAAGAAACTTATTCAGTTCAGAACAGCCCTAAATTTAATAGTAGATATACACATTACATTGGTAATACTCAAACTTTTTAATTTTTTCTTAAGCTGTGGTTCCATCAGGATCTCTTGTATAACCATTTAACCTTTTTTTAAAAAACACTGAATTAACAACATTAATACAAATTTAAATTAATTCCAAAAGACTGTTTGGAAACAAAAAGGAAAAAGGAAGAACTGAAAGCCACAATACCTTTTACTGTGAACATGCATCACATGTACAATCTGGCCTAGAAGGAAAGGTGGTTTAAATACTGAGGTAGGTGGAAACTAGCAAAATACTTGAAAAAGGCAAGTTTACATCAAGCAAATAATGAACAATCCCACTGAAAAGAGCAGAATCTAACACTTTGGTGTGTGTGTGTGTGTGTGTGTGTCTTCTTGCCTTTAAAAATCATCCTTTTTCAGCTATTATTTATTTATTACTAAAGCCATGCAATCAAATTCTATTCTTAAGTTTGGAAATAATGGTAGAACAGTCCCAGGAAAAGGAGGCAGGAGTCTAAGTCTTGATCATTGTAAAGTCATTGTCTTGCTATTTTCCTCTTTCTTCCACCACCGAAAATTCAGAAACATTACAAACATTTAAAATGTTATCAAAATTTGCATGCTTTGCAGATGTGAATACAAACAGACTGGTTAATATTTGCCTTGTGGCTACAGTGATAAGGGGAATATGCTGCAGGCAGACAAGAGCTTGCTGTGAATTACTCTGTGAGCCCATCAAAAATTGCACAAATGATGAACACAGTTCTATGATTTTAGTGATATAATTCACCACTCCACAGAGCTTATTAGCTCAGGTTCAGAGCCACACTAACTGCTTTTAGTTTGCTAGAGTACAAAAAGAAACTGTCTTTCCTGATTATGCACACTCTGATGCCATATTCAAACCACCTTTACAAGCTATAAAGACAGCCTGTGTGACTCACATACATATGATTAAGATTTAAATTTATCATATGTACTAAAATTTCAAAAATAAAAAAAGGTTTTGTTTTGAAAATATTTCCCTAGTTACCTACAGAATTTTTTATGCTAAATAAAAATTGCAATGATGCTCTCAGCACATCAGAACCTTTGCTTACAAAATTTCCATTCAGAAGTACCAAGTTAACTTGACCCAGGTAATCAAGGTAAACACAAGACAGGTTTAAAGCCATCACCTTGCAAACCTATCCGACTTGAAATAAAACAAAGATCCTATAATAATTCTACTTACCACAGCCATTAATAACTTCAAAGATGCAGAGTGTACAGATTTGGGGGTCCACATCAAATAGAGACTGGTAACAAACCATCAATCTCTTCACGCATAATGAGAAGATAACATAAGGGAACCTAAGGCAGCACATGTGACTGCTTATTGACATCAGAATAAGGCAAACTTCAGAGAGGCCTCTAGTTTCCCCACCTTTTGCTCTTCATCTCACTAGTTTTGCTACTTTCTGGCACTTGCTTGCCCTTGTGCTACTAACAAAGCAGGGCAGCTCTGAATTTCAGGTTTTAACTCAGATAATTGTGTTGTCTCAGATTCAAAAAAGGAGGTGCAACCATCAAAAGCTTCCATTTTTATAACTTTCTCTCACATCAATTCAGACAGAATTTATTGTATGTTGGAGTGTCACACACTGTTCTCTCCAGAACAAATGAAAATGCTGACCTCTGCCCTCCAGCTGATACTCATGTTCCATGTGAAGGCATCCTCTGACTTTGTATTTCAGTCATCTGTGGCCTTCTGTACGACATCTTGAAAACACAGGAAAATTTACTTTCCAGCTTTTCTGGAACTGTATCTTCCCATCTCTTCAAAACTAGAGAGCTTTTTTGGACAGGAAGATTTCTTTTATTACCAGATTCTTTTGCACTAGAGAGGGTCCTACAAAACTTCAAAATCAAATCATTAGTGAGCTTTGTGCAATGTTTTTTTAAATTCCACATTAATTTTCCTCATTTTTTGACAGCTTTTTTGTCTTATCTCTTAGTACCCCACCCAATACAAAACATACAAATAGGATAAATTGAGAAGACATCTAGTCAAGACGAAGGATGGAAACCTGAATTACACAAGCATTTTGCTTCCTTTCTCTCTTAATAATAAATAAATAAATAAACAAATGAAAAAATAAATAAATCGGTCTCGTTCGGTGCATGCTTGTAGACTGGTGTGACACTCAAGCAAACCTGTGACTACAACACTCCATGACACACACCTCACAGTCACAATCTGTTCCTGTGTTAATATACTGTTGTGTCATGATAGATGTCTTTCAATGTAATCTAAATGTCTTTGAGTGAATTGATAGAAGTGCTCAGGTTTGCTATCTCATCTCCCCTGCTCAGACTGGAATACACATGTGGCTTTCTCTCAGAGTAAAACAAACACCAACCCCAAGACAAAACAGTCCAACTCTGACTCCTTCACTCTTAGCAACTCACATCACAAAATCTTCTTCCAAGCATACCGCAGGGACTTGCCTTATTTGGCAAAACCACACCTCAGCATTTGGCGTTCTTTTAATCCATTAGGGAACGAAGGTAATCCCTGCACAGACACTACTCCTGGAACCGACTCCCCCTGAATACTAACAGCAAGACGTTAAGCCAATCTGTACAGCTCAAAACCTCTCTGAGAAGAGTTGTCATTTCACCTCATGGACTGATGCTCTAAGTTGGGCAAGGGTACTGCATAGCATCCTATAGTGGAGGTCGTAGAAAAAACTGTACATAGTGCACCTGTCATTCAGTGGTTATGAGCATACCCCAGTTCTAGTCTTAATTCTCATTTTCATTCCCATGTTTACTTAATGCAATCTAAACTGAAGTTGCCAGGGGAGGGGAACCTCAATTCATCCTACTCCTACTAGGCTGATACCAATGCCAGAGAGAGATGCCCAGAGCCTGAAGACAGATCACAGGTCAGCAGGAGAGCACCTGAAGACAAGCACAAAGGAATTCCAGCCACTCCAGCCAGTAAGTTAGCTTCATCAGGGGCCCAACTCAAATACTCCTATGCAAATGCATGTACCATGGGGAATAAAACAAGGGGAGTTAGAGAAGTATGCACATTTGCAGGGCTACAACCTTTATTGGCATCACAAATAGGAGTAGAATGGCTACAACTGGATTGTTGGAATGGAAGGATACAGGCTCTTCTGGAAGGAATTGCAGGGAAAACAAGGTGGTGGTGTTACCCTCTATGTCAGTGACCAGCTAGAGTGCATGGAGCTCTGCATGGGGATGTATGAGGGGCCCAAGAAAGCTTTAAAATTTATGGCACCCTTCTGACCCATCACATTTCTTTGGTGCTAAATGGTTTTCCAATACAAGCTATATCTGTATTAACTGATACCAGAATATAAACCCTGAAATACCATCAATTTTCCAATTATTAAACAAAGCCCACAAAATAACCCAGGAAGATGCATATAATTTTAATAATATAATACATGTATATATCCAAAATATAGACAGATAATCTATTTTTGTGCATAATTCTAAGCCTGTTGTAATATCTGCAACTCTACCTTAGGTAATTTAATTTCATACTGTATCAAGAACATACTATCTCAGTTTTATTTAAAATATAATTATTCTTTTGAAGAATTTGTAAAGAAAGATGATAAAGTTAAAAGAAATTCTTTGCCCAGGTGGGATTTCTTAAGAAGTTTTTAGTAAGCAAATCAATAAGTGTTTGCAGATTGAAAATCTGATCACACTCATGATTATCCCAAAAGGAAGCTGTGAAATTGTCATTTCAGTGAAAAGATTTCATCAGAATTAGTTAGCTGTCCCTGAAAATTGCTAAAGGATAGGGGATGTGGCAGGTGTAGCAAAGGCAGTCAGAATCAATATAACAATACTGTGTGCTATTTATACTATCAGGCCTTTAGCTTATTTGTAATGTCTGTTATAAGAAAGGTTAAAATTTCCCTTATGCTTCAATAAAATATTCAAACAAGATTGGATGATTATCTGGGGAGGGCCTGAGGAGCTATGGATAAGTATGACATTGTGATATGAAGTTTTATTTCTAGTTCATCATCTGTGAATTTAGAGCACCAGTACTCTCTGAAAGCTATTGGATTCACTTTTTGGCCCCCAGCCCACCCACCCCCCCAAATTCTCCCCACTGTTTACCTTACTTTTACTAAAACAGTTGCTGGTGTGAAAAAGTAACTGCTTATTAAGACTGTTTCTTGATATTTCTCCATATAAATGATTGATAAAGTTGACCTTCTATAGAAACAAAGCCAAAATCTATCTTCATGAAAGTTTTAGAGACCCCAAAAGCGAAATTATGATTACTATCCTATGTCTTCTCCGTGGGCACAGCAATATCCAGATGCCATAATTTCCGAGAGATTTCACTCGTGACACCATGTTTAGCTAGCTGAGGACTCAAAGTTCCATTTTACAGGACGCCATTGTTAAAGACAGCGGTGCAGGCATCTGCTCGTCCAGCAGCTGCACACTGGAATAATGACAGGCAGGAACAGTCAGAAATTAAGAATTCTAGAATTTACTCCTGTGACCTGGCTTTAGCCAGGCCCAAGGTATCCTGCTGCTTACAGCCACCTTTAGCATCTAGCTGTGGCTCTCTCAATACCCAGTATTTTAATTGCTACCATATGACCTCCATTTTTTTCTTTCTCTCAATTACATTTGGGTTCATGCTGCAACCACCATTCACACCTAATAATTTCAGCTCAGATACTAGTAGCCATCTACAACTATCCCTTAGCTGTTCTTAGAAACCATATTTTTGTGCATGCCAAGTCTGCCAACATCTTATAACTTCTTTACTTTTTCATCAAGAAAATGATGTTATCTGAGAACATGCTGCAATGAAGCCATATCCCATGCATGGAAGAAAATTAGGAATGTAAAAAATAAAAATAACTTGTTATCCAGAGTAAATGCACAGATCTTTGTGTGCCTTCCTCACATCAGTGGATGAAAGAGGGGAACTGACTTCCGCCAGTTCCATTTCTGTAGGCCTACATGGAATATTGCACATAATTTTGCATTTTTATCACCCATGGATAAGCTAATAAATATTTTGACTTTATACGTATTTTTGTATTTTGTATTACGTTTGACTTAATATATATTTTGACTTGTTCTGTTATAAAATCAGAACAGAATCAAATCAAACAATAATTTCAAAAAAAAAAAACCCACACAACAAAACACAACAAAAAAAGACACCACAAAAACACCCTAAAAGCTACAGCTTTCTTTTTTCTCCTTTGTTTTTATTGTTGTCTTGAACACTTCCTCATCTCTCCTCCTTTTACTATTACTATGTAAGCATGTTTCACGTATAGTATGAGCAAAATATTAGCTTGAACTGAAGCTACAATTCAAGGACTTACTTGCTTTAAGACAAGTCTCTCTAGTGGGTCCAGAAGACAGCACAAATTACTCATTAAAACTGGACAGATTACTAACATGGTCATGAGAACTATGTACAAGACATTAAGATTATGAAGTTGATGGGCACTTTATTATTTTGTTCATGCTGTTTTTTTTCATTGATGTAGCACTTTGTTCCTTCTTGTGGCATCAATACTAGATCTTTATCAAAAGAGAATAGATGCCAGAATTACACGTCAGATTAACAGTGAATGTAGAAGGCAGTAACATGGATATTGTTCACAGACATGCCTGTACATTGAGTATGGGATTGCCCAAAGCAGAATAAACTATACAACCTCCCCATTCAGTAATCTCAAATTCTGGAAGAGCAATCCCACCTCCTATTTCCTTAATGTATATAACTCCCTTCCACAGAGAAATTTGTGCTGTCAAATATCAAATGTCATCTAAGAATAAAAACTTGCTACCACTTGAAGGAAAAACTCTTGTGGAAACAGAGGAGAGAACTACTAATTAGTAACAACTCTGTGACAACTGGAATGACAATTTTACGATCATAACAAAAATAAACATGAAGATATTTTCTTCATTCCCATATTGTACTGAGGAGAATAAAAAGTACCTTTTGTGGTCTCAGAAACAGGTAAGCATTTTGCTTCATGCAAATAAACAATTACTACATTTAACTATGAGTGGCCTTCTGAATGGCCTGAGATCCAAGAAAACAAATGAAGAGGTAAAAGCACAGGAAGAGCAAGGAGCTGTAAACAGATGCTAACAACTAAAGGTGCTTCTCAAAATAAAATATATGATCTAGTTAACCAATATTGACATAATGGTCCCTTCCTGCATACAGGATCAATACAGCAATGGCAGGACACACCTGCTTCAAATACCACATGGAAAGGACATTTCACTGGCTGGGATCACTCCCTTGTATCGCTTGACCCATACCACACCAAACCCTAGGGAAAAGGCACTCTGTCTCGGCTAGATGCTAAGCTACTTGATTCATACTACAGCTCACAAATATCTTAAAAATCAAGCCCAGCACATACAAAAAACCTCAAAAGCCTTTTCAGACACCTTCATTTCAATTGAGGCCACTAAGCTGATCTCAGATCCTACAGACTCCTGTTGTGTTTCAGGTCTACTGTGCTTATAACACTACCAGGAATCAATCTGTCATTCTTTATACTGCTGGGGAAAGCTCTAACATTTAATCAGAATTTCCTTTACAGGTCTTTATAACTTACTGTGGAGAATAATATCAGGAATAAGATAATTACATAAGTAGCTGTTTGGCTAAACTACAGTGAAAACTGTAGTCAAGCTTTAATCAAGCTAACAGAAAGCAGAATTACTGGAAAAACGTTAAGAATGAGTAGAAATAAATGAAACCTGGCTTTTACTTGCAGAAATCAGGAAGCCAATGTTATTGCAGACAGACGTATGTTACCTCATATAGAATAAATTAAAAATACACAATTTTCCTCTCATAGACACACATATTAAGATGGCTTTGTACTAGTGATTATAGGAGCTCTGCTACAAGGCTTCTAGCACTGAACCAGACTTCATGTTGAAATGCCAGTTTACAAGTGCTTTTTAATCTGCGAAATTTATTTTCTGAACTTAGATGACTTAAGCTACAAATATATCAGACAACTGATGCCTGTCAGTGTTCTCTGAAAAGAACAGCTCTAGAAATCTGGTAACATAACTAGCACAAAACTTGGCTTATCCAGTGAAAAAGGGGAGCGCAGCCAGTATGCAAGGATGCTGGTCCCCTGGAGTGACAGACTTGCTCACAAACAGCTGAGTCTCTGAAATACTGTGAAAATACAGCTACTATGAAATACAGTTCACAGCTCCAAGCAAGCACCTGAACTAGTAGTAAAAGAAATGCTGACTGAAATTACATCCTTTGTGCAATGCCTATTAGGGAAACAGACTACATTACAAGGCCCCTCTTTTATCACCCAATCACCATAAAGATTTTATCACAAGACTGAGGAACAGACCTTTTTTTTTTTTTTTCTCTAGCACATATGAAAACTTACCATATGCTCATAATAAGTTAAATATTACAAAATATCTCAAGCTTGGAGGTAAAAGAGTGATAAGAAGGCCATGAGGATGAATTTTAAATATATTTTCCTGAGTAAATATGGAAATCCTCCTCATCTGAAGAGAAACATGGAAATTACCAAAACTCCTCCTCACATTTCTGAGACACTCAATATCTCCCACTGCCTTATAAAACCCACTACAAACCCATCTCAATCTTGCTCAGTGTTGTACTTTAATCTCTCAGACCACCTTCACGATTGCCCTTAAACTTTTGCTCTGCAAATTCAATTTTAGACCATAGTGAGATCTGCAGGAGTTGAATGAAAGACTTATGCCTCCAATCTGGTGCTTTGTATAATCACATTCAGCCATAAATCCTTCTGAAATCACAAAAGCCTGACCAATATAAATGAAGTTAATTATAGCGCTGTTTTAACATGGGTATGTAGGTTATGCAACTCAGAAGAATAACTCTGTAACCATTTTAATGGGGGTCATCATTATTCAGAGAGACATTTGAGAGAACATTCTATATGGCTTAATAATTTAAAAAGAAAGGTTTCAGCAATCACAAAAAATATTTTTATGTTCTCTATAGAACAATGTGTCTTCACTACCATGAAATAGAGAAGACAACAGAAAGCATCAGAAAGAAATAGGAAAGATCTTCTCATCACCTTTAAGTTCCTGCTGGGCATTTAAGCTGAAATGGCCTTTTCCTAAAGAGAAATTTAAAAGCTCTTCTTAACTGAACATGTATCAGACTTAATCAATAGGCAGCTAGGGATCAAATCTTCAAAACTAGGCAGCACCCAGCAGCTCTTATTATGACCTGAATGTCCAGTTCAGCAGATGTTCAAGCAACTAGAACAATTTTGGGACTTAAGATTGACCTTGTCACAGACAAAAGACAAAATGTTTTGTATAAGCACAATTTTTGTTCCCCCCTACCATTCTATCCTAAAGAAAAAGTTCCCTTGGCTCCTGGACACTAAAAAAAAGGCTTATAAAACTTAAAATAGATCATACTGCTTTTGTGGTGTATCAAAATCCCAGCAGTTGTAAGGTATCATATTTTACATTGACAATTGCAAGAAGCAATGTTTCATTGATAGGTTCTTCTATTCCAGCTCTCAAAGTACAGACTTTGAACAAAAATATACTTTGTGTTGAGGATATGTTTCCCACCTCATGAAAATCTGATTCTGATAAGTCACATATCTCCATTAAAAAAAAAGAACAAACCCTAACAGCATTCCTAAAGTGTATACAGGTGCTGAGAAAAGCCATCATAAAACAGCTAAAACGTCCAAAGATTAGGACCATGCTGGTATGCCAATACATTTTCACACACGTTTTCCCAGGACTTCCCCCGAAGTTGCACAGCAGACCCCAACTAGAAATTAAAATAAAGACATCATCTGCCTCCTGTCCTCAGTGAAAACTCCTTCATTGGCAGCCACACAAGATAAGAAGAGAACATGTCTGAAATTAATGAAGCAGACAAAAAGCCGTATGCTAGAAGGAGGCATTAAGTTTGGTACTGAATGAAGAGGGAAGGAGAGTTACAGCCAGCTGAGACAGGAGACGGAACAACTCAGTTTACCAGCCTTATCTCCTCCCTTTATATTACTTTCAACTATCAATCAGTTAAAACAAACCCCACAAACATGGCCCACTGTTTTAAGTATCTGCAGGAACACCTCTCCAACAGCATCCACAGTTTCTGGGAAAGACAAGGTCAAGATGGACAGGGTCAAAGAAAAAAAGTCTGATGCTAGTCCAGAAAACCCTTTTGATAAGAAAATGAAATCAACAAAAAGAAACCAAAATGATGATTTTTTTTTTTATTCTTCTAAAATGACGAAGAGAGGAGACAGGATTGCCTCTAACACAGGATCAGTCCTGATTCTAGACACCTCCCGAATTAGTGGCCCTCTGTACAATTTATAAACTGACTTAGCTGCTGCAAAAAGACTAGCTAAAGCTTTTTCCAAACAAGTTACATATGCAGTTACATATTGATGATACAATGGAATAGTCATGGTTTTGACATGTGCTTGAGAATATGAGCAAAATTGTAATTTTGGGAGTATTGAAGAAGGGAGAAGAATTCTGTATAAACTTTTTTCATGTTATGAGAAACAAAATGGTTTTCTTTCCCAGTATGTTTGGCACAAAAATCTCTAAGAAAGCTTGAGAAAATGGGGTCTTAAGTTTAAGTTTTAAGCTTCAAGCTTCTAAAATGTCTCTGAGTCCAGCTCCATTCCAACAATGTTTTATGTCCATAGTGCACTTCTCCATTGAAAATTTAGTCATAAGAAATGCCACTGGGGGGGTTCAAATGTCCAGTATTCAGTAATTAACAGGTCAAAATGCTCAGTCTGTATGCTAAAATAAAACTACCAATTAATATTATATTTAGAAGAATCCCTGAGGTGTAAAACCTGACATACTAAGGAAAAGCAGAAAAGTCATACTGGATTTTTAATTATACATTACCAGAATTGGTTCAACCAAACTGATTACAGCCTTGGGGACACACACTGGCAGCTCCACTGACCAAAGGTCACTGGCTGGAATTTGGTAAGCAATGCCTTAATGCGGGAAGGAAATGGGTTATAAGCAGGTTCCAGAGCAGAGGGCCAAAACTGAGATTTTGAAGGGAAAAATTGTCGACTTCTTCACAGACACACCTTCATATTGAACTCTAACATTAGACACTTCTTTGATAGTTCACTAAAATTTATACTTAGAGAAAAAGTAAAACGTAACAACTTTACAAGTGCTCTGGAAGGGTTTCAGCTTCATCTGTTTTAGACAAAGAAATACGTGGCACTAACGTTCCTTTGACTAATAAAAATGCTCTCTGACACACTACACTTATTTAATGGCTATTTCAATTCAAGTATTAAAAGCTATGTAAAGCTGAAAAAAATAATCAAAAATTAAACCCTGTTAAAGGGTACTTTTGCAGCTCTAGTCTTGAGCGAAGAAAAGAAACTTTGTGCATTTAATAATTCAAGCTTTATAAGCAGTAGGAAGTTATACACACAGCAGAGCTTTTGATAGGCATTACCTGTAATTGCAAATGCTTCAATAAGCACAAGTTTGGACTGTTTAAGTCACCAATGCATTTTTAGAAGAGGGAATTAGAGATACCCATTCCAGGTCATTACTCCTGGAAACCAAGGAGATTTCCTACTGCTACAATAGGTGGATACTAAAGAACTATCCTTCCACCCTGGCAGGTTGTACACACTCCCTCTATTATTCCCTCTGCATTATTATATAAAATTCTTTATAATTGAAAAATAAACCTGATTATCAATATGTCCTTCTGGACTGCACAATGCATATCTGTAACATCATTTCATCTCATTTGAAGGTTCAGGAAATCCAATTTCCATGGGCTTGAAATCTGTTCCCCTTTCATTCTGCCAAACCGAAGCACAGAACTGTTTGTTCATTGGGGTGTTTATTATTAGAATGTCTAGCACAAAAAGGGAAAAACATCCAAAAAAGGCTCCCAGCTACAATTTTACTCTGAAGTCACACTGATAGCAGGCAGTATTTAACACATTTGAATGTCATCAACCTACTTTGCCATAGAACATAGAAAAGAAATTAGTAGATGCATTCCGAGATGTGGATCTCCAGGTTTCACCCCTTCCCAAAAGACATCTTGTGAATCCTGTACGGTACCCAAGAATATATTTTATCTGTGAAATTTTTCATCATATTCCCTCTGCATTTTCATAGATGTAAAATAACAAATGGAATGAGATATTTATCTACAGAAAAAAGGATTTATATTTTAATGGCCATATATGAAGCACTGATATATCTTAATATATCACTTCTGCTCAGTAAGCTCATTTCTATTAGTCACAACACCCTTTTGACCTCAGAACTGGCTGCATTATCTTTTAAAATTTTTGTCAGAATTTTTTTTATATATATATATATTTTTCTTTTTTCTAAACCCTTCAAATGAACTGTTCTTCTGAAAGATTGTATATAATTTTCTGGCTTCCCTCTTCCGTACAGTGTAACCCATGCTGCAGAGCCAGTGAAGGCCTGCACAGAAGGTAAACCTTGACTGTCAATTCCCTATAAAGGAATAGGCTGGTTGACCTCAAAAACCTGCAGGTTTTCTTCTTTCTGTCCCCAAAAGAAGAACCATAAATTATTTTCTGTATCTTCCTTTAAATGAACCCAAAAACATATGAAGTGAAACATTAGGCATTTATGAGAGAAATATCATTTGCCCTGTACACCGACTAATGATAGCCTCATTTCAACAGATTACAAAACTCCATCAGTCATCTATTTTGAGAGAATAATACTTCTTGGTGACAGGTTGATGACTAACAAAGTAAATGAGGGCCAGGAGCAAACTAAATGAAAGCAATTATATGCCAAGAATCACCAGTTTAAAGGAACATGCATCAACAACTGCAAGCAAAACTGAGGAGAACACAAGTGCTGGGCAGTCAACACAACTTAGAAAGATCAAGCACTACTTTCCATGTTGGTGGATGTTAAGAATAGCACAACATAGCTAGATTTGTTGAGGGAGGTGATTGTCCTACTGTACATGGCACTGGTGTGGCCCCACCTCAAGTTCTATGTGCAGTTTTGGGCACCTCAATAACGAGGACATCTGTGTGTCCAGCAAATGGAAACCAAGACGGTGAAAGGTCTTGAGGGCAAGACTTACCAGGAGCAGATGAGGTCACTTGCTTTGTTCAGCTAGAAGAGAAGGCTGAGGAGGAAACCTCATGCTGTCTACAACTTCCTCAAGGAGGACAGCACAAGGGACGTGCTGATGTCCTCCCTCTGGTGACCAGTGTTAGAACACATGTAAATGGAATGAAGCTATCAGGGGAAGTTTGGATCTGACATTATGTCTTGGGTTCAGCAGTAGCAGTTATTTTTCTCCTTTGTGGTAGCTGGTGCAGTGCTGTGTTTTGACTTCCAGCCTGGGAACAGTGCTGGTGATACCGATGTTTTTGGTTGTTGCTAAGTGATGTTTACCCTGACCAAGGACTTTGTGAGGCTCATGCTCTGCCAGGGAGGAGGGGAAGCCAGGAGGAAGCAGAGATGGGGTGCCTGACCCAGGCTAGCCAAAGAGGTATTCCATACCACAGCACGTCATGCCTGGGGTGGAGGGCAACTGGGAGTTACCCGGAAGGACACGGGCTTCTGGGTCAGACTCGTTTCTTGGCCGGTGGTATCGTATTCTCTTCCCTTGTTATTTTCTCTTATCATTGTTGTTGGTGGTAGCGGTGGTGATTTGTATTGTACATTGGTTGCTGGACTGTTCTTGTCTCAACCCGTGGGAGTTGCACTCTTTCGATCCTCCTCCCTGCTCCTCCGGGAGTGGGGAAGGGGAGAGCCCCTGGGGATGGGGAGGCAGCCTCGACTGCTCTCAGCCTGGCACCACTCACTGGGAGTGAGTGAACAAGCTGTCTGGCTAGGGTTTAAACCACGACACATCAGGAAAAGGTTCTTCACTAAGAGTGTGGTCCATCACTGGAACAGGTTTCCCAGGGGAAGTGGTCACAGCATTAAGCCTGTCACAGTTCAAGGAGCATTTGGATGACATTCTCAGTCATATGATTTAGTTTTAGGTAGTCCTGCGAGAAGCAGGAAGTTGTGCTCTATGATCCTTATGTGTCCCTTACAATTTGAGATATTCTATGATGCTAAGAATCTCAGCAGAAAAATAGCATTGGTGGCTCAGAAAAGTGTCATAAACAATACAATTAAGGTACAAAGGTGTTCCATCTATTGTGGAAAAGGTCACAGTTTGGAGAAAAAAAGAAAAAAGAAAAAAGCACGACATCAGATATTATGCATCTGCTCAATTAATGCTTTGTCCTTAAAATAATAGCTCCTTTACAGAAGACAAGCTATTTAGGAATAAATAACAACACACATATCCTTTCAGAGATGACCTGCCAAGAAATGAATTGAATATATCTCACCTGGGTCAGAGCAAATCCAGGCACAGCTACAGGCTGGGCAGAGAAGAACTTGGGGGTGTTGGTCAATGAGAATATGAACACGAGCCAGCTTCAGTGTGCGCTCGCAGCCCAGAAAGCCAACTGTATCCTGGGCTGCATCAAAAGGAGTGTGACTGTCGTGGTTTAAACCCAGTCAGGCAATTCGTTCACTCACTTCTCCCCCACTTCTTGCCCTCCCCTTGCTCCTGGAGGGACGGAGAGGAGAGTCAAAAAGAATGCAAGTCCCACGGGTTGAGATAAGAACAGTTTAGTAACTAAGGTATAACACAAATCACTACTGCTACCACCAATGATAATAATGATAAAGGAAATAACAAGGGAAGAGAATACAACACCTCACCACCAGCCAACCGATAACTCGCCCCCCAGGCCCGACCAAGCACCGACCCATACCTCCTCCAGCCCTGCAGTCTCCCAGCCCTTCCGGCTAACTCCCAGTTACCTCCTGGGCATGACGTGCTGTGGTATGGAATACCTCTTTGGTCAGTTTGGGTCAGGTGTCCTGTCTCTGCTTCCTCCCAGCTTCCCCTTCTCCCTGGCAGACCATGAGGCTCACAAAGTCCTTGGCCATACCAAAACATCGCCATCAGCTCTGTTCCCGAGCTGAAAGTCAAAACACTGCACTGCACCAGCTACCAAGAAGGAGAAACATGACTGCTACTGCTGAACCCAGGACATTATCCACCCCTTATTCCATACCATTCACGTCATGCTCAGATCCCACGTTTTCAATATACCATCACTCTTATCTAAATGCATGGACCAGTAGCTCTAAAGCTGCTGCGTCCATCTGGTCCATGACGCCAGGCTCCATCTCTTGTAACAGTCTTTCAGAGCAGGAGAGACTGTGTGCAGTGGTCACACTTGTGAATAACCTGGGCAATAGTGTCCATTGCTAAGTTCACCCCTCGATCATGAGTCCATCTCTGTGTTGCATCTCTGCTCTGATGGCCTGAAGTGCCATGGGCCCACCAGGCTCAAAATAATTCACTGTCCCCTTCAGCAGTTTCTGCAGCTTGTTGCTGGGGACTCCATACAGCTGCCTTCCATCTCCGATGCTTCCAAAGCACTGGAGGGGCCCAGTGGACTAGATACCTGCCCATACTGCCCCACACACCCTGCCACTCATGACTGTCCAGCCTTGGGGAAAATCTCTTGGTCCCCCTGCATCATCGTCTAACCCCAGACAAGACCCAAACCTGACTCTGCTTAACTTTTGAGATCAGACAAAATGGTTGTGGGTAAAACACACTCTGTGTGTGTGCCAACATGCTGATCCCCATCACAATCAGCAGGCAGGTCCCAAGGATACCCAAAGGCCATTCAAAACCGTCAGAACTCTCAAACGATGCTGCTGTACTTGTCACTGGGGCTGGTGTAGCTGCTGTGCTTGCCGGCTCTCCCACCACCAGCTTCTCTTTTCCTGAGTCCAGCTCTTCCTCCTCTGCCTTGCTGGGAAATGCTGTGTGGTCTCCTGCATCCTCCTGGGGCTCGGCGGGCGGCTTCCGGGGGATGCTCTCAGCCGTCTCAGGGCTGGGTTCGGCCCTGTTGGCAGATCCTCTGGTGTTGATCAACCAGGTGGCCTTTGGTAAGTGTGTATCCCAATGCTTGAAAGTTCCCCCACCCATTGCTCTCAGTGTAGTTTTTAACAGCCTATTGTACTGTTTGATTTTCCCAGAGGCTGGTGCATGGTAGGGGATGTGATATACCCACTCAATGCCATGCTCTTTGGCCCAAATATCTATAAGGTTATTCCGGAAATGAGTCCCATTGTCTGACTCAATTCTCTCTGGGGTGCCGTGTCGCCACAAAATCTGTTTCTCAAGGCCCAGGATGGTGTTCCGGGTGGTGGCATGGGGCACAGGGTATGTTTCCAGCCACCCGGTGGTTGCTTCCACCATGGTAAGCACATGGCGCTTGCCTTGGCGGGTTGGTGGCAGTGTGATATAGTCAATCTGCCAGGCCTCCCCATATTTATACTTCAACCATCGTCCTCCATACCAAAGAGGCTTTAACCGCTTGGCTTGTTTAATTGCAGCACATGTTTCACCCTCATGAATAACCTGGGCAATAGTGTCCATTGTTAAGTCCACCCCTCAATCACAAGCCCATCTATATGTTGCATCTCTGCTCTGATGGCCTGAAATGTCATGGGCCCACCGGGCCAAAAATAATTCACCTTTATGTTGCCAATCTAAGTCCATCTGAGCCACTTCAATCTTAGCCGCTTTATCCACTTGTTGGTTGTTCTGGTGTTCCTCAGTGGCCCGACTCTTGGGTACATGGGCATCTACATGACGTACCTTCACCACCAGGTTCTTCACCCGGGCAGCAATATCTTTCCACAGTGCAGCAGCCCAGATGGGTTTACCTCTGCGTTGCCAGTTGCTCTGCTTCCATTGCTTCAACCACCCTCACAGGGCATTTGCCACCATCCATGAGTAGAGGTAAAGAACTGGCCACTTTTCTCGTTCAGCAATGTCCAGGGCCAGCTGGATGGCTTTCACCTCGGCAAACTGACTCGATTCACCCTCTCCTTCCGCAGTTTCTGCAACTTGTCGTCCAGGACTCCATACAGCTGCCTTCCATCTCCGACGCTTTCCCACAATACGGCAGGACGCATCGGTAAACAAGGCATACTGCTTTTCACTTTCTGACAGTTTATTATATGGTGGGGCCTCTTCAGCGCGCATCACCTCCTCCTCTGGTGACATTCCAAAATCTTTGCCCTCTGGCCAGTCCATGATGACTTCTAGAATGCCTGGATGACTGAGATTTCCTATTCAGGTTCGTTGTGTAATTAGTGCAGCCCATTTACTCCATGTAGCATCAGTTGCATGATGTGCAGAGACCCTGCCTTTGAGCATCCAGCCCAGCACGGGCAGCCGGGGTGCCGGGAGGAGCTGTGCTTCAGTGCCAATCACTTCCGAAGCAGCTCGAACCCCTTCATAGGCTGCCAGTATCTCTTTCTCAGTTGGGGTATAGCTGGCCTCAGATCCTTTATATCCCCGACTCCAAAAGCCGAGGGGTCGACCTCGAGTCTGCCCTGGAGCTTTCTGCCAGAGGCTCCAGGTAGGACCGTTCTCCCCAGCTGCAGTGTACAGTACATTTTTTACATCTGGTCCAGTCCGGACTGGTCCAAGGGCTACTGCATGAACTATCTCGCGTTTAATTTGCTCAAAGGCTTGTTGCTGCTCAGGGCCCCATTTAAAATCATTCTTCTTCCAGGTCACATGATAGAGAGGGCTTATAATTGAACTGTAATTTGGGATGTGCATTCTCCAGAACCCCACAGCACCCAAGAAAGCTTGCGTTTCTTTCTTATTAGTTGGTGGAGACATTGCTGTTATCTTGTTGATCACATCTGTGGGGATCTGTCTACGTCCATCTTGCCATTTTATTCCCAAAAATTGAATCTCCTGTGCAGGTCCCTTGACCTTACTCCGTTTTATGGCAAAACCAGCTTTCAGCAGGATTTGGATTATTTTCCTCCCTTTCTCAAAGACTTCTGCTGCTGTATCGCCCCACACAATAATATCATCAATGTGTTATCCAACTGAATTTGCAGATACTTTTACATAAAGAAAATCCCTTCAATTCACAATTCATTACCTTATGCCTCGCACTGGCTACCAGTTGCCTGAAGAAATTTTTTGTAGGGTAAGATGAAATTACTTCCTTATGCCCAGCTCCACCACACCAAGGCTTAACATCTATTTCTAAGCATTCATTTGCCTGGTGCTACGGACCTTACAAAGACAGTTTGTAGGCCTTTACCAAGTAGAAATTTGCAAAAACTTTCTGCCAAAAAAGGTGCTTATTAATGCTTATGTCATGGTTTAAATAGTCGAACTCTAGTTTACTATTTAATAAATCTGGCATTTCACTCACTTCCATTAACCAAGCACTCCGTTTCTACCACAGAGTCACAGTGAGCCTAAAGGAAAGCAAAAGCAAATAGTTGAATGCCAGAAGAAACCTGGCACAGTTGCATGCTGTCACTTCATCTCTTCTGCCTGTTCACTGAAAAATTTATGTGCCCATTACTACCTGTGATGATTATAAAGATGTCATTTACTCAGTCTAAAGTGGATGTCAGAATATACATTGCCTTGATGACAGCAATAAAGAAATAAAAAAAAAAAAATCACTTCAGGATAAAAGTGTCTAAAATTGCCATGAAATTCCCATTACCTCTGGACTTCTGATAAAAATCACAACCTTAGCAATCAGTACATCTGAACCAGAAGCAAGTGAAGTATTAACCAGGCCACTGGTAAAAGGAAACCAACTCTAAAGTCAACAAGAAATCATCAAGAAAAGAACTGAAGTCTGGATTACACTTACAGATTAACCCCACGCAAGTAGCACAAGATTTGGCCCAGACTTCCTAAAACCATACATTAAATAAATTTGGCAGGAATCATTTAACATTTGTTCTTCTAATACTTATAAATTTGCTTTCACCATTGTATGCTGTATGGCGTGTTACAGTACAATTTTAAGAAATTAAACCTTTCTGAGCAGGATCTTAGAGGCACAGAATTACCTTAAATAATGGCATGACACTAGTTGAACTTACTCCCCTGGCTTTCTTGAGCTCTGATGCTAGTTTTATCCACCTGCAGGCAGTGCTGCAGGACTTAATGCTGCAAGACATGGCTGGCGCACACACTTGTGTTCTCTCTGACCTCTACTGTTTGTTTTTTTCCATGAAAAATATTCCTTTTTTTTGTTTCCATTCTAATGTAAAAATGAAAATTCAAAGTCTCTGACATTGCCTATAAAAGATACAAAAGCATACTACATATATGCAGATACTCCCATGCGTAGCAGTTATTGACTAGTCTCAATAACAAAGATAATTAGTGTTTTTACAGATGTTTCTTGCTAGTCCTATTTTCCCTATTCTTATTACAATATTTTCCTCTAAAAATAGATCTAATCCTTCAGGTTCCTGTTTTCAATATCTGCTTTCAGGGTAATTTTGGTTGTGTACTCACTTATTCCAGTAAAACACAAATTTTGCACCTATTTCCTCGTGGAGTAAAGCCTAGTGAGAACAAAGCACTGGAAGTTCTCATTACAAGAACACTCTCCCCAAAGCTTTACAAATGTGACAGTCCATATATTTCTCTTGACAAAAGGAAAAATAAAGAAAAAGAGACAGTAAATTACTGTAAAACCTCTTCTGAACTTTAAGCTATAATGCAAACACTACATAGGAAAATGCCTTCTTTACCTGAATCTTTCCACCTTTATATCTTACGTTTATATACGACCACACAGATGCCACAATAAAAATGATAATTTCAGTGTAAACACAAAGGTGAAAATCCACAAAAGATTTCTGAGAAGCTGTTCTTAGCTGTTATATATTACTCATAAGTGTATTGTACTTCAGGTTTTCGTATGATACTGAGAACACTTAACACTGGCAAAACTGTATGCTCTTGCAGGTAGCAAAAAGGGCTTTTTGTGTTCCTTGTCTGCCAGCAACATTACAACTGAGCTACACTGCCTGCTGGATCATCATATGCCAGCTTTTCCTGTAGAAAACAACTGTAGGAAGCAAAATGTGAAACAGACAGACAAGTCTAATATGAAGCATTAGATATTAAGTACACACTCACACATATATGCAGCTACTAATGGTTCTTCACCAACTGGATTGCAAGCTCAAGATGCACAAAACACAGAATATATTACCGTTTATTTCTTGTACTGCCAGAATGTAGCATATTGATTAAATAACACTTCTTCAATTTTATCATTATAAAACCAGAAAAGATCATACAAATTTATAACTTCTATATTTATAGCAATCCAATTAAATAAAGAACTGTTCTTCCCATTTTACAGAAGGACACTGGGCAGAGGACAGACTGAGAATGCTGTTAATTATAAAATCAAGTTTATGGTTGAGATGGGAACGAAATGCATTAGTCTAATCTTACTTCAAGCACATACTACTTTTAGGAGGCACAAACTGAGAAATAACAAGATCAGCATTGCAATTCTGATGAATTACACATGGGTAATTTGAGAACATTTTGTGATGATCCGCTACAAAGTTCAATTGATAACTTTAACCCACTTGTCAGACTCTCACACCCTCATCCAGTTTGCCTCCACCAGTTGAGCAGAAGTTATCAATGGGCACCATTGACATCACACTAGCCAGCAGGAAGTCAATAATTTGATCTTATATGTTTAAAATACGGACAGATTTTGACTGTTTTATTCTCCTACCTCATCCTTCATACACTGCCTCTCTTTTCCAAACCTCATCCCACAGGCAGGCATGCACATATGGCTCCCAGACTGCTCCCAGCTCCAGGGCTTTCAAGATGGTGGAAAATATCTCTTACTCTTTAGGTAATGCAGTGCATTTCTCATCTCAGTTAGGGACTCTGGTCTCAGCTCTAGGCGGGGTTAAGTCCTATACATTCACAAGCAGTAGGAAATTCAAGACAAATCAGAAAACCCCAGAACCAAGTCAAGATTCTTGAAGTCTGAGTGACTGTATTGTCTGACTTCTAAAGGTGCACCCTTCTAAAGCACTTGACTGGGGGTAGGGGTGCTGTTAAACAAGTCAGTAGACAGGTGACATAGCTTAGGCTCTGTCTGGGTAGAAGTTATTGATCAGAATATGAAGGCTATGTGCTGTAGACACTGTTCTTTTGCCCTCTCTTTTCTCCCCAAAGTGAAGAGACAAAGAGATTTAGGTTGCTGTTCTCAGAGGTTTGTATAAGATCTGGGAAAACAAACTTTCTGTACATAAATGACAAGCCATTAGATACACAATCCTTATCCAGTCAGACAAGAAATCTTAGAAAAGCCTTAAGGGCTTTTGAAAACAACAGCCATTTCACCATAGCTTGTGAAAAACAGTACTACTACATTGAAAGAGAACCATGTATAGAAATGCTTTTATTGAGATTTTTTTTTTTATTAGGTAATTCATCTTTGCAAAGTAGTATGACAATATCTGCTGATACAAGTACTTCTGAATAAATCCCCATTTTTCATATTCCAACTCCATGCTGAGTGACCCAAATGCAGTATTCAGAATCTGTATTGATGCACATTTCTTAAGCATTTCATACCCCCTCTTCTTACAGTATCCTCCTGCAGGAAATGTATCTACTCTTCTTGGCAATATGCTGAGACAGCTGTAATGACAGCAACAGGACTTATACCATCATTGCACATAATGGCTATTTCTTAATGTTGACATTCTGCTTGCATTTAAATAGACAGAAAAAAAAACCAAAACCCTCCTGCTTAAAGTACTTTCTTTAAGCTGCCATTTAGCCATCATTCTGATACACCAGGAGAGGACTGAGGTAGACACATAGAACACTGTCTTATTTATAAAATCAAGTATACTGAGTATAAAATTTCTTTTTTAAAAATTTCCTCAGGGAAACAGAATTGGCAATAGGGGTGTGAAAATGTTAACCTGGCTTAAGAGTACGTCCTGGGACAGACATTTCATCCAGAATTGCCCTCAGACTTTTACCAGGAGGCTTTCTACCAGTCAAACCTGAAAGGAAAGCCTTGCACTTAAACTGAGTTTGAAAGTTTTCTATTTCCTTTTAAATATAACGACTAGTTCAAAATCCACCATTTTCTGAAGACCAGATATCAGATCCACAACGATCAGAAAAGTTGAGACTTAAGAAAAGGCTAAAACCTTTCCAATGTACCTTTACTAAGTCTCTCTCTGCAGCACAGCTGACACCTGTCCCTCCCAAGTACGTGACGCTCTGTTTCGCATCCTGTTCCTATGACCAGCCCACATGGCTCAACAGTCTTTTCTGGCCTGCAGCCAGAGTTAGACTGTCAATATGCACCATGTACTACAAAGCTTGAAAGAAAATGTAGTCCTTGATATAAATACCCAGAAAACAAACCAAATTCACAGCACCAGCAACAATGGAAAATTCAATATTTGTGGAATGAGCTTAAAAATATCATCATTTAGGGCAAAACAAATCAATTTGCAGCAAGATACCTTCTTCTTCATATTCCACTGAAAAATTTTGTATTCTATATTAAAGTTTCTATAAGAAAAGGGCTAGAAAGATAAGATTCATTAACCTACCTACAAGTAAAAAAAAAACCAAAAAAAAACAAAACACCAAAACCAACCAAACAAAAAAAAAAAAAACAACAAACAAACCCCAAAGAAAACCAAAACCCCCCAAAAATGAAACAAACCAAAATAACCATAGAAGGCAACATTGTATAAAACACCTAACACAAGGAACACAATTTCTCCAGCATTCTCCTTGCCATGCAACCTAGCTCTTTCTGAGTTTATGGAGAGTAGGTGCAGCTGGAGGGATGTCCAGCTCTCAGTAAGCAGCATCCTCAGTCCGCGGAGCCAGGCAGAGAATGCAGAATCTTCCAACCATACCCAAACATAATTTGAGAACACCTGATACTACACCAATGAAGGATTTACCATTTCACTAATCCACAACGTTCTTATGTCATGTCTGAAAGATTGTATAAAGCTATCAAAAAGATTAATTCATCCATCAGTAAAGAGGTTTAACCTTTAAGGAGTAAGCAATCCTGTTTTTTTTTTTTTTGCATAACAAACAACAGAGCATAATTCTGACTCTACAAGTCTAAAAGAGATGAATGGCATTTTCTAAATGAGAATGACTTCCCTGTTGTTCAGGAGAATCAATCTGCCTATGTAAGCTTCAGATTATCTTCAGGTATATGTCAAACTGCAACACCCACCTGACATTTGGGATAAACACCAAAAAGGTAGAGAGCACTCCTACTCAGACACGCAGCTATCATGAATACTCATGGAGACAGATCCCGTGTCAGTCAAAACCCTATAAACTGCAGCCAAGTAGGCAGAAGACATAATTATCAGAAGTTTTCAACCACAGAGCTTGAATCCTCTGGGGTTAGATCATCCTATTTGAGCTTTCACCTGCACAGAAAAAATTTACAGGCATGTGCATCCCAATAATGCTCTCATTTTTTTCACAGAACTCGATTAAAGCAATAAAAATGCATTTGCTGCTGAGAAGGGTAATGAGCATTAAGGAAGTCTAGTTTACTCCCACTCAGACAGACAATGTGGCAAAACTTGGCACAATGCCAAAATTAAAAAAAAGAGGCCATACTGGAGCTGTCTAGAGCTGTTGGCCAGTTCATTGCCTCTGATGGGATCAAAAGTACAAGCCAAGGGAGCAGAATAATAAAAGAGAAAACGCACATATCCTTGACTCTTTCTCCACGCTCAAGCATTTTCAGATTAGACAGGTGTAAAACTGTATTCAGTTCAGTTGCTCAGTAAGGCTTTGCAATGGGTTTATACTCTAAAAACACATCTGCTCCTCCCTTTAGCCTGTGTGAACTTCCAGCACTCACGGTGTCCCCTGGAAGTGTGTCCCAGAGCTCAAACACCAGTGGGGTGAAAGGCCACCTCTCCTGTTTGCATTGAGCCCTGGCTCCAGCAAGCTGGCTCCTACACTCAAAGCAGTAGTGAACAACTGATTCCCCATCTACCCTCTTTACAACACCACCTTTTTAATTTATTGATTGATAAATATTGAATGGATATTTTTTTGGAACTATCTGCTGCAAGTCCAAACTCTTGCTCCCAAATGGTAACAATGAGCTCAGAGATGAAGCTGTAATTATTATTATTCCTCCATGTGCATCTTTTGCCAATTATTTATACTGAATTTCATTTGGCATTTTAATGGCAATCACTCTCTCAGGGTCTTTTGCAAATCTTCCTTGTCAGCTCTTATCTTTAGCACACCTTAAACAACTTACTAGCATCTCTAAATGTTCTCATCTCCTGAGTATGCCTATTTTCCAGATCATTCATGAATATAATGAACATCAGAGATCCTGATGGTGACCTAGTGAGGAACTCCTTCCTTCATGAGGACTGATTCTAGACTTCTAATCCCTGTTTCTTACTTTCTGATCAATTATTTGTCCATCTAAGGATTTCTTTGCTAAAGTCCCAGCTGCCTAACTTCCTTGAAACACATCAGTGAGAAATGTGGCCAAAAGCTATCGATGCATAATCCTTCTCAAAAATCCCCATTGTTTGATGACCAATAAACCATGTGAAACAAGAGAATCCATACTAAAGTTACAGTGGCTTTAACTGGGACATATATAGCAGATACTTGTATCATCATGAGATGTGGTAAAGCTTTATCACTATGGTCTACAAAAGCAAAAAAAAAAAAAACAAAAACCAAACAATAAAAAAATCAGTCAGCTGATCGGAGCTAGCCTAGCTAGAGCCACAGCCGGCACGCTTCAGCGACCGCGAGGGTCAACGGAGATTAGGAAAATCAGAGAGGAGAGCGCAGAGACATCGCGATTCCCGACATCTCCCGATCCCCGAAGCCCCAGCAGCCCTTGCGAGAGAGAGGCTCACGTGGCGGGGGGCGTTCCCACGGTGACGGCGACCACGCCCTACTGCTTGCCTTGAAAAAGCCTCAGAGAGGGCAGCGACCACCGGGTGCAGGGAGGAACAAGCAGGTCGTGTTGCTGGTGTCCCAGACTGCAGACCAATATGGTTGTCTCCAGAAAGAGAGCTTGCAGTAAGACGACTACAGCAACTCAGACGGAGACCCCGTCCCAAACCGTGGCTGTTCAGGTCTCTGGGTGCAGGGAGTGCCAGAGCCTGATGCTGCCGGGGGAGGGAGGACAGCATTCCACCTGCGTGAGGTGTGAGCAGGTAGAAGATCTGCTTAGCCTGGTGGCAAGACTTAAGGAGGAGGTCGAGACGCTGAGGACCATCAGGGAGTGTGAAAGGGAGATCGACTGGTGGAGTAACTCCCTGGCGTGCCGGTTGGAACGGTTCCAGGGAGATACCCCCCAAAAGGGGAAGGACCCCCTGCCCTCTCAGGCAGAGGGGGATGGCCCGAGACAGCCCCTGCCCTGTAGCTGTAGCGCAGAGGTAGGGGACCAAAAAGACGACGAGGGTTGGAAGCGAGTTCCGGTTCGACGTCGGGGGAAACCCTCCCCCCTTCCTGCCCTGCTTCCCCAGGTGTCCGTCCGTAATAGGTTCGAGGCCCTGGATCTTGAAGGAGAGGTAAGTGAGAATGTGGGGCAAGGCCAGCCCACAAGGCCACATAGGAAAAGGGGGTCGACTTTGCACCTCAGGACTGCCTCTGTTAAGAAAGAAAGAAGGGTCATTGTAGTAGGGGATTCCCTTCTGAGAGGAACAGAGGGCCCGATATGCAGAGTTGACCCTCATCATAGGGAAGTGTGTAGTCTGCCTGGAGCCCGGATCAGGGATATCACCAGGGCGCTCCCCAGCCTGGTGCACCCGACAGACTACTACCCGCTGCTGGTCTTCCAGACAGGTGGGGAGGAAGCTGCTTCCCGCAGTCTGAGGGGGATGAAGAAAGACTACAGGGCCTTGGGGAGGATGGTGAAAGAGTCTGGGGCTCAAGTGATCTTCTCCGCACTCCTTCCATCTTCCACTGATGATGTGGGAAGGAATGGGAAGATTCGGTTCATGAACAATTGGCTACGAGACTGGTGCTACAGGCAGGGCTTTGGATTCTTTGATAATGGCTGGTTTTATAGGGCACCAGTCTGGACAATGTCAAGTGAGAAAGGTTTGTCTCACAGAGGCAAAAGGATACTGGGGCACGAATTAGCAGGGCTCATTTGGAGAGCTTTAAACTAGATTCGAAGGGGGATGGGGTTATTGCTGGGCTTGCCCCAGTGGGGCAGCGCTCCAGAATTAATGAAGACTGGGAGGCCTCCTATAATCCTAGGGTGAAATCGGTGTGCTCAGCTCGCTCCCTGAAATGTCTGTACACCAATGCGCGCAGCATGGGAAATAAACAGGAGGAGTTGGAAACCTGTGTTAAGTCAGGAGACTATGGTCTGGTGGCAATTACAGAGACGTGGTGGGACAGCTCACATGACTGGAATATAGTCATGGAGGGCTATGTCCTTTTTAGGAAAGACAGGCCAGCCAGGAGGGGTGGTGGGGTTGCTCTTTATGTGCGGGAGGAACTACAATGCACCGAGTTCTGTCTGGGGACAGATGATGAGCGAGTTGAGAGTCTGTGGGTGAGAATTAAGGGGCAGGCTGGCAGGGGGGATACTGTTGTAGGTGTCTGTTACAGACCACCAGATCAGGGTGAGGAAGTTGACAAGGCCTTCTACAGGCAGCTGAGAGAGGCCTCACAGTCACAGGCCGTGGTCGTCATGGGGGATTTTAACTTCCCTGATGTTTGCTGGAAGGACCACTCGGCAACCCAGCCGCAGTCCAGGAGGTTCCTCCAGTGTGTGGATGATAACTTCCTCCTGCAAATGGTGGATGAGCCGACCAGGAGAGGAGCGCTGCTGGATCTCATCCTCACTAACAAGGAGGGTCTGGTTGAAGCAGTAAGGGTAGAGGGCTGCCTTGGTTGCAGCGACCACGAGATGGTGAAGTTCATGATCTTGTGTGGTAGGACTAGTAGAATACCAAGTAGAATTGCAACCCTGGACTTTAGCAGGGCAAACTTTGGCCTTTTCAAGCAATTGCTAGGGGAAATCCCATGGGCAAGGCTGCTTGAAGGAAAAGGGGCCCAAGATAGTTGGTTGACATTCAAGGACTGCTTTTTCCGTGCTCAAGATCGGAGCATCCCGACACGTAGGAAGTCAAGGAAGAGGGCCAAGAGACCTGTGTGGCTAAATAGGGAATTGCTGGGTATGCTCAAGTGGAAGAGGAGAGTTTACAGGTCATGGAAGGAGGGGCTGGCTACTTGGGAGGAATATAAGGCTGCTGCTAGGGGATGTAGGAAGGCAGCTAGGAGGACTAAGGCTTCCTTAGAATTAAACCTGGCAAGAAGGGTCAAGGACAGCAAAAAGAGCTTTTTCAAGTACATGGCAGACAAAACTAACACCAGAGGCAATGTAGGCCCACTGATGAACGGGATGGGTGCCCTGGTGACAGAAGATGCAGAGATGGCAGAGTTACTGAATGCCTTCTTTGTCTCTGTCTACTCTGCTGCAGGCAGTCCTGAAGAGCCCTATACCCCTGAGACCTTAGATGAAGTCAGGTCGACGGAGCGACTTGCCTTAGTCGATGAGGAATGGGTTAGAGATCAGTTGAGCAATCTGGACGTCCATAAATCCATGGGTCCAGATGGGATGCACCCGCGGGTGCTGAGGGAACTGGCGGAAGTCATTGCTAGACCACTCGCCATCATCTTTACCAAGTCCTGGGAAACGGGAGAGGTGCCTGAGGACTGGAGGAAGGCAAATGTCACTCCAGTCTTCAAAAAGGGCAAGAAGGAGGACCCGGGTAACTATAGACCGGTCAGCCTCACCTCCATCCCTGGGAAAGTGATGGAACACCTTGTCCTTGGTGCTATCTTAAAGCATATCAAGGATAAGAGGGTTATGAGGGGCAGTCAACATGGCTTCACCAGGGGGAAATCATGTTTGACCAATCTCTTAGCCTTTTATGAGGAAATAACACGGTGGATGGATGATGGCAGAGCGGTGGATGTGGTCTACCTTGACTTCAGCAAAGCCTTTGACACAGTCTCCCACAGCATCCTCACAGCTAAATTGAGGAAGTGTGGACTGGATGACCAGGTAGTGAGGTGGACTGCGAACTGGCTGAAGGAGAGAAGCCAGAGAGTTGTAGTCTATGGGGCTGAGTCTAGTTGGATGCCTGTAACTAGTGGAGTGCCTCAAGGGTCAGTACTGGGACCGGTATTATTTAATATATTCATCAATGATTTAGATGAGGGAATTGAGTGTACTATCAGCAAGTTTGCTGATGACACTAAGCTGGGAGGAGTGGCTGACATGCCAGAAGGCTGTGCTGCCATCCAGCGAGACCTGGACAGGCTGGAGAGTTGGGCAGGGAATAACGGGATGAAATATAACAAGGGAAAGTGTAGAGTCCTGCATCTGGGCAGGAACAACCCCAGGTTCCAGTACAGGTTGGGGAACGACCTGCTAGAGAGCAGTGTAGGGGAGAGGGACCTGGGGGTCCTAGTGGACAACAGGATGACCATGAGCCAACACTGTGCCCTTGTGGCTAAGAAGGCCAATGGCATCCTGGGATGTATTAGAAGGGCGGTGGTTAGTAGGTTGAGAGAGGACCTCCTTCCCCTCTACTCTGCCCTGGTGAGACCCCATCTGGAATATTGTGTCCAGTTCTGGGCCCCTCAGTTCAAGAAGGACAGGGAGCTGCTGGAGAGAGTCCAGCGCAGGGCAACCAAGATGATTAAGGGAGTGGAGCATCTCCCTTATGAGGAAAGACTGAGGGAGCTGGGTCTTTATAGTTTAGAGAAGAGGAGACTGAGGGGTGACCTTATAAGTGTCTATAAATATATAAAGGGGGAGTGTCACGAGGATGGAGCCAGGCTCTACCCAGTGGCAAACAATGATAGGACAAGGGGTAATGGGTGCAAACTGGAACACAAGAGGTTCCACTTAAACTTGAGAAGGAACTTCTTCTCAGTGAGGGTGACGGAACACTGGAACAGGCTGCCCAGGGAGGTTGTGGAGTCTCCTTCCCTGGAGACATTCAAAGCCCGCCTGGACACATTCCTGTGTAACGTTATCTAGGTGTTCCTGCTCTGGCAGGGGGATTGGACTAGATGATCTTTTGAGGTCCCTTCCAATCTCCAGCATACTGTGATACTGTGATACTGTAATAGTGCCTTTAAGTCTCTGAATCTCCTGCAGCAAGATTTTCATACAAAAAAACTCATTTATCTTAAATCAGAGAAGGGGTTGTTATTGTTTCCTTAAGAAGTTTGCTGCTGGATATCCTCACAGAATGCTTTGATGCATCCAAGAGACACCATATACAGTTGAAAGCTTAGAGGTACAATTAGTTTCACAGATTGAAAAAAATGTGATACCCTATGAACTAAGGGCAGGTTGTTGTTGAGTGATTTTTAGAAAGTATTTATTAATAGTGAAAATCAGATTTGAAGGCAGGCATAAAATTTCAATTATTTTCAACCTGTGAGATGCATGTTTCTAGAATTACTTGAATCATACATGAATAAACAGAATCTCTAGATATTTATAGTCTATGCAAATATGCAGCACAAATGAAAACAGATATACTCATAGGTATATATATGTATGTAAAGAGAAAAGACTATGTGCACGTGATTACACTAAAGAATGCAACAGTTAATTAACACCAAATCTCAGATTACCTTCAGGTGAAAAAGCATACTTGGACTAAACAGTTTATTGCACAGTGGTAATAGCTTCCTACATAGTATTGGCTTATGTCACTACCTATTCAATCACAAACTGATTTCTTAATTACCTAATCTCTTGAGATGGTTTCAGGTCTGAATTTTAACTTCTATGTCCTGCATAATAACCAGTGTCATTCAAATGAGAACCAGGGAATTTCTTATGATATGTCAGGGCACAGTGAGCACAATTACCTTCAGTTAATACACAACCAGTATCTTTCCACAACAGGTTTCTTGTGCTAAATACAACTACTCTTCTGTCAGCAAAAATGGGTAAAAAATCCTCCCCATAAAGCAAGAGTATTATTGCAAGATAACAGAATCAACAATGGTTCTTGATAATTCAGTTGTCATACAGGATACTGTAAAACTTCAGAGCTATTGGCATCTAATCTCTTCCTATGCAGTATGAAATGCTGAATCCATTATTTAAACACTACAGCTGGTTAAATAAAGCAGGATTTTTTACTATTCCCTTCTGCTACTGATTATTTTACATATGCAAAGCAGCATATTCAAACCAACTCATTCACATGTGCATATTTTTCTCAACTCAGAAAGACCTACTTTTCTTTCTTGTACAACTCAAGAAGAGCCTGTGGACTTAAACTAGAAATGGAAAGACTGAGTTACTGTGATTCTGTGACTCAGTCAAAAATCTGACCATTTCAGGCTGGACATAAGTTGATAATATTCATCTGTCTGAAAGAGAAAACAATCCTTGACATACCTTGAAATTTCTATCAGTTTTTTTAATGCCACTTTATCTGGTTATACCTGACTCCCTACATGATACAGCAAGTTTCCTTAAAGAAAAGATGAAACAGCTTATTCTGAATAGACAAAAGAAAAATTACAAAACAAGTCCCATCCCCTAAAGTGAGTTCATTAAATGTTCTCTTTCTAAATGCAGCACATTAGAAACAATGTACAGCATTTTGCTGATCCTATGACTTTGGGTTGGGTGACACCGGCCACCTGCTCCTTCACCACCCCTCCTTTTTCCTGAAAGATGTTTTTATTACATTCTGATATTGTCCAAGCAAGCCATAAATGAAGACCACTAAATAAATTTGCTTGATAAATTTACACAAGGTTTGAAAGTTTAATGTAACTGCCAAAAGATTTTTGGAGTGCTGGGAGAATTAATCTTACTATTCATTACATTTATTGATTCAAATAAAGCTTCCGGACGTCAGCATAGGTGCCACTGCTAAGAAAT
Organism: Pezoporus occidentalis; assembly: GCF_034315485.1. NCBI lineage: Eukaryota > Metazoa > Chordata > Aves > Psittaciformes > Psittacidae > Pezoporus > Pezoporus occidentalis. The sequence continues at coordinate 7,858,659 of NW_026915877.1, forward strand.
AAGAAGTTTCCAGGAAACCTGTACGTAATTCTAAAGTGACTGCCAGCTTGGGGATGGGAATACGGAAGGAGAGTGCAATCTATATACCCATAAATGCAGTACTAATACGTTATCATCCACTACTTGGGATGGTTTCACTAAGATGTGTTTCTATAACCAACTGAAGATGAAACTACATCTTCAAGCCTGTAAAAGAGACAGTACTCATAACAGATTTTTCTCTTTAAAGATTTTTTTGAATAAAATTAGGGATGAAAGAAACAATAAGGAGCTTCCATATCCAAAGGCTGGGTTTTATTTGTTGTTTTTTTTTTTTAATTAGAAGTTGAAACTGGTTGAAGGTAAAGCTGAACAGCTATCTCCAGCCATTAGATCATTCTGTGCTAAATAAGTAGGAAGAGTCTAGTTTTGGTGCTACTTCTGCTCTCAAGTATAAGTGATGGCTTTTGATGATGGAAGAAAACAGTGAATGTGAGTTTTATAATTCATGTGCTACACTTGGTAGAGCAGACCTGAGATTAAATGAGGATCTCAGAAAAATAATGCAGTAATTTTATGTAAGATAACCATTAAAATATCCACATTATAATGAGTACCATCTGACTGCAGAAATAGACTCTGGTTCAGCTGCAGAGAGAAGTACTTCCTGGGACATAAATTTTATGGAAGTGTTATGTGATGACAAAACCAGAACTCTCAGCATAAAAAGTGGAGTCTGCTCCACACTAAACAAGTTGCTACATATAAGTGAGTAACCGGAATTTTTTGCCCCCATAGCTTATCACTGCAGTCAGGGAGTGAGAGAAGAAAAGGGAGAGTGAGTGAGAAAGTTCTTACAGTACCTACAAAGTTTGTTGCAACTCTCAGTTTCTTAAGTATGATTTTTATTTGCACTAGTGTGCTAATAAATAAGAGCAATGCCAACAACAGATCTACAGAAAGACCTGTTTGGAATACCCGTAATGCAACCTAGAAGTCTGGGCACTAAAAATATCACAAAAAAAAGGAACAAAACAGATTCAAAGATTCATCTGTACATCCTGAAAGGAATACCCAGAAGGAAAAAAAGAAAACCATCAGAGAGACTTCATACAGATATGGACTTGCCATGACATATTAGCCTATTTTATTGGGGAAAAATCTTATACTGAAGAAAAATTAAATGTAGGTATCAATCATAATCAAAAAAGAAACAGAGGCAAAACAGAATGACCTTCACTCAAAATCCATCTTGGACTTAGATTCTTGGAGTTTGTTGTTAAACCTTCTTTCAGTTATATTCCTCCATTCGTTGGAAACATACTACATCCACAAACCCCTTTGTTTTTCTCTAGTGCACATAATTCAACAACATTTACATTTTCACCCACAAAGAAACATCATCAAGGCTTGCAAATTGTTTCTTTTTAAATGGACCTAAGCAAGTCCTGAGAACCCTCAGCTTTCTGCAACACGCACAGGCAGACTTCATCTTGCTTGCACTGCTGTAACTTGATCAGAAAATGACAACCCAAGAGAGAGTACCTAACACAGCACAATCCCCAACCCCAGCAGCACACCTGCAGGCCAAAACACTTCAGCGCTTGTGGCACTTTGTATTTCCACAGAAATAAAGAGCAACACGTGTCCTAGACTTGAGGTGTTCCTCTCTCAGAAAGTCCAAAAATTAAATCTAAAACCAGATTCGCCATATACAGAGGGGTTTTTTTGATTGTGATTTGTTTTGGGGTTTTCTGGTTGGTTTGTTTTGTTTTTCCCTCCATTCTTAAGCTATGGGTGGAAACAGGACAACTTTTAAATACAGAAATGTTCAACTCAGACTGAAAACATAACTGGCTGAAATGACTTAAAATTCACATAAATTCTCTTGCATAACTTGTTAGGCAGTTGGGGTGACAAACCAGGGGTTTTGTGTTGGTGGTTGTGTTTTGGGTTGAGTTTTTTTCATTGGATCAAGGAGGAGAAAGTAACCTCAAATGGTGAAAGCAAGAGATTGAAAAAACAAAAAAGGCACAGAACAAAAACCAGATTGCCACCCTTAGAATATCCACACAGCAATGACAGGAAATAACCGATAAAGATCTTTAACTTATGCAAAACGATGCAGCTGGTAAGATAGTATTTCTAGAACCTTTTCTCTTTGCTCTCAGATGACAGCTATGGACCAAGATCATCTCTCACATCTAAGTCTTCTTGGTATTGGTCATGCTGCTCACAAATGCATTTTCTGGGAAGTTGAGCACGTGTGAAGACTCAAGCATTTCCCTGACACCCTGGTTTTGATTATCTGAACAGATGTGCTATTTATTACCTACAAATAAAGACAGGAGAGTACTATCCATTCACTAATGAACAGAGCAACTGGTGAGAAAAATACTTCCCATAAAAATTAGATTTTATTTTATACCTGACAGTAGCGTACAATCCAATCCAGTGGAACAATTGAGAATTTTTTTTCTACCTTTAAGAAGCAAATACATAGAACAAAAGCTCATGCAAATGGCCTTTTCTGTGTCTTTTCTGTGTCATTACTTGACTTTGCAAATTAATGCTATTTTGAGACATGCTGCTAAGACAGTTGCATAAAAAGTAGTTTAAACTTTCTAACTAGGTCAATTCTAACCCTGTTTCCTCCACAAAAATAATTTACTGCCTAGATAATACCCAGAATATTAACCTATAGGACAACAGGATCAACTTGTTAAATTTTCTATACAAGCTTTCATTAGTTCATGGTGCCAAGAAGGTGTTGCTGCTCTACTCCTGCCACAAATCAGAGTTTACTACTGACAGATTGTTTGACTACCCCTTGTAAAAGAAAGCTCAAGTACAGTCACAAAAACATATGCGGTATTTTTCTTGCCTATAAGCTAGACCTTACAGGTTCATGGGACAAACCTCGATAGAAGGAATATCAACCAAGAGACAGCGTGCTAAAAGATCACCTATTAAATAGAAGGGGGAAGTTGGAGCCAGAAAAACAAAACAAAACCCCAACAGAAAACAAACAAAAAAATCACAAAACCTATTATCACCAAAACATCTTTGTGTTGTCATTTGTGTATATTTAGATATCCGACAGAGAATCAATAGCATGAAGGCTAATTAATCAGGTTGACTGACAAGGGAAATAGATGCAAATATAGTCACTTTATGCACTGGAATTAATTGCATTAAATTTTAGATGATACTACAAATAAAGCTCAGGTTGTACTCCTGATACTATCCAGAACACCAACTGTAAATATTTTATAACATTTAATAACCCACATTCCCCAACAGAGCAGCATTAGGAGCCTTTCTGGCAACCACCCGAAGAGCAAACACTTAAACATCACACTCAGAAAATTAGTTAACATGAAACCCCTACCTTTTGTCAGTGGTTCCAGAAAATAGCTATTTCACCAGTGAAATGCAGAATCAGGTCAACATTTCAGAATGGTGCCATTCCTAGCACTTTGTCTCTACCTCTCCCCTCCAACATGCTGTGCCTTCCACCATCAGATAATTTCCATTTAAAACATAGCAAGAGGAACACTGTGTCTAAAGCATTTAAGACAATTCACACCGTTTTCCTCATGTTTTCCTCATTTCTATCCTTGCTGTGGCTTTTCTCCTCACCTATAATTGCCAGCTATAATCTTATAATCTTATACACCACAATTTAAACTGGATAAACAATGCTTTCCTATCAGATCCAGAGAAGAAAAGGCTAGAAGGGAATACTACTTTAATCAGTTTGGACATCACCTGCAAACCATAGTAAAGAATGTCCTAGCTAGAACAATGGTGGTATTTGCTGAAATCTGTATAATTTTGATTTAAAAGCATCAAGTAATTATCTCATCTTCAAGCTGTTTTTCAAATACTTCCTTCTTCCTATCTGTTTCTATTCTGTATTTGTCTGACTTCAGCCTCCTGCTGAGGATCTTGTCATGATCCTTTCTGTCACTCCAGGCTGCCTCCAATTATCAAGCATCTTATTCAGTCTCTGCACCTCCCCAGTTCTCTTCACTAAGCTGTCAGGCAAGAGTCATCTCCTTGGAAACTTATGTTCCAAAGACATTCAATCACTATAACTGCCCCAAAACCACATTCTAAGTGACTAAACGAAGAAAATTAACACACGTGCTTCTTCATATAACTTCCATAGAATGTACACTAAAGACAACTGTCTTCCTTGAATCAAACAGATAAATCAAAAACGACATAAAAAACCTACAGGAAATCTCACCTTTCAATCCTGGGTGGACATGGCTTCCAGTAAAATCTCCAGATGAATATACTATATCCCTTCTGCTTCTCTGAGCAATCTTATTCCACAGCTTCTTTGGTTCTGGCTTGCTAGCTGGACCTTCTTCTATATATGTGCAGAAGAACCCAATGCATATCCATTACAGCTTTTACTCCCTCTCCACAGTATTCACTGTGTTACTTTTAGTTCTGAAGTCAGTAAGAAGACATGCGTCAGCTCTGTGAAAGAGAAAGTCAAAATAAGCCAGGGTACATGGACACAGAACAGGATGGTCAGCTTCATAGATCCTGATCGCACTGCCAGAGTGACAATAAAACATCGAAAGCTGAAATGATCAGAAGAGTAGCTTGAAGAAATAAGACAATCCATAAATTCAGGTCACTACTGAAAAAGTGTTTCAAAAGCATGAAAGCCATCAGAAAAGAGAATAATATTCAAAGAGAAATCAAGATCAAGTATCAGATACGCAATTAAGTTGGTTACAGAAGAGATGCGCAGTGCAGAACTTGTTAGCCTGAGCCATTCCAAGGCAAGTACCTTGTAAAACGCTTGTTAAAGGTCAAATGAAGGAATTCACCCCTATTCTCCCCCAACCATGTCTTTTTCTAGACATTTTAAACTAGCAGCAAGCCATTACGAAAATCCTTGCAATTCTTCTAGAAAAAGAGTTCTGCTTAGTGCACTGTTCTTCAGGCGTGGGGGGAAAAAAAAAAAAAAGGCAAAACCAAACCAAAACTAAACTCTTACTAGTTTTCATTAACTAAAAACTTAAAACCACGTGGTTTATCAGTAAATCCCAACTGATACTTAAACAGATGTCCAACATCAGGATATAGAAAACGTGAAAGGAACGTTTCTTGTACATTCTCATCAGAACAGAGTGCACTGTAAATAAAGATAATTCTGGGGAGGCATTTCAAAAAATACTAAAGAAAATAGAAAATGCAAGACTTGTTCTGTTTCAATATTACTCTTTTTAATGAAGCTGGTAATAAAAATATGAAAATTAGTTAAAATGTCTTAAAAATATTTTAAAAATGGATCTTGAAATAGTAATGATTTAATCCAGGAAAAACTAAGCGAAATGTACCTTAACACATTTTTAACATCCAATTAATGCACAGATGACAATTTCTACGGAGCCACAGTTCTTTACCCACATACCACAGGCAGATGGCACAGCAGTGCACATCTGAAGTCTTACCAGACAAACAGGTAAACTTTAGCCATACTTCAAAACCACCAGAAGTGATTACAGAAAAGTTGAGGATGAATTAACATAGACTCTGTCAAGTGAGGCCAATGACATTTACACATTATGTCTTCTTCGCCTGCAGACCGTATGGAGCATGCTGAACCAACAGTTACCACAACTTGCAATTTCTTTTATATAACACTATGACCTGAGGGTTATTTCTTTCCATATCAGGGCACTACCACATTGGGCACAGCTCAGACAGAAAGCAGCAGCCTCCAGGACAAGGGGGAATGGCTTTAAGCTGACAGAGGGGAGATTTAGATTAGACACTAGGAAAAATTTCTTTGCTATGAGGATGGTGAGACACTGGAACGGGTTGCCCAGAGAATCTGTGGCTGCCCCATCCCTGGAAGTGTTCAAGGACAGGCTGGATGAGGCTTTGAACCACCTGGTCTAGTTGAAGGTGTCCCTGCCCATGACAGGGTAGTTCGAACTAGATGATCTTTAAGGTCCTTTCTAACCCAAACCATTCTGTGACGACCCTAAAATAATGGGTTTTGCCAATCTGGGTAGCTGCAGTGGGCACAGATGCCTCCAGCTGAACAGCAGAGAGCTGCTGTACAAGCAAATGCAGAAGCAGAGGATGAACTGGGCCAATGAGTTTATTTTTTCAATCACTTTTAAGAAAAAAAAAAATTGCAACACTTTTCATAGATAAATAAGAAAAAGCCGTGGTCTAAATGGAGAGAAAACTGCAGTGCTATGGCTATAAAACCTTAGGAACACAATCTATAATGAGTTTTGCTGGTAGGGAAGAACAGCAGAACAGTAGAGCTCCTTTAACCATGGAAGGAAATCATCCCTGAAATAACTATTCAGGTTCCAAATTACTTTAAATCCATAGATATGCAGGAAATCATACCTGAACCAAGTATTCAGCTTCCAAATTACTTTAGATCCACAAATATGCTAGAACTGCTATAAACCTTCAGCAGCTATTAGGAATTAGGTTTTTAAACTCATCTCTATGACAAAGAACTAAGATGCTTATTTAAGGAGCTGGTGTTGAAGAAAAATAATCCCTACTTGTTTGATGCAAAGAAAATGGGAGCCACTTGAATAGCATACAATATTCCTCAACTACTGTTCATATGTTTAAAAATTCTAATAATCATGAAGTTCAACAACAGCTCATGAGAAAACTGATCCTGCTCTTAAATATATTCAGCAGTATGTAATAAAACTTATCTAAACAAAATTATCCACAAAAAGATACAGTAAAAGATTTAAGAAATGAAGTCTCACAGTGCTGAAAACATCAGATTTACAGTTACTAGTGCAATCTTAGTTTAGCTCTGATGTATACATTTATCATGAAACCATCTGGAATCATATTCCTTTACTCTGTAAGGCTCCTGCCCTAGGCTCAATACCAAAGAGCAAAGAAAAAAGAAGTGGTACATCCAAAAGTTCTGAGTGCTTGAATGCCTAACTTAAAAAACTTTGATTACAGCCTTTGTACAAAATGTGCACATACCTATACAGGCATGTATCAACTCTGTGTCAAATGTTTCACAGTTCAAAGAGAAAGATTCCTCCTGAAAAAGGCTGACTCTCCAAGACTCACTTTCCATCAAAAATATTCACCAACATCCTCCTCTGGTTATCAGTGCTATGAAAAAGAAAAACCATCATGAATTGCACAGAAGCTTTTCTCCGGACAAGTGACGTTTAGCCCACTGTTCCTTCACATCTCTGGCAACCTTCTTAAGCATGCTAACGTTAATAAAAACATTTAAGGTAAAAATTCTTAGAAATATGTCAAGGACTGGGGAAGAAAGTCAGCATTTGAAAGGAAAATCCATTAAAAGAAATGAAAAACAAGATTTAAATCAATTATGATCCTCAAATTGCAGGACAGAAAAATTGCCTTTTAAATTTGCCTGTAAAAAGAAAAAACAAACATAATGGAAAGAATTAGGAGAAACAGAGACCTTCCCAGTATGTTTCCTGACCCAAAGTATCTGAAAGTCTCTTTTAATTTAACAAACATACATAAGATTGAGAAATTCTTTTTCCAAGTACACTGGCTTCTAGGCATTTTCTCTATTGAAATCCACATACTTCTGTTTCCCTGACACGTATGTGCATGCACATGTGTGTGAGGGAGGAAAAGGAGGCTACAACATTAAAGGTATTTGTTCAAAAAATTTTTCTTCTCTGTTTTCACTCACCAGGCTTCCCTGTCTGTAGGCTCAGAGGTTTTGGTTCATCAGGACAGTGGTCAAGAAACTCCTTAAGTACTCACCCTAGAGCAGTAAGTTTAAGCAAGAGAGAAAAGAGTAAAGCAGGCTACAACGTGCAAAGGTTCAGAAGTTTTCAGAAGAGCAATTGCTTAATGGATCACATCAGTAAAGAGGAGAATGATGCTAGAAACTCAGTCTTTGACAGTGAAAGGGTGACATAATGGTAGTGCAATCGCAATTACAAAAGGGCTGGGAGCCTGTTTTCAGCTGACATAAATGCAACAGCTACTTGACTGCACATCTGGCAAGTATTTACTATCTCATTTTAATATTTGTTACCAACAGTAATTCGTTAGCTCGTTTCTTTAACAAAGTACCTGGTTCTCCTATACAGCAATAATCTATAAAAGACAGAAAACTAAAACATATCCGGATATCTCGAAATCCTAGCGCAACAAATCTAAAACTGAATCTATAACCACCAGCACTATGGACTTCACCAATGTCCTGGGATTTGAGACACTCAGCTCTTTGGGGGAAACAATGAGAATTTCTCAATCTTACAATAAGTTTTAGATCCACTGCTCAACTTTCCAGAGATCTAAGCAGAGTCTCATGTAATGAACTAAGTCCAGAAGGTGCTGTCTTAAGAAATAAATTACAATCTGGCAGATCCTTTCATATTTCTATCAAATACAAGATACAAAGGCTTCAGTTAATTATTAAGGATTGCTGAAATCATGCGAAGTATCAGAAAAATCAAAGGTAGGGTTATCCTTCCTAAAAGGGAGAATAAAAAAATTAACAAAATCACTTGATGGCACTGGGGGGGGGGAAGTTGGTAGAAATCATAGAAATCACACCTGTGCTTGACTTAAACACTATAAACTTTGCAGACTGGGGTTCCCAAAATATAAATTAAGTGATGCTAATATATGGCAAATACATGAGTCCAGCTATAGTTGGACCCTAGTAAATATAGTATTGAATGTTTCATTGCATGCATATAAATTAATATTCCACATATTAATTAGAATAATTTTAACTAGTGCTTACATTACAAAACTACTACATAAATTAAAACCAGCCTGAAACCAAATTAAAATTCTGAAATTTAAGAATGGCAATTGTCCAGGTTCAAAGAGCATGTTTCCTAACAACTGGCTAAAAGTATACAAAATAAAACGTAGTTCAGACACCAGAAGTTACTTTTTACATAGTTAGCTATTTTAATGAGGATGTTTCCTTTGGGAAGATGTACTGTAACTTGAGCAGTTTTTAAGTAAAAGGCTAATGAATACAGAGCATGAAAAACAACCCTATACTGGTAGAGACAAATTATCTCATTAAGCCTGGTGACACTCCTGGATTCAGTTATAACAGAACCGCACACCTCAGTACTTCAGCAACCTTTAATTGACTTATTTTCCCAGGCATTATCAACTGTTAAAAGGAATGAAAGTTTCATAATGTGAATGCATAAAACTCATTTGAGGAGAAATCCAGGGTTGTTTTCAAATCAGGAAAACAAAACTTTATGACTTACTAAGGACAGAACAAGCAATTATTGTTCTGCTTAGAAATATAATGTTAACGTGAAAAATAAACAAAGCCTCTAACGCTAAGATGGACCCATCCACATGATTTCCTTATAATCAGCCTCCCAAAATTACCTGAAAGATACTTGAACATGTTAAAAAAAGTCAAACTTGATGAGAACTAGGCTAATTAACTTTTCAAGCAGGGAAGATCAAAATAAACAAGGAAGAAATGTAAACAAAGTATGTGCACAGCTCTCTGCCCAGTTACTGCATCTTCCCAGGCAGAACCTTGTTTCCATGCAATTTCATGACCTGTGGGAAGTGAACTCTGCTCACTCTTTAGAGCTCAGGAAGCTCTCACACCTCCACCCTATGTTTGCAGGCAGCTAGCTTCACTAAGCAAAAAGGAAGAGAATTGAGGCCACTCCTGATGCTAAGAAGCATACCCTATTTCCAGCTGAGATTCAACTCAGTCCTAGGAAGTATTCCTTAAGGTTAGCATGATTAGGTAAAGATATGACAGGTGGAGACAGAACAGATTTACACAGGGAGCTCTGAAGTGGTCTTCAGTTTGTGCTTGAGCATGATCTGAAGCCTGAGCTCCTGAACAAACCTCATCTGAGGCTTGAAAGTGCAACACTGCTCCCTCTAACATCACACTAGTATTGGCAATGGAGGTTTGATAATGGAACAAAGAGTAGCAGCTACAGGGGAAAAAGACATTTTTAGTGAGCAGTGTTTTCTGACTCAATTCTTGTATCTCCTATTTGCTCTCCTCGCCAAGTGTATGTTCTGGCAAGAAAACTTCTTTCCCAGAATGCTGCTTGCATCTCATTACTAATACATCTGCTTCATGCCAAGTCTTTTTTCATCCTAATGCAAAATTCTTCATTAAATGAAAATGCCAAATGATCTATTTTTCTTTAGAGGTGAGCCAAATCTGCATACTTGATTTCTTAATTAACATTATCCATTTATACCAACTGCAGATTCCGATTTTTCCCTAACATGATACGCTCTTCTTCATCAATCCTGCACCACCAAAGACATTTAACTCTCCAAAGAATACAAAAAGGAATATGTCTACTTATATCTAAAGTACCATTTTGTGCAACTACAGCAATAGATTTTATCTCCCCCCCCCCCCCCTTTTTTTTTTTTACAACTCACCAATAATAGCTGTATTTTCAGTAAATATAGCTGAAATAGTTAGCTAGGACTAATATATATTCTGAAATAAAACATAAGCTATTTCATCCATTTTAACTCTAAGACCAGAACCAAGTTCCATAGCTATAGCTATGGTCTGCTCCTTGAAGCAGAATACTGTTCACAGGCCTGTTACATGTGGGAATAATCTTCCTAACTTCCACGCTTCTGAAAATAAATCCTACTGGCAACACTTTTGTCACAAAAACTCTAAAATTCCTCTAAACACATCATATATTATGAAACCTCTAAGTGAGGCAATGGTTCAAATCCTGGCCCTAGCAGAGATTTGAAAATCAGGCCTATACTGTAAGCTTTTGAAAGTATCTGCTTACTTATCTTATCTGATAATTAATATTTTCTTCTTTGCACAACCAAAAGACATCCACAGAAAACACACCAGTACTAAAAAAGCAAACAAGAAAGAAAAGAAAATACCACAGTGAATATCAGCAAGAAATTGACAAAGCTCTCTTAGTATCAGCCTGACCATTTGGCTTCAAATATGGGATACACATAATAGGTATTATATTATTCTTAATTATATTATAGTTAATTCTCTTACCTCTTACCGTCAGTCTCTTTAGTGCCACCAAGACATATATAAAAATATGCTGTAATCAAATATATAATGTGTAGCAGTACTAAAAACATATTGTGTTTTTATGTTGTCTTGAAGCAGGTATTATATCAGACCAAAACAGTCCGATCAGCTGATGTATTTAAAAGTATTAAAGAGAAGAAGAAAGCTTTCTACAGCCCACTTTTATCAGGATCTGCAGTTCTGATCTTCTCTGTGTGTGACAGGAGACATTAGAAAAAAGTTACATGCCCCATGCCTGCTTAAAGTGATCTGTCACAGACATGTCCTTTAGATAAGGCAGTTAATGCCACCATCATTTATTCCATAGCCTTATCAAGGTCTTCATGGTCTTTAAATGTTTAATGTCCATGTGGTTTTCCTCCAGGCAAGTAGGGTACCCTTTAATGACAACCAACTCCAGTCAATCTATCAAGTTATTTAAAACAGGAGAAGAAGATTTTCAGGTGTTTCAAAACATCCTACATCTGAATATTTACCCATATTTTAACCCAAGCCTATTGTACATCATCTGGTTTAGATTTTAAAATTTCAGACATTTCTCTGAAGAATACCGAAATGCCTTATAGGATAAGCTTTGAGAAACTGATGAAGTAAGCTGAGTCAAATACCTATTTACAGACAAACTCAAATCAAGAGCTGTGAAGCCACATACACTCAGGTAGCATAAGAGAAGCCAGCTTCTCTTGTTTTTTACTCAACAGAACTGCTTTCTGAGAAGCATACATTAGACATCTCATGGATTTTCTGCTTCACAAATAGGAATAAATTACAGTGTTTCCAAAGAGAACACACAGAGATATGGGTATGGCTTATATACATAAATATATAAGCTTGTTTATAACAGTGCTTGTTTATGTAACCATATATATATCTCTTCTTGTTATGCTACCTGACCAACTGAAAAACACTGAGACAAGTAAAAAGTTTTCAAGAACAGCATGAAATGTACCACAAATATATTAATTCTTTTTCCTGGTTTCCTTGTTTAAATGCATTGCATGACAGATTTTGTGTTCCACATGTAACACAAAAGACCACAGTTATGTCAGTTAAAGTTTCTATGGAAATTTAGAAGTTAGACCCCACAATTTTTATTGTGTTTTCTTGGAATTTGAACTTTAACATTGTTAATACATTTTCTACTTCTAATTTAATTCAGAAAAAAGAGTTTAACCTGAAGCCAGGATTAAAAAATAACAAAAAACCCATATCCAAAATTTAATTTTTTGCAAGCTCATACAAAGTTGTCTATAATGCCTTTTGATAGATGAAACTTTTCATCCAAGTTGCAATGAATCAAAATAAATATTGGAATTTCCTGCAGGTAGCCCCAGCACCACCCCACATTTTGTGCTAACTTTGAAGGTTATAAGTTTAGCTGTCAGTATGAGCAAGTAAACAAAATATTAAAGATTAATAAATACCTTCTGTGCTTTTTCCAAGAAAAAGCAGGTACTACATAATCTCCCATTTCTCAGATGAGTCAGTGATGGCTGCTAAACAGAGCAGAGGCACCACACTTGCCATGCAGGGAAAACAAAGGATGTTATGCCTCTTCACAAGGTTGTTCCCTTTAATTAAACAATTCTTTGACTTCCACACTATATTCAGTGTAACAACAAATGTGGGAGCTGTTTAGAGAACCAAACCTATTAGTTCAAGCACCCAGTTTATTACATGCATTTTTGACAATACTTGTGTTTAATCAGATTATGAACACTTTATAAAGTCAGCTGGGTGCAGAGAAATAGTTTACCCCTGACATAATATTTACCTTGAATTTTACTGATATAACATTTCTGAAAGCCATAATCAAAGGTTATTGAAACCACCCTTAATCATGGGCAGAAACCAAGAGTTTTTAAATAGTTCTGATTGTACCAGCAATTAACATATTCTATATTGAGTCTATTCACCAGGTTGAATCTAAAATTATACCAGTGCTATGAATGATGATTTGTCTGCTGCACAGACAACTTTACCCTGCTCATTGTCTTCAGGGAATCCTCTGCCTGGTGCCTCCACACTTCAGATTCAGAAAGAGATTTCAGGTATTTTTCTGGCATTTCTCCAGTATTAACTATAACATAGTTAATTCAGCAGAGAAATGACAGATTCCATACAGCTCCTGAGTAGGTGGGATTGACAGTACTTTGCTAATGACCTCCCTCTCCCTGCTTTTATTGCAAATAATTTTTATACGTATTTTTCCTAACAAAACTTGATTTTGTCAACATATCCAGTGGGCATACAATACAGCTACTGTTGCTGGAAATGTCAGTACTTCAAATGTGATTCTTGATGTAGCTCTCGTAGGATATTGAGAAATAACCAAGTAAATTTATTTTTTGTATCTAAATGTCAGTTTAGGTATAAAAAAATTAAATATCATGAATAGAAGAAGTATGTGCACCATATATCTAATGTGACAACTTCAATAAGACACAAAATTAAATCTCTTTCATATTTGATGACTGTACCTAACAGTGGAAGATGTCAACAGCTCCTCTATAAATTGAAATGTATATTACAGATAAAAATTATTTTACAAGGCCCTTTTTTATTGTAATGATAAAACCTAAAAACATGATGAAATCAAAGCCATATTAGAGTTTAAAATACAATAAACCAGAAACTATTTATATCCCTAGCACAGTGGATACTCTACAGCAAGACATAATCACTAAATAAAAATCTACCTTGTATCAGTAATGTAAGATCTGTATTTTTATGAACGAGACAGTTTTCACTAACTCTCCATCTCCATCTCCCCACAAAAGTTAACAATGCCTTCAGTTAAAGAAACCGAAATAATATTGGATGAAGGTTAGGGTCTTAGCATGAATAAATAATTGGTTATCAAGATAAGAAACAAGGTAGAATTAAGTGCTCAAAGTTTTCACAGGGGAGTCAGCTTATCAGAGAAGTCTTGCAGACAGCCAAGCTAGGAGCTGTGCTGTTCATATATTCATAATTAGTTGGGGAAAAGAGTGACCAGATGATACTAAGGACAGTAAAGATGAGGACCACCTGCAAAGATCTGCAGATGGACCTTCCATGTCTCAGTGAGTGAGCAATCAAAACGATAGATGGAATGCAGCAGGAATAAATGTAGAGTGATACACCCAGGGAAAAAATTAACAATCCTGGCTTTGCATACAAAATGATGGACACCATGCTGAATATTAATATGCTGAAATAATAACATGGAGCTGTTACTATTAGTTCTACAACGAAATTGACTCAAGACTCCTTGTAAGTCAAATAAAAATTGAAACAATTAGAGAGAAAATAGAAAAACAGAAAAAAGTTCCTGTATAAACCCTATAGCACATACTACTTGTACATAATTCTGATTCCTCACCTCAAAAAGCATCAATATATTTATAAAGGGTTCAATGGAGGGCAAGAAAGTTAGGGAAAAGAGATGACTCAGAAAATGGATGACAGAGAGACCTCTGTAAAATCAAGAGCAAGATGGAAAGAGTGAAAGTCCAGCCTGGTGCTCACTGTCTGTCTCGGGATCAGAGCTAAAGGGGCATCAGACAACAGTTCAAAACGAACAAAAGGCAGTGGGTTTTCCTGCATAGCCTGTAATTAGGATGGGGAACTTCACTCCAAGATACCAAGAATTTACAGGGGTCTAAGAGGAAACTCAAGAAGTTATAAGAAAGACCCTGTGACTGTACCTCTATCTCCCCAGCTGCCTGAGCACATGGAGGCTGCAAAAATTTTCTGAAGAAGTTTTATTACATGCTTGACCTAAACTCATTGTGCCATATAGGTATCTGCTTTTCAAGTGAAGAACCCTAAGAATGATGCAAAGGCACAAAAATCAAGTAGCATCCATGACTAGCAGAGAAGAACCCTCCATCTTGAGCTTAAAAGTGTGTAACTGCAGCATTCAACATGAAATGTAAGTGCACAAACACTGTGAATATAAGAGTCCAAAAAAAAAGTAAAGATCACAATCAGCCTTACAGTCTTCCTTGGTGTCCTGGTTTCAGCTGGAACAGAGTTAATTTCCTTCCCAGTAGCTGGTGCAGGGCTGTGTTTTGTCTTTAGTCTGAGAGCAATGCTGATAACACACCGATGTTTTAGTTATTGCCAAGTAGTGCTTAGCCTGTTCAAGAACTTTTCAGTCTCTCATGTTCTGCCAGTGAAGAGGGGCACAAGAAGCTGGGAGGAAGCAGAGACAGGACACCTGACCCAAACTACCCAAAGGGGTATTCCATACTATAGCACATCATGCCCAGTATATAAACTGGAGGGACTCACCGAAAAGGGACTGATCGCTGCTCGGGTTGGGCTGGGTATCAGTGAGCAATTACATGACGTATCACTTGTGTTTTCTGCATTTTAATTTCTCTGTTGTTTATTTTTTTCCCTATTATTATCAGTATTGCTATTGCTGGTAATATTTCTATTATTGCTATATTTTACTTTATTTCAATTATTAAACTGTTTTTCTCTGAACCCACAGGTTTTACATTCTTTTGATTCTCCTCCCCTCTCTCCACTCACTCAGCCTCAATCACTGGAGAGACCATTAACTGGAGGACTGGTCTGTGACTCCAGCTGCAATTTGCACTGTTGGCTGGGATGGCAGCACCCACTCAGTTGCTTTTTCGACACAGTACTCAGGGCTGATGCTGTCCAACTCCTGCAAGCCTAAGCCCTCCTCTTTAATCTCTGCCAACCTCTATACCTGTTCCTAAAACACCCCCCAACCTCATTCCAGTCTTCACCCAAATGCAGTGTAAACTCCTTTTGGACTGACATATACCCTCATTCTTTCTGTCAATGAAGATAATTCCCTGTTCACATCAGTAATCCCTGGGCCAGAACACCTTCACCCAAGTCAGCAGTAACAGGTTGGTACACATATGTAAATACACAGGCGCAGGAAAATGAATACTGAGTACTGAGTAAAGCAAACAGATTATCTGGGGCTGTATATTCTTCTCCTTCACGACACTTGGCTCTCAAAGACCAGCATCTAAATTCTAGGCTAAGACTAGAGGCCTAATTAATTTGCTGAAGGTTATATAGATAACTTTGGCAGAGATCAGAATCAGACTCTAGTCTTGTGTAATATTTTAATTGCAAAGTATCATCTTCACAACCAGATTCATTTTTCTTGATTCTACTCTAGTATAAATAATAAACCTTATTCTCTAATTCCTAAAAACTCATTACGTGCTCCAGTAAAACTATTCATAATTATTAAGTCATCTGATTATGTTTGCCCTTTTGTGTATTTGAGCACTTCAGACTCAGAGAAGGTTTTAAAGCATTACAAAATAGGCAAATAATTTATTTTCACATCTGAACAGAGTTCACTGTGGTCTTTGTTCTTTCATACTGTATATTATAACATGCAATCAGTCACCTAAACTACATGCTGTGACCACTTTCTATATGAATACATGAATAGCCAATAGTATCAGCTCTAAGTAGGATTTCTATTTAACAGCAAATATTCTTGTCTGGACATGAATGCCCTGTGCAGGCATGAATATAGATTCTCACAGAATTAAAACTTGTTCTCTGAATACTTGCTAAAACAAAAACATACTATAGATACTTGCAAGGAGCCTAAGAATGACTGATAAGAATGAAACATAAATCTGTGGTGTACATTTGCCAACTCAATTTTAAAACGTTGAACTGATTCTAACTGTAGATTACCGACTTTCTCCAACCATCCAACCATTTTCATCTTCTGCTGAAAATACTCATTTACACAGACCAGCAAAGCAGCGATCCAGGACACCCAAGCTTTAATAAATCACAGACATCGATTTAATCTCACGCAAATGAAGCTTTCCGTCGTTCTTTTAAAATAAACAAGGAGGACACAGAGGCCTGCACATAATCACTAAATTACAAAGAACAGATGTGAAACATTAACAAGGAAATGCTCATGCTGGCAAGGAGAAATCACTATAAAGCAGCACACACTGTACCAAGCCAGATTGGCTTTTAAATGACTCATACTTACAAGATTACAAACAACAAGGAACAAAAATAAAATAGTTAATTTGACTGGGCCTAATACACTTTAGTTACTTTAAATTAACTGCTAATTGTGCCATTTCTTTCCCTCCCACTTTTCCTTTTGACATCTTGGTTTAAATGCCTTAATGGAGAGGTAAATACTAAAACCCACACACATTCCATATCTAGTCATTTACCTATCAAATTCATTATTAGTGCAAGCATTTCCTTCAAGATACACATTTATTTCTCTGAAAAGAAAGCATCTCTCTCCCCTAACACCTTACTATGCCATGTATGCATACAATGAATTTTTTTCTCTGTTTTTCACAACAGCTCTCTAAAGATTTTATTCCATTCATCTCATGTGCTAACAGGCTTTTTTTCTCACCCTTCACTGGGAGAAAGGGAAAAAAGAGCAGGAGTTACTCCTTGCAGTATTACCAAAGGAAGCAGAACAAGATATTCAGGATAACAGAGATGAAGAGCCATCATGAAGTGCAGGGTGATGTAAGTAAAATGCAAATAGCAACTGAAATTCGGTGTGCCCCAAGCTCTTTTGGCAGTTAATGGTATTTTCTGCAAACAGGCTTTTTAACTATAGTGCTGACACTGCCTGCTTCTCACACACACACACACATGTTCTATTAATATGCCTATCCTACAAATACTCCTTCATGTTTCAAGCAACTTCACAGTTTATTGTTCAGGGACAATTTAACTGGCTTGGCATCTTTACTTGCAATGCTAATTTATGCAAGTTCCCCTAGTCTAGATGTACTCTGGTCATTACGCCCTCCATGTGAGATAATGTCAAGGAAGCTCAGTTTCCTTTCCTTTTCACCTTTAACAAGGACCTCAAGCAATATGAGACTTCCAAAAGCCACTAAAATGCCAATGACAGCAGCCATTGCTGCTCTATGATTTGATACTGAGTCAGACAACTACAGCATCAGGAACTCACTGCTCATGCTCTTCCCACTTGGCTTTCTTAGCAAAAAATTTGCCTACCTAAACCATCTCATGTTAGTACTGATAACCAGAGAATCTTCTAAATTCAGACAGTTACCGTGGAAAACATTTTAAATCAAACAAATGCTACTGGTGCCTCCCTCCCTTAACTGCCCCTCTCCCACTCTCAAATGAAGATAATGCTTTCAGCAACTTCAATTGCAAAATGAGTTTTTTCCATGTCTTGTGGTATCTGCATCTAAGAATAACAACTCAGAAAGCAGCTCCATGCATGGGGCAGTGCAAGAAAGCAGAAGTCAGAACTAAGACTTACCTGTACTAACTGACCTAGAACTGGTCCCAGCCTTGCATTACAGAAGTAGAAGCTCTGACTTCTGTAATTTCCGGCTTATGACTGCTGCTAGGGCTGAGTCAAACGGTAAGAATTATTCAAAAAAATAAAGGAAGTATTTTGGTGTAGACGGCACACTGTACCTTATGTGGTAGAAAGGACCCAAGGAAGATCTACACAATCAGTTCAAAGAGAATCATAATAATGAGGATGGAGTATGTTGGGAAATTTCTACTGCTCCAACCACTGATAAATGGATTTTTTTTTTTCCCATATTTCTCATAGAGATACCTGCATGCATGGTTAAAGCAGAAGTCCTTCATTATGACCATCCTGGATTAACCTCTTGATAGCACAAGAGACATCTCTTCTTCCTATTATCTACTGAAAGGGGAAAACAGGAAGGCAGTGAATGACTTAATTTCTTAAGATTTCCACTGGTGGAGAAAGTAGCAAATCCTTCAATAAACCGTCAGCAATTATTTAAACACAACTGTTAAATATTCAGGCTTTATTTGCAATCTGAGCTTCTCTACCTATAGATCCTATTTAACAGGCCTTCTTATGCCTTCATCTACTAAATTGAAGAGTCCTTTAGTATTCATAATCTGCAAGGACTTATGCAGATAGAAGTTGCATTAAAACACTCCATGTCTTTTTTTTCTTTGATTGAGATGAACAAGTCACTTCTCTCTTGCTGCAACTCAAGCATCCTCAATTTCTGTGGCTTTTTCATGCACCAACACTACTATATTTTCACAATGTTGTTTTGGTTTAAGCCCAGCCACAACTCAGAGCCACGTAGCCGCTCTCTCACTCCCCCACCTTCTTCCCCCCCACTCCCAGAGGGATGGGAAGAGAATCGAAAGAATGTAACTCCCACAAGTTGAGATCAGAACAGTCCAGTAACTAAGGTATAACACAAACCACTACTGCTACCACCAATAATAATAATAATGATAAGGGAAATAACAAGAGAAGAGAATACAACTGTTCACCACCTGCCGACCAATACCCAGCCCAACTGAGCAGTGATCTAACCCTTCTGGGTAATTGCCCCCAGTTTATATGCTGGGCATAATGTGCTGTGGTATGGAATGGTATACTTTGGCTAGTTTGGGTCAGGTGACCTGTCTCTGCTTCCTCCCGGCTTCCCCTCCTCCCTGGCAGAGCATGAGACTCAGAAAGTCCTTGGTCAGAGTAAACATTACTGAGCAGCAACTAAAAATACTGGTGTTATCAACACTGTTCCCAGGCCGAAAGTCAAAACCACAGCACTGCACCAGCTACTAAGAAGGAGGAAAAATGACTGCTACTGCTAAACCCAGGACAAATGTTGATACCCAAAGCAGGATCATCAAGCCATCAAGTAGGAATGATCTTCCTACTACTTCATATGGAAATAGCACCACTTCTGAGTTGAGGCTGATATTGCCCTTTATTTATTATTATTATACATATGCACGTAAGTCTGCTCTTAAGACCACTAGAGAAAATACAAACAAATGTAACTGGTTGCAGGCTTTAGTCTTATTATCCACAAGGTATCAGTCTATTAACAGATTATGTTTCTCTCTCTTTGTAAGGGAGAGCACTGAAGCAGCTATTCTTGCAGAAAGTAGCTGAGAGCTAGAGAAATATTCACTTTATGAACCTGAGGAAGCAGCAAATGGAAGAGACAGGCTTCAGAAGGTGATCAAAAGGAAGAAGCATCTGGAAACAAAAGCAAAGAAATTGGATTTTTTTTTTAATGGTTTAATCACATTCATATTGAAGAAAAAGAACCGTCATTGCAAAGACTGCCAAATTATGGCAGTTGTGAGAAATTCCACTGATTTATACTGCAGAAATGCACACTTAGTCTTCCCAATCAAAATATTCATATTCCTAATGAAATTTTAAGAGTTGTTAAAACTCAATATTCACGCTAAAATTTTCTAAAGTTTTTTTAAGTAAAATTGCAAGAAATAATCTAAGAAAGCAGCTTTATGGCTGTGGTGAACTTTAAAGCTCAATTTCAATGCCAAGGTTTTAATCTTGTTCAAGGTTAAGGGAGCCTGAGAACCACACATTTCGGTGCTTCCAACCAACTCTCACATGTAACCTTAACGAAAATGCAGAGTACTATGGCAGCACATGTATTATTCAAGGCACATTTTCACTATTACCAGAAATGCACTATAGCATTAAAATTAAGACTTCATGCCAAGACAGAAAATTTCCAAAAATCACCCTCAATATTTCCCATCCACTTGACAGAAATAAATAAATAAATAAATAAATCACTACTGGAACAATAATAACAGCACCTTCTGCCTGGACAAGGAGAAGAATCAATATACAGTGACCAGAGCACAACAGGAAACATTGAAAAAATAAAACAAGAACTTTAACTGCTCTACTAACAAAAGGTTTTCTACAAAAAGGTCTACAGGGCAACAATTTAAGGGATCAGAACATTTATTTTCACACAGCAGCAGAACAAATATTTACAGTTATTAGGATTCTTCAGCACACTAAAATCATTATGCATCCAGCAAAGCACAACAAGCCGGGAAAAAGTAGGTATTGTGTTCATCAAGGCCACGCACAGGAGCCCCATGCAATTCTCTCATAAGGCATGATAAATGTAGTAGTTGAGACAAATTGTTAATAAATATTCCTTATTATTATTAGATATGAGGAAGAATTACAAAGTCACTCATGAAATTGTCCAGAGTGAGCCCTAGAGGTCTCATATGAATATTCCTGAAGAACAAAATGAATGCAAACTTAGTTTTACTGAAATACATGCGTGCTTGAAAGAAAAGGCTCACCAACAACCTGGTAGAGCAACGTCTCCATGGCCTACCTGGAAAGTATCCACAATAAGGGACATTAATCTTCAGGCAGACTAGAAATCAGCGCAAAGAACTGGACAATCAAATTGGCTCAGTTCTGTTACGTTCCCAGACAAAAATGCCTTATGTGCCCACATTATCCATCTTTTCTTGCTCTGGAGTCTAGAATGGTTTTAGGAAATGATGAGTAATTTAGCTGGTCCTGAGAAATAACTGCTAATCCCATACACAGCTACAGAAGCACTTCGTACAGATCCTTCACCCTAGGGGTACATTTAACATCAGACAATTAAACAAGTCCAGTCTCTAGAAGTGTTACTCTGCCAACCAACAACATCCATCTTACCAGCGTAAGCCCAAAACCTGACTTTATTTCTAGGATACTATTTCCAGAGAGACTAAGGAGTTTGACATGCACCTATGACACAGACAAACAGCACAGGTTGTGGACAATGCTGTTTCAGACCTAAGAAAAGCACTGCCTTACCCCTTTCAGACGTCTTCAAAGCAATGGTGGGCAAGGCCTTTGAGACAGACATGAAGGAAGGTCATAGCTTCATAGGACAGGCTCAAGCCTCCCTGGCACAGAAAATCGTGTGTCCTTCTCAGTGACCAGCTATGACACCCAAGATAAAAACGTTTCAGCAACTATTCCTCTTTTGTCACTGCAGCCTACATTTTTAGAAGTTAACAGTGAGTTTCTTTCTGTTGCTGGAATATGTGAAACGATCACCGTTACCCTTTGCCTAGGGTAATTTTCACAGTCTGAAACACAGCCTTTGTGTGAATTAGGTGGTAACTAGATTCTTCTTCGCCTATTTATGTTCTTCTCAATTTATTTATTTAGAACATTATTAGCATGAGTGACTCCACTGTTCAAGCCCTGTTGAATTTGACAGAATAAGAAGGACTAACAGATCCGAACAATAGGTACAATAGGTATAAATAGGTAGACTGACACATTTCTGTTCCAGAACAAGGCTTTCCTTAGATCAAATCTGTGTATCCCCAAACAATACAGCAGGCAAGCACCTGTGACAAGCATCATACTAAGGGGCAAGAAGGAGAGCATGAAGCTTTTAATGTTTGCACTTAACTGATCATAATATTAATTCTCATATAACTAGGGGCAGAAGCAGCCTTTTATTCTGTCCTGGGCTCACGACATATTCACACAGAGCCCACACTGGGTGGATAACAGTCAGGTGGCCATAGAGATTGAAACACAAGCCCTTCTTACTATATCTTTTTGCTCTCAAACAGTAACTGAAGAGACCAACATCTCCCCTGCTCCAAACAGACTTGGGCTAGAAACAAGTCAAAACTTCCATGAAGTCTATCACTTTCAGTGATACAAGGTCTTATTTCTCTTCACCAAGAAAAAAAAAAAAAGTATGTATGCTACCTGCGCTACTACCTTCTGCTTGGCCATATTGCTAATCAACCAGGCATCTAGACACAGACATGAGTTCCCCATGTCTTTTCATCTGCTGTATTATTACCATTCTGTGGCTAGTTACAACACCATGAATTTCTGAAGTTAATGTTTCCCAGTGATCTTCCCTAAGAAAAGCCTTAGAAAATGGATGGAATATGTGAAGAACAGAATTTGACAGTGACCAAGTACTTCTAATAAAAATACCGAGCAGGTAATTATAATATATATGCTGAGTAAGTATTTATAATAACCCAGTAATCAATGCTGCAGCAAATTCTGCTCACCTTAACAGCACATATATTTGCTAGATCAAAGATGGATCTCAGTAAAAACACTGATCTTGTTCACACACCGAGAGATATATACTAAGGACAAATATGGTCTATATTCTCTATGTGCTGGTTATTTCTTTTATGATACAAAGGCTGCTCATGCTAGCAATCAAAATAGGTTCCAGATTCCTAATAAAATAGAAAAGATAATAAAAATATCTAACCAAAACTAAAAAACAACAGAATGAACACCAACAAACAGAAAACCAAAACACACTTCCCTTTATTTCTACTAATAAGCACATAGCTTGTGGTACACCTGGTACTAAAAAAAAAACCATTAAATTCTTAGCTACAATCCTGCATTCCTAACAGCTCACTGCTTCATACCCCAACCAGAGCAACTTTTACCTACTTAATATTACTTTTCAGAACTGAGGAACAGGTCCCCAGCAAGTATAAAACAGTTCAGGATCCGTTCTACACTTTACCCCATGCTTGGACAGAATGAAGGCCATGTCACTAAATTTTTCCTTTCCAGCTACCTTACCCAGCCTATGCCACCTAAGATCTGTAGAAAAGATTGTACCATTTCAGAGATTGGATGGACCTCTAATATGTCTTAAAAATCATAAAACTATCCCACCTTGTGCAAATCAGGCCCTCTGCAGCTGTGACTGCGGGCAGACCACCAATCACTTCATTTTGTTTGAAAAATCATGTAATTGGAGGCAAGTGGACCCAAGGGGCAGTCACTGGGCTGAACAAATGCCTCAGGCCAGGCCCTGAAGGGCTCCACAGCATGCATGCATGTTGGTGTGTTTATGGGGGTCTGCACCAGCAGTTGATGGGGGGGCATGGATCTCGGTGGCTCACACGACCGTGTCAGCAACTGGGGAGACTGTGATCCAGGGACAGTTACTGGACAGACCAAGTGTCTCTGGCTGGCTATTGAAAGGATCTGAACTGTACAGATTTCCCACTAAGGGACGTTCAACCTGACCAGTCAGAACAACTGGGATTTCCTGCAGCAGCCTTCTAACTCATCAACCACTTTTACTTCCACCTGCTGCACTGCCTTCCTAAGTGTTACTTACCAATGTTACTTAAGCGTTACTTACTAAGGTGTTACTTACCAATGAACCCCAGGCAGTGACAGCTTATCTCTCCTGCATGTTTCCTCTCAATTTCATCACAGAAAGGCTCTTTCAAATACTACAACATGACCTTACCACATTTCTTAGCATGCGAGCACAAGACTCATACAGACATGTAGCAAAGCCTGCTACAATTTGTGAATTTTGACCCCAGAAAGTGCCAGTGGCAAATACAGCAACAAAACAAAAGTCCCTTAGGAAGAAAGATGGCTATATTTGACATTTCAGTTAATCAAAATCAGCAAAATAAAGATACAGTACTGCAAAGAGTGAAACTGTCTACCTAGTAACTTTTCTTTCTTTGGAGTTACACATCTTTCTTTCACTGGAGAAGGTAACATCCTTGCTGCAGAATGTTTTTTTTTGTTGAAAGCCTTCTAATGACTACCATTGAAGATTATTTTGAAATATGTTAATACCACAATATCTTCCCTACTTCAATTATAAAGTTTATCGGTAAGCTATTCACAGGTCCCACTACACCCGGACTGACTCACAAATTTCAGAACAAGCCTTTAAACTGCCTTTCAAGTCTTGGCAAGGCTAAATAATACTAGTAGTACTACTAGTACTATTAGTACTATTACAAATAATAAACATTTCAATCATGAAAACTATGAAATGATGAGGACTAGTACCAAATATTTAATATATGATTGAAAAACCTTGTTCAAAAGTTCATTTAATAAAACGTTAATCAGCATGTAATACTTTGCAATATCAGTTGCGATATCAGCCATTAGTAAATATAAATTATGTGTACACTAGGAATTAGCTTTAGTATAAAAATACACATTCAATTCCCAAATACTGTCAGCAAAGGATTTAATAGTTTTGTTGAGGGCTGGGATTTTGGGGCAAGGTTGGTTTGTTGCCGTTACTAGGACGTATATTTTCTTTAGCTGAGAATTTCTCCAAACTTACTGGACTGGTCTCAGCAGTGATTGCTGAACAGAGTATTCATGGTAGTACATGTTGATAACAACAGAAAATTTCAAATCATTCATATATTTTAATTTGTCTCTAATTTCTTAAGTCATTTCAACCAACAGTGATGGCACATCTGAGAATAAAGAGTTGAAGGACAACATTCCTCTTCGTGTCATAACTATTCACAAGAATCAGGGGAATTACACCAGCAGACAAGTCTGCCATGTAGTTGGGGTAAAGTTTACCTGGGTCTGATTCCAGCTCCCACCCACCTTTCTCATGCACTGGCCAGGCAACAGCATCTAGTGCTTATTGAGTCATTTTCACTGCAGAAGCTACTGCTAAATAAGTACCAGCAGCTATCCCTAGACACACAGTTAGGTTTCTGGTTACCACACCAGAACTTTTTCCAACCTCTCAAAGACACATAGCTTTAAGATAAGCTACTTCGCTTCACTTCTGAAGCCACAGACAGCATCCCATTGAAGAATCATCTTAAACTGTGTCACATACAAATTATGCGGCTTCTGCACACAATACAACAAAATTACGCAGATCTGAGATTCATTTTTGCATGTTATTATTAATAGCAAGCAATGCTGACAGATACTCATTGTAGCCTGTAGGGCAGGAACTCCAGACACCGCTGAAAAATCTCAAACACTGCCCACAGCATGAGAATATTGAACTTGTCTCTCTTTGTGCAAACAGACTAAAAGGAATTATCAAGGACTCCACTGGTGAGGAACATCAGGTTGTGATATACAACAGAGAATCATAGAATAATTAGGGTTGGAAAGGACCTTAAGATCATCTAGTTCCAACCCCCCTACCATGGGCAGGGACACTTTACGCTAAATCGTATCACCCAAGGCCTCGTCCAGCCTGGCATTGAACACTGCCAGGGATGGAGCATTCACAACTTCCCTGGGCAACCCATTCCAGTGCCTCACCACCCTAACAGGAAAGAATTTCCTCCTTATATCCAATCTAAACTTCCCCTGCTTAAGTTTTAACCCATTACCCCTTGTCCTATCACTACAGTCTCTAATGAAGAGTCCATCCCCAGCATCCCTATAGGCCCCCTTCAGATACTGGAAGGCTGCTATGAGGTCTCCATGCAGCCTTCTCTTCTCCAGGATGAACAGCCCCAACTTCCTCAGCCTATCTTCATATGGGAGGTACTCCAGTCCCCTGATCATCCTCGTGGCCCTTCTCTGGACTTGTTCCAACAGTTCCATGTCCTTTTTATGTTGAGGACACCAGAACTGCACACAATACTCCAGGTGAGGTCTCACAAGAGCAGAGTAGAGGGGCAGGATCACCTCCTTCGACCTGCTGGTCACACTCCTTTTAATGCAGCCCAGGATACGGTTGGCTTTCTGGGCTGCAAGCGCACACTGAAGCCGACTCATGTTCATTTTCTCATTGACCAACACTCCCAAGTCCTTCTCTGCAGGGCTGCTCTGAATCTCTTCTCTGCCCAACCTGTAGCTGTGCCTGCGATTGCTCCTACCCAGGTGTAGGACCTTGCACTTGGCACGGTCAAACCTCATGACGTCGGCATCAGCCCACCTCACAAGCGTGTCAAGGTCCCTCTGGATGGCATTCCTTGCCTCCAGGGTATCAACCGAACCACACAGCTTGGTGTCATCGGCAAACTTGCTGAGGGCGCACTCAATCCCACTGTCCATGTCACCAACAAAGATGTTGAACAAGACCGGTCCCAACACCGATCCCTGAGGGACACCACTCGTTACTGGTCTCCAGCCGGACAGTGAGCCATTGACCACAACTCTTTGTGTGCGGCCATCCAGCCAATTCTTTATCCATCGAGTGGTCCACCTGTCAAACAGATGTCTCTCCAATTCAGAGACAAGGATGTTGTGTGGGACAGAGTCGAACACTTTACACAAGTCCAGGTAGATGACACCAACTGCTCTACCCCTGTCCATCAGTTCTGTAGCCCCATCATAGAAGGCCACCAAATTGGTCAGGCAGGATTTCCCCTTAGTGAAGCCATGCTGGCTGTCACCAAGCACCTTGTTGATTTTCATGTGCCTTAGCAAGCCTTCCAGGAGAATCTGCTCCAAGATTTTGGCAGGCACAGAGGTAAGACTGACTGGTCTGTAATTCCCTGGCTCATCCATTTTCCCCTTCTTGAAAATGGGGGTTATATTTCCCTTTTTCCAGTTGTTGGGAACTTCACCTGACTGCCATGATTTCTCAAATATGATGGCCAGTGGCTTCGCAAATTCATTTCCCAACTCCTTCAGGACCCGAGGATGGATCTCATCAGGACCCATGGACTTGTGCACGTTTAGATTTTTAAGATGGTCTTGAACCAGTTCCTCTCCTACAGTGGGCCCAAGGTCTTCATTCTCACAGCCCCTGCATCTGCCTTCCAAGACTTGGGTGGTGCTCTCAGAGCCTTTGCCAGTGAAGACTGAGGCGAAGAAGTCATTACGAACCTCAGCCATCTCCAAATCCTGTGTAGCCAGTTCTCCTGAGAGCTTCTGGAGGGGGCCTACGTTCTCCCTAGTCTGTTTTTTATTTGCTACCTACCTGTAGAATCCCTTCCTGTTATCTTTAATAACTCTAGCTAAGTTTAATTCGAAGTGGGCCTTAGCTTTCCTAACCTGGTCCCTAGCTTCCCGGACAACATCCCCATACTCTTCCCATGCCACCTGTCCTTGCTTCCACTTATTATAAGCCTCTCTTTTCATTTGAATTTTCCTCAGGAGCTCCTTATCCATCCAAGGAGGTCTCCTGGCCCTCCTGCTGCACTTCCTTCTAGTTGGGATGCAACACTCCTGAGCTTGCAGCAGGTGATCTCTGAATATCAACCAACAGTCTTGGGCCCCTCTGCCCTCTAGGGCTGTATCCCATGGAACCTCACTAAGCAGGTTCCTGAAGAGGCCAAAGTCTGCTCTCCTGAAGTCCAAGGCAGTGAGCTTGCTGCACGCTCTTCTCACTGTCCTGAGGATCTCAAATTCGAGCATCTCATGATTGCTGCATCCAAGGCTGCCCTGAAGAGTCACATTTCCAACGAGCCCTTCCCTGTTGGTGAGCACAAGGTCAAGCATGGCACCTCTCCTTGTCGGCTCCTCTATTACTTGCAGAAGGAAGTTGTCTTCTGCACAATTGAGGAACCTCCTGGATTGCTTGTGCTGGGCCGTACCGTCCTTCCAACAGATGTCAGGGTGGTTGAAGCCCCCCATGAGAACAAGGGCCTGCGAGCGTGAGGCTTTTCCTATCTGTCTATGGAGTGCTTCATCCGCAGGTTCTCCTTGATCAGGAGGTCTGTAACAGATCCCCACAGTAATGTCTCCCATAGCTATATTCCCTTTAACCCTGACCCACAAACTCTCTGTGGACTGCTCACCTGTTCCCAGACAGAGTTCCATACTCTCCAGCCTATCCCTAACATAAAGGGTAGCTCCCCCTTCCCGCCTGCTGAATCTGTCTTTTCTAAAGAGCCCGTAACCTTCCATTCCAACACTCCAGTCATAGGAGCCATCCCACCATGTTTCTGTGATGCCTATTATATCATACCCCCGTAGACGTGCACACATCTCTATTTCCTCTTCTTTGTTCCCCATGCTCCAGGCGTTTGTATAGAGGCATCTGAGCCAAGCTCCAGATGAAGCCGGCTCATTGGCTGGAGTGGCTGGGATATCTCTACATTGCTCCAGGCATTTATTATAGGTTCTGGCAACTGACTGGGAGTGTTGGGATGGAATGATGCCCCCCTCCCCCAACACAACTAGTTTAAAGCCTCCTTGACCTGTCTGGCAAGCCTCCTACCAAAACTGCTCTTTCCCTTCTTTATCAGACCAGCTCCACCAGCCCCCACTAGACCTGGCCTACAAGCTTGGGTCCCATGTTCAAGACACCCAAACCCCTGACTATGACACCACCCTTTTAACCATTTATTAACCTGGCTAATCCTCCTAGCTTTTTTAGGTCCTCCCCTGTATCCTGGAGAATTGATGAAAAGACTGAGCTCCAGAGCCCCTAACCACCTCCCCCAGGGCTCTGTAGTCCTTATGTTCCCCCAGGCTACTACTATCTATATCCCTAGCACCCACATGTATCTCCAGGAGTGGGTAACAATCCGTGGGACTTACTAGAGCAGGCAGCCTCTCTGCAACATCCCTGATCCATGCCCCTGGTAGGCAACACACCTCCCTTGAGACAGGGTCTGGCCGGCAGACAAGTGCTTCTGTCCCTTTCAGTGTAGAGTCCCCTACTACTACGACTCGCCGCTTTTTCCTAGCAGCACCAGTAGAGATCTTTACCAGGGCATTAGCCGGCTGTTTCTGGCTCGAGTGTGCTTCCTCATTAGCCCCCTGCAGGACAGCAAAGCGGTTCTGCGTGGGGACAGTGGATTTAGGGGGAAGCCCCTTGCATTTGGTTGTCCTTCTTTTTTTTTTTATTGTTGTTTTTTTTTTTTTTTTTTTGTCACTAATTCCCGGGTTAACGGCCTCCTTCTTTCCTTCATGAGGGAGAGGTGAAGCTCAAGGCCCCTGCACAGTTTGGGCTGGGAGCAAGCATTCCTGCTTCCTCTCAGCTTCCCTGACATCTCGCAGCCTATTAACAGCATCCCGCAGCTCAGCCCCTGCTGCAGGAGGACCTCCACCAGGGAGCACCGAGTGCAGCCCTGCCCATTGTGCACCCTCCCCTCACCAGACCAGTGCAGGCACTCTCCTTTCTACACCCTGAGCTCTGCACTGCAGCCTCCTCTCTCGTCGGCTCTGTCTGGGTGCCTACGCTGGCCACCGCCGGGGCAGCCAGAGCAGAGCTCCCGGAGCAGGCCCTGCTCATAGGACGAGCGCTCACCATCCCGCCCGCCTGCCCGCACAAACTGTCCTCCTCGCCGCGCTCCCTGGGGCAGGTTTTACCCACTCGGGGCTGGTGCCGCTGCCCCTGGCTCCGCCCCGTGTGAGTCAGCTGCTCGCTCTCGTCAGCTGAGCTGCCGGCTCCTGGGCAGGTCCTGTCGAGGACTTGAGGCTCCCTCGGTGGCTCTTGTCGCCATGAGGTGAGGCTCCTGGACGCTGATCTCCCCCCCCCGCTCCGGTGTTGAAGGCGTCCTCTCTCAAGCTACTCACCTCAGCAATTGACCAGCAACGGTCGGTGGTGCCCGGTTTAAATCTGCCGCCGTATATGTAGTAACAACAGAAGAAAAAGAAATATGCTGGTTGCTTCATTATTGAAGACTAGCAAGTCACAAGAAAAAGTGCTGAGAATTTTAGCACTAGGTTTGTCCAAGGTGGAACATCTCATTAAAATAAAGAACCCAGATTAGATAAGACATTGAGGAAGCCAACAGAGGCAACATGGTTCCCCAACAACACACTGCAGGAAAGCTAACCAGATAGAAGAAAGGCTATGGACATTAAAACACACAAAAAAAAACCATCCCAAACAAACAAAAAACAAACCCACACGACAAGAACAAAAAAGCCCAACACCATAGGGTTTTGACTTTATCAAGACTGGGAGCGACTGACAGAAGAGCATAGAGCAACATCACATAGATTTGCTGTAAGACTACAGCATTGTTAAATTCAGAAAATAAAATGTATTTACTATAGAAAAGTGTGACCTTATGTGATTCCTCAAGCCTAAAGTTAAAAGCTGGAGCATACCTGTCGCTCACTATCTCCTGCTCTCTGAAATACTTTCTGGCTGAAAATTCCTATAAAATTGATTCAACGCTGGTTTTGTTGTTGCTTTTTGTTTGGGTTTTTTGTTTGGGTTTTTGTGTTTTTTTTTTTTTTGTGGGTTTTTGTGTTGGTTTTTTTTTGTCAATTATCATTAGAAGAAAATAATTTCCCTTTCCAGATACACTAGAACAATTTTTCCTATCTTTGTTGCAACATCCACGGATATTTTCAGGAGCATGCGTTCAGCATAAAAAGCAGAATAACCCAATAAAACCAGACATCTAATGAAGAAAACTGTGCAGTATTAATTCCTTTGTGCAAGGGTGTGAAAAAGACTTTTGCCAATAAAAATACTAAAAACAAACAACCAGCAATCAAAATTTTCTAGACTAACAGACGTAGAACAGATCATCAAAATCAGAGAATACTTTATTATCATTGAAACCGTCAATGCATGAAAAGACATGATCTTTTCACAAGAAAGGATTCTCCCGAAATATGCTTAGGGAATGCGTGTTTAGACAGTGATGGAGGTTAAAAGCCTATCTCTCACTGCAATAAAAAAATACCACTGCCTGGGACATGAGCAAGCAGTCAGTAAGAAGCATAATGTTATGGCCTGGAGGCAATTACAGCAGGTACAGCTACAGAGGCAGTAAATGCTTCCATGGTTGTGCATTTATGACCTGTGAAGTTGAAATTAAATCGATGTCCTATGGAAACATTTATATGAACCTCCCCAGTTTAACACAGCAGTTAAAACAGAGAACTTACATTGGCCAAAAGAATAAATTACACATTAACTTTGCCTTTGGGATCCATAAGATCAGACACACATTTTGAGCCTGCTTCTTCCCCAGTGAAGAACAGTTCTTGCAGCACCAAATCAAGGGTGGGAGAGACATCTGTAATCCAGTTCTAAGTTAATTAAAGTTGAGATCCACAAGCAGAAGAAAAGAGCATGAATATTTTATGTCAAGGTTTGTACTTATGAGCAAAGATAACTACCAACTTAGCAAGCAAAGACTCATAGGATGTAAGCTACTAGTTTAGATCAGTGGTTCTGATGCAGAGGTATTGCAGGACTTCTTTTCTGCCCCCTTAACTGTTTAGTGAACAAAGAGTGTCAACCATGAGGCCGTCAAACCAGTTCCCAGTCAAGTACTTCAGGCTACAGAATTCACTCTGTTAACCTGACTTTGCAGGTCTGCAGGCTTCCTTCTGAACATGGGTCATGCACAAAAAGGAGATTTCAAACCATGCAAAATGGGAGATTTCCTCTCCGCCTGTGAACAGCTCTATTAGGCACCACAGCAGTTGCGATCAGGACTACTCTTTTGTTCCCTCCACCCCTTTCAGCGGAAGTACGTAACTGTTAGCCAGAAGAGACTAAGAGAGCAACTTTGACCAACACAGAAACCATGTTTTTATAATCATGCAACTAGTCTTAAAAAGAAAATATGATATGAACTTACCTTTTCCCTCCCTCTCTGAACCCTTGAGGACATCATCAAGTGGAAATAATTTTAGGAGACAAAAACTTAAGCAATGATTTTTTTAAATGAGGACAGTTACAGAAAATGAAAACTCCCCTCAAAGAGCTAACCAGGAACAGCCCTCTGCCCATAAGCCTAAGAATTTCTGGTTTTACCCCAGTGTACATTTGGCCTGATATCTGCTTTCTGCAAAGGGGGACTGATTCTAAACAGATCATACTGAAAAAAAAACCCAACCCCATATTAAGCTTGTATCTGCAACCCAACAAAACCTGAAAGGTATAGCCTAATAAATTATGATTTTGCCATTGCTGGTAGGCATCAGAAACTTAGCATCATCCTATCAGTGCAGGGTTTCAGGATGTGCCAAAATAAGGGAGTGATGTTCATACTGAGAAATTTTTTTTTATACAGTAATTAGCATGAAATTTGAAAATGAGTTACATGACACTAAACCAGCTGCATGTGTAAGAATAAAAACAGCCAAGGACTGAAAGTTAAAACCTGCTGGGACTCTAAGAGCACCATCCTTTACACAGATGCCTTTTCTCATAAAACTCAGCAAATCAATTTTTGAAATTTCTACCCTTCTGTCAATTCTGGTTGGACTTGTTCAATGTACCCAAAACCCGCTAGTGCCAGGGAGAGAAATGGAAACAGATAATTGCACACAAGAGGCTGTATGATCACATAAGCCTTATTTCAACAGACAAGCTAAACTAGGAATGCCCGAGAGAAGAAAAAAAAAGAACACATGAGAAAGAAATGGGACAGAAACCATCTTATTATATCAGTTTTGTTACA
The DNA here is from genome assembly GCF_034315485.1 of Pezoporus occidentalis. NCBI lineage: Eukaryota > Metazoa > Chordata > Aves > Psittaciformes > Psittacidae > Pezoporus > Pezoporus occidentalis. The sequence goes on from NW_026915877.1 coordinate 7,891,621, forward strand.
AACCAAGTGCATGAGTCCTGTTGAAGCCTGAGATGTACTTTATGTACTTATTTGAATTGAACCTATACACCTTAAGAGTATAACTGTTGTGTTTTGGCACTCCAAAAAAAATTACCTTTCTCTGGGTTCAAATCTCAAAGAACCAACATTATTAACTGCCAAGTTATACCACTTTCACAAAAAAAAGAAAATAAATCAGTAAAATATTAGATCAATTGGATCAGACAAAATCAGATCAGATTTTTATGCCTCAGCAATTACCTGAATGTTCACCTGAAGATTTTTTTTAAGTTGTATTGTCCAAAGCTTCACATCAAATAATCTATGACATGGAACTGAGGATTCAAGAGAAAACTGTATGGTAAGATAATTACATGGCTTACTATAATGCTAAGTACATCAGAACAGCAAAAATAAGCAGCAGTCAGACTTTCCCTCTCTTGCCATAACAAATTGTCTCCTTTTTCAGCCCTCAAATAGAAGACAAACTCCTCTTTTGAAAAAGAAAAAAAAGAAAAAAAAAAGTAAAGTCTGTTGTTGCCACACACAAACTAACGGGTCACCTTCAGTCTGCTACAACTTCCCAGCACGCCAAAGCCACAAAAGGAGTGTCCAGTGAATCTAGAAATGAGACTTCATTGAACTGTGGGCTACATGCAAAATATATTTAACAAAGATACATATTTATTTATATAAATAGAAAGATTGCCACTAAAAGATGTGAAATCACTGCTGGGAAACACTGGGTTATATAGGAAGTAGCCAAAGACTGCTGGGAGTCAAAGGAGCTTTTACCTTAAAGAAATGCATCAACTTGCCTTGTCATGAGCAACCCCCCTACTGCAGAGGGTGAAAAGAAATATGAAGTATTGGAAACTGTAAAACAAATAAATTATTATTAAATCCTAATACCAATAACGGCTCACTTTTACTTGAAGGGAATGTCTGCTTCCCCCACCTCCCAACAAAGAACCTCTTCGAGACATTCACATTGAAGAAAAAAGAGAAAAAGGAAGCAAAAGGGGAAAAAAAGAAACAAAACCAAAAAAAAACCAAAATCCCAAGAAACAAAACCCTGAATTCCTTAATCACAGATCTTCTCATAAGAAATGGCATGAAATGTAACAATGATTTTTGCTGTTACTTTGGTTTTCCACTTCTTCATGCTTCACTAAATACATGCACACAAACACACCATGTTTTATAAAAAACAAAAGACAATAAAACCTGCTGAGTTCCCAGGAGTGTTTTATTCTACAGTCTTACTGGTTTCTGCAATGCTCCATATAAAGACCACAGTTTACAAAAAAGGCCCCTAGGAGTTACCACTATGACTCATACTGTCTACTCAATAAATAATAATAATAAAAAGCGTTAAATATGTCTGTCTACAAATAATGAGGAAAGCTCACCAGCCCTCTTCAAGAGCAAGTAGTAAGCAAATCATGTGGAGAAAAAAAAAAAAAGGACTTACAAAAGAGACCAAACATGCTTCCAGCAGCTTCCTTTTCATAGACAAGATAGCAGTTTAGCAAACAGGTTCTGAAATACACTTTAAAAAATATTCCACTAAAACAATAAATCATTGGTAATATCTGCCTGTATATAAATGGTCTATTAACATATTTAATAAAGAGCAAACAAAAAGCAGGACACCTATTTTTTCATCCAGGAATGAGGCTGCAATCATTAGGATGACAAAAATCACTGATAGTGACGCACTGGTTTATGAAGGTGTTAACCTGAACATTGAACGAAGACTGAAAAATGGAGACCATCGTTCAAATGCCAAAAATTTATCTGAGGTCATCTAAAGGGCTGGTAAAACAGTATCAAAATGCCAGCAATGGACAAGGCAAATCCAGCAGAGTGATCTTTGAGGCACGGAATCACCAGGAGTGAAAGGGTTTCTCTTGGGTTTCTGTAGCAGAGCTGATGATGAGCATTTAATCAGGTTTTACAACCTCTTCCAAAGTAAAATCTTAAACACTCTGGACCCTTCTGGTCTCTCACTTTGACATGCTACATTGCTATAATTTGCACAATAATGCATATTCTTCCAAAACAAAGGCAGATTTGAAATATTGCTGAGATTTATTCTGAGAAAACAAACAAAAAGAAATGTCCAAGTGCTTCAGCAGCTAAAGGTACGAAGTCCAAAATGTATACATTCATCCAAATCAGAAACCTGACAAAAAGCCTTTAAGCCTAATTAAAGAAACTCTAACATGCCAAGCAGTTCTCTGTCTCTTTTGAGACTGTAATACCAGCTAGTCCTCTAGCAACCTCAGCCCTATTTTATTACACTGTACTCTGCAAGAGAACCAGAACATCTTGTTCTCCTTTCCTAATGCCAACTCCTTCATTTGCCCTAAGGGCTATGAAACACAGCTCCCTAGGGCCCTGACTTCTACACTCTGCTTCTCCTAATACCAAAGGCCAAACACAGCCCAGGGCAGGCAGATGATTCATATGTTCCCTTACTAACCAGCAATTACCAGAGTTTGGCTACAAGTAGAAACGAACTATGGAGCAATGCTTCACTTTATCATGCCTTTTTTTTTTCCCTCCTCCTTAATTTTAAAAGTATGATCCCACTAGAGCAGGAGAAAGTACTTACATATTACCGAGGGATATAATTCTGGGTAGCATGGGCCTTGCAGGCAACGATTACCTAGTTCTTCCTCTGAAAAATCTTTATTTATAAGTCAGGTGAAATGGCAAACTTAGCATAGTAGATGAGTAAAAAAAAAAAATTCCTTTCCACAACCTAGAAAACTCTCTAATAGTGATATTGAAGCTCTAGAGCCAGTAAAAGAACTGAAAACTAACATTTCAGATTTTTATCTGGAGAAATTGGATGTCAGCTTTACTAATATGATTAGAAACAAAGTTTTTAGGAGTAGTTTAAGCCCTTCAGACAGCAAAGGATATCTGAAAAATCTAGGACGTTTTTGTTCATAATTACCTTTTTATTCAGTCTTCAAAAACCTATTCCAAGATAGTTCTTTGCAACAACTGCTCTTTCAGATCTTTGTTAGCCCTCGTCCTCCCACTTAAAGAATGTGGCTTTTCTTTGGCTCTGTGAACCTCTTAATTTTCTAAAGTAGAATATTTTTCTCCTCTGTATTGCCACTCCGACTTTTAAAAATAGAAACAAGATATATATGTACGGTAAGTATAGGAACAATTTTGTATGACACTGTTCCTAAATACAATTTTTAATCTTAACGCATTAAGCTGTTTACAGAAAAATTCAGGGCACTGAAATCAGAAGGCTCCCTTTTGATTGGCACCCCTCCAACAAAAACATCACAGCTTTTGCTCCCCTCCAGGTCTTGTCCAACACTTAAATAAATAACAAGGGAAGAGCTTGGGCCTACCTGAGGCTGTTCCAGAGTAGAAGTTTGGAAGAGGAATACAAACAACCCTTAGAACCAGTCTTGGGTCTGAAAAGGCATGTGGGGAAGGGCCTGGAAACCAAAAGGGAGAGAAAAATTATTTGCATGGTAAGAATATGGAGGAAATTTTCCAAATCAGTAGTGAACTTGAGGAGAAAAACACATGAATTGGTTTGAGAAGGGTTCTGCCATGGTCATATTACAGTGGTATAAGGGAAAGATCAACTAATTCCTTCCCTCTATTTCTGCCAGGAAAACTCTTCTTTCTTCTCACAAAGAAGGGGTGAGGACACCCACCATAAAAACACACATACAAATTTAAACAACATTCCTATCACTCACTTTTAACAGTTAAATAGAGTGAAAAGGAGAGTGCACAAACACCCAAGCAAACCATCAAGATTTCAATGAAGCATATTGTCTCTCCCAAAGTCAAAAGCTGCCACTATTCCACTACTTTCAAACAAGTCAGAGTCTCCACTCCTACTACAAAAACGTTTGCAGGCTCTATCCTTGCCCCACTCGCCTCCCAGTAACTTCAAAGACTCATTTAAAGTCTTCTTTCTACACAAGCTGACTAAATTCAGCCCTGAAGATCTCCTGCCTTTCCCCAGCCTTTGAGAGACAGGTTTCAGGAGGAGTACGGAGCTTGAGACATTCATTTACTCCCACTGGGCTTCAGTAAAAGCTTTTAGGTATAATCCCATAAAACTACATTCTTGACATGTATTGCATCCTAGTCCTAACATGCATTACATTCTAAATTCCTCCCACCTCCATTAAACTTGAAATAAATTACAAAGTACACAGACTGAGGATGTCCTTTAGAACTACTTAGGAGAAAACCCCTGCTATTTTTTTTTTTTTTTTTTTAATTTAAGGGGTTGTTTCCTTTTTTCTGGCACATTTTAGGGCTCCAGGGATGCATAGAACTTGGTCCCAGTTTCAGTTCTGCTACCAGCACCTGGTAAGATCATGTTTTCGTTCAATGCATGGCCACGGCCTGCTCTTCCTGTTTCTTCTTTTTTATTTAAAGACTTTGGTAGTCACTTGACAAACATTTATTTTAAGGTTTGGATTTATTTTTTGATAGTTTCCATTTTTTTAAATGATGCCAAGGCCTTAGCTATCATGACACCTTCTTACTCCTTTTTAATTCATATTTTCTATAAAGATTATTGGCAATACACATATAGCCAAAATACTGTGTAAAGATTACTAAAATAGGTAAAGAATGAGGGGGGGGAGAAAAAAAAAAGTAGTGTTCAGCTGTTGGAATTCATCCGTCAAAGATGGACTGTGTTGTGCCTGTATACTGCAACTGTAAGCTAAACTGAGTAAAGAAATTATTTTTACTTTTAAGTCAAGATTTATGTACTGTTTTCTTTTTTCTTAGTTTTTACAAGAACAGTCTTGTAAAGCAGTATACTTTTTAATTTTTATTAAAAATGACAAAGACTAGGAAATGGACTTTACTCATTAGTTCAAAGAAGTGTTGGTAAGCTGTGGCTTTCCTGACAACACATATTACAGCAACGTTTAAAAAAACCTAACAATTTCCTCATGGAAAATTCCTCAACAATGACCAACATGATCAAACTATTATTTTCAAACTCAGGAATTTCTGAGTCCTCATTTTTGCACTTTAATAAAAACAAACAAACAAAAAACAAACCAAACCAAAACAAAAAAAAAACACAACCAAAAACCCCCAAACTTCAAACTATCAAATAAACCATGTCATAGTAAAAGAAGATTTGATGGTGAAAGACATCTCTGCATTTAAGCATTTCTGTGACAGTGTGAAAAGCAAAAGCATCAGATTGCAGACAACATCTCTGTTTAAATGACTTTCTTGCCATGTACTCTTTTAAGTCAATGTCAAACACATAAAAATGCAAAAAACCTGGTATAGCAGTTTACTGTACTACTCAAGCATAAATGGCATTGCTACATAGACTTTATATTATCAGCTTGACTATTAAGGCTTGCGATTACAATACTTTAAAGCCAAGACCAAAAATTTTCATGTAGACCACTACCTAATAGTAAACCTAATCAATGCTGAAGACCTCTTTCTACCAATATCCAAAACATACTGTTCCCCCTGAATTCAATTTCTCTACTAGCCTACAACTTCTTTTTTTGTTGCAGCACTGAAAAAGGAATTGCAGCCTAATTGTTATATATATATTTCTAAAGTTTTACCCTTCGAAACAAGTAATGTTCGAAGCCATTATTCAAAGTATTCCAAAAGAATTATACTGTCAAATTCAGTCAAATAACTCTGGAAAGATCAATTAGATTATTCTTCTCTTACTTTTAGTTTGAAATGTCTATGACAGCTTTCCCCAAAAAACCTTAAACCTACCTGCTGTTTGAAAAGGCTGCCAATATCAGAATCCCTCCAGGGTTACAGTGGGGAAGCAGATGTGAGAACTGGTTTCAAGAAACATTTACTACAGATAAAATTTATGGAGCAAACAGACAACATGAGTAACAAGCAAGCAGGGTCACATGCCATTCACTTGAGAACTATATAAAGAAGTTGGATATAGAAAAGTTGGATTATGAACTGGGAGTTAAACCACTCACTTCAAAACAGCCTCTGGATGTACCGATGTGAAGGCAGTAGCAAGAGGCCAATGTTTAAAAAAAGAGTGTGGGAAAGTACAGATGAGCAGGTCTAACCTGAGGTTAGGCAAACTGGTAGAAACTCTGCAAAGAGCAGAAACAGGGGTGAAATGAGTAAATGCGACATATGGGGAAGAGTCAACATAGCTTTTATAAGGTGAAGATGCATGTCAAATCCCCTGGAGTTTCCAGAAAACAAGGTAGTAGTGGTGGTTGACAGTCTACTTTATTCTTCTAAAGGTTTCAGCAGTCTTCCCACAAGAGTCCTACAAAACCTGTGCTGCCAGGGGAGGGGAGGCCCTTGCCTGTCTCTGCAAACAGCTTGCTAGAAGACCATAAAAATAACAGGCAGGAAAAAATGGACCCTGGAATATCTAAGGACCCGTGCTCAGGTTTGTGCCATGCAAGATGTTTCTTAGCTGACTTGTAAAGGGAGTGGGATGGTGAGATGACAAAGTTTACATCAAAACAAGGTTTGAGTTTAGACATGCTTGGAGCTGAACCACAGAAAATACCCTCTAGTTTCTACTCAAACCTTCAAAGATACCAGAAAATTACTGGATGACTGTGGCAGGTTGACAGTGGCACTGGCTTATGATGGAAAAGCAGCACCCATTTGGTGAAAAAATATTAAAAGTTTCAACTTTTTTTCTCAGCAAATCTTTTAGCTTTACACACTGTCAGATATTGGTATTGTAATATTCATGAAAACCTAAAAGCCATCCCTAACTAGCTGCAGAAACAGCTGAGTGACATTAACAAGACTGTCACATAATAAGTAGTCTCTCAGAAAAATAGTTTGGATTTTATAATGGAGTACAGCATTAATAACCTCTAGCCCAGCAAGATTTAAAAAAAATTATTCCTTTTCTATAAAATGTCAGTAGCTACCTCCAAGTTTAATTATTTTTTTTAGCTTCAACAGCCCATTTGAAGGGGAATTCAAAAAGCACTTTCACTAAACACATCTTTCAACAGTAGAAATGTTTTATTTCATAACTCACTACAGCAAAAACCTATGCTGTTAATACAAAATCTTGGGTGCCTTACTATCTCTAGAATGCAAGTGCCCTGTCCTTATTTTTAAGTTGCAGGGGAGCTGGCTTGCCACTTTGAAAGCTAGACTGATCAAACAAAAATAAAAAATAAAAAAAAAGACTATTTGCTAGTAAGCAATTTTGTTCAAGATCTGCACCTTCAATCATCAGGTGCGCATGTGCCCTGCCATGCAAGACAAGGAACGTTGCTGTCCTGTATTCATTTAGGTTGCATGTATGCTTCTCGGCAGAAACATTTATACCCTCTTGTTTGGCTTAACCATCAGCTTTCACTGGTGGACTACATACCATCTTGTCTTTCGACAGAAGGGAGAATATCATGCAGCCAAAGCAACTTAACCTTCATTATCTTCTCCTTCTGAAGACATCTTTTTTTCCTGCTCTCCTTGCCTTGGAGACTGACTTCTAGGAAAAAAATCCAAGTATTTTTCATATCCCAGAAATAAAACAAAACTTAAACCACTCCAACTATTAAGTCATGGCATTACATTAACATTTATATTCTGTAGTAGCTATTGTTTTTTTTTAATCCTGAAATCATGTGACATACCATTGTCACAGTCAGTTCCTGTAAAAATACTGCTCCAGCCTAAACAGTCCTCATGCAAACCCTTTCCAGGCTAAAAGGCAGTAAGAGCTAAATACACTATGCAAAGCTGATTACAGTATAGGATACTACTGCTAATCAGAATAATATTAGCATATTTATAAAAACAAATTATCACTGCTATAAAATAAAAAGGCTGAGCCTTATTTTTACCTTTACCAAACACCTAAAAACCCTCAAAGAGAGGCTGATACGATTTTTTTCATTCATGATAAATTAACACAAAGATAACACAAAGGTAAAATATTAACAGAGCAGCATACTGATAACTCAGATGTCAAATACCTTTGTAACTCTGTCCTGCTGACATGCAGCAGCAGAAACACATTAACCTCACAGAATACCTAAGATAGCAACATTTTATTCTTGACGATGATTCAAACTGCACCATAAAACAAAAGCACTCTAATTGAAGAGCTGTCAATACAGCGTTCTGACGTGCAGCCTTTTGAAACCATTTTAATTATAAAATTTTCCTTTAAGGGTATAAATCCATTCTTAAATATTATCCCCAGCAAAAGACCAGGTTGCACAGCAGTGAAGTGCCCAGTTCCCTGTGCACATGCTCACGGCAATCAGAAAAATAAAGCTGTTTTGAAATTAATTCAGGGTTAGGATACCTAAGAGATAGCAAAGGGGGAAGGATAAGGGACACAGCCATGAAATATCTAATCAAACACAACACTGTGTCTCCAGTGAAACAATGAGTTTTTGCTTAAAATGTTTACATTTTAAGGTTTACAATACCAGACAAGACAATATTACTGTTCCCCTCCAGGTACAGAGCCTCACTGATTCCCAGTTATGGGTGTTTCCCATAAACCTGCTTATGTTTTGATTATATGTCTGGGAATGGTAAAACCAAGAAGCTCATCTCTTGCAAGGAAGTAGGGAAATGGCTCTTTTAAGGCAAATTCCAAGTTGGGTCTGGAGAAGTCAAGATTGAACCCTTTGCATGGTCCTTTTCAACCCAAACCATTCTATGTTCAATTAACTTAGAAATAAATCAGTAAGCCATAATACCTCCTGCCCCCAAAACTTGCATGAAAAAGTAAGTAATGTGAATCCCAGTACCAATGAATGAAGAACCTGCAATAACCAAGAATATTTAACACTAGACACCCTCACTAGAAGACATCTTGAAGATGAAACAAAGTTTCATCTTTTGAAACAAGAAACAAAGTTTATCCTGACAGTATAAAACCTGACAAAATCTGATACCCCAATCACCTAACTCAATGTTCCTGTCCATAGATATAACATTATGCTTTCACTGCTAACCTGTACTTTGTAACATTATTTAGTGTCTGGAATGTTCAGCTGAAAGCAAAATGGGAAGAAAAAGCTGCATACTGCAAAGCTGGGAAACTGTATAGTGGTATTTTCATGTGACTCTATTTCAGACAGAACTTCATATATACCTACTGTAGTTTATCCAAGTCTTTCAACCTCAGATGATTTAGCCATTTTAAAACAACCCCAAATAATCAACAGACCATAAAATGCTTTTCATATAAACATAAATCACAATGCTGCTGTTTCTGATACAGCTGCATTGTCAGTTAATACAAGTTTCTTAGAGTCAATGAACCCAAACATGCCTTTCAGTTCCTGGCTCAAAAAAAAAAATCATTAAAAATAGATAAATCCTTCCCTACGTCTTTTGACCACAGGACTGAGATGTAGAAGCTTCTTCCAAAAGTAAAAGAACAACTATGGAGTGAATCGATTCCTGTATGTTTGCAACAGGAAACATGATCTTCATTGAAGTCATCCTGCCATAGCACTCACCATGGTGTTATAAATGATGCAATTGCAAGAAAATTAATTCAGTTAGTATGCTTTGGTGTATGTCTTCCAATAATAGAGACAGTCAACGCATCACATTTTTTCAGAGATGTTTATCTTAAAGTATTAGTATCTTCTCTTAAAGTATGTATTTTCTAGTAAGTTTTCTAATAAGTTGATATCTCTTTGCATATTAAAATTTACCAATCTTACTTTCTAGATTGTGCTGATGAGATAAATAAAGATTTTATGCAGGTGAAACATGTTCCAGTAGAAATAAAGTTCTTGGGAGGTACAATTTAAGTTCATTACACAGCACTTGACTTGCAAAACTCTGATTGTCCTTTCTTCAATTAATTCTGGATTACATGCTATCAAGAGTGTAAAAACCTTTTGTTTCCAAAATCGGCATACACTAAGGAACATTCAAGTGTATTTAATTCCTACTTCATAATATAATAAATAAATTCAAGAAGTAGTTATATTTCTCATTATAAACCATTCAGACACCAGCCTGCCACATTCCCATTTCTGTGCATTCTTTTCCCTTTTTAACTTGTCATTTTGCCCATATATTACACTAGTCAAGAAATTTATTTTTTTGTGTGTCTTCTCCATAAAGACACATAAGAGTAGCCCGAGTATATTTATTTTACTTTTTAGGATTCTATACCTTCAGTAAAAGCATATTAGTTGACAAAAGAGAAGGCAGCTTAAAAGAATGGAATCCAAGAATATGAGAAATAGGAAGAAAAAAATGAAAAATTGAACTGAAGTGCATAAGAGATGAATGAAAATAACAGAATATCATAGAATCATAGAATAGTTAGGGTTGGAAAGGACCTTAAGATCATCTAGTTCCAACCCCCCTGCCATGGGCATATCAAACAGACATCTTACGTATCATCTAACATTTTATTACGCAAATGACAATACTGCCATGAAACAAGAACAGGGCAAAAGGTGTACAACTATACCATAGGCAGGAACAGCTTATTTAGAGAGCACAGACAGCAGCAACATGTGCTGCGAGGTGTCACAAGACACATTTGTTTGTAGCAGGAAAACACAACAGAATTATGGTCTAGGCAGGACATGACATTAATTATAGTCCTCAACAGCTTTTAAAAAGCAGTATAAAAGGCTCAAGCCAACCCACTAAGCATGAGAGTGCAATGGGGACAGTGCTGCCCCCCAACAGGCTGCAGAAGTTACCAAGAGAGCCACTAGCTCATCTCTAATTTTAACTGAGAAGGAACTAATAGAACTCTAAAAGCAAAAGTTATTTAAATCAATAGAGGCTTGCCAAAATACAAAGGAGAAATTAACAGAAAGAGAATAAAAATAGAAATGCAGAGCTAGAAATTACTTTCAGGTATTTATTTTTTGCTGTTTAGAAGTAGGATAAGTTGTAGCCAAAAAAACACTACTGACAAACATTTGTCCAACATACTATTTGAAAACGCCTATAGCAGAGATTGCACAGTTGCGATCATTTACTTCCATGTTTGACTCTGCCTACTCATAGGACTTGGTTTTTTTTTAACTGCCTCTGTGTTGTAATTTAACATCGCCTCTTCCTCCTGTTATTTCTTTACCAAAATAACGCAGAGACATTTTAAACTTCCAGGATAGTTTTACGTATCTAACTTCTCATCCTTATTCCTCTCATCACACACAGCCAATTCTTACAGATGTTGTGGCTTTCTAATATTTTCTTGCTGGCTTTGGAAACAGCTTGACCATTGACTTGCATTAGTTTTCATTCACTGTATTTCCAAAGGTTTTTATCTGAAATTGATGTCTAGCTATCATTCACCAAATACATTCATGTGGATTATGGTTGCCCAAGTTCAGTACACTGCATATATTCCTTTAATTACATCCCATTTATGGCAGGCTACTTTTAACTGGAGAAAATTTGCCTGAAACTTAAGCCACGCTTTCAAAATACATCCATCTTTTCCTTCCTCAAAGCTCAATATTCAAAAATGTAACAAGTATATTACGCCAAGAAGGACATTAATTAAAAAGCTGAATAGGACTGGACCAAAAAGAGACACTATTCACCATATCTTTGCTGTACATCAGCTGCGAACTCTGATAACTGCTCTGAACATCTTCAAAAAGCTGCAGGCTGTGAAGAAACCTAACAGCAGCTCCTTCCACATGGCCCAGTATTTTTTCACTCCATGCTTCCTTGCTACCAGTCAAGATCCATTCTGTCCTCCTTGTTTTCTTACTACATTCTAAGCATATGAGAAGGTTCTCAATTTTTACCTCAATGAAAAAGCTTTCGTCATTGAAAGCTCCTGACTCTATAGACCCTGGAAAACTCTGGGGATACTGGAAATAAGCTGAAGAATAAAGGAAAGGTCTGCCATTCTTGGAGCTGACTGCACTAAGGAAGAGCTAAGCAACTCCAGTTCAAGGAAGGAATCCCAGTATGAATGCTGGGGCAGCTTCATAGCACCTAAAAGTAATTTCCTTTTAAAGAAAACAAAACGAAAACAGATGATGCATTCTCATGTCACATTCAGTCTAAGTGGGGGCTGCCACCAAATAGGGCCATCTGTTTTTCACTATGCACCATCAATTCCTGCTCCCTTCCTGTGTTGGATCTCGCGATCTAGCTGCAGGATGAATTAATCAGCTTATCAATGCAATGCAGAAAAAAAAAAAACAACAAACCTGCCAAAAACACGCACAAAGATGAAACCAAATTGGTTAGTCTTGTTAAATGAGAGTCAACCTAGTGAATGAGGATGGACATTTGTGGCAGGGTGAAAGAAAGCAGGACAGCTCCTTCTGAGGCATTCTGCCCACTGATTGTACCGTTTTGCCAAATGGTACAAGCACAAAGGCATAAAACCAAAAGTCTAAGGTACAAAATAAGTTACAAGTAGCATGGAATGCAAAATGACAGTATTTTAAGTACTGTAGAAGCAGAGACAAAGGCAAGTACTAATGACTGCATAATAGAGAAGATCAGTAATCCTCTATGCAAGTCTCAAATGCTCATACCATTTTAGTACTACTAGGAACTACAGGAACTACTAGGCATGACCAGGTATTTAGGCTACCTAACCACAGTTCAGCAGTCTCAACAGTGTGTGTAGGGGGGGCGGAAATACCATAGCTACAGAGTATTAAGTTTATTAAGAATTATTCAAATTAGCGGGGCTGGGTAAAGATTACTTTTTATTATCTTAGGTACTAGCAGCAGCAAATGCCAGAGAGGACTTGAAATGTCCCTAAGGACTAGAGAAGGACAAATCTAATATTATGTTAAAAAAGGGAAGAAGGAGGACTCAAGAAATTGGGAATCAGTAAGCTTAACTTTGCTACCCAGAAAGATACTAGAACATATTATTAATCAATTTATAGGCACATAGGGAATAATAAATTGACAGCAAACAGCCAGCATGAATTTGCCAAGTATAAATCATGTTGAACCAACCTAATTTCCATCTCTCACAGAGTAACTAGATTAGTGCATAAATACAAAATGTCTTCACTAAGGCTTCAAACAGTGACATATATTTTCTTCAGAAAAAGTGAACCAAGTTTTGCAATTAGGTAAAAAGGCCCAAGAGTAGTTTTTGAAATGTTCTCTTTTGACCCAAAGGACATTTGAAGTACAATTCTGAACAGATATGTCCTGTGTTCTTTAATATCTACACTAAGGATTTAGAAGATGAATTATAAAGTAGACTTACAAAAATGTGCAGATGATGATGATGAAAAGGGTAAAAATAACTCTGGAGAACAAGATCAAAATTTGAAGCCATCTTGGGAATCTGGAAGAAAAGTCAGAAAACCTTATCCAAACAACACAATAAACCACACAGAAGAAGTTACATCAAGAGAAAAAACACATTTTGATGACCCCACGGCAAGAGGACAATGGTGCACAAACAGAATTATGACTTTCTATAAGCAGCAAATTAAACGCTTGTATGACAAAGTAATACTGCTGCAGAAATAAGCATCTCACTGTGGGTATATACCAGCAGGACCATTGAACACAGTAAGCAGAAATGCAATCTCCATTTTGTATTCACAACCCCTTATCTACAGTATGCATCCGATTCATAGTACTGTATCATAAAAGACAACATGGATTAACTGGAAAAGTTCAGAGGAAAACAACAAGAATGATAACCAAGAGCATATTAACAGGAGCTGAAAGAACTGAGTTTGTTTTTTCTAAAAAAAAAAAACCAAAACGAACAAAACCTCAGAAAAATTGTGGCCCTTAAGTCTTCAAGCTTATAAAGGTTATTAATAAGAGGAGAAAAATCAGTCCCAGTCCTGACTCTTTCAGCAAAGACCAAACAGGAGCAGGTTCCATTTTCAGGAGAGATTACTGAAGTCAGAGTTCAGGCAAAATTTTCTGTGCAGAAGGCCAGCACAGACATACTACAAGACAGCTGGGGAGCTTGCAAATCTCTTCTGTGAGAGCAAAATTAGGCAAACATCTAACAGAATACTTGTTTCCTGGTTTGGGGTAGGAAGACAAACAATGATGAACTCCCTAGGACACTTCCAGTCTTAAACTAAGGTAACTTTTGCTTTTACAAAGCCAGTTAAGCCCCAGTTTGTCAAGTACACCTACTCATGAGCTCATAAAGTAAAATCACAGATACAAGATCAGCCTCTGCGCCACTGGAAATGCCTGCCTTGACTAAAACTTCTACCCTTGTTTCAGCTTGTAAATTATAATACAAATGTGTATTCCAATAATAAAGTAACAGAAGTAGCTACAATGCTTTTTTCTATTAATTCTATAACTATGCTAAAAACAAGTTCTAGAAAGGATCCAAAGTTACTGTTATCAGTTAGACTATGTTCAGGGTGTCTGCTTATTTTAACCAGTTCTATGAACTCACTTAGTTGGTTTAACATTCAAACAGATCATTTTCCCCTATTTTTTAATTGGAAAAAGTAGAAAACAACAATGAAAGAAATTCTCATGCTGCAATGTATTTTGACATATCATTAGTAAAAAGAACAAAGATTGAAAATACAAGACTTTGAAAACTGACGCTGACTTGAGGGGTTCATCCATTAAAAAGAAAAAGAGCTTTATTAACCACCTCTCTCCTCAGCCTCAGCAAGTTTGGCAAGGAATGATTTCTAAGGCACTTATTAGCACCCAGTCTGACTAACTGCTATTATTATCTTCAGATGAGAACACAGATGTCGTGTAATTTGATTTGGATCAGAGCAGGAGCTTTCAAATCTACAGTTTTATTCATGGATGTTTATTAAGAAACTTTCTGAACACATGGCATATCATTGATTCGGTTATATCCAAATGTAGTCTAACGGAGTTACTCTTTCTTTTAGGCTATTTTTATAGAGTTTCCACATTAGTCTTCACTTTCGGAGTGCTGAAGAAAATTGTAGCTGCAGCATGAATTCCTTATAGTCATCTAAAATGTGAAGGTAAATATTAAATATAAAATAAAAATTAAGAAAAAAAAGGTCTGAGTTTTTTTTCCAAGTTATTTTTAGCTTTGCTTTTCCTCTTTTTTTCCCTTTTATATTTAATCCTTCAATACAAAAAATTTTAAGAAGATCTTAGAGAAACTGGGTGGAGTGCTAAGTTTACACAGACAATTTGTTACTACTAATGGCACTAATGGAAATCATAATTTTTGTGCTCTAGTGTATTGCTTAAATAGACTTGTATCAATTTTTTGTTCTTTGTTTCTTTGAAAAGGCAAGAAGCTCTTCAATTATGTATCGTAAGTCCAGGAACAAGTTGTCTTTAGAACATGAGCACTGACTTAATTCACCAATTTTGGTTTCCAGCACAATGGTCAACACAAGAGATCTATAAAAAAAGTCTCCCTGGTTTAAAATCAGAGAGAGCTCCCAGGAAGGCTTCCCACACCCTCAGAATCAAGAGGCTTCCTTAAAACACAATGATGACTTCAGAGTGCTGATATTTTTAACTTTGATTATTCATTGGTGACAACAGTTCTTCCTTTCAGGCCTGCTTGCTGTGTGAAGCAAAAGGAAACCAAGCTAGGCTATCTGCCAGGCAGTGTTCAGAGATGCTCATTAATGGACTTGTGCAACGTAGCGGTATCTTATCTCAAGCGGGGGTGACAATCAGTGAAATGCTAAATGTTAAATACACAATTCCTTTGCATCAAGAATTTCCCAAATTTCTTTGTCATGGACCCACACCAGGAGGTAACCAGAATTGAGTGTGCTTCACAACTTCACCCAACAGTTTAATTGCCAGAGACAGAAGCAAACAGAAGGTGACTTGACTCTATGCAAAAAGCACATGAAAACTTTTTATCCCTCAGTAGTTGATTTGTGCAAGTGGGTCTCTTCGGTGAGGGAACTGCTACAAGCAAATGGGCAGGAGAAGCAGACATGGGAAACCAAGAAAATTGCCAACTGGAAGGAAAAGTTTTGGATGAGAAGTTTTAGACAGGCTCACACATTCCAAAAATACTTTGCCATTCCTGTTATGATATAACAGCCACTCCAGTTTCTTTCAACACTGATCACAAATTTCCCACTGTAGGGATTTCTTGAGGAAAACCTGTATTTTGCACATCAAGAAGAAAGGTGTCAAATTCTCTGACTGTGCCATGGCCACTATGGTATTCTTCTGTCACAGTTCCAGTTTCTGGGACAAGTTTAGGAAATGAGAAACAAGCAACATTCCTCAGGGGGTCTGTACTGGGACTGGCACTGTTCAACATCTTTGTCAACGATGTGGACAGTGGGATCAAGTGCACCCTCAGCAAGTTTGCCAACACCACCAAACTGTGTGGTCAGCACACTGGAGGGAAGGGGTGCCATCCAGAGGGACCTGGACAAGCTTGAGATATGGGACCATGTGAACCTCATAAAGTTCAACAAGGTGAAGTAGAATGTCCTGTACTTGGGTTGGGGCAATCCCAAGCACAAATACAGGCTGGGTGGAGAATGAATTGAGAGCAGCCCTGAGGAGAAGCATTTGGGTGTGTTGGTTGCCAAGAAGTTCAAGATGTCCTGGCAGTGTGCGTTGCAGCCCAGAAAGCCAATCATATCATGGGTTGCACCAAAAAAGGAAGTGGTCAAGGGAGGTGATTCTCCTATTTTACTTGGTTGAACATGGCTTTGAGCAACCTGGTCTAGTGGCAGATGCCGGTAGATGCCCACAGTAGGGGAGCTGTAACTAGATGATCTTTAAGGTTCCTTCCAACCCAAAGCATTCTGTCTGATTCTATGAAATCAAAACCCCTGGGACTGAGCTAGTCTGTGATACTCCATCACCAACAGTATTAGCAGCCTGTATTGGCTTCACCAACAGTATTAGCTTCACTTGCTGCTGTCCTTGGCATGCCCTGTTCTGCCAGGCTTTTGAGTGCTGGATACAGTGTGGGTGAACACCATTCAGCTTGCCACAGCACTAGGCAGCAAGAGGATTTAAAAAAGCTCACAGAACCATCAACAGAACAGGTCAAGTGTTGCTTCTTTAAAAAATTCAGGCTATTCCATAAGTATCCTATTCATACAAAGATAGTTCTACTCATAAGCTTAGTGGAATATGATTTACAGGAAAAAGAACAAAAATACCAGTTTAAAGATTAAAATAAATAACAAGTTAATGTATTTCCTTTGATTTAGCATGCTAATTATCAAATTACAAGCAGATGCAAATTTAGGGACTATATTTAAAGAAGATAAACTACTTGTTCTGGTGCAGTGATAATACAATGATTTTCATCTACCCATTCATTAGCTGTAATGGTTTTAATTTGTTTGCTGTTATGTTTAATTTGTTAACTCTGCTAGCTGTTGCTTCATTTCATCTCTGTTCAAACAGTTGAAATTTTACCCTTCAGAATGAAGACAGCAACAGAAAACAAAGCCCTACATTTTATTGCCAGTTAAGAATATTTGGAACTCTATTTTTAGTTTAACTTACTGAAAAAATTCTGGTTGGATTTCGGAAGAATAAGAAGGTGCAGGCTTCACAGCATGTCAGGATCCTTTTTAAATAAACTTAATATCATAACTGACAGAAAGCCACACCAGTACCTAGAATATTGTTTACGTAATGGAGTTTAAGATGAGAGTTTAACTTTGCAAAAACAAAGCAGTGTTCTGAAACTGGGAACTATGAAGAGCTTTCTTTCCAAGGTAAAAAAGACCCAACATATTCCCATATAAACAAAGAGGCCCAGAACATACATTAGTAAAATTCTTTCCCCACACATACATGTAGCTACAGCTTTGGATTGACTTGTTTTACAACTAACCAAGCAGCTGGGGAGACAATTTGTCTTACCCCTCCTATCTGGATGGTAGAAATCAACAGACCTTTTTCCTGAGTGCTAGAGCCTAGGTACCTTGAAGGAGGAAACCTAGGAGCTAAAATCTCAGACTTGCAAACAGAGATCCATTTCTCCTTGTCAAATTCGTATTCCCACCATTCATCCTGGATCAATTCAGTGATATGTTGTCAAGGCTCTCACTTTCACAGTTATCACTGTGTTTCCTAAATGCATCATTTATCAATACATATTTACACTCTTCCAGGCTTGGGGGAGAGGTGAGAAATGCAAACTCCAAACAATACTGTTTGATAAACAGATAAAACTGTTACTGAAGAAATACACTTCAGACAAATTGATTAAACAAGTTAGCCTTGATGGAGTGAGCTGTTTATTTTTATTATTCATGGAACAAAAAACATGAAGTAGAAGCTGGGAGTGTCGGTTGGTTGTTGGTTAACAAGAAGCTCAACACACCCTGGCAGTGTGTGCTGTAGCCTGGAAAGCCAACCATATTCTGGGCTGCACCAAAACAAGTGTAACCAGCAGATTGAGGGAGAGGATTCTTCCCCTCTACTCCACTCTCGTGATATCCCACCTGCAGTGCTGCGCCCAGCTCTGGGGCCCCTAACACAGGAAGAACATGGACTTGTTGGAGCGAGTCCAGAGGAGAGGCACAAAAATGCTCAGAGGATGGGAGCACCTGTCCTATGAAGCCAGGCTGAAAGAGCTGGGCTTGTTAAGCCTGGAGAAGATAAAGACTCCAAGGAGAGCTTAGAGTAGCCTTATAGTATCTAAAGGGGGCCTACAACAATGCTGGAGGGATACTTTTTGATAACAGCAAGTAATGACATGACAAGCAGGAATGGCTTTAAGCTGAAAGAGAGTAGATTTAGATATAAGGAAGAAGTCTTTTACTGTAAGGGTGGTGAGACACTGGAACAGGTTGCCCAAAGAAGCTGTGGATGCCCCATGCCTGGCAGTGCTCAAGGCCAGGCTGGATGGGGCTTTGAGCAATCTGGTCTACTGGAGGGTGTCCCTGCCCCATGCTGGGCTGGGTGGGTGAAAGTAGAAGATCTTTAAGGTCCCTTCCAACCCAAACCATTCTGATTCATTTCTCCCTTTGCCTGACTCTTGTCTAGCACTTGGGAACTACATCAAGCATCAGTTAGACAATATTATAGGAAACTACAGAAAAAATAGCTCCAAAACCCCAAAACTATGATTGCACCTTCACTTCAAAGAAAATCTGAACTCTCTAGTTCACATAGTAATGATTCAATCTAGTCCCCAAGCATAACTTCAGGTTACAACCATGCAGGCAGAAAAGAATATTCATTCATTTGTAAAAAGAAACAGCACCAAGGAGAGCAAAGCAGAAGATGCTCTTAGGAAAGGAAAATGGATGTCATCTTACAGTTTTGCACCAAGCAGTTAAAAAAAAAAAACTAAACAAAACCAAAAAAAATAAAACCCCAAAAACCAACCTCAAAACTGAACCTCAGTACTGTAGTTAACTAATATCCATCTCCCAGTGTGGACCATGAAATAAGGAGATAATACTTGCAACTGCAAAAAGTTAGTTTTTAATCAGTATAAAACCTTTGCAGGTATTTTGTATAAAGCTTCTCTTCAGATGCTGGATAAGTCCCATATATTTAAAGAAAAACAAAACAACCACAAAACCAACATCCATTTCAAGGATGATTTATACTAGTTGAAACACCAGCAAGATAAGTAAGAACACCAATTAGGAATAACCTGAATATTGATAAACACACCTTAGAGCCCATCAGCTCTCCCCACTCCAAAATCAGAACATGTGCTGAAAAATACCAAATTTTATCAGCTGTAACATCAAATGTATTTGTGTGTAGACTGCAACACAAATAGTAATTCTGCAAAGCACTACTATTAAGGCATGAGAGTTGCTGAAGAGCAGATTTTCTTCATTAGGCATTACCACCATTTCAAGTGGTGGCAGGGAGAAGCGTGCAACAAATCTCTAGGAGATACAGCGGAAGGAAATAATTTTCAAAAGAACAGAAATAGATATTAAAAAAATAATAAAATACATATTTGACATCCTGATGGTATTCCACCATACAGAAGTCTACCAAACATTTTAGCAGAAATCTGGCTGAATAGTGAAAATATGAAGAATCTGGAAAGATAAATGGGTGCTTCTCAGTCCTGACTCCTGAGACATGACTGAAAATAAGGACTAAGCAGAAAACGGAAACTAAAGACATAAGCATCAATATGGGAACTACTTTTTCGAATGCAATCCTCGAATTGATCAGGGATAAACTGTAGCATTATGCAAGCAGTGTGCTTTACCCAAGTAACACAAGGAGAAGAAAAAAAAAAAGGCAGCTGAAGTCTGTTCTTCAATCCTACACCAAGCTAACCAAACCAGAGCAGAAGGGTGCAATCATGCCACTCCACACAGATCTATAACCACAGAACAGTACTTCTGCCAAGCCCAGGATTTTTGCTCTCACTGAAAAGGCAACAGCACACATTCTGTATGTGTTGCATTTGAACTCAGTGCATAGAACAAACACCCCATTCCCTTGAGTAAGAACGCTGACCCTGATGACTTCCAGTTTCAGCTTCAGCTTACTTCTATTTTCTACAGGAACTATTGTCATATCCTACCCAATGTTCAAGCTCAGACTCATTCAGCTGCTGACTTACAACACCACTTTTTAAATCACAAGAGAAAGTCATCTGCACTAGTATTTACTTAGTTCAACTTCTAGTATATTACAGGCAGCTATATTTATAACATACATAGCTTTGAGAAACAGCAAATCCAAAGGGGAAAGGTATAGCTAATACACAGAACACCTATAGCACATAGCCAGAAAACTGAACAAAGGCATTATTTATCAATCCAAAGATACTTGGCAGGCTTCCTTAGCATCTTATTTTCCAGCAGGATTGCATTAGTGTCAATGGACAGATGTGTGACTGCTACACAACCTTCCTCCAAGAGTTATCTGCCTCACTGTCACTTGATAAATTAATGTTGTTATGAATATGCATGGAGTCATGCTGTTCTACAGCCAAAGAACCTAGTGATACTAAAGGAACAGCATAAATCAGTGACTCTAGAAGAACACTGAAATCAGCACCCATCTTGGTGAATCACATAAGCGTAATTGAAATGTCATTCAGTTTCTGCCGCGAGAAGGGTTTCCCAAACACAACACCCTCTTCCCCAGCACTGCAGAGTTACCAGAGATGACTCTTGTTACAGGACTGGTCCGAGGCTTCACTCTATATACATTTAACTGAATTACAGACTAATTTCTTAATTAGCTGGCGATGGTTTTGCACATGTACACCAATTTTCTCAACTCCAGTAAAGCACCAACTAGTTTTAATTTGGTATCAAATGGCTGGCATGATAAAGAAGCATGTCAGATGCTATATTATTTTACCTACAGAAAGCTGATAAAAACCAACAAGAAAAAAAATAAAATAAAATAAAAAAAAACCAAAACCCAAAACATCTTTTCAACTCAAATGCAAGAAGATTCAGCAGAAAGTCAGGGATTTTTTTAGCCTTTTCTTGTGATCAGACTTTTTCTGTAAACAACTTGCTTATGCTGCAAGTTTTTACTAGTGCATAATGCTACAATTGTATACATGAGCTTAATGGTATGTTATCTGTGTGTCTCATCTGCCACTATTCTCTCAGAGTTGCCTACGGAAGTTTGTAAAATAAAATAAATTAAAAAAATCCATATTACTGATGGGTCTGGTATCAAAACAGACGTTCTCATTTCTTTACAACAGAGTTGATTTGACAGTTGTTGATTTAACAGCCAAAGTCATTAGGAAAAAATGGTATGTAGTTTTCATTTTGCATCTTCTCTGCCTTGCTTCCTCCCAGCTGCCTTTCTAGAACACAGGCTTAACAAAGGTGATGGCAGTGAGGCTGCTATGTACTCACAAATTTACAGTCTTGTTAGAGTCCAGAGCAGTACACCCCACTCTGGGCAATGGATTCACAGCGCCAACTAAAGATCACAGCATTGCCTGAAAGAATAGCCAAATGAATAATTTCTTTGTAAAGGCACTCTTCTGCTACATGATCAACTAAGAATGGGCAGAAGAGGCATTTAGGGTCTTCTTTCTTCTAATTAAGTCTGTATCTACATACAGAACAATTACTGCCTTGCTCTGAACACTGCTTCAAATCATTTGACCAAGACACCACAAAATGGACTGTTACAAAAATGCAGAACATTCCTGATTAACTCACCATTATTTCTTTGCCAGATTCTGTCATCACTTCTCATTAAAAATCATTTATTCCACAGCTGTCCTATTGATTTATAAAGTACTAAAGGATGTAAGAACCTGGCACAGCATGCCTTTTTCAGATGAAAATACAACTGCTAGAATTCAATCATTTAATTTCAGTTCTTTTCTTAGGCCAAGTGTATTATCTATCAAAACGATACTACCGGAAATAGTACACTACAACCATCAGAGACAAAAACTTACAATGACATCAATCACACTCAGGTTAGCAAACATTAGAAACTATGGCAGGCAGCATAAGTTTAACATAGCTTTCACTGGGCTAATAGGAAATAAGATGATGGAAAAATGTCAGAAGCTGAAGACAGAAATAAGTCAGTCCCTTATACTGGCAACTTTCACCTTATTAACTTTTGCCTTATTAAGATGATTTACCTTTTAAGGTAAATCATTTTATTAAGATGATTTGAGTTCTGTCCTGCTACTTTACACAAGATAATTTTACAGTGGCAGTAGAGAAGGGCTAATGAAAGAAGGATTCTGAAACAGAATTATCTTTCAATATGGGTGGATATTCCTATCTGAAAGCACTCCAAAGCTTTCACTGAAAGTTAGTGTTTAAGTTTAAACATCTAATACATTTCACTCTAAATTCAGACTTTTTTCTTTCAAAGTTCAATTTTAATCTTATCTAGCATCAACATAACTTGCAATCATATATATGGGAAAATTGTGTAGTAATATCAAATGTGATATCTGTATTGCGCTGCTTTTTGATTAATTACTATGAAATTTAAAACACACTGAGCTTTAACTTTCTACTAAAAGAGTTACTCTTCAGTGCAGGCTCCTTGAACAGTTTTAAACCCCGTCATTTAAATCCCATCTGGAGGTCAAGCCTCACCAGAATGCAGTATTCCAACCACAGTGATATGAAGAGACAGAGCAGGAAGTTTCCAATGATTTTGAAGCAGTGGGCTTAAATAGCATCATCCAAAACCAGCCAGCTAAACATGATGGATCAGAGTAATGCATCATTTCTATTCAGCTGCAGAAGTTATTTTGTGGTCTCCTGTTTCTTGAGAGGGAAATCCAAACAGTAGAACAAGTAGCTTCACCATTTAAGTCATAATCAAAGTTGATTTGCTGCAGGCTGAACTTCTGGGAGGGGAAAAAGCAAAGAAAATCCCAAGCAGGCTATCTCCTCTTAAAATACTCTTGAACAATATATGAAGAGGCAACTCTGTACAGTGGAGGCCAGTGCTGGATGAGCTCCCAGGTAATCACAGACAGCCTTTCCCCAGCAGCATGGTGTGGGTATAATGCCAGGACATGACAACATCAGAACCTCTCAACAGCTGTGGCTCCACCAGAGAAACAGTCATGGTGCACTCAGCCAGAAATGAAGCAGAACACATGGAAACAACTGCTGCTTAGTAATTTTTAATCACTCTTAAAAGCTGGGAGAGTAGTTCAGCCATGGTCACTCTTAACTACACCACCAGATCCCCAAGGCAGCCTCCACCTCGCTTGTTTCAATGGTTATCACCCTTCCCCCCAAAAACAGCCAAGAACCCCTTTTTGTTGAACATGCTTGTGGGCACTAAGCATCAGCCACTGGAACAAGACAACAATGGCAGAGGAAGCCATTTTCTCTTTCCTCAGGCAAACTCTCCACTGTATTAAAATTCCATTTTCATCTCAGTAACAGCAGGGTTTGGCCCTACAGTTATTTGCACTGTAATTTGAGCTCTACCAATAAAAATGCTGAAGTCATAAGATGGACGTCAGAGCTGGAAAGGGCTAGTAGAAACAGAAAACTGCACTCCCAGATATAATCAAAGAACCTAATGCTAAATAACCTGGACATCCCTCCCCCTCCAAAGCACTTGTAAGGCTCTGCCGTAAGCCAGTGTCTTCCTTCTTCTGTGGGAGGATTCCAGAATCTTAATGTAAGGAAGCATAAATTCAGTGCTTGGATTGAGATAAATGGAGTTGATGTGTGACTTCCATTATATTTTCCAGCCGAGGACCTCAGCAGGTATGCACCACATGACTCCTATAGACTGTAAGGCAAGAAACATGACCAGGCAGGGAGGGAGCCAGCAGAAATGAAGAATTTGGATACAGAAATACAGGATGATCAGTCTTCAATTCAACTTCTATATTCCTTAGAATTGCTTCGAAGGGGACAAATCTCAAGCAAGTTGATATAAGCAGGTTTTATACAAAACTCGTCACATTTAGAAACAGTGTGTCACAGAAGTAGAACAAAGCTGAGGCCAGCAGGGTCTAGAGAGACCAGGTATAACCAGTGGCATATTTTGCTTTGTGGATAGCAGCAAACCAGACATTTCTGGAGAACAACTAAGGAAGAAAGCAAGTTTATCATTCAGTCTAAATCCTAAGATCCTTACACCTGCATTTATCAGCATTAACCTTCATAGGAAGGCACAGACAGCTCAGGACTTCATGGCGTGGTTCTAGAACGCTATTCACTTTGACTTGAAAATTCATCCAATTCCTGCTCCCTTTCTCAAACTTGACATTTTGCTGGCAGTGACCTGTGTAAGAAGAGAAGCTGCTACTCTCTCAACACTTTCCAAAGGGCTAGGCTACATAAAAACTGGCATGATTTTTGTAAAAACTCAAGTTAAGTTTACTCTAATTTTGTAAAAATGCAAGTCAAATTTATCCTGAAGCAAATTTAAGTAAATAAATCTCTTTCTCTAGATTACTGTAGTGCAATACTGGACACAGCTGCCTTTGTTGTGTTTTCTGGCAGACCGCTCGTGAAATAAATATAAAAATTCATTTGGCAATTCCAAGCTTAAAGAATAATAAGTTTTAATTTGATTATGTGCTTCAAAGTGACGTTCACACTGTCCCCATCATGGGCATCTGGCATGTCAGCAAAAGCAGTCTGATGGATGCTGGCAGCCAAAACACCTTGCTGAAGCCCACACTAGCATTGTTTCTCATATGTGTGTATTTTTGTGGGGGGGTTTATTTGGGGTTTTGTTGGGTTTCTTTTTAGTTTTTTTGTTTGGCTGGTTTTGATCGTTTGCTTTTTGGCTGGTTCTGTTTGGTTTTGTTTTTTGTTTTTGTTATTTCTTTGCTTTATACAAGCAGTCTGGGGATTAGCTCCCTGTATAGGAAACGGCTAGCAGAAAGCCAGCCACCATTCCATATATTTTGCTGTAATCTTAGTTCCCCCTCCACCATAACACAAATGTCTTTTCATATGGGCATAATATAGACAAAATTCACTTATTTTAGCCATTATTAAGGTTTTAATGGCGTGGAAGCCCTACGTGGAAGTACTGCTTCTGTAAAACTTAGTAGCAGGCTCCCTGAATGTAGGCTGAAAGCACAAACGTAGATAGATTATTCAGTATCTTTCTGGGAAGCACTTGGACAGTGCCTCCTGAAAGTTCTTCTTCCAGGTTTCGGGTTAAAATTCACCATTTAGCTCCATTAAAGTTCACAGTATCGTCCATACATCAAGTTTATCAAAAGCAATACAAGAAAGTTAAATCCAAGGAAGGTCCATATAGTTTGCTAACTTTTTAGTTCAGGGCCAGTAACTTCTCTACTAATGCTTCCTCTGTAGTTTAGATCACTGTTTTTTTATTCAGCACACTCGTAGTTTGCAATAAGGAAAAACACAAAGAAGCAGAACCAACTCATCAACTGCCATGTGATGATGCTATAGACACTACTGAACTAAGCAGCAAGCTACATTTCAAAGCATTTACAAACATTTCAGTTCAGAATATTTAATAAAATTAAGCCCATCTTAACTCTATCATTACTTTATTAAACTAACCTTTACCTGTCGTCTCTTTGTCTGGTATCTGTGCTATTGACCCGAGTTTCCAAACTTGTTAGCCCACAGTGACATATTTTGGCATATGCAGTACTATAAGGATAACAGAATCAGAATGGAGCTTAGACACATGAAATTAAGCTGTCCCTGCTTAAATGCTGGAGTAAGTAGGAGCCAAAATATTCACTAGTATAAAGCAAGCATTGTTTTCACACTTTGACAAACAATTGAGTAGCTTTCAGAAGTTACCTATACTTTGTACATACAAAGTATATAGTTATTTTTTATTATAACCTTTCTCTCTGGAAATTCATTTGATGAGTAAAAGTCTCCACAAATATGCCAGCACTAGGCTTATCTTGGAAAATTTGGATTACATAAATAATTAATTACTTGGTTTAGGAGGGCAGTTTTCAGCAGAATCTCTTTGGTGTCTAAAATGCAATAAACCCAGGAAATTTCATGAATTTTCCCTCAAAAACTTTTCTTCAAGGTCCACGTTCCATTAGGTAATTATTGCACAAGATATTGATAATTAAACCTCTGTATCCAAATGTATCCCCCAGTTCAAGTAACAAGATGACACAATTGGAGAATACTCACAGGACTGGTTACAAGGAAAATGGCAGGCACAACTTTCACATACAGTAAATTACAGAGCCTTTTTAATGTGTCAAATTAGTATCAATTTAAAAATGCTTGGAAACTGGATTTCACAAATCACCTGGGCTCATCTGCAGTACTGTCTGAAAACAGGAGGCAGGAGAAGTTCCCATCAAT
Source organism: Pezoporus occidentalis (assembly GCF_034315485.1). NCBI lineage: Eukaryota > Metazoa > Chordata > Aves > Psittaciformes > Psittacidae > Pezoporus > Pezoporus occidentalis. The sequence continues at coordinate 7,918,287 of NW_026915877.1, forward strand.
TAGGGAGGGATAACAATCCGTACACCTATGACCAGTCCAGCATTAATCACATAAAACTCTTTTTTAGGAGTCAGGCCTGTATAGCTATCAATTACCCTGCAGAATTAGACCAAGTGACAGGCTTATTACATTCCCAACCCAGAGCTGCTATCCCAGTTATTGCAAGGGCTTGCAGCAAACTCTTATTTAGGGCAGTTGTTTGGTTGGAGGTTTTTTTGAGTTTTACTATGGTTTTGGTTTCTCTTCTAGTGAAAAAAAAAAAAAAAAAGCCTTCTGCTTCCTTCATGCTTCTAGGGCAAAAGGGGCACATCAGCTCCCAGTATAGCAGAGGGCACTTACAAGGACACAACAAAAGCCCGCCTTTCTATGAAACTACCACCAGTCAGAGAAACCAGCCACTTCTTAACATACCCACAGCTCCAAAAAGCCTGGGTTATGTCAAAATATAGCTGCATGTAAAATTACTGCTTTTGTACATGGAGCCAGACACACTGACTTCAATGGGATGACATTCCTAGAGGTTTAATAAACTAAATTTCACACCTAGGAATGTCTACATATATATACATATATATGCATACATACACACACACATATATATCACATTACCACGACATATAAATGGTTCACTTGGGAAGTGAGAACCAGCAGAGTTGTTTTGACATAACCATCTCTCTTTTATATTGTCAGTACAATGCAAAGTTTATTAATGGCTCCTCTTCCTGAGGGAGAGGATATTTTAATCTCATTATTTCCTCATTAGGTGATGGTAACAGAAGCACTGAGTCAGACTAACACAGACAGCACTAGATCCCACAGCAGCCCAGCACGAATTTATGAAATGCTAAGAAAAATTTAGGTTTCAAAACTGAAAAAAATCCAAACCATATAAGAAAGCTGTGAGATAAATATTATAAATATATATGATGCAGCCCTGACTTGCAGTTTTATTGTTCCTGCAAATAGAGGAACTGACATGTTATAGCTTCATCATATTAAAAAATATATATATCCATTAACCACTGCATTACATTGATCTTACAAAAGCTATGACAGGATTTCTAAATGCATGTTTTGCTTATTTTTCTTCCCAACTGACAGTCTGTGTCACTATTATAACCCTTCACTCTTCTGATTCCAACCACAATGATTCAATTCCCACATGAACATAACACAGAGATGCCATATAATTCCCATTAGTGCACTCTTTTCTCAATTTAACTTAACATTTGTTGTCCTTCCTGCAATTTTTATTGTGTGGCCTTTTCGCTAATCCAGGATTTAATAACAAGAGCTGGCAGCTGCTGCTTCTGCAGTGTTCTGGTCAAGAGCATGAATTTCATCCTGTATTTACTTTATCTGCTGCTTAATATTATGTCAGTGCTATCTGGCAAATATCCAAAAAGTGAATTGTTACTCTTCTTTCATTCTTATAACTGAATTGATCTAGAGTAAAAAAAATAACAATTTTTTTTAAGACTACATATTCTCTAATTACTGGGTTTTTTTCTGGTGTAAGGAATCAAGCCGTATCCTAAAAATAACTATCAGAAAATACTTTGACACCTGTTTTTAACTAAAAGAAATTACAGGGTCTGCTCCTTTTTAGCCAGCCTCTTCATTTTTATCTTTAGCCTTTTCTCATTTTTCTGGATACCAAAAATAAGTAGGAATTATGAATTGCTCGTTACTCAATCACGATTTAGATCCTAAAACTGCACTATAGCCTTGGATAGCCTTCCCAGAGTAAACACTAAATAATTAGTTACCAATTAAGAAACCAGTTTCATGCAATGTTAACCTACAATCATCAATGCTAACCAAAGATCTCAGTGTTTTGCAGTCTTCCTGTGATCAACATCAGATAGAGCCGAGGAACCTAATAGGATTATTTGCTGTTGCTACTGGGACAGAGGAGTGGAAAAAGGACATCTGTATGGTTCTTCAGCAGTGCTTCCCAAGGACGCTATCTGCCTTGCTAATGATGACAGCTGGCCACCTCCTCAAGGCTAGGGATTAATAGAGTGCATGGAAGAGAAGTAGTGCTGCACTGTGTTATTTTGATAACATAAACCAAAAAATATGATCTAATCCCCCCCAAAATACACATATATTTCTCACTCTTTTCTTCCTCACAGTTGAAATTTCAGGACATTATTAAATATTCTCTTATGAAAGTTTCATTTAATAGTAACAAAGATTCTTGCTTTTGTCTCCTCCTCCCTTTCCCTCCCTCACCCCCCTAAACCAACAGATAATCTCAAATAGAAAAAACCTCCAGTTTGGCAACAGTGTGTTGTAATGCAAAAATTAACAGTTTGTGCCAGTGAAGTGGAGAATGAGACACTGGATCAGGTTACTTTTTCAGGTCAGACTTTTTTTGGAGGACAGACGTAGGCACTCTGGCAGCTTGTGGGACTGCTTCTCCTTAATGCGATTAGTTTACACAATAACACAAGTACTCACTCCTTTCTCATGTGAAATATATAAAGTACCTCTACTTTATCTGGCTACTTCCCTCATCTTCCAAGCCAGCTACCTGTGATGAGCTATTTGGCACCATGCACATGCTGTCCACATGGTGAGCAGTACCATTCCAGCACAGTTTTGACACAGCTAGTATTATTAATAGTCTATATAAGGAACTGAGATTAACTGCACTTCACCCTAAAGGTACTCACATCTAGGTTCAAATGCTACAGTAAGAACCTTAAAAATCGTAACACTGCACACTGTGCCAGACCCAAGTAATGGCAACTCATTCTCCTGACCCAAGAAATGACGACCATTCTCCTGACCCAAGAAATACACTAGAGGTCTTCCTTCTGGGCAGACACTACCCTAGGCACTAACTCAGAGCATGTATTCCCTTGTCTCTTCTAGGGATACTCCTGAGCTCATTTCTAGACTCAGTGCAATTATTAGCATAGCTTAATGCCCTCCAGCAGAACAAGTGAAAACAATGTACCTACCCAAGGTGCAGGGCCAAGGGCAGGTTGCTCCTATATATACAAAGCTTTGCTTATGTGGAGGCCACAAACACCAGTAGTGCAAAGCTCTAGGTAACACAAGGCTAAGATGAGTTGAGAAGAAAAAAAGAATGGCAAAACTCCATGTAGCTCCAGAAGAGGCAGAAGGAGGGACACCCCTGCTACCAGTAGTCATGAACTGCATCTAGTTTGATAAGTGATCAGTGAAGCACAGAGGTGGTGAGTGAACTACTCTTAACAGGTATGGAGACAAAAAAGAAATACCACTTTTTTAAGGCAACCAAACAAGAACAAAATAGTGGATGTTATTTTTAGTTCCTTTCTCCTTTCCATGTTTTACAACTGAGAGAAAGACCATCAGATTCATCTGCATGCTGACTGAACTACAACTGCAGCAATGGAAACTCACCATAAACCAGATTTAGCTGTCTGCTAAAACATGTTTACATACTGTGTTGATATAGCAAAGAATTTGTCCATTGTGCTTTGTGATACTGCATTTTATTTATAAAAATAGTCAACCTAGTTTAAAGTAATCAATTATATATAAATTATTTGGCACATCAATAAACCAGAGAGAAATCATTCAAAAAGTTATCATCCTCCTTCTACAGATAACATTTGGTAACATATAGTGTACTTTCAGCATTTAAGTGTAACTCCACTACATTGGGCTAGGTATGTCAATAAATGTAATACTGATCAATTTTACATAATAGAAATACTACTGTATGACACTTTATAGGCTTCATACTCCCTCCAGGAGAATATTTAGAATTTGTTTTCTTGTGAAATTTTTAACATTGCTAATTTGATTTTGATCAGAAGCATCCCAAATACATCACATCACGCTCAAGTCAAAGAATCTCATATGCCATAATAATGAAAATGTAAATGTCCTGTTCCCTGTGAAGAGAATTTTCGAAACCAGCCTCTGAAATGGACCAAAATACCTAATTCTTGAAAGAAAGGTTAGGAGATTTAGCTGCTTCTTCCACTCAAGATCATAAAGCACCCCCTACCCACTTATATATGCTATATAAAGTGAACAGATACTGAATAGCATGCCAAATATTCTGAGAAATACTTCCTTCACCACACAACCTGTGCCACCCATTGGGACAACAGATAAATCTCATCTTGCTGGTGGTGTGACAAGATGAACAGAAAAGGGGCATCTGTAGACACTTGAGCATCTTAAAAATTTTGAGTTCTACAATTGAGAAGGTACTCACGGGACTCTACCTCTGTGTCTGAAATGCCTGCTCCTGCTAGAGTGGTACAATTGTCATTTTTTGTTCCTTCAAAACAACACACAACTATTTCAAGCACACAAGGATGCTGAATCGTTTTACAAACAAATTTTATTTCTTACTGACTAAAGCTGTACATGCTGCAAATACTACTTTGACTTCTGTACTGCCTAGGCAATTCCTGTTGTCCTTAGGTGCTCCTGGCTAGTGCAGGCATTTTTCAACACACCAACTTCCATGCAAAATTTCACCGAGGAATTTGGCAGAAGTGTAACTGCTAAATGAGCAGCGATCAAATAGTTCACCCAATCAGTTTTCTAATTCACCACAACTGCTATAAATACTACCCATTATTACTAAATGTAGCTTTTAGGGGAAAAATACATGCAAACTTCCTGCAGTATCTAATCTATGTGAAAATTACACAGAACAGCACATTAAAATCTAAGTAAACACTTTGGCATACTCTTAATGTATGTGCATAGATTACTCGGGTGTACTTCTAGGATAAGTACCATTTGATGTTCAGATTATTGGTGGATATTTAAAGTTGATTACCCTAGAGATAAGATATAATTGGTAAACAAGGAACACATACAGAACAACAACATAATAACCACAAGTTTCATTTATTTCACAATTTATTTCTACACTTGGGACAACAATTACATAAAGATACTAATTATTTTTTAAAACTAAAAAAATGAAATCAGAAAGTACCAAAAGCATCAGTTTTCATGATGTCACATTATGACCTGAATGAAAGACCTTACCTTCACTATTACAGCACCACAACTGACACTGTGCTACTTTGAAACTTGCGCTGCATTGCAGACACGGAGGCAAAACAAGAGCTCTCAAAAGGTACAAAACACTGTGCATCCTCACAGGGTTACTTGTAGAGAAAGACTTATACAGCCCAGCAGTAAATCTCAGAGCTCCACTTCTGACTTCTTTTTGGTTTACAGCACTTCAAGGCAAGGAAAACACTGGTCATGGCAAAGGCTGGTATTTATTTCAGCAGCAAAGTGCTAGAGATGGAAGAATAAACATGCAGCAGCAGATAATAAGAGGAAAAACAAAATGAATGTAGGTAATAAGAGATCAAACAGAGAAGAGTCACCGGTGTGCTAACAAGATTACTGAAGAGATCAATCAACTCACAGATGTGATGGTAGGGACACGTTCACTTGGCTAACACATATTTAATTACCTATATTATTTATCCATTTCAGTGTAGGCACCTTGTCTAGACTTTGTTTACACCCAGCTGTAAGCTGCTTCTGGGTTTTTTCTCTCTCTCATCTTATTTTTACAGGATCTTTTGCTGCACAATATGGTTCAATTGTAGTCTCCTTCCAGATTTCTGCTCCCTTATAACTGTAAAGCACTGAAAATAATTAATGTTTGTTTTATTCCTCTTTGATGACCTGAATTAGCCACTACCATCAGGGCCAAGCCATCAGCCTCCCTAGTAATTGAAGTTACTGCCTCTCAGGATGGAGAACAGCTCCATTTTCTGAATGGTGTGGGAAGCTGAACTAGAGACAGGTACCCTGATCCCCTTCAAATGTCAGATGTTACAGCTGACAGCCAAAGGGATTTTTGAAAGTAAAATCTAGGGAAAAGATTCTTCACATTGAAAGCATTATTGAATAAGGTGGAAATTAACAAATAAAAACTGGATAAATAAAAAGAGTTATATAAAAAAAAAAGAGTGTTTAGACAGTGTCCTACACAGTTGATTATGTTTGAGGTATCTGTTAATAAATGCACAGCCTAACTGGATTTGAATTTAGGACACATCAGGATCACCCCATGAAACTACACTTCCTCCAGAAGTGCATGTGCCCAATGCCAGCACATATCAAACTGATTTCAAGCACAAAGAAAGTAAATGCCCTGAATTGCTGCTAAAAGACAATGTGAGAATCTCACAGAACTCTATGACAACAGATGCACTAAAAGACCTTGGAGTAGCAGTCTGAGCCTTCCTCACATAAAGATGAGACTCCAGCAGTCAGATAGATGAGGCTATAAAACACACAGGAAGAAGGAATGGGTTCTGGTTAAATCCTACCCAGAGCAGCCATAGAGGAAAGTCTAGCTAAAGTCCATTTAAGCACTGATCTAAGCAGTAGGAATGGCTAGATGCAGCTATGAAGTAACTTTAGTCAGTTAAATCAGCACATTAACATGTGAGCAGGAAAAAAAGCCATATGCTGTAAGAGTATGGAAAAAAAAAAGGACTGAGACCTAGAATCACATGGCTCAAGGACACAGCAGCAAGAACCAGGCATTTTGCAACTTGTATTTCTTTTAAAGATCTGACACCAATTTCTGGAACACTTGTTGGCCACAGGCACACCTGCAAGAACAACCCTGTTAGCAGTACCCTAAGGTGGTACCAACTCCAGTGCTAACTCCAGATCTCTCCACAGAATTCATGTGGGCTGTAAAATGGTTACTCTCTCCTTGGAGTGGCTTTCATTGCAGAAAAGTATTGTCCATATAATCTGTAAAGTGCTTTCAGAACAAAGTCACTATAAAAACCTCATACCTGAGGTAGCAGGCAGGGTGGTGTTTCCCACCAAGTTAAAAATGCAAACTTTGTAGGTGAAAAAGACCTCTGGAAGCTGCACTACCATATCTCCAATGAAGACAGAGCCAGTTTACAAAAATAAATAATCCAAGCCTCACACTTTGATGTGCAAAAAACCAAACCAAAAACCACAAAAGACTACAAGTGCAACTCTGCTGAGTAAAAAAAATAAAAAATAAAAAAAATCCAACAAACACAAATAAGGATTTACAGATGGAGAGCAAAATGGGAAAAAAAGTTACTTAAATCACCTTAGATAAGAAAAGATTTAAACCAGGAACAATTATATTCTACTGGGAACCTAACTAATGATTTTAACAACTTCAAGAATCTCATGCATGCTTTTGTCTCCTCATCATTTTGATTTCATAGGGCACCTAATAGAAACCTCATGTGCTTCACAATGAGGGAGAGGAAAAATGTTTTTGTTAAACATTACTTCTTGAGTTTTGGTGGTAGTGAGCATCTCTGCCATCTGTCTTAACAGAATTTCAAACAGCATTAGAAACATGGGCACACTGTTCTGATTATTACTTGCTTTTCAGGGCAAAGGAGGTGTGCTCCAATTAACAAGTGTTCCTAAAAAGCCTGTAAATGTTTCAGTAAAAGATCTTTGGAATCCAGACATGAAATTCCTGAATTCACCTAGTGCCACTGCATCTAAAGCTGGCCAGGTGCAATTTTTAAACTGTTCTATAGAAAAGGCATTAAAAAAATCCTACCATAACACAGCTTTGCCAATAGCTCCTTCTTTCAAATTACTTTAAATTATATCACAAATGGAGAGCTTGCAAGAGAATATGGAGAGATTCTGTGCTAAGTACATGACAGAGATAATGGAAACCAATGTAATCCAGAAAAGCCAGTTCTGCTACCAGAAAGTAAGGACAGTTATCTGCCTAGAAAAATAAAATGGACAAAACAAACAAAAAAAGGTCTTTATCATAGAAGAAGAGTTTTCTCATGTATTTCGATTACCAAAACATCTAGGATTTACTTAACAGCTTTGCTGACAGATCTCAGAGGCATTGAACTAAAAAAGGATTATATAAAAATAATATATTTAAACAGTGTACATCAAGTCAGCTTTTGCATAAACACATCATTGCCCATGTGTGAACATGGAAAAGGCATACTGATGCAATTCATCAAGGCAGGTATTCCCTATCTTTTCTCACATTACTAAAATAGGGAAACACTGTTCACACTGTGGTTCAATTCTTCAGTGGCTGCAAGATAATGAGGAACATTACCCACTAAAAAAATATTCCCAACCACCACTACGAGTTTATGTATATTAAGTAGCCTGATGTAGCAAGCAAATGCAGTCCAGGCAGAATCACAAGAAAATTGGAGACTATATGCTCAAATAATTCTTCTGGGTTTTGATATTATCAGTCCAAATAAGTAACAAGGTAACACAGCATCTTACTGTATGTGAGCTCACCCACATTTTAACTTTTGAATTTTAACTGCAGTCTTTGAATCATTACAATAAAACCAGAAACAAGTCACATTCCTTTATCATTCTCTTCAGCAACCTAAATAATTCAAGTATTCTGCTCAAAAAGCATATTCTTAGATTATCTTTGTAGATTTCCTCAGCTTTTGTTCTGAGACAGGTTAAGAGTCCAGCAAGCATAGTAAGAAACAAAAGCTATGATCAGAGGGTCCAGAGAGGCTCAACATGCCTTGCTTGATATCAAGGACAGAGTGTGGTATGCTTATTCTCCACCCTTCTTTTTACTATTTTCCCCCTTCTTGGTTTATGAAGGAGAAACTCCTTCATGCATCTCCTTTGCATGTTACTGCTCCCCAGTTCTCCATGCCAACAAAAATTCTGCCTCATTCTTTTCTTGCCATTTTGGAAACATGTTACTTAAGTCATTAGTTTAGCTCATACTGGGGAGACTTTTAAGACTCATAGGGTTGACCAAGCAGACACACAAGGCACTGCGACACAAATACCTCTGAGCTTTCCAGTGTGTACATCATGATGTAGTCCTGTCAAATGGCACCTCAAGTTTAGGAACAGATTGGCTGCTGAGTCCAAAAGCAGCAGCAGTACAGATATTATTATACTGTACCTATATTTCAGTTTGGCTAATGCAATCATTCAACGCAGCAGCTCATCAAAAAGACACTCAAGAAGAAGTGTAAACTCTGTGGCTTTTGTCAGCAAGGTCATAGAATCATAGAAACGTTAGGGTTGGAAAGGACCTTAAGATCATCTAGTTCCAACCCCCCTGCCGTGGGCAGGGACACCTTACGCTAAATCATCTCACCCAAGGCCTCGTCCAACCTGGCCTTGAACACCGCCAGGGATGGAGCATTCACAACTTCCCTGGGCAACCTATTCCAGTGCCTCACCACCCTAACAGGAAAGAATTTCCTCCTTATATCCAACCTAAACTTCCCCTGCTTAAGTTTTAACCCATTACCCCTTGTCCTGTCACTACAGTCTCTAATGAAGAGTCCCTCCCCAGCATCCCTATAGGCCCCCTTCAGATACTGGAAGGCTGCTATGAGGTCTCCACGCAGCCTTCTCTTCTCCAGGATGAACAGCCCCAACTTCCTCAGCCTATCTTCATATGGGAGGTACTCCAGTCCCCTGATCAGCCTCGTGGCCCTCCTCTGGACTTGTTCCAACAGTTCCATGTCCTTTTTATGTTGAGGACACCAGAACTGCACACAATACTCCAGGTGAGGTCTCACAAGAGCAGAGTAGAGGGGCAGGATCACCTCCTTTGACCTGCTGGTCACGCTCCTTTTGATGCAGCCCAGGATACGGTTGGCTTTCTGGGCTGCAAGCACACACTGACAGCTCGTGTTCATTTTCTCATCAACCCCCAAGTCCTTCTCTGCAGGGCTGCTCTGAATCTCTTCTCTGCCCAACCTGTAGCTGTGCCTGGGATTGCTCTGACCCAGGTGTAGGACCTTGCACTTGGCATGGTTAAACTTCATGAGGTTGGCATCAGCCCACCTCACAAGTGTGTCAAGGTCCCTCTGGATGGCATTCCTTCCCTCCAGCGTATCAACTGAACCACACAGCTTGGTGTCATCGACAAACTTGCTGAGGGTGCACTCACTCCCACTGTCCATGTCAACAACAAAGATGTTGAACAAGACCGGTCCCAACACTGATCCCTGAGGGACACCACTCGTTACTGGTCTCCAGCCGGACAGTGAGCCATTGACCACAACTCTTTGTGTGCGGCCATCCAGCCAGTTCTTTATCCACCGAGCGGTCCATCCATCAAATTGATGTCCCTCCAATTTAGAGACAAGGATGTCATGTGGGACAGTGTCGAATGCTTTGCACTGTCCTAAAGATCCTAAAGGGAAAAACATAAGTGATGAAGAAAAAAATTCTACAACTTCTAGCAGCCAGCAGATCAATGAAATACATCAGTACATCTCATCTCATGTCTTAGCAGATGATGTTTGGCCTCATGGAACATGCAATTAGTCAAAACTGGTAAGAAAAGATCTTCACAGAGCACCATCCCAGCACCACTTTCACTGATAATTGTGAATTCTAACCTACAGCACAGTTTTCTAATACATAAAGATCTAAAAGTTGCTCACAGAACAACTGCTCTGAATTATGAATTTGCATTTCTCCTCAATCACACACTAAAGCCCTAACTTATTGTGCACGTCTGATTAGTATGTGAGAACAATGCATACATACGTTAATCACAAACTGCTTTTGTTACAGGACATTTTTCTAATTAAGGTTAAACTGGCTTTGAAAGGCTTCAAAAGATAAGGAAAATTAAACATGTTTGGTTCAGCAGCCTATCATAACCTTATCACAGAGCTGAGTGATTTCAGAGAAATGAGAGCAATGTGTTTATATGTGCCTGTAGAAGCATGTTGCATAACAAATACACAGCCCATAGGAAGTGATTACTTCATTGCATTCCTAGAGAAGACAGCATCCGACAAAACTTTGTTTTTCCCCTCACTCTCTGGAGGCAGTGTTGCCCCAGTACCTGTGCAGCCAGTACTTAATAGAGATGACTCGCAGACTACTTCAGACAGCACAACAACTATGCTTTCCCTCCACTGTGGCAGCAGAACTGCACCAACTGGCATCTGCCCAATTATAAAGTTAGAAAATGTGAAGAAAGTCAAAACTTCAAGAACCCTGCCTACATTTTGGGTGACTTCATTGTAACTGAAATCTTCATCCCCCCTTGGGTTAACCATATTTTCACATGCAGCATCCTTTATGGGATTATGTGCTTTGGGGCAGTGGGAAAGGCTGCCTCACCTTACACACAGACATACTGGCCTTTCCTCTTTCCTCCTACATAGAAATGTAGGATGCAGCTTAAGAAGCATGCACAGATTTATCAACCCACCCCAGGGCTTTTAAATTACCATCCAGCATAAATTACTTGACAGAAAAGTTGCAGCCCTGCTCTTAATTCTTGACATGAATTCTGGGCTACAAAGCAAATGAAAGCAATGCTCTAGCTTTAACAACACTTGCTATGTAAAATAGAAAGACTGCCTTAAGGAGGAACCCAAAGACTTTGTTAAATGATGTTACAATTACTGCTTTTTTCTTCCTTGCTTAGGAACAAGTTTGTCTGTCTCTGCCATTCATGTGCTGCAGTTACAATATGAAATCAATGAACATTGCTCATTCCTAGTCTCTCACACTCAGTTAAGCACTAGTTACATAAAGTCATGTCTCTTTCCCCAAGCACAAGCTTTAGGATATATAAGCCATTTACTGTCTGTCCTCGTGGGTTTTTATACACAAAGTATCTTTCCTTTTAAAGAAGAAACCTTTTCTGGGGAGTAGTAAAAACCACATTGGTTACATCACTATAATGCAATCATAGCAGTATTTTGTTCAATAGTTTGGAACATAGAATTTTACTGGCAGAAAGGAGAAAGATTTCCATGCAATAATAAATGCTACAATCCTAAAATAATCACTTCACTTGCATACACCTTCAAAACATATACTAGTTTATTATTACTGGTATGGAGGGAATTCTTTCCCTGTGCTAGATAAAACTGTCAGGTGTTCAGAATCACAATTCTTTTTCTCCTTTTACTCACACTTTCAACCCAGTGGTAACATATCCCATTATCTGGCTTGCACTAATTAGCAACCATAATGACAACAACAAAAAAAAAAAACACAGCTATTTTAAATGCAGATATATTTTATGAAAAACAACATAAATTGTCATGGCAGCCTAACTTACTAAAAGGATGAAAAGGAAGAAAGTAAAGAAATCCACAAAGCTGAGTAAAATTACTTTAAATTCTGACTGAGTGAAGGCATATTTCATGGCATGAGAGAAAGGTATATTGGCTATTACTGCCTTGCACAATCAAATAAGCTGCCTGGTTACAAGGAAAAAGTGCTACCTATACAAAGACCAAGAGGAGACCCTAATTATTTATTAGCACATTTCTTAGAATCTTCTATTTCAGTAAAACAGCAAAAGGAGAAAAAGTTATCAGACCTGCCAAAGAGTACCAGCATCGCAGTTAATATTAGAACAATTATTAGCAATCTTTTTTTCCAGAATCCAGAAAGTTTTACAAACATGGTCACTTGTTAAAATGTAAATATTAAAGTACCTGCTCAAAGCAGTGTTTGCAAGCTCAGCAGCTTTCTCTCTTGAAGAAATTTTTCCCTCAGTTGGGCACTGCAGCACACCCTCCATCACTACAGACTCACGGGGAGCTGTCAGAAGCTGCCTTCTGGGTTAGAGCCTGTATGAAGACCTGGTTGGATCAAAATCTTTGCAGTTGTAGCGTCGGCGGCCATTAAGTCCTCCAAAACATGATCACTACAAAACTTAACACACCTTGTTTTTTCACAGACTTCTTCAGCCACAGGTGCTACAGTGCTGTGAATGCTCAGTTTTATAGGGTTTTCTAGCAAACTGGTTCATTAGTAGAACAGATGCTAACTAATATTTTCAATTCATTTCCAAAGCCCCACTACTCTGGGAGTGCTTGCTGCTCCCTTGCCTTGGCTGCTTTGCAGCAGTAAACAGAATGCTGTATGGCAGGGGGAGAGGGAGGAGGAAGTATTCATTTTCTGTTCAGATCCAGCAAACCAATTCAGAAGTGGTGTTCCACTAGGTGAGACACGTATGCAGTGAATATTTTCCAATTACAAGAAAAAGCATCCTGTTAACAGGAGTATAATCAAGGATAACACAGACAGCAAAAGCATCTGGGGTGTCCCACCACATCAGACAACACCCCCCAGTAAGGGCTACAAACTTGAAGCTGAGTGGCAAGGCTGACAGCCCAAAATCATAGGGTAGTTAATAATTCCCAAGAGAAACAAGAGCAAGTGTGAAGTCCTGTACCTGGGGAGAATGAATTCAAAGTGAAGACCTAAAAATTTGCTACAGGTTTACAGATCACATGCCTACCGACACATAACCTCCCAACCTTCAAACTGCCAGAAATTCTCAAGAGAAATTCAACAAAGTATTTCAAGTAACAGAAAAAATATTAGCAATGCAAACCCATTCAACAGTTCTTAAAAGCATCTCTGTTCACATCAGCATTCAAAAGCAGAGAATCAGAGCGGGGCCAGGCATTTCAGTGCACACATATGAGAAAGAATATCAGAAGTGCTCACCCATACACTGCTACTAATCTATATCCACTGGCATTCATAAGCCAACCAGGCTGCTTAAGGGACCATTCATCAATAATAATTCGGAAGATGAGCAAAAGGTAAAAGTGCCATTTTAAAGATAAATAGTATTTATTACTTCAGTTTAAAGGTTATTTTGGTAATGTCACTTGTGAAAGTAGCTTTACATGCTACAGCACAAATAATAGCTATGAAAATAGACAAGCAGTTCAATCAAGAGTCAATTTCCCTTCATACTCATTAACTAAAAAAAGAAGTTAACGTTTTCCAAGTCATGAAAAATTAGGATAACAGACTTTAAAGACCGGTTCCAACCTTTCCCTGCAGTACCACCAACTACTCTTAAGATCCTCATGGATTTATCTAATGCAACACTCTAACTTCCCCTACACATCTCCTAAACTTACTCCATATACCACTATTCTCAGCTCCCTCCAACATCATGAAATTACCACTGTTTAAAAGGTGGCATAAAGCATGGCTGATTCAGAGCTACACATCCTGAATGGTCAGAAAAGATAAACATAGCCAGTAATTGTTGAACCCACATTGCAGCTTCTCTCCCATTGCAGATACTAATTTGAGCATGTTTTCTACAGCCAGCTGCAATCTTCCTTCAAAGTAAACAAGCTTTGAGATCTCTACTCCTGCGTCAAAACTGATCGGAAATGGATGATAGGACAAAAAATTACTGGAGATGCTGACAAATGGGGGAAGAGGGGGAGAAAGGCATAAGACTTCAGTGAAAAGCCAGACTAAAAGTGTTGTCAGTGCTATGACCAGCAACTTTGTTCATGATACAGCATAGTAGGAAAGTATTAGCTGAGGTTTCAAAGACTGATAATCTCTTAGATCTGTGCTCTATTATGCTCTTTCCTTTAACACTACCCACTGACATAAGCAAGCCAAGTACCATCTGAGTGTAAGAAGGGAGGTATTGCACAGTACTGCAACAACATGTTTTGTGCTGGCTGCCAAGGAGCAAAAATTAGACACTGAAAGATGCCAGTAATATCTTTATTTGCTACCATTAAAAAGATCCAAAATCATCAATTAGAGTATTTATAATTTTGGAAATATCAGCTGACCATATAGATGTGTATACCGAGAAAACTTTTTCTCCCAGGAACCGAGGAGGTTGCTCCAAACTTCACAAGCTTTTTGATGTGCTTTAAGTATACACACCTTCCATTGTTCCACCACAGCGTGGCATGACAGAAACAGCCAGGTGGCTTTATAAAACATTTGCACTGAAAAAGCAGAGAAAGGCTGCATTACAGGAAAACAGCCTTCTGCACATAAGCTTTTCTGGCACATTTTGCGCCTAATCCTGGTCAGCAAAACTGCTTACAAAAATACAGTTAATGCTGTTAAGGCAATAAGTACTTACTCATCTTTGAGGTTTTACAGGCAGCTGACACCTTCCAAAGCCAATCTAGTTATATGAACTGAAATCTCCATGCACAGCACATTTATCACCAAGATGCAATGTTGGTACATTAATTGATGCACCCTTTATAGTGTTCAAAAAGTAGATGAACATAAAACATCTACTGCCTGAACTGCTGAAAGAATTCATTTTCTTAAGACACTATGCAACAAATCGAGTTCAGCTAGCATCAACTTTTGTGGTCAACATGTTTAACATGAGCACCATAGCTCAACTGTTTTCACCAAAGATGCTGTATCAACACGGATTGTTCATTCACTCTATGAATGAATTCTGTGTCAAATGAGTTTCACAGTTGGCACTTACCAACAGATGCTTTTCTTTCTTGAGCAGCTGGCAGACAAAGTGTACCCTGTCATAAATCACATCCACATTATAAGCCAACAGCACTACTGAAGGTTGAAAGCTGAATTTGTGCTTATCAGTAATTGTCTTTACGAACTGTCCTCTCCACCACCATGTTAAGACCATATGAATTATGTCTTACCAAGTTAAGACAATATCTTTGTAGGCAATATAAAAAAAAAAGGAAAAAAAGGGAAAAAAAAGAAAAGGGAAAAAAAATTAAAGGTGGAAGCATTTCTAAGTGTCTGCCTCTGCAGCAATGCTCCTACATGGACCTCCACTTGGTTTGTGGCTTCAAGGCACTAGTAAAATTCTGAAGTTTGAGGCTGCCCTGTGCTAAGCATGTCAGTCAAGCTTTCTATTTTTTCTTTCCTTCATTTACAAAAGGAAGATAATAGTACCACCTATATCAACTGCACAGCAGTGTTGAAAGGATTAATTAGCTAATATCTCTACAGTCTTAAGCATGCAGCACATCACAGATGCACAGTGTAATTACTGTTATTAGGGAGTAATTTCTTTGACTGACTGGGACAACACACATTTTATCTGTCAGTTTTTCATGGCACAGAAATCTACCGTCAAATGTCCTCAGCTAAAAAGAAACTTGAGTAGCATGGCATAAACTATCCACTGCAGGGCTTTACTTCTGAGCACCTATTGTTTCTCACTGATATTTAGGGATGGAAATTTGTGGGCTGCTGATAGCCAAAAAGCCCTAAAGCTAGCCACAAATGAGTGCTGACAGAATAGATACTGACTTACTTGCTAAGTGGAGTAACATCCTAAAAAACTAATTTATGCTGGGTTCGCTGTTCCTAGCTGCCAGCAGTGTCTGTAAAGGCTTTAACTGCTGGCCCAAGCTGCAGTATCCAAACCAGAGAGCTCTCCTTAGGATATACTGGTGTGACTGAGATCAGTAAGGGTACTGAAGCATCAACCAGATACGGTACATTGGTCACACATTTTGAAGAATGCCATAAAACTTATGATTTCTCTTTCTCAGACCCTGGTACACAATATCTGTAGTATAAAAGCTTTGAGACCTCCTGCAATGCTCAACTGCCTTCCTAAACCAAACCACAGAACAGAACAAAGTCATCACACACAAATAGAGACCATACTTACCGTGGACTCAAAAGTAAAATAAGCTAAACTAAAAGGGATGAAAGTCTGATTTTCATGCAAAATCTGAAGAAAAACCTTAGCAGCAAAGGACCTGAAAGGAGTGATGAAAATGAAAGCTGTAGTTGCACACATATGTCAAATATGATGCTAACTCAATGTTAGTAATTTCACACTAACAGGTGATTCCAGGACATTGATATTCTTTCTCTGGCATAAAGCTCAATATTTTCCATAGAAATTCAGGAAGCACACAGACACAAGCCTCCTGAGCACACATTAAGTAACAGTTTAAAGCAACATGAAACCAAGCAGCCTAAGAAGTACAGTCGACAGAGATATCGTCAAAGGTCACAGTAAATTCTGTCTTACAGATTTGCTGTTGGGTATGCATTGCCATGAATCCTTGGTGTTCCTTAAGGAAAGCATAGCAACAGAGCTACTCAAAGCAGCACAACCACACCATGCGCTTACCTACCTAAATCCACCGTGGTTCCTTACAACAAAAACCTTTCCGTTTGTTTGACAGTGCTTATATGGGAATCTCTAAGGCAAGTCACCTGGCAGACCTTCATTTCCTCAGGACACCTGCACTAGGCGCTAAGTAACACCATTCTTACGATCACAGGTTCACAGATGGATTATCTCTGGTAGCAGCCAGCTGGGATCATTTAAATCAACTTAAATAGTAACACTGCAGTGCAAAGTAGGAAAGCACAGCATTGTTCTCACAGCTTCTTGCTTTTACCAATCTGTCATCCACAGAAAGCTGCTTGCAGAGCCTATCAGTCACAGCTGAAATTCTAACCCTTCATGATTAGCTAGCATTAGCTAAACCAAATCAATGGCTTGATTGCAGATTTGCCAAACAGAATTGCAATATGCATGCATTAGAATGATTAGACAATTTGCAACTTCATTACCTCCTCTAGAGATACATGAGATATTACCCTAAAAGTGGCATGCAGATTTTAAATAGTATTGAAATATATAGCTGTCCTTTTTTTTCTCCCACAGCAGACTACCTGATGATTAACAGCTGAAACACTGAGGCAAAGCCTGTCATGCCAGGCCCCTTTGACAGCCTTGACCATACATACTATCATTAACCTACATTAAAGCAAATATTCAGAGGAATTTTGAAAATCATTTAAATAGCACTGTCATACCTGATTTTATTACTGCTTCACTGTTTGCACCTCCTAGGAACTGTAGATAGGTAATTAGTGCTTGACACGTTACCATTCCAAGGCAAAGGAGAGCAGCTCCAGTGCTGACACAATTTGAAGCAAAGTACTCTAGAGCACAGTGCACAGGGAGATTTCCCAGACTGGGGAAACCTCAGGCACAGCCAAGAGAACCACCAGGAGCCTGCAGGAAACAGTCTAGGAGGTTCTTCAAGTGTAAGATAACTTCCTGACAGAGGTGGCTGGGGAGCCAACTAGGGAAGACACTACACTGAACCTGTTGTTTGAGAACAGAGAAGGACTTGGGAGTGATGTGATGGCTGAGGAACATCTTGGGCACAGCAATCACAAAATGATAGGTTTTTATTCTTGGAGAATAAGGAGTAGGATCAGTAGAACTACTACCTTGGACAGTCTTTGGGCTGTTTAAGGGCCTGACTGACGAAGTCCCTTGGGAGACAGCCCTGAAGGGCAAAGGAGTCCAGGAATGCTGGGGTGGTGGGTGGGAGTGTTGATCTGCTTGAGAGTAGGAAGGGTCTACAGAGGGATCTGGTCAAGCTGGATCAATAGGCCAAGGCCAACTATATGAGGTTCAATAAGGCAAAGTGTCAGGTCCTACACTTGAATTACAAAAAACCCAAGCAACTTCCCCCAGGCAACAGGCTTGGGGAAGAGTAGTTGAAAAGCTTACCAGCAGAAAAGGACCTGTATGTGCTGGTTGACAGATGGCTGAATAGGAGCCAGCACACAGTGTGCTCAGGTAGGCAAATTAGCCAATAGCATCCTGGTTCAGCAGGACTAGAGAAGGATTGTCTCCCTGTACTTGGCACTGGTGAAGCTGCACATCAAATACTGCATAGTGAGGGGAAGAGAACTGAAAAAGAGGATATTGAGTTAATGGAGTGGGTCCAGAAAAGGGCAACGAAGCTGATGAAGGGTCTGGAGCACACATACTAGGAGGAACAGCTGCGAGAACTGACGTTCTTTACCCTGGAGAGAAGGAGGCAGAGGAGAAACCTTCTACAACTACCTGAAAGGAGGATGGAGTGTGGTAGGTGCCTGTCTCTTCTCTCAAGTAAGAAGTGATAGGATGAGAGGGAACAGCCTCAAGTGGTGCCAGGGGAAATTTAGATGGCTATTAGGAAAAATTTCTTCACCAAAAGGGTTGTCAAGCATTGGAACAGGCTGCCCAGGGATGTGGTTGAGTCACTACCCCTGGAGTTATTTAAAAGACATGTAGATATGGCACTTGGGGATATGGTTTAGGGATGGACTTGGCAGTGCTGGGTTAAATGGACTTTATGATCTTTAAGATCTTTTCCAAACTAAATGATTCTATGATTTTGTGATTAGCCCTGGGCAAAACAGAAGCACAAATGCCAATTGTACGAATGGAGTGACAAGTTGGGCATGCCAAACTCTACTTGATCACCCATGAACAAAGATACACAGGAGAAGATGGACATCATGAGAAACAGGCTATTAAGAATCTTCAGCTAATAGCTGAATGACTACATGGAAGTAAACTACATAGCTAGAGAAAGACCAGTATTTTTAGGTAAAGCACTTGAGTTTTTTTAAAACTAAAAGTAGATTTTGCAGACAGAAAATTATTATCCTTACTCACCACTTGTGAGGTGAAAATTAGCAGTTGTATGCAACTCTAGCCACTACACAGTTGTTTAGAAGAAACCTCTGGCCTTTACTTTATGTAAAGTCCATGTCAGAATTGAGAAAAACTTGAATCACTCTGCAGTCTGAATAGTAACCTGCATTTTACTAAACCATTATGCTTACATTTTTAATGACAGCTCTCCTGTGCATCCTCCTTAAACTGATGTTGCACAAAAGCAGGGGAGTTTCCATGCATGTCATATAATAAGCCCTCAATAATATAGCAGACACCTTGTCTACTACATGTCACCCTGAAACTCTAGTGTAGTTGTATGCTGTAGAACTAAAATTACAGCTTTAACACTTAAATGAAAAGTAAAGACATTTACCTAGTTTAAATAATTTAATGGGGAGAAAACAAAGAACTTTCCCACATCTAAAACAACTTGCAAATACCATAACTATGGCAGGCAAACAGTGACCTACAACCACTCCATGCAGCCTCATCTAAGCAATACCTACACATATGTCAAACTTTAAGAATACAAAGCATACCAGTACAGGGAATGTCCTGCACTTAAACACCTACATATGTATTGCTGAAGAGTAAATTGTTTTGTTTTGATTTTTAAACAGAAAATCTTCTCAAAATCCAGAAGAATATGTATTATCCAAGTTGTACTCCTACAAATAATTTAAGCTACCTGTAGATAAAAGATTGTTATCTAGCTTGTTGCAATTAGGTATCATTGTACTTTTATATTTTTATTCATTACTGTTAATGAATTGAAATTATTTCAGGTATCAACTACAGTGTCTGCAAAATTTTAACAAAATTTCCACAATAAACCAATAATTAAAACTAATTAATCCTGACCAAAATCCCCCTCTCAAATGTAAATTACCAATTAAATATCATTAGAAGATTTAAATCAGAAACCTTACCTATTTTAATATTTACAAGCAAGAACACTGGATCAAGTACTACTGATGCATGCAGCTTATGTACTCCAGAAAAGCTCTGGCAATTTGCTCTGGTAGCTGATGCCATACAATAGTGCCATAGGCAGCCAAGCTAGCTAAAAAGCACCTGCAGACTACTACGTAAACCAAACCAATCTTACATACCTGTGCAATCACATGCAATTAGGTTAATGCAACTGGAGTGAAGAAACCGCAAGATACTGGCAATACTTCTGCCTTTGCCATTACTAATTTGCAATGGATTTCCTAGCGAAAGTCTAATTTGTCAGTCTTTGTGCAGCATCACACCTGTGTTAAAATAGTTGTTTTTAAAACAGCAATAAAAGCAGTAACTTGAACCCAAATACTTCGGCTTGTTTGGAAATTAAGAAAGAACCTAACACTGTTGTTTCTTTTTTATCTCTGACAGCTGCAACTGCACAGAACTGTCAGGTTAGAAACACACGTACGACTTATAATACTAACTAGCATCCATTTAATCAATATATTGATAATTCAAGGTCAGTTCACACTACATGACACACTGATACTCCTCTTATATTTCTCCATTTTGCTGTACTGTGTTACATGCCACAATAAACTCTGTTTCACTTGTGTTTTCTAAAACTTCAGACCTATGAGTTCTGTCTGCAATACCTGCAAACTGCTAAGCCTAAGCTGATGGTAAAGACAGTTACTGAGAACACAAAAAAGTTATGATTATTTGTTATCAGAGTGTGAAACAAGCTTCTTAAGATGCATCCACACTGATTAAAATAACTAGAAAAAATAGTTGCTGCTATATAAGCAGAAGCAAACAAGAAACAAAGCAGCCCAATAAAAGTAAATAAACACTTGCAATATGACCTTAAAAGACAGACACAGCTGTCTCGGGCACCAGCTGGAAGATCTGCAGAACTAGGAGAAAAACCACCATCATCTGAGGCACAGCTGCAACTTATATGCTGTATAACTGCTTTGGCAAATAAGCATTAGAGAGAAACACCCATAGAGAAAAGAGTTGCCTCTTAATAAAGGTAAGCTCAGACACACTGGTAAGATGTCTAGTTGCAGTTGATCAAAACTGCAAATTTTGCATACTGTGATAATAAAACAAGTAACACTGAGAACAGCCTACAGGCAGGATGGCCTGAAATCCAAGCACATAAACTGCAACAGAGGGCAGAGGAATCTCTTTGAAGGACAAGGATTAAAAAAAAATTTGAAGACATACTTAAATTGAATACTAATTAAATAAATAAAGTTTTAACTGTGTGCAATGTAGTGGTCTGTGAAAAAAGAAAAACAAAACAGTAATCATAGAAGATCTAATAGATTTTTGTGCCATGTTACATATGAAGAAAGCTTTTAGAAGAAATTTGGAGTTGTTTGTTTATTTGGTTTTGCTTTTTTTTTTTTTTGCTTGGTTTGGGTGTTTTTTTTTTCTTCTTGTGGAATACAAGATGTCTATGAACAACTTTAATTATTTTCTTTTTTTTTTTTGTAGGAAAGGGCATCTGTAAACCAACCTTCACCATGGCCAACACCAAACTGGGTCATCTCTCACCTGTTTTGTAGAGAAGTCCCCTTCCCTTGCCTCTATCAGAATTAGTCAGTTTTGGACTGGGAGAATCTCTTGGGTTTATGTCTGCTGGTATACAGATACAAAGCAAAGCATCAAATACAAAACTGTTTTTTTCTTAGTGTATGAAAGTTTTGAAGAAAGTACAACCATCACATCTTTGAACTGATAAAGAGCTGCTTCTAAAAACATCATTTGCATGTCATATTTAAGGCTTGCTTTTGTTACAAACACTTTAGTAATGGCCTCGCTATTCTGTTTGATGGTTTTGAGTACGAGAAAGTAGATGTTCATGTGCTTTCAATGTTTATAAGGCAATAAATTATTTTTTTTCTTAGATATAAAAACTAATGACCATGTATAAAATATTTACAGAAGCTGTAACTTTTAAATTTGTCACAGGTCAAAGCATCCATATTTATGCAGGAAAAATTCTGATAAATTTTTCATATTACCTATAGGAACTTAGGTGAGGTGTTACTAGAGCTGATCCTGCAATTAAAAAAAAACAACCCAAAGCCTTTAAACCACCACAAAACCGTTTTTACCAGAATCCTAGATCTCTTACTAATTCCATATGTGGAAAGCAGTAGAACAGTATAAACTGCCAGATTAAAACAGCAGCACTTTCTTTAAATAGCCTTTCCTGCAAGTAACTGTTGTCATCAAAGAGCAGCTAGATAATGTACTTTATATCACCCAGAGAAGTCTTAAAAGATTTCTCTCTTTAGAAAGTGGTAGTCAATGGCTTATTAAAGAAACAGATCCATCTAGTGGTAACACTAGTTTTATGCTAATGCCTGTGTCAGATACGAGCAGCAAGTTATGAGGGCTGAATTAAGAGGTTAAATTATGCCACCAAAAGGAAGACTGGTAATCAAGGTTCCACTTTAAGTCAAATAGGGAGAACTCCTTCTCTAGTGAAGGTGCTAAACAAGCCTTTTCAAATAATTTGGTTTACAAAATATTAGCACTTGTAATCTTTAAAAAAGATGGAGCCTCACTACTCAGACTTGTCAGTCAGTATCAATATCAGATTATTGCAGAGAAAAATCAAATGCACGAGGCAAAGGAACTGCTGAAATACTCTTCAGGAAAAGTAAATTGAGTTCAAAATATCCTAAATTACTTAATATTTTTTTTTTTTTTATTACAATGACTGAGTACATCTCTGTCTAAACAACCTGCAGTTTTGAACAATAGTATGCTTTGTTCATTTGGTCTAGTATTGCTGCATATGACAATTCTGAGCGGAATGGTCCCAGGGAACAGGGGGGAGTGCCAAAACCTGAAAGCCATACAATTTTAGGCTTGTCAAAGCATTCCCAGTAAGAAGTACTAGAAAAACTAAAAAAGGCTCATCTAATAATGAATTGAAAATGACATTAAAATTAACATCACTGGTCACGATTTCATGGTAAATAGATCTTGTCAAAATAAATCACTATGCAGTTTTTCAGTGGGAATCTCAGACTTTATTACTTGGCACCCTCAAGCCATCTTTATTACAAAACAAGAGCACTGCAGCAACATAATAAATGGATTAAAATCTGTGATGGACCTCAACATGCAGCTCTAAAGGAAAGCAAAGATTAACACATTGTTCCAGAGAGATAGTTTCCCACCTTGCCCTAACTCCTCTGTCTCCAGCTCTGCCAACGTATTACAGAATCACAGAACACCAAATTGGAAGGGACCTCAAGGATAATCTAGTCCAGTGTTTCTTGGCAAAGCATGACCTAAACTAGACATCCCAGCACACTATCCAGCCAACTCTTAAAATCATCCAGTGTTTGGGAATCCACTACTTCCCTGGCAAGAGCATTCCAATGGTTGATTGTTCTCACTGTGAGTAACAATCTCCCCAGGAGTAACTTGTGCCCATTATGCCTCATCTTTTCCATGAGACAGTAGGTAACGGAGAGCACACAAAATTGACAATAAAGACATGTACAGGTGGCACACACAAAAAAAGTACAAAAAACACCAAGTAGCAAAGTAAATAATTTCACTTACTACTACTGCTGGGCTCAAGTGAACATGGTATATTTTGTTGAGCAATCAGTTGAACAGAGATCTATCCTTATTTTTAGGTGTCTTAAAAATGAGCAAACAATTCAAAAAAAACCCAACATACTAAAAAAAAACCTAAGAAACCAAAACAAACCATTCAATCCCCATCACCCCTTTCAATAAAGGCCCCCCACCAAAAAAAAACAACCACCTCAAAACACACACCCAAACAAGCAAACAAACACACACAAAAAAAACCCCACACCAACAAAACCAAAGGACACTTCAGAAAGGAAAGGTCATCTCTCAGACAGCAAAATTCTCCAAGGATGATTTCAGAGAAATCCTACTAGTATGAAAGAAGAAAAGGACTTCTCCACATTGATAATCTGAGCCACAGTTCCCCCTCTTCCTCAGAATATATTGGCCTCGGGCCTGTACAGTCTTGCAGTGCAAAAGAATAATCTCTTGACTACAGTAAGGTCTCTTTAAGAAGTTAATTTTCACTCAGACACCCCTTTTCTTCTACCATGTATTATTTGCTTTTATTTACTGATCTGACAGTATTTGGCAGTGTCTCAAATCTAGAGGGGCCAAAACCCTCACCCGGTGATGTCAATGGCATCAGCAGCAGGAGCTGCATTCCAGATGAACAGTGTTCATGCTCCTATCTGATGCAAGCTTTAGCTCCTTGAACTTGAGCCCAGACAGTACCTCACAGAGCTGTGCAGCTGGTTCTGTTACCTGACAGAGCAGAAAACCTTTTAAAGTGGAGGCTGCGTGGTAACTAAGTTATTACAGACTAAATATAGATGCACTTATTTAAATGCAGCAAGCACGCAGGTGTCTGTGTTGGTCACAGCAATAGCTTTCAGCTCCCCCCCCCTCTCTGAATCTCCCAGCAAGAGAGCAGAAATTTGTCTTTGCTCTAAGATACCACTTACTGTCCATGCATTCAGTAAATTATTTTGATTATGTGTGATGAATCAGCCCAATAAGTGTCAAGATCTCTGAGCTCAAGTCACAAGTAACAAATTGGTACCCAGTTCAAGGATTCTATGCTCTCTTTTTGGATGCTGTGAAGTTGCAAATTTTATTACTGGCAGAAGGGTGAGGGAACCACACCTTCAGTGAGCTGGGAGTTTTCTTTTAGAAGATTAGGCTTCTCCTAGAGAGCTTCTTCACAGGCAAGGAAAGCAGTAAGGAAGTCAGCCTCAAGCCCACAGCACTTTGTTGGCCCCTGGGACCTTCTAAAATGAATATAAAAAGCCTACAGGGAAGTAACTTGAGAGTAGTAAGAGAAAGGCTCCCATAAAAAGCTATCTGACAAATAATTTGTCTGCTATACAAATAGTCCAATGGAGTCCTGGAGATAAATTAAGTACTCAAATGATGCCCGAAGGAAAACAGAAATGAAATTGAGCAAATGAAGGTAGAACAGGGATCGCAATCACACTTCTTAGCAAAGACTGATATGCTTAGCTTTCACTAGTGAAATGTATTGCCAAAGCTACTATTTCTGTTCTTTTTTTTTTCCTCTCAGATTGGTGCAAGGCAACAACATTGTGGTTAGCAAGGACATTTATTTGTACATGGCCAATGCTCACTGTGCAAACCAAAAAACTAGAACCCCTATGCCAAATCAATTCTTTAAGTTACTGGTTTGAGACTGAACTTAGAAATTTACTAAACAGCATCTGTATTGTAAAGCTGGATTTGATTACTTCATTTTCATTGTTAGTCCCACTTTCATTGTTAAGCCTCTTTTATAATAATACCCGCAGACAAGTGACCAGTATTGTTATATGTCTCTTCTTCTGTGAGAAAGGATGCAATAACAACAGAAAGGTGGATTGGACCATTATGCAGACAAGTGCTCAGTCACTGAATTACAACCTATCAAGACTTAAATCTATTATAATAAAACTGCTAAAACTTCCATGAAGAGACAATGTTTTTGTACAGAGCTTAAATATTTCAGAGAAAAGCTGATTTTATGTATTTCTCACATGATGCAAGCCCTGGTAGAACCAGCTGAAGGCTGTAGCGAGATAAAATAAGAGAAAAAGGAATGTAGTGGGGTAGCAGAAGTGACATTAGTATATGACGATAACACAAACTTTATCATACCTACAATTATGCATAGTAGAGTTACATGAAAAATGGATTTAACATGCCTGTACATGGCTCTGCACTGGGACTCTTGCATAGTTTTGAAAGTAAGCTGATGGATCTGATTAAATCAAATCAAAAGCTGAAGAACTTAAATGACAGTAAAGAAAAAAAAAGCCTTTAGTTCAACAAAATGCCAACAGAGCTGCAAAAGGGAACTGCTGAGCTGCAAATTAATTGATAAACTGGTGAAAAACACTTCTGGGACACTCACCTCCTGCTTTGGGAGTTTTGAACTACACCTGCTGTCTGACTATAGCGATTCACTCACATCGCATCTAAGTGGCTCTGTTGCCAATTACGTGATGTTGGCTTAAATGCATAAATGCATAAGTTTTGAAAATTCAGTGCAGGAAAGGAGAAAATAGAGCATGATAAAGGCTATCTTTTGGCATAGCTGCTATTAACATGAAAAATTAGAATAATAACAACAAACTGCGGCAGGCACAAATTCACCCAGCACTTTTACCCTGGAATGGGGTTTCCAGACACCATCTAACCTTCATGCCAGCCAAAGCTCAAGCACAGCACAACACAGAACAGGACGTGTTAGCAATGGAGCTGCCAGACTACATTTACTCCTCACAGGTAAGGAAACACGAAGTCTTTTGAAGCTGGGAAACTACATTGCTACTGTATAAATTTTATATATGTATACATATATGTACAGATACAGAGGTATTTATTTCTGTACACACAGCAAGTCAACTGCACTGCAAGCACTGGGAAGAGCTGCTTTAAGTTCTATTTTCCTTTTGCCTATACAGCAACTGCCTCTGTGCTTATGTATTCATTACTTGCATTTTGATTCATTTTGATGTGCATGAAAGATTGCTTCATAAAATCTGATAACTCTAGTAACAAGGGTGAAAGCATAGCAGATGGCAGGTTTGGAGGGTTTGGGTTTTTTTAGTGGGCGGCTGTTTAATATTTCTTTAAACATACTGACAATTGTTCTAAAGCAATGATTGATTTATAGTAAATTTAAAAATACTATATTGATATTTTGTTAAGCTCTGCAAGCAGGCTCAACAAGCAGAAATCAGGCAACCTTTTTTTCTTCAGAGGAGCAAAGGGATCACTGACTATTCTGTGTGTTTAGGTACAGCAAGATGATGAAGAATACTGATGGGCAGAGAACTTATTCTTTCCTCTGGTGCTGAGCTGATACCCGTATTTAATACTGAATCTGGAGATATAACCCACAGTGAAGCAATGTGTAGATCCATCTCTCAGAAATTTTCCTGTGAAAGCAATGGTGTCCTTTAAGAAACAGACCAAGGATAATATTTTGCCCTTGAGCCTGTTTTAAGCTTCAACACCTGCCCCCTCTGTGAGACACTCTTGTAAACCCAACCATTTGGAAGCATAAGTTTCAGAGAGTGCAGGACCAAGAAGCCTTTATTAA
Organism: Pezoporus occidentalis; assembly: GCF_034315485.1. Taxonomy (NCBI): domain Eukaryota; kingdom Metazoa; phylum Chordata; class Aves; order Psittaciformes; family Psittacidae; genus Pezoporus; species Pezoporus occidentalis. The sequence goes on from NW_026915877.1 coordinate 7,945,643, forward strand.
TGCACACACGCTTGTACTTAGCAGCTCAAGCTCTGCCAGGTCCATATATAAGTACTTACTTATTGTTATTTGATCTCTGAAAGAATAATTAAATGGGATAGTATTCATCCTAAGGATTAAATGAAACTCAGCAGAAGAGCTAAAGACCAGAAAAGATACTGGAAAACACTGCAGGGGGGGGAAATTGTAATGTAATTCTGATATTTATTTTAGTCCTACTTAACTTTGTGTAAGCACAAAACAGGATTCCACTTTTTCTGAAGAAGTCAGAAGGGCATATATGCTCAAATTGTATTACTTCAGGATTCTTAATTTTTTTTTTAAGAGATTTCCACGCAGTTTATTCAGAGAACACATTCACTTGTACCAAGAGAACAGTGTAAGTGGAGTATGCAGGACTGTATTCTTCCCGAAGAAAGAATGCTGCTTTCTGACTCTCCCTCTTATTCTTTCTGCTTTTGTTATTCAGTAGGTGAAAAAATACTGTACTAGCTCACACTTGGGTTTGCCTCTGGTCTCTTTGTGACAGAACCACAGTTAAAAGCAGTTCAGCTAACTCCTAAGGTTGGGCAGCCTCTTCAGGTGAGAATTTTCCTTCCAGTTCTTTGCCAGGCTTAGACATTAGCAGTGCAATGGGATCAAGCTTTACCCTAATAAAGGAAGATGTCATTCTAAGTAAAACTGGAATAGTAATCCCCTGCATGAAGAAGAAACGTACAACTGGCACTCTGTCATCTTTTGCTGACAACCTAGTGCATCCACAAAGCTGGTTTTAACTCTTACCACTACAGTCCTCCTAATACACTGTACTACTTTGCACAGCTATTGAAGGCAATGAAGCTGCAAGAAAAAGCTGACATCCATAGCAGACTAGCCTTTGGTAACAGACATATTAGGGAAAAAAAAAAAAAAAAAATCTCAAAAACAGCAGTTTTACCTCTTGCATTAGGATCTCATCCTAGTTTTAGAAGTTCCTATGCCCCTTATTCAGCTGACTTGGTCAGCTGTGTGCACATACAGATACAGGGTGCCAACTGAAACCATGCTGTCTTTCCAGAGTTCCTTTCCCTTTTTTTCTCGGCTATACAAAGAATAAAGCTGCAATATAAAAGGTGGGTCACAGGGACAATAGGGAAGAGCAACAACAAATAACATAGCACCACTGTAACTTTTTTGTTTGTTTCTTTAAAAACAAATAAAAATTTAAAAAAAAAAGAAAAAAAAGCAAAAAAGCACACACACACAACACTAAACCGTTTCAAAGACAAAATAAAAATGCTGCTTATTCAGTATGAAAAATCATGTTTAACCACTTCATCTCCAAGGTAAAAAACTGAAGCAGTCCTTCACAGCTATCCACTATTGCTCTCACCACCACATGGTGCTGACAATTCCACTAAAATTCAGCTTCTCAGTACCCACTCTGATAACATCAAATGTTTGTTCTACAAGAATTGGTTCAATAAGTAAATAAAAAAAAAATAAAACAGGCCTTTAACCCTAAAGATGACATTAACAGATGTGAGCATTCAGCATGCTGGAAGGTTAAGAAATAGAGTAGTATGTCTCCAATTGTTTAAGTAGCAGGGCTAAACTGTATTGTCCTTCTACCTTAAAATACATTTAAAAAGTATTAGTATTTGAACTTACAGCTGTAATATACTGTGACCTAGCATCTTCCCCTAAGCAAAACTACTGCTGATCATCTTTTGGATAACTATAGATGATGATCTTTACATTAAAAAATTAAGAAAAAAGATTTGAGCTATTATCTGCTCAAGCTTCCTTAAAACACTACCACTCGTCATAATGATCAAAGTACTTTTAAGAAATACCAGAATGTCATAAAGAAAACTTTAACCATTCTGCCTTTTCCATTTCAAGGAATACTATCTCACTTTTGCTCCAGTAGATTAAATGTATAGAAAAAACAGATCCCACACAGAAAATGTGAAGCACTGTCCTGGGTTCAGCAGTAGCAGTCATTTTTCTCCTTCTTAGTAGCTGGTGCAGTGCTATGGTTTTGACTTTCAGCTTGGGAACAGTGCTGATAACACCAATGTTTTGAGCTGTTGCTCAGTAATGTTTACTCTGACCAAGGACTTTCTGAGTCTCATGCTCTGCCATGGAGGAGGGGAAGCCAGGAGGAAGCAGAAACAGGACACCTGACCCAAACAAGCCAAAGAGGTATTCCATACCACAGCACATCATATATAAACCACTATATAAACTGGGAGCAGTTACCCAGAAGGGCTAGATCACTGCTCGGGTTGGGCTGGGTATTGGTCGGCGGGTGGTGAGCAGTTACATTCTCTTCCCTTGTTATTTCCCTTATCATTATTATTACTAGTGGTAGCCGCAGTGGGTTTGTATTATACCTTAGTTACCGGACTGTTCTTATCTCAACCCAGGGGAGTTACATGCTTTCAATTCTCCTCCCCATCCCTCCGGGAGCAGGGGGAGGAAGGGGGGGTGTGAGAGAGCTGCTGCATGGTTTCTGTGTTACTGGCTGGGCTTAAACCATGACAAGCACTCAGGAAGTCCTTGGGAAATAAACTCACAACAGCCACAAATATTTATCAAGATTTCTGGGAAGGAACAAGTAATTTTGATGTCTGAAAGGCTTCAGAAAGTCACTCCTTTTTATGGAACACCCTGGGGGTCACCTACAATTACAAGTCACTGCTGAAATTGTCTACTCTTTATTTTCCCTAATGCTTAGAAGCTTTGTCCAAATAGAAAGCCTGATACATTAGGAATGTTTTACTATAATCTATCCAAATGAGCTGCTCTTTATAAAAATTGAAATTTCTGTTCCACACAACACGTATGTCATTTTGCAGTTCTTCCAAGACATAATGCAGCTCATCCTGCAATCTTCCAAAACATTATATTGTCAAACATCACACGTACATATGGATAAAGAAGCAGAACCTAAGGCCACAAATAACAAAACTGAGATTCAACTTCACACTTCTCTTTCAATTTCTCTCCACAGAAGGCTGGGACTCTTCTGAGAGAGACTGAAAACCCCTGAACACTCTCCCCACCACCCCCACTCCAAAAGTGAACCCATCTTGCACAAGAGAGATTACTCTTTCACCGATCTGAGTGCTCACAAGAATGACAGCGATTATGGAGGAGAGGCAGGGAGGGAACCTGGGACTTCTAAAGGCTCAGAGAACACAACAAAGACACATCCCAAAAAGAGGCCAAAATCAAGTGAAGCCTACAAATTTCCTCTACAAGAACTCCAGCAGAAAACATTTAGGAAAAGGAAATTCTGCAAGTTTCTACTCAAAAGACAGCTAAAGAAAGGACCACCAAATGTCAACAAGCATCAACATCCTGTCAGGGATTATTTGTTTATCATCTTGGACTCAACTGAAAGCATCTATCAATCTCTGAGAAGCCTTCATCATTCATTATGTGTAGATCACATCTCTACCGCAGAAAGCTGTAACTGCATTCTCGCTCTGTCATCGCTTTGGAGTTCATGCTGCCCATCATTCAAAAATTTAAACACGGAAGAGAGAGGTTGACAGCCATAATGTAGTATCAGTCTTGAAATGTGATGTTAGATTAGGACTATGAGTTGCCCACAAAATTTAGGGTGGAAGTTCCCTCTGTCCTAACAGGTCCTTGCAATCTTCTGTAAAGACTGTGGATATTACCTATCAGCTTAGAAAATTAAATTATTACCTTTTATTTTCTATTATTGTTGCAGAATAACACCACAGAAAACATACAACATGTTAATTTCATATTCACTAATGCATCAGAAGATTAAGAAAAAAACCCTAACTGTTTCATGTCTGTTGATGAAAAAAACTTCAGCCTTTGCTTTAAGAACTACAAAAAAAAACCAAACCACCACACACACACAAAAAATACGATACCACCCAAGTTCTGACTTTTCTCCCATAGCTTGAACTCCATCCTGCCTGCTCTAAGGTGACATGAAACTCTTAATTTGGGGAAGGGGGGGGGGGGGGGGGGGGGGGGGGGGACGGGATGGACGACAAACCAACAACTGAAAACTAAACAAACAAACAAGAAAAAAAAAGAATCTCTGCTCCATGTGGCAGCTAATCACTTCTCTTGGTGCCCTTATAGGTTTGGTGCTTTAGTAGCAGATCCTGAAGTCCAAAAAGGCTCTTGATCTGTATGTATTTTTATTCCCTATTCCAAGAACAGAGACCACAAAACCAAGAAATTGAAAGACCTGAACAACAAACTCCTGAATACAAAACTGCAGGAGAAGACACAATCAACACAAAAGACCCAATTCTGTCACGTCAGTGAAAGAATCTCACTGAAAGCACCAGCACTCTTGTGGGATATCAAAGTTCTACCGGATGCAGAGGCTTGAAGGACCCTAACCCAGAAGCAAATAAACCAACTTGAAGTGTACAGTTATTTTCTGGGCTTGTACCTAATTATCTGTTGATGTACACTTGAGACACCTGCTGTACAAAGACTAACCTCAATCAACAGCATCTACAGAACTACTGCCAAGTAACTGTGCTGCTTCTTCCTGATAGAAGCTAGCAGAGGAGGGAAAAAAAATCCCAGCCAGCAAACGCATAGTCTAAAAATAAAATCTGAAGAAGATAAAGAACTGGAAGTTCAAGAGTAGAGGCCACCATTACATATGGAAAAGGATGAGTCCAGGATCAAAGTCAAATGAGGGGAAAAGAAATTAGAAACGTCACAAAAACCTGAAGAAAGACCTGTGGTCTAGTTCGGTACATACATACATATATATGCACACATTTACTGGGGTTCAGCTCAACAAGAAAAGCTCATTAGCGCTTAATTTTCTGTGCCTTCATTTCTAGAGACTTAGTTGTTAGTTAGGGAAAGCGGATGGCAAAAAAATTGTAGGATCTGCTTTTACCAGTATCCTTAGCCAAAAGTCCCTGTGAACAAAGATACCATTATCCAAATGGTATTTATTAATAGAAGCAGCCCAAGCTATTTCAATAAATAAATAAATACATGCATACACGGGGAAGTGGGGTGGTAGGGACGTAGGAGTAACAGATGTTAGAGAAAGCTAAAACTGGCAACGTTCATTTATTACTCACTACTCGTTTGTTTTTCCTGATTATAGGCAGTTTCAATCTCTCCTGAACTACTAGAATTTGTTTCATTTATCCCATGAGTAAATGGAAGAAATAATATCAAATACTCAAGATTTTAAGAAGCCAAATACACTAAAAAAAAAAAAAGAGGGGGGAAGAGAATGACATTTTTAAGGTGAGTACAAACACAGTACAATCATTTTCACATGACTGTCCATAGCAATTACATGGAAGAAAATGGTACTTAAATGAACTAGCAAAATGTAAAGCACTTTATTTCCCCCTCTTCATTTCATTCCTATACAAATACTTAATACCAAAAAGTGCTGTGCTTCATTACAAATCTTTCTCTTCAGATGGAGAATGCCTTTATTTTGGCAACACAGCACATGTAATCCAAGAAGCACATGACAGAAACCATGTATGAAAAAAGCATTTTTTGTATCTTTTTGTTGGCTTTCATACATCAATTTCATTGACCTGCTTATTGATTTATTTTTGTAAGAACACATGCAGTTAGGGGAATACAATATTTTTTTATGCAATAAATTACTATAATGCTACTACTAATAATAATTTGCATTAAAAAAGAAAAAAGACAAACCTTCTGAAAGAAAAATTGTCACTTAGAACAGAAAGGAACAGGGTCTTTGACATTTTATTCAGATTTGTCAGTCAAGATGTGAAAAATTATTAACTAATAACTTTCTTTAAACAAACATTTAGCAGAGGAGCATAACAAATCTCTTGAGCTAGTTCATGGAGCCATCGTGGGAAAAATTATCATCAACTGAGGAACATGGCAATTTGATTATTCACTTTACAACACCCCCAATGGTATTATTCCCAAGTTTTCTCAGACAATTTTTCAAAATAATAAGTGGTTACAGATTTTAACCTTAACAATCACTGCCAAGTTTAAAACATGAAGTTTAAAATCCCCACTAGGAAAATGGTTTACTTCTGGTGTTACTGCCAGTACTTAATTGCAAGTATTGGAACCCAGTTGCAATCCTTACATATCTCCAATTCCTTTCTTGTGACCTTCCGTCAGCTAATACCTGACAAATTAAGATTGCCTACATAGAGATCAATGGAAAAAACTGTTTTTCAAGAGGAGGCAAAGTATGCAGATCACTGAAATGGCACGGAGTTCAAGAGAAACTATTTTTTTGTCAGTTCGTCAGTGAAGTTTCAGCCCTAAGGTTTTCAACTGAGTTTCAAAAGTCTACAGGAAAGAACAAAAGGTTCCACCAATAGTTGTATTTTGAAAATAGAAAATGCTGAAAACATCTTGACATATAGGTCAAATATACTTTTTAAATCCTTAAGATCTTCTTTCCCCCGTTACAGTTACACAGAACCAATGAAACAGACTTTGTAATTATGTGAAATTTATACAGTAACAACTGAGAAGTAAGAAAAAGGAACACAATTAAGAGCATTAAGTGAAAATCTGGATGAAAGCCACTGGTTGGAAGGTAAAAAACTAATAGCATAAAAATGCAAGTACGAGTCAATCAACATTTGATAGGTCAAATGAGAAGAGAAAAACCAGTTCTTGTTCTGTACTATTTATATTCCAGCCTTTCTGCAGGTGATAGGCCAAAGAAGTGTGCTTAAAAGGAGAAATTTAAACCAAGCCACCTTTCATGGATACTTATGGGGTGATTTTTATCCAAAGTCTATGGGGCAGAAAGGGCTTCCACAGAGGATGAAGACCAGTACCACAAACCACCAAGAGACGGTCTCCCTTTACAGCAGAAGGCATTGTTTGTAAGATGTTTACTGGCTGTGAAGCATCTCAAAAGAACCCCCCGTTTATTTTCTTCAAGGCCAATCTTTCCAAGTTTAAGTCTCTAAATGTCCTACAAAGGACCAGGTTCCTGTTGATCAGGTACACAAAAAAAAAAAAAGAAAACAGAAGAAAGAAAAGGGAGTAGGGGGGTGGAGAGAAGAGAAGAACACCTATCATTTGTTACAGCAAAAGAAAACAAAGCACAAAAGAAGAGCTCCTCATGTCTTCATTACACCCCATATCCATACAGGTACATATGCTCTTTCTCCATTTTAACAAAAGAACTGTACATTTGTCTCATATTTTTGGACTTCCAATACAAACAGCCTTCTGGAAGATACAGCAGTGGGAACACTCAACACATTAGTTATAATTTATGGTGTTTGAATTCTGTGATAAGATGAGCAACAGACTGCTCATTCCCTCAGAGGAAGCCAATTTCTTCCCTCTAACCATCAGCATCTTTCATATTTCCAACTTTGATAAGATCAACGGTTGCAGCTAAATTAACAGAAAGTTGATTTTTAGTCCAAAGTTCTTTAAATTCTCTCAACTCTCTACAAATATGCATCCTCTCTGGTCTTAGGAAATTCAAACTACCAATATGGAATAACCTGTTTCTCTATATCTTCAAGGCAGAAGTATCTTTGGCATGTTATTATTTACAACCATTCAATCAAAATTATGTTCAAAGGTTCAATATTTCATAACAATTCACCATGTATGTCAACAATGCCTGTATTGAGAAATATTTTCTAAATTACACATTTTGGGTCTTTGAAAATGTTAGCTAAAACAAGAAAAATTTTAATTAAAAGAAAAAAGCGAAACATGGCAACAGAACTAGTAAGACACACACACTCATTTTAGCAATTTTAAAGACACAGAGAACTTCACACCATCATCATGAAGGCATACAGTTTTCTGCTATTAAATTTCCTTCAGATTTCAGAGACAACATAGGACACAGGGTTAACCTTTGATTACATCCTAACAGTAATTCCTTATAAGACTCCTGGACAGGTTTCCCTCATTTGGGAGATCTCAGGCCATCCCCAAGCATACAAGACAGCCCACCCAGCATGCGACCTTTTCAGCTGCTGAACAGAAATGACAGGTGACTAGCAAATCTAAATTTGCTTAAAACCACTCTCTACCCCTCAGGGCCTCTAAATAAATCTATGGGAAGCTTAACACAAAGGACTTTGAGAATCACAAGTCCTAAACTTTGACTCCAACTTCTCAGCAGACTTCAGTAACCAACAGTAAATTCACCCTGCCTCGGGTCAAAGTTTAAAAATTAGCTTGTGCTTAGTAATTTAGCATGTCAAGTGGCACTGCCCTATACCAACTCTCCTTAATACCACAATATAATGTCTATATTCTTCCTAATATAATAGCACAGTTGACCATTTCATGCGATCAATCAAGAATTTTTCCTCTTCAATACCCCATGCAAAGTATTTTTTTCAAATTTCCACTCAAACTGACAACAACTGTTTACCTATTCTTGAAGATAACTTGCTTGTATACTCAAAGAGGTATTTTAGGGACAGTAACAATTTCATCTGATTTTTAATGCAGATTCTTACATCAATAGATCTTAAAGCTTTTTATAAGAGAATCCTCTATCATTAGCTCAAATTCAGCAGAGCACAGAGCCCTGAAGGGCTTGCTATCCACCGAAGTGGCAGAACTGGGTTCCACTTGAACTACTAAAGAAAAAAAAAAAAAAAATTCAACTCAGTGGTGAAAAAGGACTCTGAACTTCACCTATTTGGGGCATTCTTCATAAAGTAACGAACTTTTATCAACAGGAGACATTCTTCTGATTTAGAAGGGCCATTTGCTTTGTTCAGGTAAGTAGTAGTATCTAGGTAGGATGTGCTAAAGTCCCCCCCAGTCAAGCTCTCAATGTAGTAAAATCAGCTAATCTCTAACTTGCCATCTGCTCCCAAAAGGCAGAAGGATAATACAATCTAGGAACACAGCTAATAAGAAAAATAGTTATGTCAGAAGGGCTTGGGTAATGCAACTAAGGAAGATAAGTGGTATCGGCCTGAATCTATACACCAGGCTGGAGGAAACAGTAACTCTAATCTATGCTAGTTTGGCTAAACTTAAGTCTACCAGCACAAGATAAAAACCAGCAAGGGCACCATTAAACCATTTTTTTGAACCAAAGCCTTGGTCTGATGCTGCCAACACACTGGCCCTTTCTTTAAGAAGAATAAGCATTAACTGTGAAACACTCTTAACTATGAAACCAAATGACACAACTGCTGCTGTAAAGCAGATTTTGCTCACTGCACTTCCAGAACAAAGCATTTGTGAAGATGAACTCCGTTACTTAGTTTCACACTACTAATTTTTTTTGTTATTCTAACTGTAGCACTACTGTAATGATTGTATTGCCCAATTCTAGTTCGGATACAATTCCAAATTTCAGTTGTTACTTTTATGGACTTATTTGTGTTAACTGGTAGCATAACCATAAATATATACATGTGTATATATATAAAAAGAATATGACAACAAGAAACCCAAACAAACCAACCTACAGTTGTTCCCAAATCTATGAAAGATCAGAAGTAAACTCAATTCATAAATCTTTTGGGCTGCCACAGAGTGCTAATTATTCACAGAACCTTCAGACTCCAAGCTTGTAAAATTCTAGATATAATACTGAGCAAAAATGGAGAAAAGCCTACACACGAAAAAGAACGTCAAAGAGCTGTGAGACAAACCCTCCCTAAGCTCACTAGAATGCCATACATGTACAATGGAAGAAAACACTTCATAGAGTCTGTAAAAATACTTGTGGTTTTATCCAGCTACAGGATATTTTATGGATACATATGGATACAGCTACAGGATTATTTTATGAATAAACAAACTTTCTTGTCCATGCCACTGAAAAATCAGACCCTTGGAAGGGGTCCTGAAAAGCATTCTTCTACTGAGGGCAGCTAGTGAGCATCATCTGTACCTAAAGACAACTTGGGAGGATGTGTCAGCCTCAGATCTGGCCAGAAAAGCCAGAAGAGTTGCATCAGAAATCTGAAGCAGGGCAATGTTCTCAGTTGTAACTGCTACCACACTAGAAGTGTCTGCACCAAATGCCAAGCAGATCGTGTGTTCAAGCACCCTCATATGTCTAGAAACCGTCGCATCTTCAACATGACGGTTTGTTTGGAAGTCAAAATTTAGATGTTTTAAAGTTACTAAATTTACCTTTGGCAATGAAGGCTAATTTGGTCCTTATTTGGGGGGAAAGCTCTTTTTAAATTTAGATTTAGAAGCTCAATGCAAATAATTGTTCTTTGTTCAGAAGTTCCAATAACTGCCAATTCTCTTTAGCATGCTGATACAGAAAAAGTAGAAAAAGTCTTCCAATCAGCCTTCTTTCTCAAATTCCTTTGTCTTTTGATGGGTCCTATTGCTGACTGTCCTGGACAGTAATTCACTGCAGTGACAACTGATGACCACAGGACTAAATACACATAAAACTGCTTTAAGCCCTCAAGATATTTGGCAGTAATCATCCATTGGTTTCGATGCGTATGCCAAAAAAAAAAAAAGGGGAAAAAAAAAGGGAAAAACAAAAAACAAGAAAAAAAAACAAACAAACAAAAAAAAACACAAAGCAAGCACACAACCAAGCAAATTAGCTGGCTTTGAAATTCCTCCATTGCTTCATAGCACAACATGCTCACAAACTTGTGAGCACCATGAGAATCTCTCTCATGTGCTTAATGGCTGTTCCCAGCAAGTCCTGTCTCTGCCCCAGATGAGAAACAAGAGCCTTATCAGAATTTCTTCTGATAAGAAGAAAACAGTGTTTTCTGGCAAAGGGCGTTACTTTGTATTCAGCTGGCACAGAAATAGCCCAAACTAACTTTAAAGCTTTTGCTATAAGAACAGAGGCAGGAAAATGAAAAGGGGAGAATAAAAAAAAAAGGGGGGGGGGGAGGGGAGTGAAAAAGTGCCTTTCTGAATTGGGATACAGATGCTGGCCTATTGGCGTAACACAGCTATGCTCATGCTGCCCAGTTAAATCAAGGTTACATGCACACAGAAAGGGCAGATACCTAATACAATCTTAAATTTTCTTAGAGGAGACATTTAACTAAAAAAGTATCTGCTTTTAGCTTCTCTATTTAATGCTACAGAACTCTGCCCTCTACTTTCCATCCCAACAAATTCAGAGTAAAGGTACAAAAAAGTGTCTTGGTCAGAGCCACAAAAACAATTAAGTTTTCTTCCCTAAGAGGCACAGTCACAGCACCTATTGGGCCTCATGCATTCAGCTCATGCTATGGTTTGTGAAGAACTAGTGCTTTGAGTACCAGAATAATTACTGTCACTAGCAGAAGGAAAAAGACAAGACTGGTAAAATGGATGGGCTGCGGAAAGCTGAACAGATCCAAAGGTACTATGAAGTCCTACAGGGCTCTCATGTAAGCAATCTAGCATGGCTGATCAGATAAGATCAGCCCAGAAATGGATTCAACTCAACACATACACTGCGCAACACATGTAATCACATTCTCTGTATCTGGATTTTTAAGCAGGAATAAGCAAGCCTCATCCCAGATTCCCTCCTCTTCTTTTCCAAAACAACTGGTTAAAAATCTTCAAGATATCTTGCACAATGTACTCAGGCAAGCATTCAAAGAACTCCACTACAGTCTGTAACGAAACAAGTGTACTGTATATACTAAAAAATAATGCTGGGAGGTTTCTTCTCCACCCCTAAATCTGAAGGTATGCTTTCAGGATTACATTTTACAATTTAAAATCCCTTCTAGTCTCTTCCCTGCAGCTTTGTGACCAGCAGTCAGCTTTATAAAGTTCCATTAAAACTGCCCTGTTTCATGATGGGGACTGACTACCATCACTCTCAGCAGGGCTGAATGAGATGCACTTTGGTTTTGTCATTGTCTCTGTGTGTTTAAGTACTTGTCCTGTGCAGAACAGCAAAAAAGGAGCCACTTCTCTGAAAACAATTCTGCTTCTATGCGAGTAGCACAATTTCAGACAGTTCCAACATTTCAGTTATTTTTCCCCAAGTGAAATAGTTTACCTTACATTGAAGAATGAGGGAAATTTTTGTTTAAGAGTAATTGCTCTCCATTAGCACGCTCCTTCACTCACACAGCGCTGACTCTCTCCTGTGGCAACATGTTGGCCCCCCACAGAGGTGTTAGGCTGAACCCACCAGGGCAGCACAAGCAAGTCATGATGCAAATGAACAGAACATCAGCCATTATGCATTACCCCCTGTTACCTTATTCCCTTTCCCACACAGCCCCTTTTCTCTTTTTTACAGCTTGAGAAACTAACTGAGGTCACACTTGGTACCTTGATCATACATAAGAACAGTGACCCTAGGGCTGATAATGTACACAAAGTTCAAATATCACCTCACTCTGTAAATTTTTCCTTACTCCCAGCCATTGTTTTGCTATTTCATAATCATTAACTTAACCTGCAAAAATGTGTATCACCTTAAATTCACAACACAGACAAGATTTCCATGAATTTTAGCATGTTATGAGTACAGAATTGGCCTGCATCGATTCTAGCATAATTCAGATGCACAAATAATAGTGTTTCAGCAGGTACCTGTTTCCTTTTAATCAGTGATGTTATTTCCCTTCATTCTATACTTTGTCTCGGAGCCAGTCTTCTACAAATCTGCTTTACTAACCTTGTTCATTTCTCTTACAGGTATTTTCCTTCCACTGACTAATCAACTCAAGGAAGAATTATTTAAATACTTCTGCATCCCAACCTCTGACAAGTTTTCTGATCATTACATAAAATCTTTTTCTATGCATCATTTCACATCTATACTCCAGCAATGGCAGTCAAGCTTCAATTCAAACACCATTTGCAAGTAGCTGCTGATAGCGAAGCATACAGCACTTCACAGCCTGCATAGCTAAAGAGCTTCAATCAAACTGTGGTTAGTATCATTTTTCACTTCTCAATCACACTGATCCTGTTTTACACATGATAATTACTTTTAAAAAAATATGCATTGAAAAAGTCAAGCATGATTTTCTTTTAAGGCAGACAATTCTGATCTGAAAACAAAAGAGAACAATTCTGGTTTCATTAGTTAGCTTTTCATAACTTCATTCCTATCCCAACAAGAGTACAATTATAAATGTATTTTGGACAAAATTATTATTATTGAGCTTACATCTTTAAATTATATTTTTCTTTTCAGATACACAGCTTTGTTCTGGTTCTTTGCAGTGAAAATTACAAATTTGCTTAGACATTAAACTGAAGATATATGCAATTATTTCCATGGGAGATTTGTGTTTTGTTTTTTTTTTTAAGTAATTCAGCATTTGAAATCTAAGCCTTTTAGTGCTGACAAATACACTGCAAAAAAAGTATTTCTACGGGCATTTTAAAACCCACTAATCCTCCATTTTCTACTACTTTCCATCCTAACCAGCCATACAACATCCCAATTCCTATTTCAGTCTTATCTGTGAACTGTAGCTCTAAAGTCTAAGAAACAGTAAACTGACAAAGTAAATTCCTTCTGCACAGACAACCGGAAAATAGTAACATATCAATTGTTTTGTTTGTTTTGAGCTCATTCAGCAACTATTATAAAATGGCCATGATCAGTTGAGCTTCATTCAGTTTTTGGTTCATTATAGATGAATCACATCATACAGGCAGAATATTTATCCTGTAATTTCACACAAGGAAACAGATATTTCTTCTAAGTTGTTCCTTGTAGCAAAAGCCACACTCTCAAAACAATGACTTCAACTGGATTCTTTAACAGGAATCAAACTACCTCAAGAGAATTCAAGTTCTTCAGAATTGGAGCTCTTAGAGCAGGCATCTAAAATAAAGATTTATCTACCATCAGCAAAAACTACAGATACCTCCCAGCAGGCAAACAGGAAACACTGGCAGCTTATGCAATGAAAATGTGCATGTAGACACTTAAGTATCAACAAGACAAGCCGAATTCATCATTGATATTAGAGTGAACCATTTTTCTAGTTTTTATGTGGCTTTATAAACACATAAGAATGCTAAAAGACCTACAGTACTCAGACATGCTTCCTGCTACCATGGCTCTACTTCAACTGGTGCCATTTGAAATTTCTGCTTTGAGCTGAGCAGTCATTCAAAACTTCCCTACAAAATTATTCCATTTTAAGGCTCCTATACATACCACAGGATGGGGATAAAGAAACATACACTTAACTACGAATTTTAGAAACTCTGTTAAAGAGATTACATTAAAGATTAATTAGGATACTGCTTTTTTACTTAGGAAATAAGCATGATGATCTGAGTTACAGTGATGAATTTCCAAGATTTGTAGAGTTTCTTTCGTGGGGTCACAACTAATACATGCACCAAACTAGAAAAGTCTAGACTACCCCAGAGAGCAGGAGGGAAGGAGACAGCTGTAGCTTTGCCACCCCTTTTGGTCTCTGCACGTGAGCACAGGGAGAATTTCATATACACACAGCTTTGGCAAGCAATGCTAGCTAAAGGTATAAAATTTATGAGAACAGGACACATGTTTACTAACATGAAATATGTAGAAAGAAACATCATGACTTGAAACATGAGATCAACAGCAAGAACTGCTTTCAAGGAAATGGTTCCTGTATTACGCAGCCATGGGTTTCCATCACTATAAAGGATGGCTTTTTACCTCTTCACAACTGATACTGTGAAGGCAGAAAGCTACCAACTTGAAGACTTAATACAATCTTTCAGAGTCATGAAGTAGAAGATAGGGTTGACCAGCTGGTATCTGTTGACTTCAAAAGCCTTTGGATCATAATAAATGTTTACTACACCCACCCCCACACACACCCCAAACTCTTCAGTCAGACCCAGACTTAATGCACGAAAAAGACCACAATGCAAAAAGACCTGCATATGTAGTATATGCATTTATTCTCTCCATACCTTCCCTGTTCATGCCAACCTCTCCAGATTGCTCCATTCTGCACAACATAGACAGCATGTGGTCTCAATGCAAAAAGTCCTAAGGTAGTTTGCAAATTTCTTCTAAAAACTCTCAGTTCTTTATAGGCCCCTCCAGCAACTGCCAGCTGTTTTAATGGACGCAAGTACAACAGATCTGTTGGACACAAGACCCCTTTTTTACAAGCAAACTAGAATTCTGCCTCCAGAAAAAAGTACATTTTATTATACCTTCCCTCCATGCAAAGAATACACAAAAATCCATTGTATTGAAAGACAACAAGGGATATAATTTCTTCTTCTACATCTCACTCAAATCTGCTTTCACCTCGAACATGACAATACTAAGCTAGAACAGATAATGAGACTAACTTTCCAACTGATCTCACTAATTTAGCCTGGGGCAGCTTCATCCATCCAGAACTTGGTAATAACTTTTTTTAGGGGGAGGACTCTCCTCTGGCAGATTAGATTGTGATTTTACAGTTTTAGGATTCTACTGCAGTATGATGCCTCCAGCACTGCTCCTACATGAACACCAGCAGGGAAGAAAACGTGCACTGGCTGAGCAAGAAAGGCAGAGATGGGAGTTTTCAGAAGTCTCCTCTGCAAGAAATAAAAGATTATACATAAGAGGGAGGGAAACACCAAAGAACCCACTCTCATAACAACTTCAAAGCGCACCCAAGCCTGAATGTGAACATGGAAAAGAAAAGGTTAATTCTATTTGTTCATAGCCAGGAGAAAAGCTCAAGGTTTCTTACCCATCTTATTCTTCTCCATTGTTTCATTTGCCTCAACCAATCTGGTTCCCACGCACAGTGGCTTTCTAAGATAAGAGAAAAATGATAAAAAAAGTACAAAATCTGAGGGAAGTTTTTAAACCTACAGAAAAGTATTTTGGCCTTTTAAATTTATGTACATGTTCAATAAAAAAATCACTTTTCTAAAAACTGACTCTGAAGTCACAGAACCCCAGATACTTTCTTCTTTACTTTCATGTATAGGAAATGATTTTGTATGGAAGATCTCCAGAAATGTCAGAATTAAGTCATACAAAGGGTACTGTTTGTATCTTTATAAGAATTTTAAATATCTGCTTAGCAGTTCAGTGAAGAAAAGTATTTCCTAGAGCATGGACTTGAGAAGAAATTCACTTCCACTGAACTTGAAGGAACTGAAATATGTGTAAGTGCTTCTCTGAATGTCAGCCAAGACCTGCAAAACAGCTGAACTGAGGAAAATAAAACAAGGCTTCACTCCATACATACATTTATAAAATGTATAGTTTCTTATGTAACATATCTGTTCAGACTTTGGCACATGCTGATATGGTCAGAAATTTGCCTGCCCTACTGTGAAGAAACACCCAGGAAATACCTTGCACAGCAATTATTCAAAATAAGTTTGTGGTAATTGTCATTAAAATTTAAAATACGTCTAGATCAATAACTTCACTCAGACATAGCCCTACAATCACGTAAAATGTTTTCCTCTAAAAGGCACAGATGAACTTCAGCAACTGAAAATGATTTCTCAGGTAGAATATGTTTGTTTAGTTTCAAACAGCAGTGTCAGCAAGGAAAGAGTTACCAGATTTTCCTCTCCGGAGAGGTGAAAAGGAAAGTAGAAAACAGAAAGAACTTCAGAGCAAAGAGTCTTCTCGGGCTATGACACACAGGAGGAATACAAAATGACACTATCTCCATGATATCTTCTTAATGAGCATCACCTCTCAGCTTGTGAAGACTTTGCAAAGATGCTCCAGAAAAGCATCTTCACAGAAGAAGGATTCCTATAGATGAAAGGACAGTTACCTGGGGTTCTTGTCTCACTACTGAACACATTTACACCTTTTATGATATTTGCTGTGCGCTCTTGATCAAAAACAGGGCTGCACAGCTGGAGTTACATTCCCACAAAAGGTTTAACAGGCAGTAGTACATGTATAATAGAGAAAGGAACTGTATTGCATTGACATCGCTATCTTGAATAAACAATTAAGGTCTGAAGTAAAAAAAAAAAAAAAAAGAAAAATAGGAAGAAAACCAAGTTCTGACTTGGCCTTGACTACATAAACATACCTAGTTAAGAGTAAAAACCAAAACCTCAAGTGAAAGTTTAAAAGCACCTTCAAACTCTCCAAGTCAAATTCTATCTGTTGAGAGTAGCATCAACAATTCTGTTATTGTCTGCTAAAACCTGCATATACAGCAACAACTTCCTCCTTCCTTTATTCCAAGTAAAAGGAATTTTGATGGTATGAGGATCTTCCACGTATGCTGCAAGACTCAGTCTAAGCTGGAATCAAACAATTGAGTAAAAAAAAATCTGTCCAGAGTCCAAGAAGGGTCCCAAGTCACTTTAAGTTACTTACAATTTTCTACTCATAGATAAATTTCCTTTTACTTCTCTCTGTTCTGCATACACAAAAGAAAGAAATGAAACTTGCAATCTGAAAACAGAACAAAAAATTCAATTGTTCCATTTTGTGTTTTTGCTTTAGTTTGTTTTTGTTTCTTTGTTTGTTTGTTTTGCACAACTGTAGCCTTCAGATGGGTTTCCATTCCATATATCTGCCAGTTAATTTAATTTCTGCAGTCATAAAAATATCTTTCTCCTTAAGCTTGTGGTTTCTGCACTCTTCTACCCAAGGGAACAGTTCAGGACAACATCCCTATTTGGGATAAAAAGACACATAATTCTAAATGAGAGCTAGTTCCAGTCAACCAGAACAAAGTAAGAATACAGACAGAACAACAACCAGAACCCTAAACCAAACTCTGTTCAGTTTCGCCCAAATTTTTAAGGATCAAGCTGACTCTAAAACACACGCATGCATACATACATACACACACACCCCACCACCCCATCCCAATTTGATGAGCAAAGGGAAGTCCCTAATTCTGCAGTATTACAGGAAAAGCAGCCTTCCTGATGAGCTTCATCTATCATGTTTTCTGACAAGCCAATTAATTTTACTTGCTTCTAGAAAAAAAGTTTGTGGTCCTATTCTAGAAAGATAAGCACACACATGGTTCTGCATCCACCACATGCTAGTAAATAGGTTAGATTTTTATTCCAGCTTGTTGGCTCAGCCTGCAACTGCTATATTAGAAAGTCAAGTCAGAAGCTGCAACAGGAATGGCTTGAGTGGGCTTTTCTGTTTGTTTGGGGTTTTTTTAAACAGCTGTTTTATTTTCCTGTCAGGCTGTAGGCGGCTGGAACTCTTCTCCAAAACCAAATCGTATATGACAAAGGGTTTCAGCTGAAGAATGCAAGCGATTTTGCCTGACATTTCAAAAATTAAATACTTCCTAAGGGACATCACTTATCAGGTTGCAGTACACCTTCCCACTTTGTCTTCCAGGATGGGCACAGGGACATGGAATAAGGGCAAGAAAAAAAAATGTAAGAAATCCTTTCTACCTATTCTGAAGATTAAAAAAAAACAAACACAAAAACAACCACCAAAAAAAAAAAAAAGTACCTAAACCTCTGGGATCTCACTACCAGCACTAAAGGCATTGGTGAATATTATTCATAAAATAATCTGCCCTCTCTCCCATCTCATTTTTTTTTTTTTTTTACAAGGGTTTCCAAGTCTTTGGCCAGGTGAGAGCACTGGCTATAAAGGTCCTTCAGAAATGGTCCGCCTTTCTCTGTACAGAACTTCACATCACTCATATGACTCCTGATCACTTCTCAATGATCAAAGCCATATACAAGCTTTTATTTCCCCCATGTATTTTATCAATGAAAGATTCATAACAGAAACCTCAACTTGCTGAGAACATCTGAGCTCTTCCTTCACAGCTGGTCCTCTGTTGGGCAGCACCACACTAATTTGGCTGGAATAAAAAAGGATGAAGACAGCCCTTGCTCTCTTCTGATGACAAATGTTATCACACAGTTACGTGTCACTAGCAGCAGACACAGGGGCTTATGGATTTGGGTTTGGTTTGGGTTGGTTTCTTTCCAATTCCACAGCAATGTGACTTACTATAGGGAAGTAAGCAGCACTTCAGAGTAAAAGGATGAATTGGGAAAAGAAAGCATGGCATAATTGTACTCTTCCTTCCCAACAGTAATAAAACATTAAATTAATCATCTTGCTTTTTTTTTTCCCAAGCCTTCCAAATATAGCAAGTCATTTACAATAGCAAAATTTTTAAAGAATTTTCATGAGCTCCCCTGCTGTTTTAATTGGGAGAGTCTGAGAAAAAAAAACACAAGAGTTTGTACTATAGAGTTAACTATCCCTAGAGGATTTCCCACATACATTTCATTAAATTAGCAAGTTAGAGGTACTATAGTATTTCAAGGTTTTGGGGAAAGCAAACCCACTGTTTGTGACCTGTTTCAGCCACCTTTCCTTGCATTAGCTTATGGAGGTGAACTATGCCAAACACGCACCCTAGGAAACCCACCCAAAGGGACTGTATTCCTCCAGAAAATATTCTGAAATATTACTGCTAATTATTTGAGTTAGATACTCAGAATGCTTCTCATTTATTTTAAACATTATTCTCATTTGTATTCAAGCACTGCTTACCTAATTAACTCTGCAAAACTGTATGTTGTGTTGCATCACACAAGTCTCCTCTGTGTTCAGGAGCTGTCTCTGCCACAGTTTACAGCACTACAGCTCAATATATAAAGCAATTGCAAATTCAAAACTCACGTACATGCTCTCATGGAGAAATGGTAGATAAGTGAAAGATGTGTTTTTCACTGCCAAATCAGTTTCAAAACAGAGTACTTCTGAGCTAAAGAAAAGCAATGGTCAGAGGGACACATTAAGCCCACAAAAAAACCTTGAACAATACTAGAATCTAAAGCCAGAATCTCAAGTAGAAGCCTCATGCATTACCAAGTTTTTATTTCAATCAATGCAAAGCCACTCTTCAACACCATACAATGAGGTGAGAAATGCATGCAAAACTTGATTTTGCTATCTCATAAGGTACAAGAAAAAACTTTAGGAGAATTTTGTCACCTCTTCCCACCATTAATTCACATTTCCACCTCAATTTTTGGTTTGGGCTTTGTTTTACTCCCCTAACTAAGTGGGGTAATTCTTTAAATCACAATGCAAATAGGAGATTTCACTGCAGCATCCTGCCGAGGACCAATGCACCAGACCCACAAACAAAGCTCTCTGCCTTTGCTACTGGAGTGTATACCACTGAAAAGTTGATTCACCCTGGCTGGCCTGAAGAAATCTGAGCAACTTTGCCCTGTCCTCTATTCCCTCTGTCCCCTCTCCCCAGTCACATTAAATTGGAAAAAATATCAAAGGGAAAAATTAACCAAATCCAGTGAAGATCAGTAACTTTTTATTAGTATTATAATTATTAGTAGTTAAAATTATTAACCAAATCCAGGCAAATATTTTAATGCTGACATTTTACTTCTGCAGCAGCAATTTTTATTATTTTTTTTTTTATAAAAAAGCTTTTATGACTCACTAAGATGAGAATGCAACTAAGATGACTCAAAACGCAGACTGCAGTTGCCTTGCTGCTGGTATCAGATAACAAATACATGTCTTGCTCCAGTGTACATAACTAATTATCCTGGGAAAAGGTTAGTGATGCAAACCAACTCTGGCTGAGCAGTAGAGAATAAATGAAGCCTATGCTTCCAGTAGCAGTCCCCTTAAGGCCACTTGTTTGCTCTCTTTCTTTCACAGGAAGCGTCTGTGAATTGTTTCAACAGAAGGACTTCTGAAAATCATAGCTGGCACAAAAACACAAAGAAAAATTACTGCAGTGACTGAACCAGCTACTACATAATTTCTCTCAAGAAAGCAAAAAAAAAACCCACTTCATTAAACTTCTGCTATTTCAGGCAATGTTTCTAGGAGGAAACCCCCTCTTCTCTACAACAAAAACAAACAAACAAACAAAAAAAACAAACAACAACCCAACCCCAATATCTTAGATGCCAGATAAATTGATCTAAATGAAAATGATACAAGCAGACCTAAGAAATTTTATTATCATCTAGTTCCATTGTTGTAACTGTGGAGACCGAAGTTATTTTCAGCTCTCATTCACCTCTGCTGTATCCTGTCTTCCTAAAAATGTGTAAGACATGTTCCAAGTGAAAATACGCAAGTCATCTTCATGTTTATTTTATTAACTTACATGGTTTTATCACAGTATTCCCCACACTCAAAAATATATTTTTTTCTTTCTATTATCACAAACAGTGAATAACTTCCAGCATACTGTATTCAAACATCAGGAGTTCTTCGTGTCCAGTACAATTCATGTTCTTAAATTTTAGACTGAGTAAGGACTTGTAAGCTAGATCCTTTCCATTTAACTATAGCTGCTATAAGCTCTCTATAGGTTGTTCTTACCAATAGTTAAATGTTACTGTAAGATGAGGAATATGTTTAAGACCAAATATGAGGAGAAGAAGGTGAGTCAGGGAAGCTGGGAAAAGCAAATGGGGAAAGCAGAACAAGTTTTTAAGTGCTTTGTCTCTTTTATTTTAAAATTACACCTATACTATGAGACTAAGAGAAGGAGGAGGAAGTAGATTATGATATTTTGTGTTGTTTTCTATTCTTCTAAGAGACTAAATAACAACTTCAAATCTAGAATTCCTTGTTCTCCGCAATGATAAATCCCCTTCATCGTTATTTCTGAATTTTCTAAGCTCAAACCTTAACAATAAGCAACATTAGAGACATTTGCACCAGAGTTGAGTTACCCTTACACATAACTTTCCAAAGATATGTATATATATATAAAACACTAAAACCAAAGTAATTTTGAGCTAAATATTTTACTAGAACTGATTTAAATCTGGATATTTGCAAAAATACCAGGTCATACCAGAGATCTACCTAGCCTTTTTTTCCAGTCTGCAAGAGTGACCAAGAATAGATGGCAAAGGAAGGTAGGAAGACTAAGGTATTAATGCTCTCCCAGCATGCCATAGGCTTCGAAAACCTGCAGAACAAGTGCTTTGAACAAGGGGGAATGTGTGTAATCACATCAATGAATTTTTAGTTTACCCATTTGCTTTCACCTGTATATGGAAGTATGACTTCTCTGCACCCCAACACCTCATGGCAGAGTCCCACACCACACTTGCATAAAGTGTGATTAACTCCTTGCGCTATTTTGAACCTTTTACTTTCATCAGACAGCCTCCAGGTCCTCTCTGAAAAGACACCAATCCCTTACTCTCCTTCTCCATGTCACTCATACCATCACAGACCCCTAACAGTCTTTTACTCCTCTCCCCCATATTTCTTTTTCATACTGACAAGTATAGCCTATTTAATTGTGCTGCACAGACACCATTCTGTATATAGATGATGCCTTTCATCCATCTCTGAATTGCTTCCATTGCTACTGCTGCTCTTCTTGAGATTGGAAAGAAGATAGCTGTGCAGAGATGCAGGCAATGCATGGATTTATGTGGTCATATAATGTTCCCTTCTGTTTTCTATTCCTTTTCTAATAATTCCTAACCCTTGAGTCAGCTTTTTGACAGCTGCCAAGTGCCAATCTGACGTGTTCATAGAAATCCCTATTTTAAACACAAAGATCTCACTCCTGAATTATAACAGTCAGTTCAGAGCCCAGATTTCATACGAAAATTAGGAGTCCTATGTACATCACTCCACATTTATCTATACTGAATCTCATCTGCCTTTTTATTACCCAGCCAGTCAATACTCCAAGACCCTGCTCTTCACAGTTAGCTCTCATTCAATAGTGATCATCAACATACCAGTACTACATTCTTCCAAGGCAACAAGAGACTAGAACAACACAGGTCTGCTAGTAACTTCCCTCCACTGTGAAAGTTAATTCTTTTAAGTTAACAGGTGATGATAAAATGTAAGGAATTTATCAGTGCAAGAACCTTTGTTCTTTTTGCGCTTGGTTACTTAACAGCCCAAACTGATCCCTTCGAAGGCTTCAATAATTGCATTAGGATCAACTTCCCACTACAAAACTTGGATTCTTCCTTATTTTCCTCCATTTCCACACATCAATTAGTTCTAGTCCTTACTAGTTTCAACCAGCTTGACTAGTACTGACAAAAAACCTGTTGCTCTGTAGTTTCATCCAATACCCCTGAGCTGCTTTAAGGGCCATCTTTCCTTTCTCAGTTGTCTTTCTGTTCCTGTTCCCCATTTTTGATACCAAGTCCAGCTGCTATGAATTCTTCTACAAGTATACGGTCAATACAAGAAGAGCTCTGGCAGTAACATTAGGAATCATATCTTCTGCATTTCTCAGGGGCAGGTAAAGAGCTGTTTCTCTTGTGGGGGTCTCCAAGTAGCTGCTCCTTGCAGCAGCTGTAGCATTAAGTTCCTCAGTATTTCTTAAAGATACATCTGTCCAAGTGCCCTTTTCATCAAGCCCCAATTACATAGTGTTCTATTCAAATATCACTCTTTCCTATTTGAATTTTACAACATCTGCTATATTTTCTTCGACTGAAGTTTCAAACACACCCCACTCTTGGGCAGTGATTCATCCCAAACTACACATAATTGCATATGCATTAGCTTTCCACCACTTCACTTTTTAAGTTACTTTATTGCTATTTTGACAAAAAAAAATTTAACATGCTACACAGGTATCCTATTTCAGACACTTCCCCCATTCTCCATCTCTTTCTCTCTCTCTATATATATAAAATCATTATTATATATATTAAATATTGTTATATGAAAATATATATATTTAACCACTGCTTTTCACTTCTCTAGTCCTGTGCACAACACATGTAGCTTTTCAGAAGATGTTACTATTGAGGTCCCCATCACACACTGTTAAGACCCCTCAACAGTCCAAGATAGATACATGGACCATGACCATTGGCTCAATTCCAGACCGAGAATCTGTTCAGACATGCAATGAGCTCTGAAATTTTTTGTACTTGCCAGGCAAGTTACTGTGTGATCCCCCAAAATGCAAGTAGGCATACATCTGACAATCACATCCCTGCATTACCATCTCTCTTCCTCTTGGCTGGGATCCCTGTCACTGAAGGGGGGCTCTTGACACAAACAGGCAGTTACCACTTGAATGGGGAAGGCCTATTTACAAGACCATTTCTGCCTTCACTGCATTGATGAGCTCCTCTGAAGTGCTTTTCCCCTTCTCAGCAGGTCTATGACTGCTAGCCTAGAGATGAGATTGTCTAATATGAGAGCTGTAGAGCAAAGTTAACAGTGCATGGCAGCAGAAGATTGAAGTTCTGAATCAATTTCCTGCATGTGAAGTTGGTCAGTTATTTTAACTAAAGTTTGCAATTACCAAATACATACCAGAAAGCAATGAAAGGAACAGACTTCAGACCTTTTACACTGTTAATTTCTGTGTCTACCAAACTGTAATTTAAAATTAGCAGCTGTGTCAAGCATACAGCTGCAGCCATCATTAATCATTGAGCGAACAAAGATGGAGAGAAGTTTGCCCTTACACATGCTCAAACTGACTAACGGTAAGCGGGTCTCAGTGCACACACACACACATCTTGGTTTTCTTGTTACAAAGGGCTCTATGCACAGCTTTTACCTGTACCTGCACACTGCTAAAGCAAATACAACAATTTCCCCACTGGTTATTTGCATAAGAGTTAAAATTGATCCCCACAGGAAAGAGATTCTTTCACAGCACACACATTCTTTCACAGCACAGTATACATTTCTTGAATCCCAGAAGATGCAACTGAGAGCTTCCCTATTTGGAATTAAGTATTTTGGAATTAAAGTTAGCTTTACTCATAAAAACATTAAAGGAAAAGAACTGGTTACTAGAACAACCAGAAACACAAAGAAAAGGCGTTTCTCAGTATAGTTCTTGATATCATTTGTAGATCAATTATAAAAAAAAAAAAACAAACCCCAAACTGTGTGCACACATATAAGAAATATTGGCTTCTTGAATATTAACATATACATACAATACTATTTTTCTGGGGAAAAAAAAAGTCTTTTTAAATTAAGAAGGATATCCTAAACACCAAAGTCATGTGAAGTTACCAGCTCCAGAATTATGTTTTTCCACAACTGTTAATTGCCTGAAGCAAACGAGCTCCCAACCAAATTCAGTTGCTATTGGTGGTGCAAAAAGCCATAATTGTGAAGTTCTTATTTACTTCTTTGCCAGATTATGGTGCTATAACATGATTGCCTCACTCCAGCATTGGTAAGATTACCAGATAATTGAAATAGCCTTCACAAAAAAGTTAAACCCAACAGATTTCCAATTTGCAAGGTACTATATTATCCAGTTGCAGTATAGTACTATATGTATATATATAGATATAAAATATTTATGAAATAATTCCAGGAGTTGATGGCAGCTTTTGAGAAGAAATGCTTATCCTTGGAGGAAAGAGGGTATGATAGCAGGGGAGAACAATCACAATGTAGTGCTGAATTATGGTATGTGACATCCCCAGACCCTCTACCTTGGCAGACTTGATTTTATTGTCTCTGCCAATTCATCCCCTCGCACACATACAATACATCATGTCTTTCAACTTGGCAGACAACTGAACAGTGCAAGGCAGATGATTTTCCTTCTGACATAACTGCACTGAAGAGATTTGGTTTGTGGTGGTGTTTTAGTGTGGAGGTTTTTTTGTTTGTTTGACTGATTGGTTTGGGTTTTGGAACCCAAAAAGATTCTAGGAAGACTTTGCAACCCCTTCATAACTCTAAGATCAAATTAGTCTCCCTGCCATAGCACCATAAACCAAAAGAATTAAAAAAAAAAAAAAAAGCTAAGCCTTTCTAGAAAGAAGCACAACAATATAAAGCCCCCAGCTTGCACAGTAGGAATTTGTGTAATAATTAAGACTAAGACAAAACTGAATAAACAACCAGGCAAGAATTTGAACAAACTTTTCCTATTAAGCTTGAATCTTCTGGTAAGAGCCCAGCCACAGCCAGCATCTCTGGTTCCCATATGACATACAGGACTAAGGGAGGCACCGGATAAAGCTATGCTCATTTAGGACAGCACTTGCTCATAATTTCCAAAGCACTTATGAATAGACCATTAACCAGTCGAATTACATAGGAAGTAAATTTTAAGATGCAAGTCATCCCATCTGTGCTTCAATGGTGCTACAAACGGAAAGAATGTGAAATAATACAGCAAGTGTGCTGCTCTGTGGACTACAACAGCAAAACTATACGTACATATATTGTTGCTCCAATAAGGCACTAAAGCATAGATATGATTGTTCAGATGTGCTTACGTATGTATTACCTTTAAAGGCCTTTTATGGAAAATGTAACTAGTACTACCCTGTCTTTATACTTATTTTATTTATTGCTTAAATTATACAGTTTGGGATATCTATTAGCAGGCTCAACCATTTTAACAGGGCTTCCCTGGTATGTGCCAAGTAGTAATAAGGTATGAAGAAAGCTAGTGTTACACAGTGGTTTCACCTACAACCAAAATTTTATTGGCCCCTCCCCATACAAAATGCACAAATGAGACAGTAAGTGAAACAACAACAATACAGTATTTCAAGACACAAGCAGAACTACTTTTCATACACTTTTTTTCTTACCAAAAGATTAAGCTGTCAGCAGTGGAAGCACTGCCCAACTTCTGCTGGTCTCTACAAAGGGTATAACCACCACGCTTAGTAATACAGAGGCAGCAATGCCTTAAGCAACTATTTCCTCCAAACACTGAAGAACAAACCCTGTATGTCAAATAAACTGCAAAGACTTTTTTCTACCTCTAGCTAACAGCCACTGACAGTGCTTCTGGATAAAACTGCCTATGCACACAGCGTCCCCCAAAGTAAAAAGAGATTCTGATATGTCTCACAAGTCACAGGCCAACATCACTACTGAAAATATTATGTACTGGGAGAAAGGAACATGATCTGCTCTCCCAATTAACACAGCTGTCATTTATTCTGACCTCAAAATCAAGGACTTGTCTTTGGAAAACACAGAACTGCTCAAAAGCATCTTTGCTCCTTCTGCTTTGCAGCCATACTGCTGTGTAGAGCAGTTTGCCTGACTTCTGAAAGTCACAGTGATGACAAGTTGCAATACTCAGCCTTGAAAAGGGTAATGAAAAGTACAAATGAAAACGCCCATCTTCATAGATGAAAAAAAAGCATGTGACACCATGGCTGTTCAGAGATGTATATTCTCAGGAGGCCTCAGAGATGCGGGAAACAAATATCATATTGTCACCATCAAGAGCATAGTGGATGAACACAGATTAAATGGCTGCTCCTGCGCTCTTCCTGTGGCAGACTGTCAAGCTGGCTGATCAAAATGCTCTCATCTGGATTCAAGGCCTGATGTTCAACACAGAGCACCTGGGTAGAAGAAAAAGCTGTACAATACACAGCAGGTCAGGCCAAGATGATTTGCAAACTGTGAAATTCAGCACCCCTGTTAGCTCCTCAGACTGGTTCCCTCTTCTGCTCAGGATTAATTATTTCAATTCTCTGGACAGGACCCTCAGTCTAGGAGCATGTGACCTTCATGCTAATTAATCATACTAGCCTTCCCAAAATTTCCATGGAACATCTGATCTTTGACATTCATATCCTAGCAGCAACACCTCTCAGAGATTCAAACTGCGTGGACGGCAATGAGCAACACCAAGTTAAAAATAAAAAAATAATGTATGTGTGTATACATATATATTAAGTGCTGGCATGCCAAACATTATACCTAGTGGATCATTCATGTAGTAAAATTATATATCCAGTATTTACTCACAAAACTGAATCAACTGAGAATTTATTCTGCCAAGCTCCGCCATAACACTGCACAAATTCAAATCAATCTAATGAACTTTTCCCTATGAAGAGAAGTATTATTCCTACAGTAAACTGCTAAACCATATACTAGAATTAATGATTTACATAATTCTTAGTAGCAGCACCATACACTGTCATTTCTTACATCCCATCATCAAATAATATATTCCTTACCCCAAAAGCAATGGGCCAACTCCCTTTAAACACTTACTGCTTAACACTGGCACACACTTCCCAGTATATTGTAGGAAATAATCTTTTTTCTGTTTGTTTCAGTAAGGTATTTTTCTTTCTCTACAGTTCAGTCTGAGATGCTTCATAGCTCAAAACAAGTTCAGAAAATGTTTCACTGAAAAAAGCCCAAATATCTGTTTCATACAGTCCATTACATCAGAACATTATAACAATTTCATCTACTTCAGTTCTAGTAAGAAATGATTTCATATATTATTTAAATAGAGAATTTTATGTCAAAGAAAATAGCTTTCAGATATTTTACAATACTTTTATCCACAAAGGAATGCTTGAGGCTTATGAAAATGCTCAAGTGCTCACCTGAGAACATGTCCCCCTGCCCCCAATGGAAGGAAACAACAAAAAAAGCAAATCTATGCAAACATTATGTCCTCCACACTGAAAAAGCCAGCCAGATACAGGGACTGACTACCACAGCTAGAAAAAGCTAAGTGGAACCACATCCCAAACACCCATAAGCCTGAAGCTTCTGCCCTGCAGTAAAGCTGTTCCCCCTCTCAATCCACAAAATGGGCCCACTAAAACCAGCATCATCTCAGAATCTTCCAGTACCCACAAGCATTTTTACCTTGTTTGGAAATGTAAAATCATAAAGCTTAGGCTCAAAATCCTTTCAACTCACAGTAAAACACACAGAAACTAAGTTGCTCCCTTGAGTACAAGTGTGCCAATAATGCATGTTCTGGTATCATTTACATCTATAACACACAATCCTATTACTTCCTATTCAACCATGACACTGTGCAACATAAGCATGTTATTTTCACAGAAAATAAATACTTTCAGTCGTCAGCAATTTGTATCATTAACTGATCAGTGCAAGAGAACATATTTTTCTGTGGGTCTTGCAAAAAAGTAAGCTTTCTTCTAGTCTGCTCAGCAGAGAACATTTTAGAGACACACCACATGTAATTTGATATAGTCTAACTCCTGTTTCAGTTGAGTTTAGCACAATTAGTTCCATTCACATGGTCCTAATCTCCACTACAAGTCAAGTTTCATTTTTCCATACCATGTAGATATTCCTCTCACAAAGGACACAGAGCAACACTGAGGCATAAAGACAATTAAACACACCTACTTGCCCTCCTCCAGCCTGAAGCACTTACTTGCAAGAAGTGGCCTTCACACGGACAGAAGCTGCAACAGCAAAAATATGCACTTGTGTCTAATCGTGATGGTGTGGAAATGCAACCACTTTCAGGATTTTCTCCTGTTTTCCAGCAGCTTTGTCCAAACCCCTCAGACAGAGTTTCTTCACAAGATGAAATAATAGAGTAGGATGAGACAAGCACAGTCTAACATCTCAGAATCAGCTTTTTCAATAGTTCAAACTGAACCATTTCTCACCAAGTGTAAAGTCAAAACAGAAGTCACAGCTGAGCTTTAATGAAAACAGAAGAAAAAACAGTATCATTCACTTTTCTGTAACAGAAGAGCACTGGTAATGGGGGTGGAGGGGAGTGCAGGGAAAACACTGTTGATCTATTAACAAAAACATTTTAACATTTTGCCATACAGTTCTGAGAGACAAATACCTACAAAGCACAGGGTGGACACAGATCACTTCCATGGCAGCTGCTGTAATCTGTGCTTAGGCAGAGCATCACAGTTGATGATAGATGCTTGTTCAGGAAATATCCTCAGAAACTGCCCACCATCCCAATGTACCAACAGGGTGCCTGAAAATCCAGACACAGCAACAGCTAGAAAAGCCTAGCAAGACAGACATCTTTGACCTCCCAGTGTGCATACCTAGAAAAACCACACCAAAACTCATCCACATCTCTACTGTAGTAATTTACTCTAGTTTTCCAGAGAGCGAAGTATTTTTCAAAATACAATATTCAATACCACCATTCTCAAAAATGCTTATTGATTTCTGCCCAGACTGAACAAGATACTTGACTTTCCGAAGCTCTGTTTAATTTCTTCGTCACTATATTGCCTTGCCCTAATTTTTAGTCCCTTCTAACATTTCATATTACAAGCATCATTTTCCTCTTTCTTTTAACAAGGCGGAAATGCTCTGTATTTAGTAGGCCATATCTGGAGAACTGTGACTGCTTCTAGTTCTTTTGGAAGGGAACATCCTGAAATACAGACAAATGTAGGGAGATAGCTCACCAACCATAAAGCAAAGCTTTAAAGAAAATTAGCATTCTGTTTTAAGCAACTTTGCATAGTTTGCAATTATTTCATATTCAAGCACTGGAAAAGGAAATTAAAAAAAAAAAAAACAAAAAATGTTCCAAGATTAATGGTGCAGCCTACCTACTTCCTCACAAGTTTACAAAACTCTGCAATCTGCCAGCACCTGTGCATTTTTCTGTAAACTAAGCCACAACAACTTGGAAAAGAAAACTGATTTTTATGGCTGTATTATTAAGGAAAAACATAAATTGAGCCTGGATATAAGCAATGTGTTTAATTAAGAAACAATGTAGAAATCATGACTGACAAAGTCTACCTTGCTAGTTTCATACTCTACTTTCTACGGATAGTTTCTTCAAACTCAGCCATCTCATAAGAATTAAGACAAAAACCTGTCTCGGAAATAGCATAATGTGGAAAGCTATGCTTTAATATACTTTGGATTTCAGATACAATGAGCAATATAAGAAACCACCTAGTGATGAAGCTGGGAGGCAGAGACAGAGGGAGCAGTTGATCATGCTTTAGCACAAACATCATAAAACCATTATACCCCAACTCATACCTCATAGAACTCCCAGCACAGCAGCAAAAGGTTTAAGCAGTGGGGAATGAGCTTAAGGTTATTTTTATATATATATATTTTCCTCTAAAACAATATTTTTGTCACAAGAGACTTTAAGGGCAAAGTTCTATCTGCAAGGATATATGAATCTGAAATTGCTTTCAAGGAATAAATATTTGTCTGAGCTCAGAAAATGCAATATATCAAAAAAAGAAGATAAGCAGTATATCTCAGGGCATTTTACCAACGCATTTACTGATGGTTTATCCTCTACTATTTTACTTTTCAATTTAGACAGTATTATTAACTGTTAATTTATATCTTTGTGTTTTCCTAATGTCACACAAGTAAAACCAAGGTCAGAACAAATGCATGACTGTTTTTAAAACAAATCCAGATGAAGCACTCACATGAAATTGTTTTAACAAAAACTAAAGGGAATTAGTCCACATGGGTCAAATTCTGCCTGCCTTCTCATCTCGGAAGTGGAACAGACTAGAAAGGTGCAACTTAAGTGAAAGATGCACCTTCAGAGTGCTGCAAGGGAAATAAAAAGAGGATAGAAATTAACTGTCAAACTTAGTTCTTCACTCTTTCACAGATGAAGGAATAGATTAAAAAGACATTCCAACTAAAAGAAAAAGGATTTTTAATATTTCAAGAACAAAAATGGAGAAACCTCTATTGTATCAAGGCTGAAGCAGCAGAATCAGAAAGGAAACAAAAGTTACTGCGCATAAGGGAGCTTGTCAAGATTAACAGGAACATCCTTGCAACCTATGTTTCCCTCATTAACAGTAGTTCCTCTTACTCTTACTCAGGTGTACAGTTAGTAAACAACCACCACAACTAAGGGGAGAACACAAACAATGAGAAGGGAAAAACAGAACTGGAACTGCAAATCTCTAGCACAGAAGTTTTGCTCCTCATTAGTCCATAGCTGAGGTGTTAATGGTCCTTCCAATTGTTGCTTCTTGAGGATTTTAAAAACATTGTAGAAAATTAAAAGGCTATAAAAATGCTTGGCTCTTCGAAGCAATAAATGAGGAAGAGCTGAGAAGTGCCGAGGTAACCCTGCTGTTAACTGGTAATATAATTATACAGGAAGGTTCTGCAGGTCTTCTGTTCCTCAATCTGGCCTATTTGCCAGGCTGTAATTGCCATCCTGGAGCAGTAATAAGGCAGATGAAAGCATACATCTGGCTACAGCTGTCAAGGAAGAGCTTTTAAAATTCAGATTATCACCAAAATTGTTGGGCAAATAGCAGTGTTCTCCATATATGGTTCCCAGCACAATGGATGAAGTGAAAGCCATTTTGATTTTACACTGCTTTTAAAATTTCAATTAGCTCTTATTTGATGCAATCTTCTAAAAAGTAATTATAATTAGTTGCAATAGCCATATAATAGTCTAGCTGTATGAACATGTACCAAAACACTCACATTTCTGTGGTACTATCAGTTTTCGACATTTGCTTCCACTTCCCCCCTCATCCCCCTGCCTTGTATAGAATCATAAAATAGTTAGGGTTGGAAAGGACCTTAAGATTGTCTAGTCGCAACCCCCCTGCCATAGGCAGGGACACCTCAGACTAGACAATGCCACCCAAGGTTCTGCCCAACCTGGCCTCGGACACCACCGGGGAGGGAGCATTCACAGCTTCCCTGGGCAACCCATTCCAGTGCCTCACCACCCTGACAGGAAAGAATTTCCTCCTTATATCCAACCTAAACTTCCCCTGTTTAAGTTTGAACCCATTCCCCCTTGTCCTATCACTGCAGTCCCTAATGAAAAGTCCATCCCCAGGATCCTTGTATGTCCCCTTCAGATACTGGAAGGCTGCTATGAAGTCTCCACGCAGCCTTCTCTTCTCCAGGCTGAACAGCCCCAACTTTCCCAGCCTATCTTCATACAGGAGGTGCTCCAGTCCCCTGATCATCCTCGTGGCCCTTCTCTGCACTTGTTCCAACAGTTCCATGTCCTTTTTATGTTGAGGACACCAGAACTGCACACAATACTCCAGGTGAGGTCTCACAAGAGCAGAGTAGAGAGGCAGGATCACCTCCTTTGACCTGCTGGTCACGCTCCTTTTGATGCAGCCCAGGATACAGTTGGCTTTCTGGGCTGTGAGCACACACTGAAGCCGGCTCATGTTCATTTACTCATCGACCAACACTCCCAAGTCCTTCTCTATCATGACATGTGGCAAAACCCTGAAGTGAGAAGAGAATTAGTTGTTAAACCTGAGGCAGAAAGAATAGCAAAGAGAGTTAAGGTACCTTTGCAAATAAGCAGAAGACACAAGCAAAGCAACTGAATGGGACTATACATTTTAGATATGAAAGTCTAGTTCTGTTTCCATGTACTGAACTGACTCAGGACTTGATAGGAGGCTCTTTAATGAAAAAGGGCTCTGGAGTCACTTGTCAATGAGCTATGGTTCAGCACACCCCCACCGCTTACAACCAAATTCATTCTCTTTTTCCTGGGACAAATGAAGACCAAGGTTAGACACAGTAAATGAGCAGCTCTCACCAAAAACATGGGATCAAAAACCAGCTGTTGCCTTCAACACCTCCCAGTAACTTTAAAAGAAGAATGTACAATTAATTGAAAGAGCTCCTTCTCAGAAATTAAGAAAGCATAACGTGAAAACTGTCAACAGTCTATTTGGCTACACATTAGGCTACAGCAGCACATTAGGCAGAGGAATACAACATAGAGCAGAAGAATCTCTTCCACCATATATTATAACCAGAAAAGAAATGGAGTCATGTGACAGAAAGAAGAAAATCCAGGTAATAGACAGAAGGAGTTCACCAAAAACTGGAAGAAACATCTCTTATGAAGGATGCAGAGACAAGACAGAAACTGAGGGTACACAGTTGGTAATTAGTACAAGTCAGAGGAAGACAAATTAAAGAAGTTCAGGACATTTGAAACAGTAGAGCCAGACAGGCTGTCTACGACCGCAGAAAGCTCCACCATATGAATTGCATTTCCTGCTGCTGCAGTAATTTCAAACATTTGAAAACAAGAATGATATCATTGATTACAGTAGAGGAAACACAGAATTTTAATTAAAGGAAAACGGTAAAAAAAGATACAAGCAACTAAGCCTGTTTGTAATCCAGCGTGTACAGAGCTTTAGAAGGGAAAGACTACATTGAAAGTTTTACAGGTCAATGATGACTTGGCAAACACTAGTTCACTTCCCAAGACCCACAGGCATGAAACAAATATAACAGCTATACAGAATAATTCTACTAAGGCAGCAATAAACAAAGCAGATGTGATGCTCTCCTCTGTCAGAACTATAGTGACATATTTGGTACACTATAGAGGAAGCTATTCCAGACAAAAACAGATTTAGAAGAACTGGTTTGAGAAAGACAGGAATAGAACTGTAAAGGAGCAAACCTTGAGGAGGAATACAGCAGAACTCCCCTAGCCAGCACTGGAAAACCCACACTGTGTCCAGCTCTGGTCTCCTGAACATAAAAAGGGCATGGAACTGTTGGAACAAGTCCAGAGGCGGCCACGAGGATGATCAGGGGACTGGAGCACCTCCCATATGAAGACAGGCTGAGAAAGCTTGGGCTGTTCAGCTTGGAGAAGAGAAGGCTGTGTGGAGACCTCACAGCAGCATTCCAGTATCTGAAGGGGGCCTGTACAGGTGCTGCCGAGTATTACTACATTCTATTACTACGAATGTATTACTACATTCCCTTCATCAGGGAATGTAGTAATAGGACAAGGGCAAACAGGTTCAAACCTAATCAAGGGAAGTTCAGGTTAGACACATGGAAGAAGTTCTTCACTGTGTGAGTGCTGAGGCACTGGAACAGGTTGCCCAAAGAAGTGATAAATGCTCCATCCCTGGCAGTGTTCAAGAACAGGTTGGACGGAGTCTTGGGTGGCACTGTCTAGTATGAGGCATCCCTGCCCGTGTCAGGGGATTGGAACTAGATGACCTTAAGGTCCTTTCCAAACTTAACTATTCTATGATCCTATGAAAAGTTTTAGGGATTGTAAGTGGGTGGATGTCCACCCAAGAAAGCAAGTCATACCTAAGTTTGTCCCCCTGGAGCTTTTAAAATGATTCTATAAATCAGATTCTACAAGATGTGCCTGCTTTGACATGTTTCAGATTTTAGGAGAGCTTATTATTTGGGTGCACACACAAAACAAGTTGGCTCTATATACTACATACTCAAACAAAGCTAACAGGATCTTGCAGGGCTTAAGCAACACCAGGAAGAAAGGGAAAACACAAGTGCTTCCACTGTAAAGGCCCATTCGGATGGGATCAGATCGATGAGCTCCAGCACCAGTCCTGACCACAACAGACCCAGACTGGCTTCTGAAGACTCAAGAGTATTTGTAAATCGTATTCCACATTACCCTAGAAAACTCCTGTGGGCTTCCTACCCACACCAGAGATACCAAACACGAGCTGGCCCATGCCTTCATGTGGCACCATAGCCAACATGACAAGCCTGCTCGGAACCAAACATGCTTTGGGGACTCTCACATACACACAATTCACAGGCAAAAAAGCAGCATAACCATTCTCTCTATAAAATACATTGTGGAAGAGGGGGCACCCAGTAGGGCAGGAAACTACCTAAGCAAAAGGACAACACCGGCATAGTAACAAACACGAATATATGGGCCTTGAGGAAGAATGGACTATAAGTGAGAGGCACAGTAATTTGACCCATCAGCCTTACACTGAGAAAGTAAGAGAGAATATTAACCATGACATGCTTTGTTTTACAAAAGGGAATTTTCAGTGTAGCAGCTGCAATAGCTGGTAGGTTCAATGACCTAAAAG
Organism: Pezoporus occidentalis; assembly: GCF_034315485.1. Taxonomy (NCBI): domain Eukaryota; kingdom Metazoa; phylum Chordata; class Aves; order Psittaciformes; family Psittacidae; genus Pezoporus; species Pezoporus occidentalis. The sequence goes on from NW_026915877.1 coordinate 7,981,121, forward strand.
GTCCCTTAAAGCATTATATTAGTATGAGAATTTTAACAACAAATCCAATTGTTTACTTGAGCACTTGGATGAAACAATTTTCTAAATGACCACTCGAGAGAGAGAGAGAGAGAGGAAATAAACAAGAGCTTAATAAAGAGTTAAGTATAGATGAACAGAGCAGGTCTACCAGCAATGCATTTATGGGAGTCTAAGACAAGAGGCTGTCTAATAAAAAGTGGTAACTTGCAAAGACACTGCAAAAGCTTTGGTTTGTGTTTAAAAGCTGTGTCCAGTGTTTCCCATTTACTTTTTCATAGTCATCTTGTAAAAAGGTTTTATTTAAAATAGGCCAAAATCAAATTCAGTTTCAGATACCTATAAAAAAAACAAACCAAAAAATTAAAACTTGCATTAAAGAGCAGTATAACTCTAACATATAATAGAACATTAAAAAAAAATTGATACAACATAACACTGAAAAACAAAAATGGCACAGAACATGGGGAACAAGTGCTTAGCCCACCACCTAACAACATATTTAAGAGAGAAGATCTGTTGCTCCTCATAGGGCTGGTTTGGGTTTTTTTTTTCCTCTCTTCCTCTCTAATTCTACCCATTTCAAAAAGAGCCAGGGTGCACAGCTCTCTTGGAGCAGATTAAAATCTTATGAACAATCACTTGCCATTAGACATGCCTAGCTAACTTAAAAAGATCAACATTCAGCCTTGCAGTTGAGAAGTGCTATTTGTTTACAATAACTTTCAAAAACAATTTTCCAGATTTTGAGATCCTTATTATAAATTATTTCAGAGTCCAAAACTCATTAGTTGTGCTCCACCACCTCCCAGCTGATAGCATTGCATAATATAACCAATTCTTTCAAGCACAGAAAGTAAAAAAGTTTGGTAGTTTGGTTTCTTTTTTCCCCCCCTTTCTGTATAATAGAACAGCAACGGAACAATGAACCCACTACTTTTTGCAATAAGACTGAAACAGGTGGGGGGATCTCAATATATAAGCAGATCTCCACATCAGCAAAGCTGAATTTTTGTTAGCAAGTGAAAGCAAAGTACATGGTCTTCCCAATACTATACAAGGGACAAACAGACTGGGATGCTTTTTTTAATCTGAAATACCCACATTGTAGTTCATGTTTTGTCACAGTTCATTACCAGCATGATGATTTCTAACACTGTACATAATTTCAACAGCATTAAAACCACTTGTGCCACACAGTTGTTTAAAACTTCTTTCCAACAGGTTACTACCAGTACATACCTGATGAAGCAGCAAATCAATGCTTTTGTAGAGTTCTCCTTCACACTCCCAATGGCATTACTATAAAATATCATTTAACACCACTGTAGGCAGTCCTATATGCAGGGACTACCTTCCTATAGTTAAAGCACAGTACACTCTCCTGCTATGCATAAATCAGTTAGAACTGTCTAGATTGTAAAGTGGGGCTACAAAATCTTTTCTGTCCACAGCTCTGTCTTTTCAAATTATTTCCTCTGTGTAACAGTCAAAGAGAACAGCAATCACAGATGTTAACATGATAAAATACAAATGCATTATAAAAACTTACTGCACTGAATTTAGCATTTGTTCTAACAGTAATATAACATACATCAGTTAAAACATCTAACTAAATGGCTCCATCTTAGCCACATGAGAACAAGTCACTGACAGCAACTCTGGACCCTGTGATATGTGAAATGTAGAGATTTTTTTTTAAGTAGCTGCATTCGGATGCATATTTTTGAAGTACATACACTGCTTTACTCAACCTCTATATCTACTTGACAGACATGATATTGTTAAAATTAAGAACTAGATTTAAATGTATACGCAGGTATTGAAAAATGCACAGTAGGGCACCACTGGCATACAGCTCCTCAGAAAAGACTGGCAATCAGACTGAGGAACTAGTAACATCTGAAGACAAATCTTTACACATAGAGTAAATGTAGATTAATCCTCTTACCCTGGTATTGGTAATGCTCAGGGCAGCTACACTCCTTCAATGCTATTTCAGATTTCATATATCAAAATTTCCATATTAAGCTGCTCCTTTACATGGAGCAATCAGCCCACAAATGCTACCATTTTGCAGGAAAATAATAAACTCTTGTAGGCATGTATGTGCTCAATGTGCATATCGGCTCCGATTTGAGCAGAACATGGAGAACAAAACCTCAAAATTCCTCCATGGCTTTTGGGAGGATCTAGAGACCATTTAAATATGAATGAGTGGATATATATGTAAAAATATGTAAAATGAGATGTACTGTTGGAGCTCCTATTGTACCTTGACCTCTGAGGTGCTGTGAACAAGACACGGCACATGTGTCATCCCTGCCTTGTTTCCCAGGTTGCCAAATACCCCAGTTAGCTGAACAAGTGAGACTGGTGCCCTCTGGCCACAACATCATTCAACCCATTCCTCCCCATGTAGAAAAGGCCCCCTCAGCACTCCACCAAACATATGTCCGCAGCCAGGGCCAGGCTGGTTGCTCCCTTTAGGCAGTGGTCCAGGGTATACAGTGTAATCCAGGCTGCAACTTCCTTCCCAAGTTCTTGAGTCCATAGAATCATAGAAACATAGAATGGTTAGGGTTGGAAAAGACCTTAAGATCATCTAGTTCCAACCCCCCTACCATGGGCAGGGACACCTCACACTAAATCATCTCACCCAAGGCTTCGTCCAACCTGGTCTTGAACACTGTCAGGGATGGAGCATTCACAACTTCCCTGGGCAACCCATTCCAGTGCCTCACCACCCTAACAGGAAAGAATTTCCTCCTTATATCCAACCTAAACTTCCCCTGTTTAAGTTTTAACCCATTACCCCTTGTCCTATCACTACAGTCCCTCATGAAGAGTCCATCCCCAGGATCCTTGTAGGTCCCCTTCAGATACTGGAAGGCTGCTATGAGGTCTCCACACAGCCTTCTCTTCTCCAGCCTGAACAGCCCCAACTTTCTCAGCCTGTCTTCATACAGGAGGTGCTCCAGTCCCCTGATCATCCTCGTGGCCCTTCTCTGCACTTGTTCCAACAGTTCCATGTCTTTTTTATGCTGAGGATACCAGAACTGCACACAATGCTCCAGGTGAGGTCTCACAAGAGCAGAGTAGAAGGGCAGGATCACCTCCTTCAACCTGCTGGTCATGCTCCTTGTGATGCAGCCCGGCATAGGGTTGGCTTTCTGGGCTGCAGGCACACACTGCCAGCTCATGTTCATTTTCTCATGAACCAACACCCCCAAGTCCTTCTCCTCAGGGGTGCTCCAAATCTCTTCCCTGCCCAGGATTGCTCCGACCCAGGTATAGGACCTTGCACTTGGCATGGTTAAGCCTCATGAGGTTGGCATCAGCCCATCTCACAAGCATGTCAAGGTCCCTCTGGATGGCATTCCTTCCCTCCAGGGTATCAGCCAAGCCACACAGCTTGGTGTCATCGGCAAACTTGCTGAGGGCGCACTCAATCCCACTGTCCATGTCAGCGATGAAGATGTTAAACAAGACCGGTCCCAACACCGATTCCCTGAGGGACACCACTCGTTACTGGTCTCCAGAGTCCCACAGCCTTATACAAAAATACCACAACCAAGTGCAACAAACTGCTTCTTGCAGGCAACCTAAATGCAGAACACCTTGTGGTTTGCTTCAGTACCCTCACTGCATTTAAATACATGATGGTACATTTTCTTCTCAGGGCAGAAGGTCAAAAAAAAGCATGCTATGCAGACATCAATGGTAACTTCCCATGTCTACTGCCAGAAAACTACATCACACTGCTTTCAGTGCATCAATGTGATCCAGACCAGCAGCAAGCAGCACATTACTCTCAACCCTGCAAAATTATTTATGCTAAAACAATGAAAGGACCAAGAATGGGCAACCTATCTCTATTAGTTGCTGCGGCACAGAAGCCTGTGGTAATATCTGATACCATTTTGCGGATTAAAGCCCTTTTCCCACCACTCTAGCAGTTGCAGACAGCCTTGAGAACACAACCAATGTGTTACAGTCACCATTTCTAACAGGCTCCCTTCTACAATCTCTCTCACCTCAGTCTACTGCTTTGAGCATAATGTTAATTCAAAGAAACCTACAGATGTGACTGTCATGTAAATGTCAAACCTCATGTTAAAATTTCATTAGGAGACTGAAAGGAAATAGTATTGCTAAAACTAAACAAGTACACTAACAATAGTTTCAGCCTGCCTGCTTGCAACAACCTTAGTGATGGATTTCATTATTCTTAATTTTCAACATAATATTAAGCTGTAATTGATTTTGCTAAAATATATAACAGTATAAGAAATGCAAATAATTTTTCATTGACAAAGCCTTTATACTAAATTGTTGTTTGCTGTGCCCATGACTACATTCAGTCAGTTCAAGAAAATTTTTGTTTCCTTTGTATTACAAATAAATGCCCATGTACTTAGAAAGACCAGGAGCATATGCACCTATTCATCTGTATGTTCTTGTGTCAGGGGAAACAGAAGGCGGTTTCACATTAAATTCCAAAAAGCAGATTTACAGTAGACACTAAATGGATACAGATAAACTTTGGAGCCCGATTCATTGCAATTTTGTCTCAAACAGGTAGTATTTTAACCAGACTGCACAACCCCATTTGCCACATTTCTTGATGAAACTTGGATACTAGCTGTTCCTGTCTCATAAACTTTCTTCCCACTGAGTGACTTCAGTTCTGCTCATTTCAGGAGGCTGGATGTCTCTAGACCAGCTCAAATATTTCAACGGCCCTAGCAACATGAAGATGAACCACGTCACTAACATGGAAATGTTACTGACGCAGGAGCAGAGATATATTTATGTCCAGAGGCAGGAGAAAGTTCTAGATGAACAGAAGCTATTGGTTTTAACTACTACCTAAATATTTGCTTCAGTCTAAAATACTAAGAAAATTCTACAGTAGTATTCATATTAGAAAATGGAAAGTTAAGAGAAAAAATAAATTAAAACAATTTCCAGACACAACACTTCTTTCATGAGCTTTACATGGCCCCACCAAATCACTACCACACATCACATAACAACTAACCCTGGCACAACCAGTGTCAGCCTCAATTCAGTTCAGAATGAATCTCAAACAGTCCAGCAATTGCCCAAACTGATTACTTTAAACCCAAAATGCAAATTTTTATCCCTAACTTGTCTTAGGATGTGTCCCACAAAGGACCAACTTAACTTTGCCCTAGTCTTGATATTTTTGTTACCTGTCATGCCATCAAAATAATTTGCTTATTTCTTCCACAGAAGTTATATGTGGGCATTATCAGAAAGAACTTGGAATTTCATGCCCTTGATGACATCCACTGTGGTTGACAGACCAAGTCATAAACTTGTCACTATCTTGATAATTGGTGGAAGGGCAAGAGGACATAACATCCATATTTCTGATAGATGGCTCCCTTCGGCTTGAAACTCTCTTAACAGTCAGAAGATACTTTTTGTAATCTGCCTTGAAAGTTATTAGAATAGGAACATTATTAAATACTCAAAGGGAGATCACTGTACCCCCAAAAAATAGATTAAGGGATTTCAATAATCCTCTGTCCTTTACCTTCTAAGAGGCAAACCTAAGCACTATCTTCCACTGCTTCATTGCTCTTTAAAGTTAGAATGAGGAAAAAGCAAAGAAAAAAAGGGAACCAGGTTGCAGTGCCAGTGGGCAAAGCTTCAATTCATTATGAATTTCAGGAACAGACCCATTCATTTATCCAGTAGAGTTTCAGTCCCACCAGTGTACTTGAGACCACCTTCCTAGATGAAAAAGGACCACTGCAACATTTTTTCTGACCTCATGTTTAGCTTCCCTTATACAGATAAGCCTCTAGATAAATCTAGATGAACTGCTCGGGAAAGGAAAAACACCATTCACCACTAGCTTTTCACCTCCCTCTATTCTGCTTCCCAAGTTGGCTGCCAAGGAGAAACATACCATATTGTAACAGAAGCTGCTGCAGTATCCCTGAGGTTATACACTCTGCTTCTGATCCCAAGTGTAGCAGCAACTAGTTTTTTTAGCAGAAGTTAACAGTACCTTATTCTCTGGAGTTTTTGAAAATGCAAGAAGATTTTTACCAGCTCAAGTTCTGCCCCATGGCTCACCAGCCATAAATCCCATTTTATTAGAGTCTACAGTTTTAAAAAGCAAAACCCTGAAACACCCACCATCCAAAATTCACCAGGTGCATTATCCAGATCTTTTCAGTTATAAGTACTTATGTAAATAACCTTGTTTCACATTAAATGTTAAAAGAGTATTTTCTTTTATTTTTTCCAAACCAGAAGTTTCTTTCTTGGGAAATGCATTAGTCTCAGATCCTAATAGGGAAAAATAAAAGTAAAGGGAGATTGCTGAATAAGATTATCTATTGACCCAAGATTGATTTGGGCACCTATGGTGAAGGAAGAGGGGAAACCCTCCAGCTGAAGTACAATGAGTACTAGAAACTTCTTTGCTATCAGAACTGCAGCAATTCTGTTACTTCTTAACAAATTTATGCCAGTGGATATATGAGTAATAGCATTCAAACTGTTCTTGAGAGACTTAAAGATCCTATTTGTGAATGTTAAATAATTTAAAGCTCTCATGAGTTAAATGGATTCAGTAGCCAGACAGTGCTCCTTCAAAGGCAACAAGCACTATGCAGAGACCTTCATTAGAGACAGCAGACAGCTAAAGAAGGCATGCAATGTCTACAACTGAAGTAGTTCAAGATACCCCTCAATATCACAAACTCACTAAATCCTTAAAATCAGTGGTTATTTCAAAATAACTTGTATTTTGAATTTTATTTCTAGGTATTTTAGGATGAGGCCACGTGATCTGCCGCATCCCGCTTGTAGGCTTGTGTCATGGATAGCATTTACTTCCTGTGTCAAAGACAACTCTTTCACTTACAGCATGCAAGCAGGCTTCAGGTAAAGCTACACCAAACCACATGAACCTATAAAGCACCTCCTATTCAGTACAGCAGAGCTCCCTCCCCTCCAAAAAAACACAGACCCAAAGGACAGTTCTAATGCATGAAAGAAGAAACAATTATTGCCTTAATATAGCACACAAAGTGACATTCAACAATTGCAACACATGAATATTTAGGTACTATATAAACCAAACCTCCATAGTGCAGAGAGATCAAACACTTTCATGATTCTACAACATGGCTATCAAATATTTTTATTAATACTTTAAGCCTGCTTAGGTTTTCATTTAGTACATTTAACTTCTGCTTTCCCACCTACCACTTTTCTTTGACAAAGACTAATATGAAAACTAGATTCAAAGGCAACACTGTATTTCTGTTTCAAGTTGTTAATTTTTCCTTGTCACAGACAGCACTTAAGCTGTCAATAGGTAACTCCATTAGAGTGTGGGTTTCATTTCTAGCTTGTGTTTACACTCATCTTAGGTACAACAATAAAAATATAATATGCCATATTCTAATTACTTTCACTGTGCTGACAAATATTTTCTTTCCCAAAACTTGCAATCTCTGCTTGCAGGCAACAGCAGAGAATAAAGACATGAGTTATTCCATGTTGTCAGATACACCAGACACAGAAGATTTTCAAGTAAGTTATTTCAAGCTTCAGTATTCCCCAAGTGTAAAAAATGGAAGAGAGGGAGGAAAAAAAAAAAAAAAAAAGAAAAGAAATTTTTCTAAGATATAAATCCAGTTTTTTAGAAGCAGCACAGCTCTGATCAGTGGAGACTCTTGGGAATAAGTTCTCTACCATGAGTACCATGGTACTCAAAAATTCAAACACCATCATAGTTAGCTATGCAACTTGATGTTGCCAAGTGAAACGCAGATTAGCACAGAACTGAAACACAATAACCTTACCTTCATTTGGAAAGAAACTGCTGGCACAGCACTAGTGGAAAAGTTCCACACCTCATCCCTACACTCCCATCTCTCACATCTCCCAAAGATCTGCTTCCCTGTCAGCCTTACTGCTACCACATTCCAATAAAACAAAATCCGATTAGCTTAAACAGCTACTCTGGAAGACTGGAGCTAGCGGTAACCCAGAGAAATAGTCTCTGCAGCTGTCCCTGACAGATCTAGGAGTGTCTTTAAGGTTGAGCATATTCATCACCATTATGAACCAGAATGACCACACTCTAATGTTACACAGTCACATACACATTGTTTACAGAACTTGCAAAAAACGCTGTTAAAAGAAAGCTCAATCAAAATTGCCAAAAAACAGAATACACAAGTGTTGGGGGAGGGTTGGGGGGGGGTGTTTATTTGGGTTTAGTTGTTGGGGTTTTTTTTAAACATCTCTCCTACTTTTGACAGGGTGTAATTAATTTGTTTCAAAGAGATTTATTTTTGCCACAAGAGTCATAAGGAACATCCTTCACAAAAACATTCTGCTGGTCACTCCAAAATGCATCACCCTGAAATTTGAATAGCTCTTGTAACAAGCAACATAGTTACCTGCTCTCACTACCTTTACTCAACTAGGGAAATATCCCTACAAACAAGGAAAGTCAATCTGCGAGAAAACACAATGCTGCCTATTACCATCCCTATGTTGCTACTCATCAGCCAGCAAAATTTTTGGAGCTGCTGGTCCAAGAAATGTCCTTACATTGAGACAGAACTGTTATCTTTGAAATAGGGTGGCTCCCTCATTCCCGTGATATAGGATGGATGTTGGAAAAACGTGGAATCACACAATCATCTGGTGGCATGCAAGTGTTGCAACATGGCACAGAGCTAACAGTATCTATGTGCACTGTTCCTGAGATGCTGCAGGCAAGACTGGGAACTGGCCTGGAACTCACCAGTATTCGCAGAGCCTACCATTCCCATGGGGTAGCTCACAAAACACCCGAACCCTATGCAGGAGCATCTCCCTCTTCCCAAATGCAACCAAATGACAGATTGAAAACAGCAATTGTTGAGACAGAAGCATTGTTTCTCAAGATACAGTGAGGGGGAAACAGGAGGCAAACAGAAAATGCTGTAATCAACTATTCAAATTACATTGGCATGCTGGGATTAATATTCATATTTTTGTAGAAAGCACTACAATTTAAACAACAGAGCAATAAAAGACTGCAGTTTTACATCTAATCCAAGAGATTAAATCACTAAAACTCTCCAACAGTTATGCACTGAACCATATTTGAAAGGAAACCAAGAAGTATCTTCTGTTTAAAATACGTGATAAGGAAACATGTGAATGAAGTAAATGAGACAAACAATAACCTGGCTTTGCAGGAAGGCTCCTGAGTTATCACAATAAGCAGTCTGTAAAATGAACATTCAACAGCCCTTCCCACACAGTCCTCCCAGATCCTCAAGCAGCACTATTCGCAGTGTTGCAACCTGGGTCACTTGCTACAGGATTTTTTTTTGTGGGGTTTGTTCATTTGTTGTTTTTTTCTTGTTTTTGTTTTAAGTAGAACTGTGTGCTAAGGTGTAATTATGGGAAAAAAACAGAGCTGTTGTACCCACAAATTCCTACCCAGGTCTGACTACCTAATAACCAAAATAATCAAGAGAAGCACTGACAAAAGTAGTGGGCAGCATGTTTTTCCCCACTAATTAAATCACTTCAGCAAGATCAGTATTTTGGTGCTTAAACATGATCTGTACATTAGAAAGGACTCGCTACTGTTTTACCAAGATGGCTCCTGAAGCTGTTTAGTCAGAAATATTTTTCTCCCTAGGTCCTTCCCAAACACCTCATAACCTTTCTATCAGCTTCTATCAGTCAGCTTTGGCGTTTTTAGTTTCTTCTCCCATAATTTCAAATGTTTTATTCAGCTTAGAAAATGAAACAAATCAAATGTATGAACTAAATAAGAAATAAGCTAGTATTTCATCAATGACTGAAAATAACCACAGTCTTTGTGGCACTTTATTTTGAACTTTCCTCAGTTTCTCTTTTTCCTTTGCCCTTCAGACTGCACTGTTCAGGGAATTCATTTGAACCAAGACTCTGTGTTTCTAGGTTGCAGGGCATTCTCTTAATGATAGACAAAACAGACTGGAGGAAGACTACAGTCACTGCCCCTTCCTAAGGCAAACAGTCACTATGGCTGTAGTTGCTTGCTTGAACTTCCAAGTAAAATTAGGAAAAAGCCCAGGATTCCTCTGTTCACCTTCACTCTTAAGATTACGGTCTCAGTGCTGCTAACTTTAACTCCCAATAATGGAATTCAGAGTAGTTACTCTCAATATGAGCCAGCACAGTTGAGATAAGAGGTTTATACATAAGTGAAGAAAAAAAACCCTGACTGGCACCTGGCTCCTCACTGTTCTATGCTGTCACTGCAGCTGTAGCATCCTAATTGAGATACACTAGTCCACTTGGTTAGTAATTGCCCTTAAAAACACCTCCAAAGAGTTAACCATCAGAGAAAAAGTTCCAAAGGGAAAAAAAAAAAACAAATAAAAAAAAAACAACAAAACAAAACAAAAAAAAAAAGAAAAAAAAACAGGAAAAAGGAAAAAACCTTCATCTGCATTTCCTACAGAGGCTAGAGAGCAGAAGGTGCTGACTCCCTTGTTCATCTTTCCCCTTCACAGTGCTGGGTTTATGCTGCATTCTGGCACCTCCAACGAAGCTTATTAACATCAGCCAAGGATTTAGGGCAATCACACTGACCAGGTCAAATCTCTGGCAACAGGGGAATCTACAGGGGTCCAAGGCAAATGCAGCCACTCTACAGCTACAGGTCACCCTTCCCAAATATTCTCATGGTTTTTCCCTTCTTGGCTGTATCCAGAAAGAATAACCTTCTTTCTCCCACACCCAGAGCTATACGTTTTGTGAATCTATAGATGTCGTACAATGGTCAGGTAGATTTTATATATTCAAGATAGAAACTACTTTAAATTACTTTAGCTCTTCCTCAGACATTTGTCACCAGTTATTAAAAGCACTTGTTGTGTCTTCTTTTGTGTAACAACTTAAAAAAATGCAGTCAGGTACCCAGTCACTAAAGAACAGCACCTAATCCTAACAGCTAGAAAACACATAAACCCACTGCCAATAGGATTACACCAACTGCCTGAACTGCCAAAAAACAAATCAATTCCAATTACTGCTGAGCTAGTATTTATTGTAAAGTCTCTTTAATAAACCACCTAAGCATCCAAATTTGCAGGAGATCTTCTCTCCCAGAAGCCTGCTCTGTTGTACTCCTACAACATATCTGGGCACTCGATGCATCCTTCCCCAGAATATTTCATACCAACAAACACATAAAACAGAATGCTCCAGTAGCAGCAAAATGAACATATACCTGCGAGGTACTTCCCCCCTACCCCTCCCTTCATCAATCAGTTGATTAGTTATTTTTAATTAAACCAGGAAGCTCTGATTGCAGGATTTTGAGCAATAAGCCTTTCCATTTTAACTACTGTTTTCTATAGTTCACATGCTGAATTCATAAACTATTAATAGGACAGAACTAGCAAACCTGGTTTTAAGTCTCAAGCAGCCTTTCAGCTAGATCCAGATCTCAAGCTTGAACTAGTCAGTTACCCATCTGCATGTTTAAATCCTGAGAAGTACATATTAATTTGCTGTTAATTCAGTTTTACAGCTACACACACTAAGTTTAGGAGAAAACTAGCCGTTTCACACAAAAGCAATGCTTCATTTTGCCAGAGATCCGTTAAGTGCTCTTCAAGTTTTGAGGAAGATCCATAAACCACCTTCATAGGGTAAAAAGGTTTGGTTTGCAAAACCAATGGGGTTTACACCAGATCTACTGTTACAGCTGAGCCACAACCAGAATTTACTTTCCTACTTTCAGATTTTGTTGCTTAGCTGCATACAGGCTCTGAAGCATGTGCAGACATAAAAACAAAACCAAAATAAAACCAGGAAAGCTAAAATATTCCTGTTTAAGAGCATTTTGTCTAAGGCAAAATTATTCCCCAAAGTTCACTAAACCCACCAAAGGAAAAGTGCAAAGCTACCGGGTTTGTTTCCTTCACCTGCTTGCTAACAACAATCAGCTTTAACAATAAATTATGTCCTGTGTTTAAGGTTCTTCACAAATGACTTAAATCACAGAGTTCAGTGGTAAAGCTCCATGTTAACAGGATGCTAAGGCACGGGAAGAAGGAAAGGTGCAATAAGCAGGGGAGACCTCAAGGATCCTTTTCTGAACAATGCGTCCCTCTAATTACAAACATGCAGATCCTGGTAGTGATGCATAAGGAATTTAGGACAGATTTATTTAAAAAAAAAGAGGGAAGAGAACTCAGCCCAACTTCCAACTCCCATCTGATATGATCTTCAAACAACAAAGTTCTATACCCCCAATTCAGGCTGTATCTGCTTCTAAAGTCCTAAACTTAACTCCACAGTATGGTCCCATGCACCCATCCAGCACTGCATCGGAGCTGTCCCTGCAAGACACCAAGGTGCTGACAACCCACTGCTATCCTACAAAGTAACAAATGCATATACTTCACAGATGCACAATGCAGCAACTCATCAGACTTTGCGCTTCAGACTTCCATTAGGGTATAGAAAAGGATCAGTGCCTACAGAGCAGATCTAAGAAACCCACAGACACATTTACATAACTGGAATGATGCTTAGTTGGTGGATGGAGGACCAATAAACAGTAGCCGCATTCTCAAAAATCTGACTGAAACTCTTTATCTGTAAAATGCACATTGAATTAATACCTTTAAAAATGTTTAGAAGGTTGCTCTAGTAACTATTCCCATTTTAACAAAGCAATTAGACACTCTTACACTTTTCCAAATAGCTGTACATGTTGCTATTTTAAAGTTACAGGGGAAAAAAATTTAAAAGAAATACAGCAGCAGGATATGAAAAGCTGAGCTATTAAACTGATAAATTATTTAATCAAGCCTGATCTGACTCTAGATATGCCTTTACCGGTCTACGGTCTTTCTCTTGAAAATTAAGTATGTGTCAAGTACAGTCACTGTGCCTTCCAGAGGGTGGCATAAGGGTGCTTGCCAGATCAACAGCAGCTGAAACTGGAAAGGCTGTAGTATCTGATTCAGAAGTAACCTGCTCGAGATTTTGTGAAGCTTTGTGACACACCAAGAAGTTTAAAGCACACTGGATTTCCACACCGTTACTTTACATGTTGGGTTTATACACGTGACAAAACTGTCACCCCTGCTGCAGTACCAACACGTTCCCATTGCCTGTTCAGGAGGCTGAGAAAAAGCACCTCATTTACATTACGTGATTGACTAGCCACACAGATTTGGCTTTGCTGGGAAGCAGGAGGAGATAGCATCTTTCAGAGAGAATCGAATTTGGAAGAGGCACAGAGCAAGAACAGTTTGCATTCATTCCCAGCTTGTTACGTGGGATCTTGAGAACATTTGCTTTACCACTTCAACTATACAGTCTGATTTTATTTTTAAATCTCTCTTTTTCCCCAGTTTCCAACTATCAGAAAGCAAAACAGCTTTCAGGCAAAGGGAAAAACATGCCCACTGAACCTGCAGACTCCCCAAAGAGTAGTCCGAGAACGTTACATGTCGTGGACCTCCTCACACCGGGGTGTGGCTAGGAACAAACAAGCAAATGTTTCCACCTTAACTTTTAATGATGGGAGGTGGGAGCAGCCCAGGGGTTTTCTCGCACTTCGATGGCATCTAAGTAAGTCACCGTGAAATGACTTACAACTAACCACCCCTCCAGCCACCATACACCTCCCTCTAAATTGACAACCATTGTCGTTAATGGCCACTGCTGAAACATGTAAAGGGTCTGTAAAGCAAGCGTCTGCTTCTCCCAGCATGTGCCCCCAGATGATGCTACCCACACGCCTATCCTGTTCTTCCAAAGGTAATCTTGTATTCCTCGGGCTCCAGCCCACAAAGCTGACTTTACCGTACGTCTCTCAAGTTACTGCAACATTTCAAACACAGAGCTCCGATCAGTTACGGGGAAAGATAAAAATCACTGGCGTGCGTAAAAGCCAGGCACCAGTCACATCACCTACCAGGAGTCGGGGGACCAGGGTCACCCTGCTGATTCCGCTCTTAGTCGACTGCTGCAATCCCAAATCCTGAAGCATTCGCAGGGTTTTCTTAGCCCGAAAAAAATCTGTCTCCCCACAGCTTTACAGTTACAAGGCAAGGAGCTTCCCCTCTCCACTCCGCAGGGCTCCCCGATGCCTGAAGGGCTCAGGCACTCGGGAAAAGGCAGCAAGATAAGGCAATCAGCATCACTCCGCTTCTCTCAATCGAGCTTGGAAATGAGATGTAACAGCAGCCTCTCTCCCGCGCCAAGTATTACAGGAGCGGAATACTAACTGATTCTTTTATTTTACTGATTATCATATGCAGATATTAAAGTCTAAACATTTCATTTCTTTCACTAGCCCTTTCAAATTAACCCTATGTTTTCAAGCGATAAAACAGTACTTAAGATTACCGTTCATCCTCTGCAGGGACCCATGGGGAAGAAGGAGAGGAGACAGGTGTTAGTCCTCGCTGAAGGAGGCTCTCCGGGCTCCACAGCCCTGCTCCAGAAGGGTGGGGAGCCTCCGGGAGCAGGCAGCCCTACTCCGCAGCAATTCCACCTGCGCTTCTCTCCGACTTACCCCCCTTCCGCCAGGCTCTGGGAAACTTTCCGCCGCGGGGGGGGGGGGGGGGGGGAGCGGGAAGGGCCGAGGCTGGGCACTGGCAGCTAGGCCCACGGAGTCGCTGGTGCCACCGCCGGGTCCGTGCGAAGAGACGGGGCAGCGCCGGCGCCGCTCCGCCTGCCGCTAGCCAATGCCGGCTGCGGCTGCCTGCGGGGCGGCGGCGCTACTGCCGCTGTGGGGCCGCGCAGGGGTGGGGGAAAAACTTTGAGGCTCGCAGGGGGACCGGGAAAGCGGTGCCGCCGCTGCCGCCCGCAGCAGGAGGGGCTAGGGAGGTCCCCAGGCTCACCCAGGAGGCCGGCACTGCCGCTGCTCCCGGCTGCGGAAGCGTGGAGAAGGAGCCACGCCGCGGCTGAGAGGCTGATCGTGACCGCCTCCCCACTCCGCGCTTTATGAATCGCCAAGAAAAAAAAGTGAGGAAGAATGGTTGTGGGGAAAAGGGTGGGGGGAGAAAACATGCTCTGCTCCAGGCATCCCTGCCTCGGCAGCCGGCCCTCTGCAACCTCCTCCTCCAGGATGGAGCAACCAACTTCCTCGCAACCATGTCGTCCCCTTTCCCCAGCCACGGCGAGCGCATCCAAGGAGCGAAGCGCACGGGAGGCAGGGCTAACTAGTGCTTTGCCTCGCCCGCGTCGAGAGCTGAGCGGCACGCTGCGCACCCTTCCGCGCTGCCCGCCATGGTCGCGTGGGAAAATGCCCCGCTGTACCAGAAAGAAAGCCTCTGTCAAAACCATTCTCGGCACTTACTGATCCAAACTTCGGATCGACGCGCATCGGCTGCCAAGTCTGTATAGTTGCTGGTGGTGCCTTCTCCCAATGCCACCTGTGGGCCTTTTCCTGAGAGGACGAATGTCTCAGCTACCACCCATGTGAATTCAGCGTAAAAAGTTTCAGGTAGCGAACCAACACAGTCGCGACCTGTTGGGTGTCCTGTTTGCTCTCGGCGTCGCAGGGTTAGCCCCACTGCAGGCTCCCACTCCTCCCTGAGAACGTCCCACACAAACCTGGGGGGAATCACACCCACTGCAGAAGCGCAGAAAGCCACGCAATAGTAAACCTCAAAGAAGCATATACCTTAATCTGTTAGTAAACAAACTCCAAATTGATGCTGCCATTTAGCACAAATAGAAGGGACAGACTCTCACTCGCTGGTGAGCAGTGATAGCTAAGCCACTGCTGGTTTTAAATACAAATGTTAACACCTGTGTCCCCTCACCCTTGAAAGAGAGCTTTTCTAAGTAATGTTAACCGCCTGAACATAACACCCGAGTTTGCCTCTTTAAGTACACCAGACTCCTGACTCCTCTCTCCTCCAGATCCCTTTACTGGGTTCACCTGTGCTCCTCCCTCATTAAACTGCTCCAGGCAATTCCACCAGCTAAACCACGAGCAGCTTTCTGCAAAACCTTTAAAAAAGGAAAATAATATCTCCTGACCTTTCAAGTGAAGATGACCATGTAAATCTTTACTGTTACAATATCATCTCAGATCCAAACGTTGAAGTAGATTTATGAACCACAAATTTTCTGCACAGAAGCTGAATAAAATCTGAGTTTCCCGAAGGATTTTCAGATGAGCCTGCTAATTCGCTTGGAATCCTAATAACTAAAAGCAGCCTTCAGAAGGACTCAGACTATATTTCTGGAGTACTTAGCTTAAACACGCTGGGTATTAGAAGAGAAGGAAGGAGCCTAATGCGAGGTCGCCCCTCGCAAACGGGTTGCAGCCAACTGTTAATATGTTTAAGTACCTCTGCGGCGGACAGCGCCACTTAAGCGGTGTTGAGCCCCTCAGAGCGTCTCACCGCAGCCGCGTTCTCTGCCCCCAAAGTGGTGCCAGGAGGTACTTGGACAAATGACTTTACTCCTTCCCGGCGTTTCCTTCGCCGCTCGGGGCTCCCCAAGTCGGGCGGCCGCAACATTAAGGTCCACTGACCTCTAAGGGGCTTTCCCATTCTCCCCCCCCGCGTCCCGCCGCGCCCCTCACCTCCGCCTCGGTGCCCTCCGACCACAGCCCAGAGAGGGGCAGCGTTTCCCCGCAGCCACTACCTGCTCCAGCCCCGCAGGCACCCTCGCCGCTCAACGCCACGGCGTTACCGCGGTGCGACTGCTCCTGCGGAGCGGCACCGGCACCCGGCGGACGCCGGCCGGCCTTCCTCTCCTCCGCCTTCCACCTCCGCTCCGCGTCGGGCCTCGGAAACCCAGGCGGATGGGAGCCAAGCGAAGCCGAGGCGAGGCAGCAGGTCTGCCAAACGCGGGCGGATTGTGCCCCCCTCTCGGCTCGGAGGGCTGGTGAATTGCAGCCACAGATAGAGCGCTGCGGCCGCCTGCCTTGCCTTGCTTCTCTCGCACCCGGCCAGCCCGCGCGGCAAATACCGCCAGCGCAACATCCTCTATCCCAGTGCCTCTCATCGTGGCTTTAAATACCCGCCGTAGCGGACTTGGAAGTAAGCAACGAGGACGTTGCGGATGCTTTTTAACCTCAGAAGCTGATCTGCTTATGAGAGAGCACAAAGGCTATACGCTTACTTTAGTTTGCTTTGTCAGGGAAGGAAAAAATGCAAGCTTAATTGAAACAGCAAGAGTGGTGAGCTGCCACAGGTGTGATTTTGTGAGTGGGATTAGTCTGGGGATGCTGGCATTGGCTAGGAAGTTAACGAGGGGAATGATTTTCATGAAGTAAAAATGAATTTTAATAAGGGCAGCTGAAGGGGGAAGATAGTTTCAGCTCATTAGTAAAAGTGTTGCTTAGGCTTCCACCAATTGTGTTTACACATTTGTTTTTACAAACAAGAGATATCTATAAAGATCCTCATGCACTTCAGTTGAAGTCCAGGAGCTTTCTTGTAGTAGCTTATTTGCTTTAAATGTAAGCATTTCCTTAATATGTGGGCTTTGCAGGCCTAAATGTGAGATTTTTTGGTGAACTGTCTTAAGAAAAATCTCAAAGAGGCTGGATCAGCAGCCTGTGGAGTCAGGGGCTCAACCATTATTAATTTTCTACTTCAAGATTTACAACCTAAACCACACACGCTGGAATTTCTGCCCCATATTTGATGGAATATTAGCTTGAGCCATGATCACTGCAGTAGGACAGGCCAGATTCCTGCACTCAGTACAAGATGCAAAGAATAACTATTTAACAACAAAATCTCAAGAAGACTGGGGTTGACTGGAGAATTCAGCAACATCACTGCTGCTTCTATTCCCACAACATTTACTCACATGAAAACATGAGTAGGGAATAGCTCAGAAAATAAGTTCTGTCCTGGTACATTTTCCAGAGCTGTCTTAAAAATTCAGTCTCCCATGCTACCATGGGGAACTGACTCAGGTTAACAATACCCATTTTTTTTTCTGGATTGAGTTTAGCATGGATCAGTTCCCTGATCTCATTTCTTGCAGCAGCCCAAAGGACAGACCACTGCGACAGTGAACTACAGAGAGCAAAAGCAAGTGACACAGGAGAGAATATGGGATAGCAGTTATTTAAAGTGGCTCTGTTACCAAAAGAATAGTTCCCAAAGCCACATGTTTCTGCTCTTTACCTCACAGCAACTTCATGTGACCCTGTGGCATACCAGTTCAATTCATTAAATCAGCAGATAACTAACCTGGCAGGGAAAAGCATCCTTCATCTTTAACAAGCCAAGTGGGATCACTGAGAAGTCAGTGATTGCTGAGCAGGTCAGGAACGAGCAGACCATGCAAGTGGTAGAGGACCATCCCTTCAGCTGCCAGGAGTAGTTAAATTTGCTCAGCCAACCCGTGACCCCTTCTTCTCAATTTCATCTGTGTAAATCCCGATTAAATCCCCCAGCTGCAGTTGAGTCCAGAATTTCATCCCATGTGTTCTCTGAAGTCAAAAAGCAAAACTCAGTATTGATTTAGATGGGGCCATCTTATATTCCTCTCCCCTACAAAAGTGATAAGAGCATGACTTTAACCTGTTATGCCTGGTGCTTTACAGCGCTCCTATAAACGTTTACATAGCAACGGACACTATGGAAATAAGCTCATAGTTCATGCTTCAGCACTGTTTGTAAGCACACAGTTGCATGAAGACACATGTAATGACTTTTATTCTCTCTTCCTTCTATGCCATACCTCCCTTCTTTCAGGCTTTTTAAACATCCAAATTCCTCAAATTAATTACTGGAGGATGAAAAGGAAGGTTAGGAGGATGAAAAGGATGATAGGGAGGTTGAGTATGAGAAAAATACACAGCAACATTTGAGCCAGCTGTTGCAGCAGCCAGGTATTTCTTGCCACCATTATTAGATGAGTCACAGAAATTTTATCAGAGAATCTTGTTTGCTTATACAGAAGACTTACAAATTTGAGAGCTCAGGAGCTTTTGTACTAATGCAGAATTCAGAAGTACTTATCACAGTACTTGATCTTATTTGAAAAGTAATGCTTTTAATTAGTGAAAGATTTAATTTCTACTGCAAAATTTAGTGGACAATTTTAATAAGAGAGTAGGAATTACAAGCTAAAGTGTCAAGACCCCAATATTTAAATATTTGCATGTGCTTACATGTAATTTAAATGACTGCCATTTATTTAATCTTAAAATTCACAGTGAAAGAGCAGATTCGCCACTGTTTGTTTAGATATGGCTACATTCACTAAACTCATGCCTTAAGACATTTCTTAATTTCTTTTACTATTCAAAGTAATTGCAAACAGGGTAATACCTACTATTACATTCCTACATTCTCTTCTCTTTTAAAGAACAGTTAATCATAGGGAAAACATGCAGAGGCATTTGCAACTTTTCTGATTCTTTTGGTGTACTGAGAACTTGTTCCAAGGATCAATGTACTTTTTATATAAATACAATTAAAATTGTGAATATAATTCCCCAAAGCCCCAGATTAAGTTGTCTTAATCCATCATCTCCTAGCACTATGGAAATGAATGGAAATTTCAGTATTGAATTCAGTGAAAGCAGGTGGAGCTCATGTGCTAGTGGCTTTTCAGGCCATTTTATTGTCTGATATTTACATGAACAAATTCAGAGTAACTCTACTGACACAATTCAATTGTCCACTAGAAAGATACATTATTTTCTAAGACTCCAATGCTCACCGTTAATTATGTCTTCCTATTTATTTTTCTTTAATATCATCTGAGTCCCATTCTGCCTTCCTGAAGTTAATTAAAACCACTTGAAAATCCCAGATGTAAGGTGAGGAATGTCTGAAGCAGCCTCCAGTAGTTACTTTGACAGCTTCACACAGAGCCAGACAAAGGGCAATGCCTCTAGGTTCATTAATAAACATTCTCCACCTTAACCATTGAATTAAGAATGACATCTATTCAGGAAAAATAGATGCTACTATTAGAAAATCAAGTTTAAGAATACATTTCAAATACACTTATAAATATGTAAAAAGAAAAGCACTAAACAGTGTTTTCAGTTGATGACTGGGAGCCATCAAATGTGCTGAGTTAGAAGAAGTCTTGTGAAAAAAAAATCAAAACAGTAAGGTAACACCCCGTAATTATTAATTTGTAAAGGCAATCCAAGTAGTTGCTGTACAGAACTCTTCTATCAACAGTTGAAAGCCATCTTTACATCTACTTTTTTTTTTTAAACGTACACTTATATTCATCTAGGGATGTTTGTGAATGTGTGTATGTACATATATGTGTGTCACATGTATATTGTGTACATTATACATCTGCATGAATATTGTACCCTCAGTACCATCCAAAATCCGCGATGCATAGAAAAGATATTAATTTCATGTGTGTTACCTGGGGATTTTTTAGCCAGCAATATCTCACAGATATTAATTTAAATTTACTCCAAGATATACTGTGTCTATGACACAAACACCAAGACAAAAAAAAACAAATAATCCACTCCATAAGACCTGCTGCAGATCATTTGCAGAGAAAAGAATGGCACCCAGAACCTACTGTCCTCCCCATGTCCAGATACCTAGTCTACTCTGCCTTAATTCCAGAAATGCTGAGGACCGCACTTCCCATTGATTTCATTTGCAGTTGTGAGTGCTCAGCACTTCTGAACATTAGCCCCCAGGGGTCTAGGAGATGAGACAGACAAAAGCCACCTTTTGGTTGAAGTGGCTTGCTTAGCAACACACACAAAAACTGCAACAGAAACAGGGATAAAAGAGAATTCTTCTTATTCACCTGCCTTAATCACAGGATGATACTTTCTCTTTCAACAATCCCCTTCATTGTTCTCTTTTCCATGCACCTTCAGATTTCTATACATGAACTTGAGAATCTTTCTCACACACACAGGTATACTTACATCTAGATACTAATATGTGAGAGAGCTGATAAGAGTTTTAAGTGCTGTAAAGATTACATCATAATCATAGAATCATTTAGGTTGCAAAGGACCTTTAAGGTCACCAAGTCCAACCGTCAACCCAGTACTGCAAAGTCCACCACTACACCCATATCCCCAAGAACCACATCTGCACATCTTTTAAATACCTGCAGAGATGGTGACTCCACCACTGCTCTGAGCAGCTTGTTCCAATGCCCGACCAACCTTTTCAGTGAAGAAATTTCTTCTAATGTCTAATTTAAACCTCCCCTGATGCACCTTGAAGTCAGTTCTTCTTGTCCTGTCACTTGTTACTTGGGAGAAGAGACCAACACCCACTAGGTTCCATCCTCCTTTTAGGTTTTCCTTCAGCCTCCTTTTCTCCAGACTTGTGCTCTAGACCCTTCACCAGCTTTGTTGTCTTTCTTTGGACATGCTCCAGCACCCTAATGTCTGTCTTGCAATAAGGGGCACAAAACTGAACACAGTATTCAAGATGATGGCCTCACCAGTGCGCATAGAGGTTTAAAAGGTTACAAAATTAAATTAAAGTGAAATTGAAAGGTTACACTGATGACTGTCAATCTGTTTTTCATAACTTTTGAGTGCCTGACTTTGCAACTGAAGCAGCTTTTAACACAAGAAAAGGGTTGTAATGAAGAGAGGGCTGCTGTTTTACCTGCTTTCAAGTGAAATTATTTGTTGGTTTAATCACTAGAATAGGTAAGACAATATTTTATTAGAAGACCAGTCTACACAAGACTCTTTGTTCCATATAGAGCCTGTCCCCCTGACAGTGCAAGATGCCATTATTCATAGCAGCACAGTGTGCTGGGTTACACTACTTATGTTTTTGACAACCGGCCAGCATTTTGCTGAGAAAACAAGTGCTAAAAAGAGAAATTACCAAGTTTAGTTTTCAGGCAGAGCTGAACAGAATTTCATAAAGTAATAAATGCCTTCCTATGCTTCTGGAGATTTTCTTCCCTGCCAAGTTCCAAAGGATCACGGAAAAACAACATAGGTGCTTCAGCCTCTAAAAAAAATTTTCAGAATCTCTTACAAATGTAAATTCTAATTAGCTGCAATAAACATGCTGTGCTCAGAAAGCAGTAGAGTTTGAACCAGAAAATAAGAGCGAATAATAGCAAACATAAAACCTTTTGTACAAGAACATATTTATGATTCTTAACAAGTACAACACATAGTCCCAGTTTTCAAAAATGCGATACTGCGCAGAGGGAAGTTTTGGAAAACTCATTCCTCATGGGATACACTTCACTCAGAGCTTCTGATCCCTGCCCTAGGAAAAGGGCTGATTTGCATCAGTGACCATTACTTCCCTACTTTTCTGTAATGCGGAGGTACAGCTGTCAGAATCAGGTGTGCTTTCTTCAGGGTTAACACTGATAAGATTTCTGTTCTTATGCACAGAAAATACTGGAGTCAAGAGTCAAATATCTCTGACTGGTATTAAAACTAGTAACAACTAAGGGTAATTAGCAGCTTCCAGAACACACTCAGCAGTTTTTATAGGGCTTAGTTTTTAACACATTCATCAAGAATGACTAAATCTTGCCAGTAATTAAATTACACATTTATATTCAGTATCTTAAAACAATGCTTAGAAACACTCGTGATCATCTACTGGAGTAATATCTTCCACCATTATTTAATTGTCTACTCAGTTCTGCCAAACCTGCAGTACCAAAACATTAGCAGCATCACCAGTGTTAAGTAAGGCAGCACATTGAAGCCATCTCACTAGGGGCCCAGAGAAGTGTATGTTATTCTCTGCTGAAGACTGCAATCTGTCTCAAAGGCCACTGGACACAGTCATTTGGGGACTCAGAGGTGGTAGGACATGAGCACTCTTCTCTGGTCTTGTCAGCTCTAAGAACTGGTATCTTTTAACCATAGTAACAAAAAGATGCAGCTAGGTAATGCATTTGTCAACATTGCACCTTGTTAATTCACTTTTTTGTTTAGGTCTGGTGGTTTTGTTGGTTTTTTTTGTTGTTTTTTTTTCTATATTCCTCACTCTAGCTAAAGTCAGGGCAAGAGCTAGCTAACTCTTGCGGATTTTCTGCTTCAATACAGATCTGTATTTTGAGATTAATAAATATATCAAACAAGAGGACACCTGCTTTCATTTCTTCCCCTAGTGAAACTAAAATTGAACCTTCTTATTCTGCATCTCCTACCCAGTTTCTGGCCCAAAAAAGTCTCTTGTGTCTTGCACTGCGATTCGGTAGTCTCTCTAATAGCCCTCTGAAGGCCATATGAATATTTAATTAAGGTGTTGCTTCTACATCCTCTACTTCACTTACACGGCTGGAGAGGGAGGTGGCACTGTTATGCCTTTGTTAAACCTATTTTTGCTCAGCCCTTGATAGGACTATTAGCTATTCTGAGTTAATATTTCATCCTGATTGCTAGGTCCACGTGTAAACCTTACAGGTTTTTAATTCCCTAAATCACTTTTGCAACTTAAAAAACCCCAAATGTACAGTTGCTCTTCTTAATGAACATTTCACCCTCGTCAACTGTTTTTTGTTGGCGGTTTATTTTTATTTTTAATTTTAATTAGACCATCTACTTCATAATTTAGGCCCTGGAACTGGAGCAATTTACTGCATATTCAAATCAGCATCTTTTTCTAGTATCTCTTTATCTTACGCCTCAGTTTCTGGAAAACATCCAGTCTTAAGTAGGACATGCGTGCTCTTACCAGTAGCAGAGTGTGATGATCCAAACCATTCAGCTGCTCAACAATGTCATGTATTTGTTACCTTTACATTTCACATTCTTTTTCATTGTGTTCTTGTAAGTATTTGCACCTCAAATTCCACTTCTAGTCCTTCTAATCTCTTTCTTTTTGTCTCTTCTAAATCAGACACAGAACTACCAGAGCTAAGTAATATGGGAGGACTGCTTTACACATCTTGCAAGCTGTACTTCTTTTTCTATACCTCAGTGCATTTTTTATTGTGGCAGAGCACAATATTGTTTCCTGTTCAACTGTGATTATTTTTTCCCTCAGTTCCTTTTCTACACACCTTTGGCCAGTTATCCTCCAACATCTTTGTTCACAGTTAATTATTCTTACTTGAATGTTACATTGTGCCTTCTTTAATTTCATCCTGTATTTCGTGAAGCCACTCAGCTTATGCAGTGATTTCTTATTCTCACTTTGTCTGACAATGCACTTACTGTTCCTCCTAGCAAATAAATATTTGTGCTGTTTATGTCATCATCCAGGTCTATGATAAAAACACCAACCAGAACTTGCTCCTGTGCAAAGCTCTCCAGATATCAGGCACAGCACCTTTCTCTTTTGATAGTGAAGTGGAGATAACTTTCTCAGGTATAGCTATCTAACCAGGTTTGTATCTATTCTGTGGTACTTTCATTTAGAGGTTACTTTCCCATGAGACAGAAAAGAACACCTACTGTGTTTGCCCTATCCACAAGAATCGTTTCCTTGTTTCAGAAGAAAATTACATCAGCTATATGTGATTTTTTTTCTTTGAGACAAATCCCTTCTGTATGCTGTAATTCTAGGAGCTTACAAGGATGGATGACCTGCTCCAGCTTTTTTCCAGGAATTGAAATAAAGCTTGATAATCTTGAAAAAAAAACAAAAACTGAAGCAGGTACTTTGTAAGAGAAAAGACAGAACCAAGAACAGACAGACTAGACTTGTTTTGTGGCCCTACTCCCTCATTCCTAACAAGGCACATACAGACAACTGTGCTACAAGGGCTTTAGTTATGCCAGTAACAAGGCACTTGCAGCTTTGGTAATAACCTTCCCCTGGCTTGAGCAAACACAATCTCATTGCTGCATTGCTTTATGGAAACCCCCAATCAGTCCCAGTACAAAGAGTCATTAGACAAGGTCATTCTGGTATGCATGGGAAGTTGTTAAGGTAGACAGTTTATAGTTTCCTCCCAGAATCAAAATACATGCATGGTTCAAAAGCATGCCCTCTGGATGGACAAGGCTGCTCTTCTGTGCCACTGATGGACGCTAGAAAAAGGTGCACTAAAAATAAACTGGGACTATGGTGCCATAGCACCAAATAATGCCCAGGATTTCCCAAAATTATAGTAAAATCTCAGTTTCTTGATATGTTGATGTATGACTATTAAGCCATAAAGGAAATCATATTGGTTGCAATCTTTGGTTTCTATGGTGCTGCGCTGGATTCATGCGCAAAAGGTTGTCTCAGTGTTACCCAGTTCCATATGAAGTCATCTATATTCAGTACCAAGTAAGTTATGAGAAGCTAATAAATCACACTACAGTATCAGGATGGTAGCAATCTGCATTACCTTATTACTTAAGGACATTTTTGCGCAAGGTGCAATGCCTTTTGCTGGAGACACCTGAAAGAATATCAGATCCTCCGCCTGCCATAAAAGGACTGTAATTTTGAAATCTCTGCTTCCTTCAAGCTACTCAGCAAGCTGTGAGAAGAAATATTAATGTCCTACAGCTTCCTGTTCTGGAGTGCACGTCTGGCACAGTCTAGCACAGAGGCCTCAGCATCAAACAAGGGAGAAAGCAGAGCTGAGAATAAAGTTACTTTTTACTCTGTTAGAATGTTTTGGTCTAACAGAGGGTGAAAGTCAGGTAAGTGACTTTCACAGACAAGAAACACATGTTACATAGCTACAAAAGGTCTAATAGAATCATGACCAATCTTTTAGATGGATGAATGGGCATCCCATTAGAGTCAAAATGGTTTCCACAAATGTTCCATTGAAGACCTTGTCAAAGCAAATTATTCAATGATTCTATGATTCGCTAGCAGTAAATGTCACACAGTAGTTTCTACTTAGCCATTTAGGACAAGAAGTGGAGATTCCCTTAAGCCACTAACAGAAGCAACTGTGGAGTTAGAATACAATCATGCAAATGGAATTTTGCCAGGATCATGAAGCTAATAACCTTTACTCTGAGGAAAGTGTAACGTTTAATAGCCAAAAAGGTGAGTGTCGTTCCTCTGGTGACTTCTTGACATTAGCCTGAGGGAGAAGAACAATCTTTGGTATTTATCAGATCACTCCCTATCATGCTAGCTCTGGTATGCTCCAGCCATTCTTTAAAAGCACACATTTACTGTCCTCCATAATTATTCTTCTACTATTAAATGCTGAACACCCTTGATAGAAATATTTGAAACACAACCCATGGCATTTTCCCCTTATAGATTGATGGCCAGATTAATACTAATCTTTGTTTACATCAGTATAAATCTGTAATAGTCTCACTGAAGTTACCTTTGATTTATATGGACACAACAGAGATAAGAGCCCAAACCAAAAATCCTAACAGGTAATTTGATTTTCTTACTCAAGAGAAACAGAGAAAGGATTTTAGGTGGATAAAACCATTTAAACAATGAATTAATTTTTGAAACTATTTGCAGTCTTTCAGAATCTTTTATCACTACCACTGACAACAGACTACACCCCTGAAGAATGCTTATTCAAGAATCTTCTTAAACTAACTATTATTGTCCCTAATGCCTACTAGGCTGTCATCTGTATTTGTGCCACTTGTGTATTTGCAACATGAGAAGACAGATTTCCGATGTTACGAGATTGACCTTTGCAGACTTACATTACATATTGATGAGTTATGTAGCTGGATGTCAAGAACTGACTAAATCTTAACTAACGGAAGTATCCAGTGTCTCACCAATGCAGTAAGGTATTTGGACAGGCCCAATTTGAATAATCAGCTCATCCTATCTCGGGTAAGTTTAGACTTGCAGAAATTGGTAGAGAATAGCTGTTTGCATGCAGTGTTGCTGTCTGAGTATAAAATAGTTGTTTTGGTCTAGGAATGAACAAGGGACAAGATAACAGCAAATGCAAGTGTAAGCAAAACTTAAATAGAAATTTGAAAAGAAGACAAAAACGTTACTGTTAACTGCATTTCCTTTACAGACAAATTGGATGGAAAAATCACCTACTGTTTAGCAAAGACAGAAAAAATACTTATACACATTATGGGGCAAAATTCCTTTATCTTAACACTGCCGGAGAGCCTTCTAAAAATGCAATGCAGTTGTCCTCTCTCTCAGAGACAATGCCCTTAGTATGAGGCACCCCATATCTGCTGAACTGTTACCCATGTGGTAACAGCACATAAATGTACTACAATGGCTCTGTTTCTTCAATGAACATTTGTTCTCCTTCACTATCCTTGGGCTTTCATGCTTGAACCTCACAATTATAATCAGCATTATCAGATTACCTGAGAAAAGAGAAAAACAATTATGTAGTCTCTGAACAATTAGCTGTATCACCAGCAAAGCCCCCACTCCTATCTCTGCCTCTTCACTTACCTTTCCTGGAAAACAAAATAAATCTTGCAGGAGTAGTTTACTTAAAAACAGGATGCTGGTTCCAAGAGAGTGAAAGTTTTCACAATTAATCAGAATGGTTGAGTTCAAGGTGTTTGGTATTACAGACCTGAGGTTCAGCTATTGCACAAACTGCCTATGCCTCAATGGGACTAAGAAGTTCAGTGTTGTATGAAAACTCAAACTGGAATGTCCCCCTATTTAAGCTTCCCAGAAGCCGTATTCTAAACCTATTCAACAGGTTCAGTGCTGACAAGACTGAGCTTGCATACATGCATCACCTGCAGCCCCTTTAATCTAAATATATATGTTGTGGTTTAAGCCCTGCCTGTAACTCAGAATCACACAGCTGCTCGCTCACTTGTTCTTCCTCCCCCCATTCCTGGGGGGATGTGGAGGAGAATCAAAAGAATATGACTCCCATGGGTTGAGGCAAGAAAAGTCCAGTAACTAAGGTATAACACAAAACCGCTAATGCTACCACCAATAATAATAATGCTAAGGGAAGTAACAAGGAGAGAGAATACAACTGCTCACCACTTGCCAAGTGATACCCAGCAGGACCCAAGCAGTGATCTAGCCCTTCTGGATAACTGCCCCCAGTTTATATACTGGGCATGACGTGCTGTGGTATGGAATACCCCTTTGGCTAGTTTGGGTCAGGTGTCCTGTCTCTGCTTCCTCCCTGCTTCCCCTCCTCCCTGGCACAGCATGAGACTCAGAAAGTCCTTGGTCGGAGTAAACATCACTTAGCAACAACTAAAACCATCGGTGTTATCAGTGTTGTTCCTAGGCTAAAACTCAAAACCATGGCACTGCACCAACTGCTAAGGAGAAAAATGACTATTGCTGCTGAACATAGGACAATATACGTGCAAGTGGTGTTGTTGGTAAGCTCTTTTTTTATGGAAGTGGTCTATGGGAGAACAGCTCTCTGCTCTACCACTTCCCCTAAATGGAGGCTGTCCTAAGGCAGACAATATCTTGCATCTCCCCACTTTTCATAATGTTACCAGGAAAAAAAAATACAAGAAAAAAAGAAAAGGGGAATTTGACTGTTCCACAGAGAACAACAACTTCTAAGGAAGTACACTACCTCACTAAACGGGTGAAAAGACCTGCATTGTTGTCCCTGACCCAGAAATAGATATCACAATTCTTATTCACTGAGAAGTGCTAAAAGTAGGTCCATAGAAAGCAATCTAGAAAGCCTAACTCACACTTCTCTCCTCCTATAGCTGTTTCCTTGTTGTTCACAAGTGTGTCCAATGAGGGCTTTAGCTCACTTGTGTGTTTGAAATGAAATAAGGTTAAACACCTCCAAAAATTCCAACCTTGGTAAGACACTACATCACTGATTAAACTCATCAAGCTGGTTTAATTACCATCATAATTTCTGGTCATTCCCTATTAAAAAGGGGATTGTGGAAAATGATAAAGCACTAAAATTTACTACAGACTTACTGAAGGAAGATTGGCAGATTAGAAATATTTAGCTAAGAGACAAATACAAGGAAAACAAAGATACATAGGCTAATGAATGATATGAAAACAAATTTGGTCATAGCAACATACCATTCTCATGACAGAACAGCAGGGCATCACTGGAAGCAATTAATTTGAAAATGGTATAAAAAGATATAATTTTATATAACTAAAAGTTGGAAACAAGTTAACCAATTCTTTTGTTTAAATTACATTTATATGTTGGAGCTTTTTACATCTCTCTTAAATGCATCTGATTCAGCAAACTGTCAGAGACAGGATTCTGGACTATATGAACCATTAGTCTGATGTAATATCACAGTTCCTAGATTCTTACTTTTGATAACTTGAACCCAAAATGAGAAGTACTTTAGCTGTGAAACACAAATAAGCATATTCAAGACCAATGAGCTGGCTTCATTTGGAGCTCAGCTCAGATGCCTCTATACAAACACCCATAGCATGGGGTACAAGCAAGAGGAGTTAAGAGTTGTGTGCATGTCTATGGGGGTATGATATAATAGGCATCACAGAAACATGGTGGGATGGCTCCTGTGACTGGAGTGTTGTAATGGAAGGTAACAGACTCTTTAGAAAAGACAGATTCAGCAGGTGGGGAGGGGGAGTTGCCCTTTATGTTAGGGATAGGCTGGAGAGTATGGAACTCTGTCTGGGAACAGGTGAGCAGTCAACAGAGAGTTTGTGGGTCAGGGTTAAAGGAAGAACAGCGATGGGGGACATTACTGATGGGGGGTCTGTTACAGACTGCCTTATCAAGGAGAACCTGTGGATGAAGCACTCTACAGATAGGAAAAGCCTCACGCTCGCAGGCCCTTGTTCTCATGGGGGACTTCAACCACTCTGATATCTGTTGGAGTGATGGTACGGCCCGGCACAAGCAATCCAGGAGGTTCCTTGATTGTGCAGAAGACAACTTCCTTCTGCAAGTAATAGAGGAGCCGACAAGGAGAGGTGCCATGCTTGACCTCGTGCTCACCAACAGGGAAGGGCTCATTGGAAAAGTGATGCTCCAGGGCAGCCTTGGATGCAGCAATCACGAGATGGTTGAGTTCGAGATCCTCAGGACAGTGAGAAGAGCGTGCAACAAGCTCACTACCCTGGACTTCAGGAGAGCAGACTTTGGCCTCTTCAGGAACCTACTTAGTAAGGTTCCATGGGATATAGCCCTAGAGGGCAGGGGTGCCCAAGACTGTTGGTTGATATTCAAAGATCACCTACTGCAAGCTCAGGAGTGTTACATCCCAACTAGAAGGAAGTGCAGCAGGAGGGCCAGGAGACCTCCTTGGATGGATAAGGAGCTGCCAAGGAAACTTCGAAGGAAAAAAAGAGACTTATAATAAGTGGAAGCAAGGACAGGTGGCATGGGAAGAGTATGGGGATGTTGTCCGGGAAGCTAGGGACAGGTTAGGAAAGCTAAGGCCCAGTTAGAATTAAACTTGGCTAGGGATGTTAAGGATAACAGGAAAGGATTCTATGAGTACGTAGCAAATAAAGAACAGACTAGGGACAACATAGGCCCCCTCCAGAAACTATCAGGAGAGCTGGCTACCCTGGATTTGGAGAAGGCTGAGGTTCTTAATGACTTCTTTGCCTCGGTCTTCACTGGCAAAGGCTCTGACAACACCACCCAAGTCTTGGAAGGCAGATGCAGGGACTGTGAGAATAAAGACCCAAGGCCCACTGTAGGAGAGGATCTGGTTCGAGACCATCTTAAGAATGTGAACGTGCACAAGTCCATGGGTCCTGATGAAATCCATCCGTGGGTCTTGATGGAGCTGGGAAATGAAGTTGCGCAGCTGTAAGCGGCGAGGAGAAGCAGACAGGCCAACCCAATATGGGTGATAAGCAACTTCTAGTTTATTTGTGACGCAGTTCACACATATGTAGGAGTGGTATTCAGCCACTCCTTCTTGGCATAACAGTATTGGTTAGCCCCCACAGCTTCCTCCACATTCTCCTCCCAGGTCCGGTCTCCGGCCACCTGTGGGGGCCACCCCCTGCCTTGCTTGC
Organism: Pezoporus occidentalis; assembly: GCF_034315485.1. Taxonomy (NCBI): domain Eukaryota; kingdom Metazoa; phylum Chordata; class Aves; order Psittaciformes; family Psittacidae; genus Pezoporus; species Pezoporus occidentalis. Next base: position 8,011,975 of record NW_026915877.1, read on the forward strand.
ACAGTCCTCCAGAACTCTATGGTTCTGCTCTTAAAGTCATTCTGCAACAATTCCCCCCTTTTTCTTTGTGCAAGCAAGGCATTATGGGTTATTCTGTTCACCTGTTTTATCACACAACTATAAACTAGTCTAATAGCTACGATGATTAACCTAACAGTGATACATAAGTGCAATGCTTCAAACAACAGTGTTTGACTCAACCTGTAATGCCCGGTGAAGACAACCATCTAGTTATTCTTAGGATATTGGTCATTTACTATTGCTGGGTAAGCTGAGCCAGGGTTCTCAGCTGTACATGCATCGAATTAGCATAATCAGAGAGACTCATACAACACATTCCATCAAACTCTTCACATCCATGTCCCTGTTCCAACAACAAAAGGTTCTGCAGTGTTGCATGTCTCACAGAGTCAACCTTAAAACAAATCAGAAATTGCCTTCGATGTAGAATTGTCTGCTTAGCAACTCAGCAACCCAGTCTGCTTAGTTGAGCCAAGGCCCCGGCTGAAGCACTTACAGTGATTTGGCATATTATGATTGGATACATGTTTTGAAGACCCTTAGTGACTAACATATAATTGGTTAAGCACAGGTGTGAGAACTCAACCTTGAAAGCTTGCCAACAGTCCACAGTTCTCATTAACTTGGTGAATTCCAGCCTCTTATCTTGCTTGCTTAAGCTTCTTCAGGCCTCTCATGGCCTTGCTGTATCTTTCAGGACTATTCAAAGTTTATGTACCAATTATGCATTCTCCTGTGAGAACAGTCTCCACATCTCCCCCCTTTTGTTTTATCCAGTAACAAGTCGCTACTACAACAAGGCACACACAAATTTACATTAGCAGAGTTAACTATTACAGGGTGCAGCAGCATGTTAAGATGCTGATGGCAGTGAAGGACTAGCCAAAGAAATTTCTTACCAGTGGAATTCTCCCCCTCTCTTAATTTGTTCCATCACCTGCTTTATAACACTACTAATGTATTAATAATTTTATTTTTTTTTTTTTTTTCTAGCTTTTGCCTTAGCATTTTCTAGCAGCTACTGCAAATTTCCACACTCTTAACATCTCTTTTACAAGTGACAAATCTATACAATACAAGGTGCAGTTTCTTATTAGCAACTAGCTAGTAAATACAGGTGGTTTTATACACAAAATCACAACCTCTAATATAGCTACTTTACAAGCACACATATTCAGGATGTTACTTTTCAGTTGCCCCCAAGTGATGTTTTGCAGTTATTTGTTCTTTCTCTTCCTCTATCTCATTCTGCTTGGGGTAATCACAGTCAGCTCCTGTAGCTGAGGCATCAGGTTTATCCATTTGTCTGTCCAGCTCATGGCAGGGCTTCACAAACTTTGCAGACAGTCGCCACGGACCTGTAGGCAGGAGGGCACAAATATACCCCCTCCCCCAGGTTATCAGTTCTTCAGAAATAGACAGGTTAGACAGGTTAAAGTTAAATGTAACATCATTACTCTCTCTCTCCCCCCCTTTTTTTTTTTTTTTTTTTGAGTCCCTGCAAAAGCCATCATTACTCCCACTACAGTCCCACGTACAGAATGTGGCACAAGGACCCTGTGGAGACTAACAGCAAACCAGCTCCGAGAAGCATCATTGCAGTGCGAGGTGGCAGGCTCAACCTTAGCAGGCGTCCCCGCAGAGGCTCTGCCTCCCCCACATTGTATGAGGCTTGGGCTTTTATACTGACCAAAATGCACACTCATTCCGACACAGGTGGCCAGCCTGTGCTGGAAGAAGTGGCCAGAAGTATCTACAGAGGTCTCCAAGGGTTGACAGAAACCTGGACATACTTATATTTACCAACTTCTAGTACATGAGTATCACAGAGAGACTGTATGGGCTCTCCCTGTCAATTGCAAGAAAAAATCATAACATATACAGCTTGAGTATAAGAGAATTTTAACACATACGTGGTCACTGTTTGCCAGGCCTCCTTAACTATTTTGAGATCAAGAGCTTCCCATTCTTTAGCCCCCTGCTGTGTAGTAAACACAGGATATGCAGAAATGCCCATTGCAGAAAATTCCCCAGTAATGATCACATATTTGGTTACCCATTGTTACAACTGAGCGTCTCCAGGGCCAATGAGTCTGAGCAGACCGACCCGGGAGACGAAGAGTCAGGGTCTGGAAGCAGAGGATATAAATCTGGCTCGGATTCAGGGGACTCGGGGGCTGATCCTGCGCCGAACTCGGGGTCTCCGTTGCTCGCAGCTGTGTCTCTCTTATCAGATGTACCTCTTTCGGTATGTAGCCATCTGCAGACCTGGCTCCTCCGTGACTGAGTTAAAAATTTTTTCACTCTAGGGCGTAGTGGGTTGGAGAGGCTCGCGGTTCCTTTAAATCTCCCGCTCGCGCATGATCCCTATTTTTTACTGCGTGCTTCACAGTGGCTCCGCAATCGATCCGGCGCCGAGGAAACGCCCTTTTTCTTTCGGATTTCTCGACATTTATCATGCGTGTACCTTCTAATATACTTTCTCTGTCCTTTTCAAAGTCCCTACTTTCAGAACTGGGGTGGTGGGGGAGCACCTCCTCCGCGGCACCTTCTGATGGAGGGGGAGAAAAGGAAGGGGGGGTGCGGGGTGGGGGGGGTGCGGGGTGGGAAACCCTGTGCTCCCGCGAGCTGGGGGGGAGGGGGGGGGGGGAACGAGTTGTAATCTTCCCCCGGTTTCAACCGACCGGGGACGTCTGTTCCTAGTTTCTCCATTGCTACCGCGGCAGTTTTCTTTTCTGCCTTGTATCTTTTTATACAGTTCATTACTTCCCTCCGTGGTTTACCGAGTTTGCCTTTTTATAATCATTAAGCACAGAGTCAAATAGTTCATCACCAAACTTTTGCCACTCACTCTTCTCAAATATTGTATTAGGATCTGCAAAAAACATCTCTTAGCCTTCCTTACAGGCAGTAGACCTGCTAGCTGCTTTAGAGTCTCAGGCTCAATTCCCCGCTTTTATAAAAAGCACTGTAAAAGTTCAAGGCTCAGTTCCCCGCTTTTATAAAAAGCACTGTAATAAGTCCAGGGCTACCTCTCGGTCCATTTTCATGGCCAGCCTTTTCCGGATCGTCTTCTTCTGGGTCGTCCTGTAATCTCGGTCTCCGGATCGGCCTCCCGACGCAGCAGTGTCTGGTATACCCCAGCGGCGGACTTTTTAGGAAAGTCGCAGCACCCAGGTCCGTCACGCCACCGCAGCAGCATTGCCCGCGCTGCCCGGCCGCTGCCGCCGGCGCCGCTGTCTCGCCGTTCCGGGTCCCCGTCGACCGGGGCCCTGTATCCCGGGTCCCCGCTAGTCGGGGCCCTGTATCCCGGGTCCCCGTCGACCGGGGCCCTGTATCCTGGGTCCCCGTTAAACCGGGTCCCTGTATCCTGGGTCCCCGTTAAACCGGGTCCCTGTATCCTGGGTCCCCGTTAAACCGGGTCCCTGTATCCTGGGTCCCCGTTAAACCGGGTCCCTGTATCCTGGGTCCCCGATAACCGGGTCCCTGTGTCCCGGGTCCCCGTCGGCCGGGTCCCTTTATCCGGGTCCCCGTCGACCGGGGCCCTGTATCCCGGGTCCCCGCTAGTCGGGGCCCTATATCCTGGGTCCCCGCTAGTCGGAGCCCTATAATCCGGGTCCCCAGCGACCAGGGCCCTGTATCCCGGGTCCCCGCTAGTCGGGGCCCTATATCCTGGGTCCCCGCTAGTCGGGGCCCTATATCCCGGGTCCCCGTCGGCCGGGGCCCTTTATCCGGGTCCCCGTCGGCCGGGGCCCTGTATCCCGGGTCCCCGCTAGTCGGGGCCCTATATCCTGGGTCCCCGCTAGTCGGAGCCCTATAATCCGGGTCCCCAGCGACCAGGGCCCTGTAATCCGTGCCCCACGTTGGGCGCCATTTGTAAGCGGCGAGGAGAAGCAGACAGGCCAACCCAATATGGGTGATAAGCAACTTCTAGTTTATTTGTGACGCAGTTCACACATATGTAGGAGTGGTATTCAGCCACTCCTTCTTGGCATAACAGTATTGGTTAGCCCCCACAGCTTCCTCCACATTCTCCTCCCAGGTCCGGTCTCCGGCCACCTGTGGGGGCCACCCCCTGCCTTGCTTGCACAGTCCTCCAGAACTCTATGGTTCTGCTCTTAAAGTCATTCTGCAACACGCAGCCACTGGCCATCATATTTGAAAAATCATGGCAGTCAGGCAGACAACTGGAAAAAGGGAAATATAACCCCCATTTTCAAGAAGGGGAAAATGGATGACCCGGGGAATTACAGACCAGTCAGTCTCACCTCTGTGCCTGGCAAAATCTTGGAGCAGATTCTCCTGGAAGGCATGCTAAGGCACATGAAAATCAACAAGGTGCTTGGTGACAGCCAGCATGGTTTCACTAAGGGGAAATCTTGCCTGACCAATTTGGTGGCCTTCTATGATGGGGCTACAGAACTGATGGACAGGGGTAGAGCAGTTGATGTCATCTACCTGGACTTGTGTAAAGCGTTTGACACTGTCCCACACAACATCCTTGTCTCTGAGTTGGAGAGACATCAATTTGATAGGTGAACCACTCGGTGGCTGGCTGGCTGGCTGGCTGGTTGGATCCACCACATGGTGGATGGATGGTGGACTAACTGGCTGGATGGCCACACGCAAAGAGTTGTGGTCAATGGCTCACTGTCCGGCTGGAGACCAGTAACGAGCGGTGTCCCTCAGGGATCGGTGTTGGGACCGGTCTTGTTTAACATCTTCATTGCTGACGTGGACAGTGGGATTGAGTGCGCCCTCAGGAAGTTTGCCGATGACACCAAGCTGTGTGGTTCCATTGATATGCTGGAGGGAAGGAATGCCATCCAGAGGGACCTTGACACACTTGTGAGGTGGGCTGATGCCAACCTCATGAAGTTTAACCATGCCAAGTGCAAGGTCCTACACCTGGGTCGGAGCAATCCCAGGCACAGCTACAGGTTGGGCAGAGAAGAGATTCAGAGCAGCCCTGCAGAGAAGGACTCGGGGGTGTTGGTTCATGAGAAAATGAACACGAGCTGGCAGTGTGCGCTTGCAGCCCAAAAAGCCAACCGTATCCTGGGCTGCATTAAAAGGAGTGTGACCAGCAGGTTGAAGGAGGTGATCCTGCCCCTCTACTCTGCTCTTGTGAGACCTCCCTCACCTGGAGCATTGTGTACAGTTCTGGTGTCCTCAACATAAAAAGGACATGGAACTGTTGGAACAAGTCCAGAGAAGGGCCACGAGGATGATCAGGGGACTGGAGCACCTCCCGTATGAAGATAGGCTGAGAAAGTTGGGGCTGTTCAGGCTGGAGAAGAGAAGGCTGCGTGGAGAGCTCAGAGCACCCTTCTAGTATCTGAAGGGGGCCTATAGGGATGCTGGGGATGGACTCTTCATTAGGGACTGTAGTGACAGGACAAGGGGTAACAGGTTAAAACTTAAACAGGGGAAGTTTAGATTGGATATAAGGAGGAAATTCTTTCCTGTTAGGGTGGTGAGGCACTGGAATGGGTTGCCCAGGGAGGTTGTGAATGCTCCATCCCTGGCGGTGTTCAAGGCCAGGTTGGACAGAGCCTTGGGTGAGACGAGTTAGTGTGAGGTGTCCCTGCTCATGGCAGGGGGGTTGAAACTAGATGATCTTAAGATTCTTTCCAACCCTAACTATTCTATGATTTTGTGATTCTCTTGGAAACATTTTCCTCCATGTTATTATACTTGATGGGTCATACATACCATTCTATTTATTTCCTAAATTAAGCAAGACATTTACACTATGCCAATGAAATAGTTCTTAGTGCATGTCTCTAGAACATCAAACATTTTTTAGAGCTCAGTATGTTTCAGGCTATGTGGAAATGTGAAGTTCTTATGTATTTAGAAATGTGATGTTTCATTAGCTAAGAGGAACAAACTCTGCTAACTTATAAAAAAAATACTCACAGGCTTCAGTGAAATTAGATACATAAATATTGTAAGTAAGTACATGGTAAGTAATTTTTCCATGCCTATGAGCAAGTATTAAACAAATATTAATAATGTCACACAGAAAATAAAGGTAGCATTATACTATACGAAGAATATAAAACCTAACAAGAAGAGGCACTAGGAGGATATTTTCAGTTAGATTTATGTAAAAAAAAAATAAAATCCTTCTTCCCTGATATACTCCAACAAAGTTGACTTTGCTTATCTCATTACTGATAACATTATTATTTTGAAGACACTTTCACCAGGAATGTGGCTTTCTTTTCAGCACACGTAGGCTTGGATATACTAGTTCACACAGACAGGAGTCCAGTGCTTTCCCCAGTCTATCAGTACTATCTCATAATAGAGAAACGTTTACATAACTCTTTCCTCCCAACAATATCCATACTGCATCCTACATCTTCATAGTGTTAATTTATTTAATGGTAATTTCTAATTCTGAGGTAACTGGCCCAGCTTCAGAAGAAGCTTTCAGTAATCTCTGGAGACCTCTTGCAAGGCAGACATGTTCATTTGTCTTGCTCTGAGGAAGAGCTTAACAGTTTGCTCCCTGACAGAATCTGTAAATTCAATCAGGAGTGTTGATCAAAATCTAGTTTACTGAGTTTAGTAGATCAATAGAAGCGTTTATTAGCCACTAAAAACATGTGGCAAAAAATCAGAATAAAAATTAATGTGTAAAAAGTGGTAAAATAATAAACAATGCTCCAAAGTCCATGGAGACAGAAAAAAAAACCCCAGATTTGGGCAGGAAATACGTTCCAAATCATAAAATCCTTTTTATCCCATCTTAAAGCTGTCCATCACAGGTTTGGTCCATCAAACACTATGATGTATTACTCATCCTCAGAGAATTTGATACTGATGAGAAAGTATCAGTAGATCAGACTGTTCATTTATAGCATACCTAAGCTGTTGCCTGACACAGTCAGCTTGCTAAGGTACAATTAACAAATGTTTTGAGTGTGAGACCTTTTGAAATATCTTAGTAAAAAAAAAAAAATATATATATATATATATATATCCTTTTTTGTATAGAAACAGACACAGCCGTTTGGACAGGAGACAGTACTTCCCTGTATTCCAGGCCATCTTCCATTCCTGACTAACACTCAACATTTGACTAAATAAGGCTTTGAATAACATTCTTTACATTCTTCTCAGTCTGAAAGCTAAGACATCTCAACGATAAATTTTTAGTGAGGCCTCTGTGTTGAGCAAAATAAATTTTTGTTAACTACCTAGGAAAGAATGCCAACTGAATGATCAGATTCAAATGCATCAATTGAAATTCACTGGCCTAAATGACTATCTTGGGACAAACACCATTATCAGTTACCTTTATTGAAACTCACTGAGCAAAGTAGGGTAGAATGTTACAAAAAAAAAACCAAGAAAACAAACAAACCAACAACAAAAAACAACAAAAAAGCTCACTCACTGAATCTAATCTGTAAATAATTAAGCAACTTTGTAAGAATTTCTATTTTTCTGTAACCTGGACAGATTTCTTTTCTTTTCCTTTTTTTTTTTTAACCAGACCTATTTGTTCACTTCATTGCAGCTGTTCACTCAATCATGTTCATGTATTCCAACTGGTAGGAGAACAAGCAGTATTCTTGTTCTGCACGGCTTCCTGACAGACAGCCTACCAGCTGGGTGTAGAGGTTAATTTTAGCCCTCATAATCCTAAACATTTCTCTGCCTTCATGGGGTTGTCATCTGATCTGTGAGAAGTTAGAATTAACCTGCACACATCCTGAGCGCTGCAGCAGCCCATCCAAAAAGGACATTCAAGTGCCGTTAAGCAGGACAGCTTCTGCCAGCATCAGCTTGGCTCAGCTGCTGTGGGTCAGGACCAGGGCTAATTCAAGTACATGAGGAACCCTGGAGGAAGCTATTTCCTTGTTCTTCTGAGCACTGCAGCAACCACATTCTTCCACGTACCACTTCAAGCCCCAGGTACTTTATGATACACCAGCTACAGCATATACATACTGTAGAAAAAAGGATGAAGGAGCAGTCACTGAGTTTACAGCTATGTGGACAGGAAAGAAATTCCCATTAAAAGATAAAATGGAACCCTGAGCTCTGACAATCCCGTAGCTGCCCTAAAAGACAAACTATCCCAGTTTCAGAAGACACTGTCATCATCACAATGTCAGCACAGAAGAGCTCTTATTTCACTCCACACTGCTTTGGCTTGTTACAGGTAAGATTAAAACAGCCCTTCCATCTTCATTAATTCAATGCCATCCAATGATCTCCTTTCACTTCCGGCTTCAAAGTCTTCCCATAGTTCATGGGTTTAGCAGGAGGGAGATTAGGGGTAGTTCTCATTCAGTGTGGAAATTTTATTGAAGGAAAAATTAGGAAAATTTTCCTTTTCCCCTTAATAAATAAAACTATAACATGTTCTGCATGCAGTCTGTATTTTTACATTAGCCAGCACAATAATCAATCCAGTATTTAGCAATGACATTAAAGAGCAATTTAGCCCATCCTTTTGGACATTCAGTCAGGTTGCCATCTGTACTTACTTAGATATTGAAAGGTAGTGTTAGAAATACTATGGCTTAGAAATACTAAAGTCAAATAGTTTTAATTTAGAATAGAATTGGGATCCATACTGAGTTGTACAGTCACATCTCTGCTCTGCAGCTTGAGAGCTGTAGAGACAACTGCAGACAATAAAAGACTTTTCTTAAATAACACAAGTACCATCATCAATCCTGACTTCCATATGTTACTAATAAAGCCCTGAAATAGCAAATGCCTACTTTAAAAATCCAGCTAATTCCTGTACATCCTTATGGATAATTTCAGTGGGACTAATTCAAGGTGATCTGAAACTTTGCAATGCAGAGACCAGGTGGGCTGAGCAGTGCTTATTCAACATAGTGACTTTCATGTAAGTACAAAGCAAAGTAAGTCCTGGATCTGTTAAGAAGGCCACTGAGGATTTTAGCTCCACAAAGTTTAGTGTTAGTACAGAGGTCTGAAGAAAGAGATGAAATGCCATTCCTGTAAGGCCCAAAGTCCTTTTCCTGGATATCCCACTGAGGTTGCTTTATGTTTAGACTTGCTTTGAGGCAGCAGTGGCCTGCAGTAGTTTCTCTATGAACACACTAATTGAGAAGAGCAAAATGAACTGTGTGTCCAGGTATGCAAGTTTGACTCTTGTAGAACTAATTAGTGCTGGACAATTAACAGTTTTATGGTAAAGGGGCAACTTGATTTATAAATTAAAAGCATGCCATTGGTTGTTTATTTTTAAAATTTCACATTCATGGGGAAGACCTATAGGCAACAGAAAATAAAATGGACAAGTGAAGTTCATAAGAGGAAAAGAGAGAAAAATGGACTAACACAACCTGTGAGCATAAGAAACAAGAACTAATAAGACCTATATTTTGTTCACATAGAATGCAGTATTTTTAAGTCTGAAGGTCCAAAGGCAATTACTTAGCACACTTTAACATTTTTCTATTTAAACAGGTATTTCAGTAAATTATTGCCATTTCAAGATATAATATATACACCTACATATATCACTACTTAGAAAGTTTTGTATTCAAACCTATAATGAATTTAGCAAATTTTGTTAGGCCATAACTATATGTATTTGTAAAATTTATAAATTACTTAGCTCAAATTATATTTCCTTTTTTTTTTAAAAAGGATTCAGTACATGCACTATATTGTGATATCATTTTAAAACAGTAAGGCTATAGGAATGTGTGTTTCTAGCAAAATACAATATATATACATAGACAGGGAATTAAAACGATTGTATTTAGTATTAATGGCCTCCCATCTACATTGACTATCAATCATCAAGGTATTAGAATCATTCAAGAAATGGCATGCTGTGAGAAAATCATGATAATCCATTCAGTAATCCAAATTTCTATGAATACATGAAAAAAACCAGGCACCAATTTAGGTGGGTGTCATCCCCCCTACACCCCAAGAGAAATTTTATGGGTTATTTCCAGGAGGGAAATCTATACTGCATAGAAAATGTGTAATTAAATTCACACTGAATGAATAATCTCCCATTTATATGGTAACTCCCGACACATTCGTGAGCTTTCCAAATGCACTTTACAAATGGATTTGCTAAGTACATGCCTTATAGGAATCATTTTCAGCCCCTTGTGGGAGAAAGATAGCTGAAGTTTACTGTACACAACTGCAATACGCAAAAGTTAGTAAGAAGTGAGAGAAAGATGAATCATTTGGAATTGCCAAGAGAGGTTTAAGTATACAGCATAACTATCAAAACTAGAATTGAACCAAAATAATGAAGTTAATCTTCTCCAACTACTTAGCTTGGGTAACATCAATACAGCAAAGCCAAATATAATCTTTTCTCATCTTTTATATTCAATATGCACAAGTGAAAAATCAGGGAGCATGTGAAGCAGAGGAACAACTTATGGAAAACAAGATAGAAATGGCCGTATCGGCCTAACTACTATCCAAAGTTTCCTTATAATTCTAAATTGTCACTTAGAGGACGTTGGCAAGCAAGTGCTTAACAGAACTCCTTTTCTTCCTTTTATGAAGATTTCTAGAGTAAGAAGGCTTCATAGGTTGGCATAGGTAAACTCATCTTCCATTGAAAAGAGTTTGATAAGATAATCTGGTCAAAAGTAAAGCTTAGACATTGACAGAAGAGCTCTCTTACTGTTCTGTTTTCCAGGCAATTTGCGCAAAACAGGCCTTAAGTGCTCCAAACAATACAAAAATTGTATTAAATGAATCATCCAAGTCAACACATTACAGTATGTGAAATACTAACTGCTCCTTTGATACTAGAGAACTAAGAAATTACTACACCTTGGCCTCAGATCAGCTGCTAAGAAGGTGCTTTCAGAGAAGTGCGTGTATGTTCATGAGGTCTCCAGTCATTAAGAAATTAATCTGTATTTTTAACAGGCATTTCTGCTGAAGTATTTAACTAAGTGCAGTCCCCATAGACCTTTGAAACCACCAACTCATCAGAAGAAAAGATGTCCCTCAAAGGCAAAGCTGCTACTACTTAGATCCTCTGTGGGTTGTAGTCTTGTGGATCGCTTGTTTCTGAGGGTTTTCAGGTATACCCCTGGCAATACATTTCTAAAAGAAATTGTATACTCAGTGAAAAGGGAAAATATCCTCTTCCCAATAGTTTATGGACAAGCAGGTCATACCATCCAGTGGGATGCATTTTAAGGGGCATCTGCAACTGGGAAGTCTGCTTGTGTTTAGTGTAGTGCTAATGCCCTCCAAAGACATAGGCATTTAGGTCAGTTTTGAGAGAGATACAACCTTGTGATTTCCATTTCCCTTTGGAGGCTGCACCACATACATATAATCTAAATTAACAGAGTGACTCTGTAGTACTGGTTGTACTGACATCTATCCCCACATAGGAGAACAGAAGTGTAACTTCCTCCAAAGCCTTAAGCATGATGGTGAAAATTCATTCCCAGTATACTAATGCAGTCCTCTTGGGTGGCTCCTTAAGAAAAATATCATAACTTTTAAATTTGAAGTATCTAAACACTTTAATTACTTGTCTGTATTAAATTTCCTTCACAGCCGCTTTGCTTTCTTTCCATCAACTGGCAGAATGATGCTTCTGCATCTGTGCGCCTGAAGAGGTGGACGTGCTTGCTGCATGGGTACCAGGGGAGTGGTTTCCCTGGCAACAACCATCACGTGAAAGCCCACTGGATATCTGGCTACTCCTCCAACTTCTTCTACTTTAGCTATGTGGATAGCCGAACTGGGTACTAAGTACCCAAATCAAATCAATTGCAGCAGAAAGAACAGGGCTGAACAGAAAAATATCAAAGACATTAAGGTTCTTTTATTTGCTGTTCAGTTTAACTGAAGAAAGGTTTTGCAGATATGTAGTATTTGAAAGCAGGTTTGGGTTGTGTTGTTTTTTTTTTCTAATTGGACTCACAGAATTATTCTACTTTTTTTTATGCAGCATGATCTATATTCCTTCTATATACACAGTTTCTTGGGAATCTTTATTCTGAATGTGATTAGTTTAAAATACATGAAATTTGAAGTAGTACTTCACATTTTTCCACCTCCCAAAGTTTGTTCACATTCATGCTCCTTGGTGTTTTTTAGAATTCTCACATTAGCACATATTTTAAAACTAGCAGATCAAAATGCTATTATTTTTTCACTTGTGGGTTGTGTTAATACAAACCAGCTAATATTGTTTCAATACATAAAGCTTATTTTGCTGTCTGATATATGAAAAATTATGCAGAATTCAAATATTGCATTAATCTAATGAAATTTTGCTAATATGTGCTTAAAAAATATCTCTGTTTTCTTAGTGCAACAATGATCTTATTGAAGGGGGCCTATAGGGATGCTGCGGAGGGACTCTTCATTAGGGACTGTAGTGACAGGACAAGGAGTAACAGATTAAAACTTAAACAGGGGAAGTTTAGATTGGATATCAGGAGGAAATTCTTTCCTGTTAGGGTGGTGAGGCACTGGAATAGCTTGCCAAGGGAGGTTGTGAATGCTCCATCCCTGGCAGTGTTCAAGACCAGGTTGGACGAAGCCTTAGGTGAGATGGTTTAGTGTGAGGTGTCCCTGCCCATGGCAAGGGGGTTGGAACTAAAGGTCCTTTCCAACCCTAACCATTCTATGATTCTATGAAATATCTCCTGGAAGTCTTTTCACACCCTTTGGGATGTTTAGATTTAGTGAATAGCGTATTGCAAATACGCTATTAAAAAGAATCTGTCACATATGTACTGAATTTTTAGAGACCCCTTCATCTCCCACATTTTGTTTCTATATAATTCTGTTTTAACTCTGGTCAGATAGCAAAAAAAAAAAACCCAAAACAAACCAACTATCAAAATGTACAGCTGATCTGCATCAGGTAAAGACTTGTCCTGTCAAGTTTTTGGTCTAGGCAGTCATACAGCTGTGAACTTGGATATGCCCATTTAGCTCCAAGAAGATCTCATACCTGGATGAAAAATGTAAGCAAGAAAACATGACCATTGGGTGTACGGGAGAACAAATCGATCCTTATAGCACAGCAGCACAGAGAAAGAAAACAGCAAGGAAAAAGGTCTATATTTAACTGTCCAGACCTATAAAAGGGGTTCATGTCTATTCATTCTGTAATCTTAAGTTTTGGCCACTGAAGATTTCTGTATGGCTATGAAATTCTTGCTTGTACCCACAACTGCCATAACCTCAGCTTATCTGGTGCAAATGCCTCAGTGAAAATCACTTGTAACGCACAACCTAGGCATTCCTACAGCTAAATCCTGTGAGGATCAAGACCGGGAGGTGTGGTAACTTGTAAAATACAGAAAATCTGCCTAAATACAAGGCACAGATTCCATGGCAATATTTAGGCATTGGCCCCCACTCTTGTTAAACTACATAACAGGGTAGAAATTAATTGCCCACCATAGCATACAAAGGTTGAAGCTTTCCTGCCTAGGGAAATTTTGATCACATCTCTGCTTTCAACTGAGGACTCCTTACAGTATCACTTCAGAACATAAGCACAGTCAAAATAGACAATCTCTGCAGCTCTACTGATGCTGCATCAGTGTACAAAAAGTCAAACAGCTGTCCGAATAAAATGTGTATTTGCTGCCATATTTTGGGTGGAGATGGGTCTGTTCTTCCACTGCACTTCAAGAAGAGGCAAAGAAATTGAACCAGATTTATGCATCTGCCAAAATATGCAATAAGCAATATTTTCCCTACTAAAAAAATTAGCCTTTGTTGGATTTGCTCTTGAAATAAAAATTGTTTCAAGATTTATGTGTTTGCCAAAAACCTAGCCTGTTATCAGTAGTGTCTTAAGACTATCGTCACCATCTTAGTCACAGCTTTTCTGTGCACTGAAGAGTCATTTCTGAACAAAACAGAGGAAAGAGCTTCTTACTCCTTGAGCAGTTTAGCACTGCTTTTGTAACTGCCATCCAGGACCCTACTGCAGGGCACTTCCCAGAGCCATAGTGCAGATGGCCAGGGCCAGTGCAATACTATTATTACCATATGGATTATTTTTCACTTTACTTACATTTAAAGCAAATACAGCACTGCAGTGGAAATTTAAACTTGCCTTTAATGTAAAGACTTTCATTAGCCTTAAGAACTAACTATTGACCAAAACCAGGAAAGAGACAATATTTATAGTGCAGGACTGGCACTCTGCAAATTAATATCACCTCAGCCTGTCTCAGTATCTCCTGGATACAAATTCTTATGACTGAGTAAGTTCAGACTCCCTTCCTCAACTGTAGAGCTGAACATGGATTATTCTACATTATAGGAACAATATCGTTTACCACCTGCATTACCTCACAAAATATAAAGGAATTCATGTTCTGAAACCAGACCAAAAAAAATAGCTTTCCTGTATTTCAGATTGAAATCTTAGACTATATTCATGTATGAAATTAAATGTATTTACTGAAATCAGTATTAATCACAAGTTCCCTGTACTTTTACTTTTATCAAACTTTACTCTTTTGTGACAAAGATTTTTAGAGGAAAAGGAAAAAAATCTAGTCCATAAAACACTTTCCTGAGTTTTTATGTTTATACTTTTTCCTTTCTAAGGCAAACTTGTTCTATTAGCTTTAATAGAAGCACTCTAGTACTGGGCTGATGATCGCAATTCTAAAGTACTATACACACATACCATTACTATGAACAAGCAAATACTGATTCTGAGAGAATATAAACACAAAACAATTCAATAAAGTCTTTTTCAGAATCAGTAATAAGTCATTTCTAATAAAAATGACTGTAAGGACACTTACTAAATATACACTTGCTTATTTGAGGTCAGTTTGGTAATTTGTTTCATAAACAGTGAAATTAGACAAAGTTAATTTTTATTAGCATAATTTCCAACAGCATTAGAACACGTAAATCAAATGGGGTTTTGACAGTCAAACCCCTCTTTGAGAAATTAAAGAATAAATATGTATTTTGACAAATGGGATTATAACATCCACCATGGGTGGAATAGGGATACTTTTTTTGTGATGTTAAATATTCAGTGTTTCAATGAAGAGTACAGATGAGTTTAGCAACATTGGCACAGAAAGAGAGTTTTTAAAATTATTTTCATGCATGTTCCTTTTGCCTGCCACCCACCCACATACTTTACTATAAACATCAGAAGCATGGAGAGGTGGTGGTGTAGAAATAGCCACATGCAATGCAATTTTCTACTTGCATTTCCAACAAGTCACCTGGAAAGACCTGTCTGGACAGAAAAATGAGGACACTCCAGCACAACAGTGGCTTCCTGGGAAGGAGAGTTGTGGGGGGACTGGGAAGAAGGGATGTGGCAGTTTGGGAGGAATGTCTCAGAGTGGCAAGTCACTGAAAGCTGGGAACCAGGCTGTACAGAAGCTGCAAAGGGACGGGGTTCCCAGTGTTTCAGCAGCTGATGTGCACTCAATGCTCAAGAGTCCAGTACATTATCCAGAAACAAACATCAGAAAAGCATTAAAATACTATTACACACATTCAACCCCTGGCAGGCATATATGCAATTTTCTGTAGACAAGGCATTAATAATATGCTCCTTATGCTGCTGCTTCTTAGTTTGTATGTGTATAAATTAATTTCCTGGTATTTGACTGTGGGGACTCATGGGTAGCCACCCAGTAAAATTGTGAATTTATTTGGCTGCATTTAGTGTGTGTGTACATGCATAAAATACGCAAGTTTCTCCTCTAATTACGCTATGCCATAGCATACGAATTGTAGCATTAAGTACTGAAAACTGCTTCTTGCCACCACCATTATCTCAGTTTCAGAGACAGACTTGTCGTACAGGCACTGCCTTTAAGAATGCAGAAGATTTAACAGGTGGAGAAACAGAATCAATTACTGGACAATTCATGCAAAAGCCACAACTAGGGTGATTTTTTTATTTATTTTTTTTTAACCTAATACAAATAAATACATTCTTATGAAAACCTACAACAATCCTAACATCCTAATGCCTAAAATATTTTTCAAAGTTTTTTTTTTAATAGAGTTCTATCATTCTAACTGAAAATCCACAAAATCATACATAAACAGAAACTTAAACATACTTCTCCTGGAGGCAATCAACACATGCTGATGTCACTCAAAAGTTATAAAAAAATTGTAACATTATCAGACTAGGAAGTTCATTTATGCCAACGAAAAGCATGTCCCTGAATTCAAAACAGTTTCTCTCTTTTAGTTTGAACTGTCTGTTCATTACTGTGCTATCTACTTCAGATGAAGTAATTTGAGTTACAGCTGTTCTAGCAATGTGGGATTATGAACTTTCAAATTAAAACCTCCCCCTAAAAAATGCCCCAAATAAACCCTCCCACACTAGAGATAAAATACTTCACTAGAACAGCAGAAAACCTCTAATTCAATTGCCCTTGCTGGCAAACCATTCTAAAGAGCAAACAATGTCCAGGAAATAAAACAACATTCAAGAAGTCTGTTTTTACAGATGGCTCTGGTGGTTGCTGTTGTCCCAGGGTGTGATGATTTATTGTTTAATCATTTAGGACTGGCAGCTTCTGGAAGGTAATAACATTAAAGGGCATAGGTTAGCTTGTATACCATTGCCAATCACTTTTTACACTGCTAAAACTTTTTGTTAAATGTGTAAATCATTTTGAGCTTGTATATGTCAAGACTTCAGAGCTCCTGTACTACAACTTGAGCAGCAGTTAATAAAATTAATCAGCTGCACCTCCTGGATGGCAAAATTAACGCCCTCTAATTCACTAGGCTCTTGGAGAAAATATATCAAATATGAAATTAAAGATATTCAACAGCTCAAAATGATGTCACATTTCTCTTAAAATCTGAACACAGGCAATTTTGAGAAGAGAAAGTTTGTACTGCAGAGTTTTCAAGAGTCAGTCTGGAACTTTTATGAAGTTTACTGGTGCTTTACTGAGCTGGATGCAGTGAGAAACGTGTAGGCAACCTTGAAAATTGACTGTGAATCTCTTGATGGAGATTAAGGTCACACATAAAATTTAAAGAGAACTGCATTAGTGAGCAAATAAAAAATACAGAAAAAAAAACCACTTTTCATTATCAGTGCAAAAGCAGCCACAGTGTAAGGTTATGGCTAAAAGCATGGGAAATGCCATATCAGACGTACTGATCTCCAACCTCCAATTATGGTACAGGAAATAAGGTCTGATGAAAGTAGTAACTTCTCAATGCACCAAGTCAATAGGAGAAGGTGGAAGAAACACCTTGCCATTGGTAAGGCACACCCAAGGAGAAGTGTGTTAAACCTACATTTATCAAAAATGAGTGAATGACAGAGTTTTATGTTTTTTTTTCTATATAAACAAGCTATCTGAAACTCCCTAGTCACCTCCAAGACTGAAAATATCATTCTGCTTCACAGTTTAAATATGGCTTCTCAACTGTTCCCATGATATAACATCTACACTTGATCATCTTGTGTTTCTGAAGATCTAGTTTTGATCTCATAAAAATGCTGTGACTCATGAGGAAATGAGGCAAAAGCTTTCAGTATGGACTAACTCAGAAAAGACCAGAAGCAGAGCTACAGCCGTAGCACAAAATGTATGAAAATGGATGAGCAATCAGCAAGCATTCAAAGGCATGACTAACTAGCCAGTGGGTATAAATACCTTTGCCAATGACCTCTGACAAAGGTATTTCTACATCTTAACCTTTCCAAAGCAAAATAACAGAATGAAAGTCTCTTATATTCACAAACCTAGGACTGATCACCTCGATGAATTTAATATAGACAAGTTTTGCTGAAGAGTTCTACACTACCTCCCCTCTTGTGTTAACCATAAGGAATACGTTTTCAGAAAAAAGGATTCTAGATCCATTTCTTGGTTACATGAGAAAAAAAAACAGCTAACCAATTTTAAATGACATTACCCAAAATAAACAGTAGCACACAGTCAAGTCTTTGCTTAGCTTATGAAGTTTCTGAGAATACTGATTTCATATGGTGTTGAAATTTTAGAACTGCAGCAGTTTTATAACTGCTGTAATGTTTCCATTTTCACAACACATGACACATTACTGTGTCAGCATCTAATGGAAAGGCCAGTTTGTCAACAGGCAGTGGCCAAAACATATGACTACGTAGAGACACGACTGTATAAATCTCTCTGTACAAAATGTATTGCTTGAACAAATCCGTAAATAGCATAAGTGAAACCAAAATCACTATGCTTAATTAATTGTAAAAAGGGAATGTATGTAAGTCATTTGGGATCAAGAAAGGGGTGAAAACACGCAGCAGAAAAAAAAAATATATTTTTTTGCAACATACACCACCACGTAGAAAAGCAGGCAGCAGTCTGGCTTCCTCAAAGAACCATTTAGGAAAAGGTCATAGTAGTTGTATGCACTTTGGGCATTAAAAATGCTTTCCCTTCTGAAACTATCCCAAGTTGGAGACCCTGAAAATGCTAACAGATCCTAGGACTTGTCTTGCTCTGTTATGTATCATCGTTGCTTCATATAAGCATAATCCATAACCTTGAATTTCATACCACACCATTACATTGTTTCTATCTATTGATCCAGCCCCTCAGGTTCAGCCAATGCTACCTATACTGCATTCAGGATGCAATGCTTTCTCTCTCTGTTTCTCCTTAAACACACAGGTATCGTATATAAACTGCAGAAGTCCCTATGTTTGTATAAAAATACTCCCTGAAAATACAGCCATTTATTCATGTGCAATTTTGTGTTTCAAACAAGAAAATATTCACATGTACTTTGGGTTCCTTTATTTCTTAGCCCATCTTTAACAATGACTTGTGCAAATGTAATTTTTTTTAACTATTCAAGCAATATAAATGAAATGGGCTCAAGCAATGGAAACTCTTCTTTTGTTTAGTTCTCCAGATGACAGAATTGAAACCTGAGAATTGGATGTCATATTAGAATAACCAAAAAGATCAGATAGCTGCATGCTTTTGCTAGAGGCTAACTCTGCCTTTGCAAGCACATATTCTGTGTTCAGAGAAACCTTGAAAAGATGTAAACAGTGGTACTTCTACATTTTTCTTTGAGCTTTTCCCACAATGCAGTGCACATCTACATGAGTGTTATCTATAACACACTTAACTTTCATGGTACATGTAATGAATTAGTGTTTAAGAATATGAGATAATGATTAAATGCTGAAGAAGCAAACTTCTTGAATGACAAAGTGAGGCATCTGTTCCTTTGCTTTCCAGTCTGCTTTTTTTTCTGACAACTTGTAGCATTTTCTCTACTCCATCTGCAGCACCCCAGTTTTCCTTCCTCCCCTGTAATGGTTTCAGCTTGGCGCTTCCTGCGTTCCTGCCTCAGACCACATTTTCATGTGGCTTCCCTGATAAATTACACTTTGGCATTGTTTCTTCTGATTCTGAAAATCTGCCTGTTCCTTTGCTTTTTTTTAAACAAGGACTCTCCATGTGCTCAGGGACCACTGTGAGCTCCTTTAAATTTACTCAGCAAAAGCAGTATTAGCACATCAGTCTGTGTGATCTCTGGAAAAGATATGGTGGAGTAGAGGCAGGCAGAGGTCTGGCCAGGTAGCTTGTCAACCTGATCTAGGGAGCACCTTGCATTTCTTTGACACCAAACTTTTGGTTTAGTATCACAAAGATCACTTGTATTACTGAAGGTTAATTACACACGCTGTTAGAAGCTACAGTACATGCGAGGACATCAAGCTAGCAGATGTAAGGGTAACTGAGCCTTGAATCATTTGAAATGGTAAAGTCCCTCAAGCACCCTGGCAAGTCCTAGTCGAAGGGAACATTCATGTTCACAGCATGTCTGAGTCACATAAAAGCCCCAGTAACTTCATCTTCCTTACAAGCTCTTTTTCCCTGAAGTTTATGTGGCTATTATGCAATTGAAGAATTAGCATAAAATACTTATAAAATCTTCACAGTTCCCAGTAATAACCACAAAATAATGCAACTGAAGGTGATATAAAAAAAAGAAATAGACTGGGAGCTTTTGGAATCAAACTCCATATTTATGACAAATATGTAAACAAACTAAGGGCGAAGAGAAAGGTATATAGCAAAGAAGCAATCAGTATGAATATTTTCAATGCTTACTATGCTCAAACTGGCCCCAGCTTCCTACCAACCCACTTAAGGCTGAATAACAACAAATGGCAGACATTAGACAGAGACAGGTTTCAAAGGGAGACTATGAAATAGAGAGAGAATGATAGGGAACGAGGATGGTGTAGGACAAAAATTCGTGCTCCCAAACCAGCTACATAGGAAAAAAAAATAAAAAAAATAGAAGTGATCATGTTAAAAATGTGAGTGCAGTGGTCAGATGATTAACACAAACATTATGGCCACAGCAACAGTCCCAACAATGATCTCAGGAAGGGACATTACAGAATTGTTCATCCATAAAAATAGTTTGTGAAGACAAAGACAGAACCCCTTTATTTTTACATGGTAAGTTAATCAGAGGTGAGATTTAAACTAGGTAAGGGGGTGAAGACAATGACAGGTGATGCTGTTAAAGCTTATTGGAATATGACTGATAATCTAGATTCTACAATTTAAATTTCTGAAGCTATTTCTTTCTAAGAGGACAAGGTGTTCCAGAAGCAGAATAAATATAGTGTGCCATTCATTAATAACACAGACTTAAACAGATGTCTTATTTCTAATTAACGCATATCCTCTAAGATTATTCACATGTACCCCTCCCCGGGATTGTTTTCAAAGAAGAAAAGGTGAGTGATGTCTCAGATTAAACAGTTTCACACACCATTATCTTAGTTTCTATACTCTCAGGCATACTCACCAGCCCTTCTTAGTTATTCGCCTCTTTATACTCGCAAATCAATCAAAATCAATTAAATTGTTTACAAAATCTTAACCTTGCCACAAAAATATTGAAGAATTGTCACTAAAAAGACATCTTACATAATTTCTTAATAGAAATAAGTTAATAATAACATAAAGCAGATCTTTTCCAATACAAAAACTTGCAATTACAGCTACTTAAAAATTTTCACTGGTAAAGTATTTAAATCAATGCCATGCATTTTTATAAAGGTAATGCCTAAGTTGGAAAGGTTTTAGTAAGTACCTAAAAGCTAATTTAATGGCAGCATTTTAGGACAGGTCCCATTATATATCAAGAAATGGAACTCAGGATTCTCTACCTAGATCATAAATCCAGAGAGCCAATTAAAAGACAAATACTGAATGTCTGGTATAATTTAAACTTTGATGACCTTAAAATACTATACACTGTTAATTGAAAAGATGCTGCAAGGATAAGAGGCTTTGTTATGAGCCTCAGTCCAATACTTCTATTTTAGCTCTCTTTACAGACATCCCTAGTGCAACTATCACTTTGAGATCTGAAAGTAAGTATTTTCTTATGTGGACAGAAGCAAAATCAATTAAAATTGTCCATTTACTCAATGAAAGTTATTTCTTTTTTGCTTACTAATTAGTCGTGTGAAACAGTCTCTACTTACATTTACACAAGGTGAAAGTAAGCTTTGTCTCCCTCAGGCTGGTATTTTCCCATAAGCTGGTAGGAGTTAGAGCTGTAAGCAGGGCCAGTTTAGCAATCTGCAGTCTCAGTGCACTAGATGGTGTAGGCACAAGGTTAGAGTAGCACTGGATCTGGCATATGGAATGTGTAAAATGTATGTTCAGGAGTAGGAGGAAGACTGCCTAGCCTAGTGTGGGATGACACTAGTATGTTAAGTGCTCTTTTGTCATTCCATGACAGCAGTTATGTTCAAGGCACAAGCAGTGAATACCAAGACACTGCTCTCTGCAAAATCCTGCTATGCAGAACCTTGTGGAAGCATGTTTAGAAAGCCTTTGGCTAGCATACTTGCATAATGTAGCATGCCTAAACCCAGGGATTTAAGACCTAACCTGGCTGCATTTTAACAGTTCATGTATAGGAGCAGGGCTTCCATAGAAAAGCATCACCTCCTGAGAAGTTGTTTCCTCCTTTATTTTATGCTGTTGGAATGGATTTACTCTAATGCTACCTTATTAAAAGTACCCTTCTTGGGTTTCTTCATGTTGCTTTAGCTGTCAATTTTCTTCCATCCCATTTATAAATAATGCTTCCTATTTATCCTAAACAGCAACATTCTGCTTTCAAACTTCACAAGCTGTCAATCGCAAACGCTAATATAAGACCCAGTCTCTTAGAGCCTTAAAATACACATAAGAGATAGCTGCAAATTAGCCATAATGCACCTAACAACAGTTCTGCAAAACACTCAAGTGAAAATTAACACTTCAATTGCTAAGAAAGCTTGATAGAAAACCTTGCCTGTTGTGCCCCCACTGCAGCTGCTGCCTCACCACAGACCTTGTGAATTCAGTCACACCATTAATACAGATTGAGGGATAATAAGAGTACCAAATATCTGCATTAACTCTCAGGTAGAACCAGCCATCCACCTGCTACAACAGCAACTGCTTGAAGACTGCTGCTCAGTCATTGTGTATTGGTGTTCAGTGTGTGTGAGGTTTCTGTGCATGATTACCAACATCCCTGATTTTTTTGGCATCTCTGTGTAATTTCTCTGAATATGATCTATGCTACAAGTGCAGCTCTAAACGTCATGTTCATGTCACCTAACTTGGTGGGTCAGAGCACACTGCATGCAAGATGCTGTCTTTCTCTGTTCACTGGAAGAATGCTGAAAGCTGCTAAACTAGCTGCCACAAGAATATAGATTATTGCCACAGATAGACCCTGCTGGGACTACAAAATAAATATTTGGCTGAAGAAAAATAACATTCAGCAGTCAATACTGTAACATAAACCCCTGGAGAATTTAATCCCACTTTGTATTTTTTGAGTAGCTTCGATGAATGGAAAAGGGTTACTTGGCTAAACAAGAATCCACTTCATGAAAGGTTTTGATTAAGTAAGTTTGTAATGACAAAGTCAGACATGGTGATATATATATATTTTAAATTAAAGTACTGGATCAACCACAGAAGTGACTGTTAAGACTTACAGCAATGACGAGGATAAGCTAGAGCATGAAGATTTGTTTTAGTGAGACTGAACATTTCACTGAGGTTTTTTTCCCCATCTTGCTTTAAGCAGTTCATACTCCATGGTCCTATGGCTACCTGGACACAATATACAGCTGCACATGCACAACATCATCACAACAACATACCTGACTAAGCTTTGTTAATACCATGCCTTAGCCCAGGTTCCAGGTGAGTGATAGCCCAGAACAAGCCTCTCAGGCACCAAAAAAAAGCAGTTTCAGGTGTATCAAATGTGTTTGAATACTTTATATATGGAAAAAAAATCTTGGAAAAAAAATCTAAATAAGCAAAACATTTTAGTTTTTCAGCCTCAAGGATCTTGTCCCAAAACTATTTAGTTTGATTTTTGATCACAGGCTCTGAAAGTAGCATTCAGATATTAAGTAGCAAAATAAAACTTAAAAACTACTGGTAAATAAGACACTAAGGCAAGCACAAAGTGATTAAAATGTAAAAACAGTTACAGGAATCAGTTCATTTCCCTTCTCCATCCCACTTGCAATACTGGTCACAAGAAAGGATTGTTTTCATCCCTTGTTTCACTTTGTGCCATAGTGGAAGGTAAGTTAATACTTACAGTATGCACTGAACCACAGTGCTGTATAGACTTGTTTTGACCTTTTCAACGTTCTACATTTTGAAGGACTCACCCTTTCAGCAATGCATCAGGTCCCCCATTTACAACCTCACCAACTGTGGGGAAGCAAGAAAATGTCTGGTGAGAGCTGAAAGAGTCTGTGAAAGTACATTCTGAGAAAAAGAAAATCTACTGAAGAATGAACGTCCAATCCATTCCTGAGAAAAAGATGAAAGAAGAATGGAAAATGTCATAAAACCAATTGATCCTCTTGAGAAAGCCAATAAGGAAAAAAAAATGTATCTTGTCAAACTCCTCTGCTTCTAATTCCCCCAGACCTGGCTTGGGTGCTCCACTAAAACCACCAGAATTTACAGCCTTTTGAAAAATCTACTTGTAAATCAGCCAGGCTTATGATAACTTTCAAGGATTTTAAATTTTTGCTCAAGAAAAGCAAAGTATGACAAAGATCACTCAAATATTCTTGATTTGCACATTTTTTAACAGGACATACTTGAGGTGGGAATGGAAGAAGCATAGTTCCTTTGAGGCGGATTCTGGGGTTGTCATGGTGGCCCTTCCAAAGTACAAAGTGATCACTGGTATGGAAACTAACTGTGGGAAGTAATCCTGCCAGTCAGTACAGGTGCCATTATCACCTGTTACATTTGAAGGCCAATTAATATTTTACAAATAACAGAAAGCAAAAACCACATCCCCTTCAGCCATGTCCCACGTTCTTGCAGACATAGAGCAAAATATCCCTTAGTACAAAGGGAGAGAGTTTCAAGTCATAATTTGGAAGATGATGAAGAGAACAAGTACAGTTCACATCTAGCTAACATTACCTCACATTCAGAAGCAACCAAAGCAGATCAGAACCAACTCTCAACACTACTGAAACCAGCACCAACTATAAGGGAACATACAGGGTATAAGAAAGGTACTTATACATAAAGGCTAGCAACCTATTTCTATTTTATAGGCAGCAGCCTTTGCCACAAGTAGGGGAAGAGCGGGGAATAGTGACCTAATCAATGCATCTCCTTTCCCTGGCAGGTGCCAAGCCAATGGATTACAGAACCATTTTCTCACTGTTTTATGTGTATCTGCGCATTTTATATTCCCTTCTTTGCCTTGGCACATCCTCAAAGCGAAGGCATCCCAATTCCAACCATTTCTTCTCATTATTAGCAGAGCCAACATGTAGTGCCCCCATGCTGAAAAGTGAATTAATCTCTCCAGCTTTAATTTTTGTATCTCTAAACCACTTATTTATACTACTTTCTATTTCTTGAGATTAAAGAGAGATGGTGCTGCAGGGGTGATAGATTCCTGTAAGAAAGAATATGAACTTCTGGCTTGAGATCCCATTTTTGTTTCAAGAAACCAGGGAAATCCTGTTTAAAATCATGATGGAAATATTTTTCCCAAATGAAAGTGAGCCCAAGCAGTAATGTACAAGCAGGTACAGATTTCATTAAAGCAGTTTACAAGCTAATGTAGAAAATATACAACTTTTTTCTTTGCTATACCTATTGGAGTTACAGTTAAAAGCTCATGGAACCCCAGTGCCATTACAGTATATAACTTTATGAAGTCTAAGACTAAAAACCAAGGAGGTGTGAGCTTACTTCATTCTTTTTGTATACTGTTCAGTGCTCAATGGATTAGTATTTTTCTTCCAAGTGGCAATTTCTGTGCAGATACAAAGCAGCCATAAAGGTTTTTGAGATCCCAGGCTATGACCTTCTAAAGTCTGCACAAGTTAAACAAAGTTATGTGGTATGGACTGGCAGTGTGCGCTTGCAGCTCAGAAAGCAATGATATCCTGGGCTGCATCAAAAGGAGCGTGACCAGCAGGTCGAAGGAGGTGATCCTGCCCCTCTACTCTGCTCTTGTGAGACCTCACCTGGAGTATTGTGTGCAGTTCTGGTGTCCTCAACATAAAAAGCACATGGAACTGTTGGAACAAGTCCAGAGAAGGGCCACGAGGATGATCAGGGGACTGGAGCACCTCCCGTATGAAGACAGGCTGAGAAAGTTGGGGCTGTTCAGCCTGGAGAAGAGAAGGCTGTGTGGAGACCTCATAGCAGCCTTCCAGTATCTGAAGGGGGCCTATAGGGATGCTGGAGAGGGACTCTTCATTAGAGACTGTAGTGATAGAACAAGAGGTAACAGGTTAAAACTTTAACAGGGAAAGTTTAGGTTGGATATAAGGAGGAAGTTCTTTCCGGTGAGGGTGCTGAGGCACTGGAATAGGTTGCCCAGGCACGTTGTGAATGCTCCATCCCTAACAGTGTTCAAGACCAGGTTGGACGAGGCCTTGGGTGATACGATTTAGTGTGAGGTGTCCCTGCCCATGCAGGGGGGCTGGAACTAGACGATCTTAAGGTCCTTTCCAACCCTAACTATTCTATGATTCTATTACCACATTACAGCATGGTGACTAAGAGCTATCACTGACTGAAAACGTCCCTCTGAGAGGTGACGCACAACCTGTCCCACCAGAGCAAGGCTTTGGGTCACTAGAAGACAGCACTCAGGGAATAAAAGAATCCTGTATGTGTGTGTGGGAGGACAGGTAAAATCTGTATTACTGGGGCTGAATGAATCAATCAAATATGCATCAGGCAGACACCTAATGAATCCTTATGGTTTGCATCTTGCTGAAGCCACAATTTTATTAATAAATCTCATCTCTTATTACCTGTGATAACTCCCATGTTAGGGGTCATAATTTTCCCATAATCATTTAGCAAAAGGCAGCGATATCCTCTTGCTCACCTTATCTCCACAAAACACATGCATACCCACTGCCCACACCCCGTTACCTTCTCTTCCTACCCTGCTCATTGCTTCAGGGTTAAGGAACACAGCTACATTAAGGAACTGGAGGGGATTTTGTCCACTTTATTAGTTGAGTGCCCTCTACTCTTCCCTCTTTGAGGCAAACAATCTGACATGAAGAGATGCTGATGTTTAGCTCCTTCCTCCAAGCCTGCCTGTTTATTAGAAAATTAGCTAACCCCTCACTAATGCTTTCTGGAACATGCTCACAGTTTTTTCATGAGCATGCTCTTAACATCTAGGCCTGACATGGGGTAAAATACTGAATCAGATCATTCAATCACCTGTATTTGCTGCTGTACCTCGTACCAGTCAAACTCAGCATAAGGGCCAAACTATTCAGCTCATCCCAACAAACCACATCCACAACATGTTCTTAACATTGTTCTGAAGAGTTGTATTTTGTTTTACAGCTTCATGGTCTAGTATTTCTAATATTTAAAATCTAGGCTTCAGTGTATAACAGGGTACCATGCCCACATGGAGTGTTTTCCTCACAAATTGACAAACTGTTCAAAAAGTTCACCCCCGTTTAATTGACACCTCAGCACTTAATTTACACCTTTTAAAAGTCAATTTTATAAAATACTGCCATTCTCACCTTCCCCATCAAAATCTCTTTCACAAATATTTTAGTTAACAATGATCATGCCTGTTTGCATCTTGAATGCAGTCAATTTTCTGTGACAAAAGGTTTAAATAACTCCCACTGCAGTCTTTATTGTTTTCCAGCCTGTCCTGGTTTAAATCCAGTCAGGTAATTCGTTCGCTCACTTCCCCCCCCTTTCTTTCCCTCCCCCTGCTCCCGGAGGGACAGAGAGGAGAATCGAAAAAAATACAACTCCCAGGGGTTGAGATAAGAACAGTTTAGTAACTAAGGTATAACACAAATCACTACTGCTACCACCAGTGATAATAATGATAAAGGAAATAACAAGGGAAGAGAATACAACACCTCACCACCAGCCGACCGATAACTCGCCCCCCTCAGCCCGACCAAGCACCGACCGATACCTCCTCCAACCCTGCCGTCTCCCAGCCCTTCCAGCTAACTCCCAGTTACATCCCGGGCATGCCGTGCTGTGGTATGGAATACCTCTTTGGTCAGTTTGGGTCAGGTGTCCTGTCTCTGCTTCCTCCCGGCTTCCCCTCCTCCCTGGCAGAGCATGAGGCTCACAAAGTCCTTGGCCAAACCAAAACATCATTGTTATCAGCTCTGTTCCCAGGCCAAAAGTCAAAACACTGCACTGCACCAGCTACCAAGAAGGAGAAACATGACTGCTACTGCTGAACCCAGGACACAGCTGACCTCCAGGTCAGTTATACTTTATGCTTTCTTACCCTCCATAGCTTGAGAAACAGAACTCTCAAGCTTTAGTTTCAGAAAACTACTTTGGTTTCATTTTACCCAGATATTTACAACAGCAAGAGCTGTATGTCCTAATGAAAGGCTGTAAGTACAGCAAATCAGAATGGAAAGGGGGAAAAACCCCACACAACTCTCACCAGAGGATCCTCTTCCTGCTTTCTGAAAGAGAGAGTTCCAATTACTTTCTTCTCTCTTCTTGTATTATTACCTGCCTCTTTGCAGCCCTTTCTCTTTAAAACACCCAGCTGAGCCGCTGTTTATGGATTAAGTTCTTTTCAGCTGGGCTTCATGACTTTCTCCTCCTGAGGTAATAATTTCTGTTATCTCCTTTTTGTTACTTATTTGCTCAGTCTGTGACCACCACCATGTCATTATTGTATATATGCATAGATAAGTGGCCAAAAAGATACTCTATTTCACAACATACGTTTACCCTATAGATATTTTTGTCCGTAACAGGTATCTTGCTCTATCATCGTCACATCTCCTGTGTGAGGATGATCCAACTCAGATTATACTGTTTTTCAGTCAATACTGAAATCAGTACAAATGTGACACTATGGCAGAGAGAGCCAAATGGCATATTAAAATGGACTGAATATCAGATTTGTCTAATTCCAGAACTCTGTGATTTAGAAAACCTGTAATGAATATAACATCACAGACTTATAAAGCTCAAAATATCTTGATACCTCCTTAGGTTTCATGCCAGTCCACATAAACTTCATGTTTTCAGTTCACTAAATAAAAGAAAAAAAAAAATGCAACTTTGGAACAGTTAATATAGAACTGATCTGATTAGAAACATCATTCTGCTGGAAGAAATGCACTTTCCATATGCCACAATCTATGTAATAAAAACAAAGCCCTATTCCAACCTCAGGTAAGAGAAGAGTAACAAGGCGCAAGAACTGCCTTTCAACATACCAGACAATACTGTCCCACATGTGCTGCCCCATTTCCACTACTGTTTCTGCAGGCAGACATCTGCCTGCTTCTCCACAGCAAGGGGGACCCTGCTGAGGGAAACTGGAGAGAGAAGAGCATATTTCAACATAAAACTCATCCTGAGCTAGGCATAAAAGAAGAAACTTCAAGGTATGAGCTGTGGAAGAGGTGCGATCTGTCTTGAGCCTATCGCGGCTGGTTTCAGCCAGCTGGGTATCAGATGGCACCAGCTTTCACCACTTGAGCCAATCAGAGAAGGGCATCTATGTACTCCAGCCAATCAGAGGAGCTTGTGGTGCAGTTGCTGAGGTAAGATGGTGGGAGCTGCTGGAGCACATGTAGAGAACGTAAGAAGTGTAAAAGGACATCGGTGGTGGCCGCTCTTGGAAGGAGGTGTGCTGTGCTAGAGGAGGCACTTCTGCCAGGATTGCAAGGGATTCTGTGAATTGCAGTGCATCCCATGTGAAAAGATATGGAATGGACCTCTTCAGGGCTCACCTCTGTGGTGCAAAAAGAGCAGCTGAAACCAAAGTGGTTAACAAATATTTGGAGAATTTATCAGTTCCTAGATGCCCATCACCCACTTCTTTTACAAACACAGCCAACGCATTTTCTATATATTCCCACCTCTTAAAAAAACACCATTCCCATACCTACAACCAAAATTTCAACTGATACTGACTATATTTTTTCCATGTTGGCTATCTTTATTTTTCTGTAGCATTTGGAAAAGAAGTCCCTTTACCTACAACCAAAATTCCCTTACCTGCAACCAGAATTTCAACTGATAGTGACTGTACTTTTTTTTTCCATATTGGCTAATTTTCTGCAACATTTGGAAAGGAAGTCCTACAGCAGATACAGTAATCCTGGTTGAAGAACACATCTGGTTAAGTGGAAATGTAAGTTTCAAAGAGGACTGATTTTAGAAAGAAGAAAAACAGAAAGTCTGAATAATTGTTCTTTTTTTTCTTCTCAAATGTAAATCAATTTATTAATGCAATCTTAAGATACATTTCATTAGATGAGCATTTGTCTTTTTCTGTGGAAAAAATATTAAAATAATTTTCTAATTCCAAAAATGAGTAACAAATCAAGATCACTGCAACCTTCTGCAGTCCACTTCTGTATGCAGATAGAAAAACCAGCAGAATTTGTGATTTCATGGCTACTGTTCATCATATTTATCCTTTGCCCCACCAGAGTAAAAGCAGAAAATGCCAATGAATAACTTTTCAAGTAGTCAGATTCAGGAAAGTTTTTGTACCCTACCACATGCAATTGTCATCATCCTATATGAAGAAAATGGTCAAGGTGAAAAGATAAACAAGAGACTCTAAAGACACATTAAATTTTTTCAGCGTCACTTTCACTAATTCAAGAAGTGCAGTTGACTTTCCATACCAGTCTACTCTTTGTTATCAGTTTTATATCAGACCAGATATGACAGTTGTTCAAAAAGATAAACTGAGATGTCAACATACTTTCCAATTTTGAAATTGTAAAATGTAAATATTTAATGAGCAGATTTAGATATTTGAATTTTACATCTGTGTTTGATTTATTCGCTAATATTGTCAGGATGTTTTTCTTATACTTTTTCTTAGTCACTTTTTTCTTTACAAATTTCTTCAACCTGCCAATTCTAGGACTAACACATTTCATCTGTAAAGTCTCTGTCAGTGGTCAAGAAAATAAATGTCTTCTCTCCCTTCCCTCCCTCATGCTAAGCCATGACATTTTTGTGTATCTCCAGATAAGCAGAACATAATTCAGTAAAACAGCTTTGCAGAATATCCATATTAAGCTTGGAAGAAAATCTTCCTTAGATGCTTGTTTTTCAGGGGGTTGCATAGAGTTCTTTTTCACATTTAAGGCTAGTCTGGATATTGCTTTATAATGCATTGCACTAAGTGTACACTCTTCTTGATATTTCAATTTTGTGCAAAAATCTAGTGGCTAAATTTCAAACATGATGACGTTAATTTTCCAACCTGCTAAATAATCCTAAATTAAACTTGCAATAACTTGCTAAGAGCCAAAAAATGATTTTGCCATTTAAGGTAACCACAAAAAACAGGGCAAACATAGCAAAGTGACTATAATGTGATCTGCTGTTTCAGTCAGTTCATCAGTCTGTTACCTGGTGCCACCATGGTGTAGTTGTGTGTGATGTCCTCAGGTAAGCTGTGGATTCTGGCCATGCCATTCAGGGTCTACTTTGCTTGATTAGCCAGAAGGGTCACGACACATCAGCAGGATGACATGCAAAGTTAAGGTTTAATTTTAATCTTTGCAGACTAAAATATGAGCTGGTATGTGTTGGAATACCACAACTTGTGATATGCACAGCTGCAATAAAACAGAAATCACCAAATCTAACAAAGGAAAAATAGAAGGGAATCTTGTCATTTTTATTTTAGCATTAGCACAAATAAATGACACCTTTCTCAAGGACAGATTACCAGCTCAGCACCAAATCTTCCAGGCTTACAGTAGTTATTTAAAGAAGCTTCATGTACATTAAAACAGAACTGTTATCTTAAAAAATTAGGTTATGCATATTTTTAACAGTTGGAACTCCTGGAAAGAAGATGTATGTTTGATATTCTAATCAGTTTGTTAACGGAAGCTATCTAATCAAAACTTATTTGCTTAACTAGACAAAATATTTAACAAACTAGCTGCTTACAACATCTGCTAAAGAAGTGACACAATATCCTTTTGAACTAAAACACACACACAAAAAAAGACCTATGGAAGCAGACTCACCATCAATTACAGTATAAAAATGACTTCAGAAAGAATTTATTCTGATCTCCAGCAGTATCTTTTATATAATCTTCTTTGTAAAAATTTAAACATATTTTAAGTAGCACATCAGCAGATCCTACTTCCAACTCAACTCACAAGACAGACAAATACCTTTGGTGGCAGACTAAGAGCTGAAAAACTTCAGCATTTACTGACTTGGATGCGCATACACATGAAGAACACTTTTATGGGACATAGAGTTTTTTAATACATGACAGGACACATAACAACCCAGATCCTAGACTACAAAGCACTGACAACTAGAGACAATGCACTGAAAAATACTTCTGGCACAAAGCACATTTTTTGCCCTACCTATTAACACTGAGGAGAGATTTTAGGCACACAGGATTTTGACAGAAGTATTCCTAAAAACCATTGCCCAAATGTCTACATCCATATTCAGTTTCAATTTATCATGGGGTGAAATCCTGGCACTGAAAGGTCAATAGAACAACTACCTTTGGCTTCTGTAGTAACAAAGTTTCCCTCTACATCATTAATCTAGAATGTAATTCCTTATCATTATAATTCAGAACAACCCGTCAAGAAATGGGAACAAATCCTGAAACAGTTTTTATAAACTATGTTATTTCCATGTTCTTCATTGCAGCAACAAGTTATGAATCCACATTATAACAACATAATACATACAAACTGGAGGAGAAAAAAAAAAAGAGAAAAGGGACAAGAAGCTTCACATTTGATGCTTTTCACTATTATGCAAGTGCTCAAGATCAAATGGTTAGCAACATTCAGAAAGCAGCTATTTGTGAAGTTTGTAGAATTACATGGGGAAAAGAAATGACAAAAAAAAAAACAAAAACCCTCTCAAATCTTTAGATGTACACGGTTTCTTTTTTTCTGAAGTAAGTAATGAACAATGTAAATAAAGAATGTTTATACTGCATTTCAAAGACATTTAGTGTGACACAATGCAGAGTCCCACTCCAAACAGGCAACAAAATGCGGTGAGAACACTTCTTTCAGAGTTTTTGGAACTATTAGAGAATAAATTATCATCATCCACATCAAACAGATAGTTTATCATAGACTGTAAGGCCCATTGTCATCAACAGGAATCACCATGAGACTTTACATAGCTTGGTTGTTGTCTCTGTTATTATCAGTGACTTGGGTTGGGGGTCAGAAAAACAAAATAGTGACAAAATTTGAGGTTAACACAAACAGTAGTGGAACAGCTAATATCAGTGGATGACTCACTGACAGAGTGTCCTGGATGACTTGGCAAGCTGAGGACAAGGAAACAGCATGCTTTATAGCATAGGCAATTATTAAGTCAAACAAAGATCAAAACCCCCGATGCCTGACTTCCAAAATGAAGGATTCTATCTGGAGAAGCAAGAGTTTTGAAAACAGTTTGAGAAGAATGTTGTTAGAGCACAGGACTGCTGTATTTATTTTTAGGTGATAGCCAATCCAAAAATTAAAAGAAATTTTGATCAGGTGGATGCATAATATTAACTAACCCCTAATAGTCTACCTTTAGATTCTTTATTTTTTGTGTTTGGTTTTTCAAATGTTAAGTCAATCTCAAAATACGAATGAACTTTTTTAAAAATCCCCACCATTACACCTCATCCTGTCACTTCTTTTTCATCTGAACTATTCACTAAAATTATCCTGGATTTGCAAATAGTTTTAGTGCCTTAAAGTTTCTTTGTTCAATTAATAAAGTATTCAGACAGAAAATACTGGTGTCTACTATTATTTCACTTAATTTATCAAAGGGAAGGTGAGCATATGGGAACCAAAATACGGGTCTAAGATGTGGAAAAGAGCCTTGAGAATTGGCTCTTGAGTATAGAGGAGAAGCTGATGCACTCTCATAAAAATGTCAGGGAAGAGCAGACAACAACATTAATGTAATAGAATTGCAGAGAACAGCTTTCATTCCTCCACAGCACACATCTGTTTAAGAATATATAGCAATCACTTCACTTGTACTTGAAGTCACCAAGACAAAAGCTGTGGGTGACTTGAGATCTCTCTCTGCTTGTTACTCTATTTTGTTCTTTGCTGTGCTCTTCAGTTTTTCTGTGTCCCATTTCCTTTATGAACAGAAGCATTCTTTTCTTCTCATTCCCTATTGCTTCAAGGATATGCTTAAAAAAGGATTCAGTACTGAGTCTATTACTTGATTATTATACTTTATGTTCCCTATAGAAGTGTCTTGTATTTGTAGTATACAGTTCCTTCCTTAAGTTGCTCCATACTGCTCCTCTTTTATTGCAAAGTTGATTTCCTCCTCTCTTCTTTCCTGAAACCACTTTTCGCAACTTTTGGTCTTCTTCCCTGCTCATCACCCCTTCCTTTCTAAATGCTCCTGCTCTTTGCAGGAAGGAGTGACGCAAGTCCCCAGACTGAACTAGGATCTTTCTTTTTGTCTCTTCTTCCAGATTGCCTGACCTTTAGTTGTTTCCAGCCATACTCCATCTTCACCTTTACTATCTGCTCCCCAGAGAGTGAGAAAGCAAAACTGAAAGGTATCATTTGAGGGCCACAAAGGTGGTCAGAGGGCTGGAGCACCTCCCCTGTGAATAAAGGCTGAGAGAGATGGGATTGTTCAGCCTGGAGAAGGTTCCAGGGAGACCTTAAATAACCCTTCTAATACCTAAAAGGGGTTTACAAGAAAGCTGGAGAGGGATTTTTTTTTCAAGAGCATGTAGCAATAAAACAAGGGGGAATGTCTTGAAACCGAAAGATGGTAGATTTAGATTAGATATCAGAAATAGATTCTTTATTGTGAGGGTGGTGAAGCACTGGAACAGGTTGCCCAGAGAACCTGTGGATGTTGCATCCCTGGAAGTGTTCAAGGCCAGGTTAGATAGGGCTTTGAACAACCTGGTCTAGTGGAAGGTGTCCCTGCCCATGGCAGGGGGGTTGGAACTCGAAGATCTTTAAGGTCCCGTCCAACGTTAACCATTCTGTGATTCTATGAATCTATGATTCTGAATGACTTCATAGTCAAGGGTGTGTTTTGATATACCTGAGAGATGAGTTTCAGAGGTGCTGACAGCCCTTTCATTCACCTAAGCAAGCAAACAAACTCTTGATAGTACAAAAATAGAAAAGTGGAAGAAAATTATGATTTATTTTTAAGAGTGAAACACAATTACTCATGTATGAAATATAGCTGTAGTAATATGTTTTTTTCTCATATGTTTATGAACTGCACTTGTTCATGGCAAAAGAAATATATTACCTAGGCACCTAAGCAAAAAATGAGGCATTCTAAGCATCAGTCCCAGCTTCTTACTTAGGGGCTACCAGCATAACAACAGGAACAGAGGACATAATCTGTTTGCAGACGAAGCCAATTTCTTTCTTCACAGCCACTTCACCTGAGTCAGCAGACACAAAGGCTTTTCACAAGTGCCTCCTTCAGCTCCCTACATATCTTTCCTTGAAGACTATTGTCACTGGGCTAGGTATTTCCAAGGACAAAGTAAAAGCAGGTGGTATTTTGAACAGCAAAGCTGTCGTGGAGAACTTGCTAGAGAAGACGTGAGTCAGACTGAGGCAAATCTTATTAGAAGACAAAACAATTTAAGAAAGCTACATTCCAGCCATAGAACATAATTACAGAAGAATGAGAAAAAAGCTAAATTTTGGAATCTAGAGTATGTATAGCAATTTGTAAGCTCCATTCCAATGCTACTTCAGAAAACGAGGGTCAGAGGCATGATGTTGCCACACCTATGGCAAATAAAGTGTTTCTGTCACAAGCCATAAACACCACAATCTGAATAAAAATAAACAGTTTCAATTTATTTCTGTTTAGTAATTGATACTCTGTTTTAACATCCAGAGGCTTTAATCAAGATGGAATATACCTGCATTAGGTACGTACAAACACACAGAGTGTCTAACCCACAATACTTAAAAAGCTGAAACAGTCAAAATGGATGGAACAATGAAAATTTGAACTCTTTGGTGGTTTTGTTAGTTGAAGAGTAGAAACCACAGGACTGACAGACAAAACCTGTTAAGTAAGACACTACATTTCGCCACAGCATATTTGCACATAGTTGAAAACAACTGAATCTAGTTTTCAGATGGTGGTAGAACCATACAAAAAGACTTCAAAGCTATCTGCTCACACTGAGCTATTTTCAATGATTACTACTCAGTCATGTTTTTGGAAACCCAAAGCTCATCTGAAGCATTAGCCCCCCCTCCTCCTACAAGGAGAGTTACAAACAAAAAAATCCCCTAGTTTGAAATTAGCACACCTCCTGGAAAAGTCCCAAAACTACTAAATTGGAAAAAATCAACTAAAGGTCACCTCAGATTCTCACAGGAAATGGTAGGTGAGCTTAATAGGCTTTGTTTATGATTTCTTTATGAATTTAGACTGATGTTTTAAATTTTTATTTACAAGAAATACTGAGAAGTCAGATAGGTAGGTAATAAGAATTCACAGCTAGAAAGTATTCATTTTTCAATTCATTTAGTAGTGTGTCTCAAATCTCTTCAAATTGTTATGACTTGCCCATTGCTGACATACAGCTCTGTCATTTGAAAGTCCTGCTGGTAGCACAAGATGTCCAATAAAAAGACCGTCAATACAAAATCTGCAAGAAAAGCTTTGGGCATTTTCTGCATATCATAAATGTGTTTGAAATGCTCCCTGGAAGGTCTGACTTATTGATCATTACATTGAAAGCACTCTGATCCGAAACATTATAAAATATCAAATTAGGTGCATTTGCCATTAAAAATGAGCCATCATCAACACTTTAGTACTGGAGAATCTGTAGCATCACAGAGTTGTAGGGTTTAGAGTGACTTTGCTACATCAATTCATTTTTCTACCCGGGATCAGCTATCCTGCATCTTTTCTGACTTATGTTCTGCAAGATCAACAGCATCCCTTGAGAATCTAATCCTAGATAAATTCATTTAACATTGAATGCAGTATTTAATTTTCCTCACCATGAAAACACCACACTTTCTTCAGGACTCCAGTTTCTAGACAGAAATGCTTGCTAGTTTGGGTGTGTTGGTTTGTTTGTTTGTTTTTCCCAGTTGAAATAGATAACCAGCTACCATTTATCTTCCTTCATATTACCGGGGACTTGACACAGATTGTGACTTGTTATTTTAAGGTAAACTGCAAAAGCATGGGTCCTTCCTTTTCACTGTGTAGCATAGTTCAGTCTTGCCAGGAGGTACAACCTTAGATACAAGAATTTGATATAATATCGCCAAAGAAATCTAACTTCTAATGTATGCAGATATAATATCACCTAGATCCAAACATATGAACTAGATCTGGCTTCAGAAACTTGTCTGAAAGTCCATCAACGTTTGTCATCTGCATGTTTATTAGAAATGCCATTGTGCTTTATTCAAAAAAGATTAATACAGATTGTATAAAGCATTAAGAAGAGATCTGTTAAAGGGATGTCATGCGTCAGTCATATAGTTAATAACAGCATAAATATACTGCTTCAGCACCATTACTTTCATAATCTAAACTTGCAATCACTTGAAAACTTACCCCAAATTTGTGAGACAATATTTTTTTCCCAAAGAAACTTTTGATTGGCATTAATTATGCTCTCCTGCTGTTTCAAAGGAGAAGTTCAACATTAATATATTCGTACTTTCTATTTTGGATATCCGTTTCAGCCAATCTCACAGCAGTGATCTGAAGCCCTACTATGCCAGTGAAGTTCTGGACGCAAAAACAAAGTTCATTGTGTGTAAACGACAATACCCACTTAGATTTAACAGTAGGGGCCTAGTGATCACAATGACATTATCTAAATACATTCTGTAGATTCATTCTTGCAGGTTTCCCTAACCAATGCACAAAAATCTTTTAAAATATACCTATTTGACAAAAGATACTGTTAAATTTACTGTCCCACGAACTCTTCTACAGGCAAATCATAAGGAATTTGCTATTATTGTTCCTCTATGAAGTTAAGTGTAATAGCTGAAAAAGAGGTCTCTGATAGATACTGCTGCCGTAACATCTCAATAGATCAACATTTTGCTATTAACTACCACAAATCCTTTTACTTTACAGCACAGCTGCTGCAGACACTTGGGAGTGTTATGAGGCACTGATTCAGCTTTCAGCTGTCTGATATTGGCCTGGGGCAGGCCAACAATCTGCCCCAGGATAACAATACCTTTTCCTCATGAAAAGAAAACACCTGGTAATACTTACCAAGTTACTTAAACTACTAAAGACAATCTGAAGGAGCCTTTAAAAATGGTTCAAGTTCTGCAATTTTGATAGAATTTATCTTTTAACTGGATAACTAGAAAAGCAATAATTTCAAATTACTCTACCTTGACACAGGCCCAGGGGTGGATTTGCTGAGGTCAGGGGAGAGGGGAAAGGGTGAAGGAACAATGGAGGAACAACAGGGCCCAGGGAGTAGTAGCTCTTCTGTGATTATTACTGGTGCTACCTTGTGCCTACCCAGATGCAGAGCCCAGGAACAGACATGCCACTCAATGCCTGCCCCAGCAGGACCGCAGAATATATTTCCAGCACACTGGCCAGCAAACTGCCCCCTACATAAGGAAGAACAAACGTCCCTGAAGCAGCCCAGAGGGAAATTTAGACAAGGCCTGAAAAGTACCTAAAGAAACTATATTAAGAAAAAAAAAAAAGTAGTAAACAGTCTGTTTGAATCCACAATTAGTCCCTTGTGGCATCTATTAAAGCAAGAAAAGCACAAGAGAAAAATAGATGAACTGTACTGCAGAGTACTGCATATAGGCTTACATTCAAAAAGGGAAACATCCTGAAAGGGCAAAAAAGTCTGCCTTTGCAAAGGGTAAGATTTAGGATGTTTTATTTCTGATTATGTTCTCTCCTTTTGCTTTTAGGAAAAGCCTTTTATTATGTATATGAACTTGAGAGTTTTGCAATACTTGATGTATATGTAGAAGCACTTTGTGCTCCTGATCACTAAAAGCACCATTATTCTCTTGACTGAACAACTTCTATGATTCCTCCTGAGCTTCTAAAAACTTTTGATCTCTTACCTATGGTTGAAGAAAAAGTCAGGTACTTTACAGTAGCATGTGTCCAACCACCTCTTCCTTCAGTCATATTCTTCTCAAATTCATCACATCACTGCTATTCTTTCACCAGCCACTTCCATTTTCTTTTTGTCCTCATCAACACGCATTGCTACATACTAATCTTCCTCTTCCTGAATATGCAAGAAAACTCTGGGGTTTTTTATACCCTTGTCAAAGACTATCACAGTGGTCAGTGGATGCTGGGCTTTAGTTAATTCCATAATATAATTAGACTGAACTGTAATACAACAGAGCAGAGCTTATTCATTAACCTTACAATACCCTAGACAAGTAAAAAAATCTGAAATCAATACTAATGGTGGAAAAGCTTTGTGTAGAATACAAAAAATATCAGTGTATGCCAATACTTTTCAATCCACCCATACAAAAGAGAGGCAAAATGTTAGATGTATCTAATACTCATGTGTGGCCAGGCAGTTGATACTTAATAAAGGAAAACATTTCTACAGCTACTTTATTAAAATGCAGATGTTAAACAATTCCCTGCAGCAGAGACTAGAATTTTGTTAGAGTCCTTGTTATAGTCTCTGTTTCCAACATACATGTGATGGTATATATAAAAGGCCAGTTGCATACAAGTTGTACCAATGACTTGAGTGTAGGTGTATTTGGGTTGTATTCTATTCAGCAGATCAAAATTATGAAAAATATCTTCAGTGACATTCTTTCCATCAAGTCTGACAAACATTACCTAGAGGAATTAGTTACAGGCTGCTCCACTGCTACCAGTGGAGCAGCCACTTACAGCTAGTTATCAGTGATTCGTATCTTGATTAAAACTACATTATTTTAATAACCAGAAAAAAGAGCAGACGTCACTACAATAAGGAGTGGGATTAGAATTCAATATCTTGAGAAACAGTCCAAAAATTAAGTTAAAAAAGAACTGCAAAATTCTATACCTGAAAAAGAATAATTGTAGGACCAGCCCTCAGGAATCCCTGACACAGGAAACTAGGGATAAGATCTGGAGAAAGGAAGTCTTTCCCTTGGTTGAGGAGGGTGGGTTAGAGATCGTTTAGAAAAACTTGACAACCACAAGTCCTTGGGCCCTGACAGAATGGACCCATGAGTGCTGAGAGAGCTGATGGACATCACTGCTAGACCACTCTCAATCATCTTTGAAAGGTCATGGCAATCAGGAGAGGTGTCTGAGGACTGGAAGAAAGCAAATGTCACCTGAGCCTTCAAAATGGGCAAGAATCATAGGGTCATAGAATGGTTAGTCTTGGAAAGGACCCAACCCAAGGATCATCTAGTTCCAACCCCCCTGCCATGGTCAGGAATGCCTCACACTAGACCATGTTGCCCAAAGCTCTGTCTAACCTGGCCTTGAGCACTGCCAGGGATCGAGCATTTATCACTTCTTTGGGCAACCTCTTCCAGTGCCTCATCACCCTCACAGTAAAGAACTTTTTCCTTATATCTAACCTAACCTTCCCCGTTTAAGTTTAAACCTGTTATCCATGTCCTATTGTTACAGTCTGATGAAGAATCTCTCTCCAGCATCCTTGTAGGCCCCCTTCAGATAGTGGAAGGTCTCCATGCAGCCTTCTCTTCTCCAGGCTAAAAAGCCCAGATTTTCTCAGCCTGTCTAGGAAATACAAGGCAGACAGCCTCACCTCAGTCCCTGCA
Organism: Pezoporus occidentalis; assembly: GCF_034315485.1. NCBI lineage: Eukaryota > Metazoa > Chordata > Aves > Psittaciformes > Psittacidae > Pezoporus > Pezoporus occidentalis. Next base: position 8,052,353 of record NW_026915877.1, read on the forward strand.
AAGACAATAGAACAACTCATCCTGGTGGCCATCTCTAAGCATATGGAAGACAAGAAGGTGATCAGGAGTAGTCAGCATAGATTCACCAAAGGGAAATCATGCTTACTTAAACAACCTGATTGCCTTCTACAATGGGACAACTGCCTGGATAGATGTGAGGGGAGAGCAGTGGATGTTGTTTACCCGGGTTTCATCAAGGGTTTCAGCACTGTCTCATATGACATCCTCATAGGGAAGCTCAGGAAGCATGGGCTGGATGAGTGGATGATGGTGAGATGGAACGACAACAGGCTGAATGGCAGGTCTCAGAGGGTTGTGGCCAGTGGTGCAGAGTCTAGTTGGAAACCTGTAGCTAGTGCTGTCTTCCAAGGGTCAATACTGGGTCCAGTATTGCTTAATTTATTCATTAGTGACTTCGATGAAGGGAGAGAGTGCTTTCTCAGCAAGTTTGCTGATGGTACAAGTGATGGGAAGGGTGGCTGATAGTCCAGAGTTATTCTGTTATTCAGAAGGATCTAGACGGGCTGAAGAGATGGGCAGAGAGGACCCCTCTGAAATTAAATAAAGGCTGAGTAGATCTGGTGTGGAGGTGATTAGAAAACATTTTATTTTGGGGTACTTCTTTTCTACAACTGCATGGAACTGTACATCAGAAAGGGTGCAAAGGAAAGGTGTTTGCATGACAAGAAATCTGACAAATATCTAAGCTTCCAGAATCCACAGCAACATAGGTATTTTTCATTTTAATAGTTTTCATTTTCCATATTTTTCCACCTTTACAGGGCAACTTTACCCAGCTCAGTCTAGAAATTACACAAGACTAAAGATAATTCACATTAGTGTCTATACTTTTTCAACACTGTCTCTGTAGTTCTGGTTTCCAAAGATGTAGTAAATTTTCAGAGGACTACTTAGAAAAAAATACAGTATTTGCTAATATAATGTAATAGCAAGGGTGCATTCTTACGCTTATACATCGAATCATGAAAAAGCTATATATGGCATCCAAGAGAACTGAATAAAATAAGTTTCTTGCTTTGGCGTATTTTTGGTGTGAAAAGAAGGAAAAGGTTTCTTTACAGGGAATCATTTGAAGTCAGGAGGTACCCACCATCAAGAACTCAATCCTGCTATCCCCGCATTCAAAGTGCCTATTTTGAATCTTCCATTCACCTTTGAAATTCCTATATCAGAGCAAAGTTTGTATCTTAAAAGGTGTTCTTCAATTATTCTGAAACTTAGTTAAGAGAATCATCTTCTCCTTCCATCCGCTCAGCACAGAGACTGACAATACAGTGGCACAGCAGGAGTTTAAGGGTTGCTGAAACAAAATTACTGTTCTAATGATGATTACTTTGCTGTTATGTCTGTTAACAAAATGAACGTTTGGAGAGGCCGATGATCCTTGAAATTTGTTGTTTCACTGTTATCACAGTTGCCAGAATGATTTCCAAGTGTGGGGTCATTTTTCACTATTGCTCATATACAAAACATATGTGAAGTTAAATCTTCAAGAAAAAAGTCAGTTAGGAAATTCAATACAATGTCTTGGTTGAGAGAAGAGATAGAAAGACATGGATATTCATAATCAAGTGTTTCTCAAAACTCTCACCTTCAAAAGAAAAACAATCTTAAAGTACTGTTCTAAGACTTCAAGTACTGGAACTAAGTTAAAAACAAAAATATTAAATGTTATACTACATGGCAAAGCGATAACACTCAGCTTGTTTACTAGGAGGATGCCATCAACCTCTGGGATAGGGCTTCAGCCTGCTCTGGCTGCCCATCACATTCTGCCTCACAACTCCATGGGGCCTCCTTCCCCCAGAAGTCATACTCTGCTCCCCATTATTTTCCTCCTATAGCATTGATACTCCAAGCTACACATCTGCACATCCAAAGCCTTGCTACACATTTTTGCTGGTGATGGCAGTGCCTGAATGTGGCATTCACAACTACTGTTCGTTGCGGCCACCACCCTGATTTTACTTATTCTGCTTATACTCAAACTTTTTGTTTTTAATAGTCAAGGTGTTTTTTTTCTTTTTCTTAGCCTCAGGAGAAGTCCCATGTGGGGCCTTTATGGTGCCATACGACATGTAAACATGGCTGTGGTAACCTCAGCAACTGCATGGCATGAACTTGGCATAGCAGTGAACTGCCTTTTTGCATATTTTGGCAAAGCATCGACAATTTGAGTGAACTGAATATTCTTTCTGAGACTGTTGTGCAGTTTACTGCTCTATTTATTGATATAACAGGTTAAGGGGATAAAACAGAAGACCCTGTTATATGAGAAGCATTTGTGCCAGGGAAAAGTAAGAGAAAGAAGAGACAGAAAAGAACAAAATGAGTTACAGGTAAAGGGCCAGAGATTCTTGTGTAGATTACCACATGGAGGAAACCTTGGGCTGATTAAACAGCTGCCTTTTTTGCCTGGGTGCCTATGCAGTTGGGAAAGGAAGTGTGCGGGGACAAATTTCTGCTTAATCCTGAAAAGGTGTCTTTGCCCATCATTGAAATAATGTTTATCGACATATTCTGAAGGCAACTCCTCTAAGCAGAGGTGGGCATTAAACAAGTTAGTGGGTGATCAGATGTAGCCAGAGCAGTAGATTTTTCCACACGTGAAAGGGCTGGACCATACCTGTATTAGACACTGATGGCAAGCTCTGAATGACGGGGCAGTACTAATGCTGGGCTACCAGGCTGTTCTGGATCTAGACTCCAGGGGAAGAGGAAACAAATAGCATGCTGGTATGAGCACAGTCTTACCTGGAAGCTGGGAAAGACTTTGCTCTTGTACCTAAACACTGAGAATGAGATTATAGGCTGTTTTTTCAAGTTGTCCTCTTTTCAGATATATGTGAGAAAGGCCACAGGACTGCCTGACACGTCTGATATGAGATGGCTGCTATTCTAGAACCTGTGGAGCTGTTGCTTTTGCCCTGAAGTACTCTTTTATTTCTGCCTAGGCATCCAAATGGTGCATATGACATTGCAGGAGTGTGGCATTCACCTTTCAGCACCTGTAATGGGCTGCTTATCTCCCTCAAGGCAGTGTCTCAGGCAAGCAGTATGGAGAAAGATGAAGCACTGGTTTTGCCTCTTGGCAGAAAGTGGATTGTGCCTCTGTCTTCAGCATGGAACTGTATGGGGAATTCCTTACCATACACACTGTAAGTAGGCTGTTGCATGTGCTTTTTCACAGACAAGGCCTGCAGAAGGGGCAAAGGTCTTAGCAGGAGGGAGTAACAGTAGACAACACTGAAATGAATGTCTGTGTGCAAGCAAGGAAGAAGGTATGATGGAGTTAGAACCTCTGACAGTCATAAGGTTGCCTAAACATGAGCTGGACTGAAATACAAAAGAAGCTAAAAGGAAAGAACTTGCCTGATAAAGTCTTGTTTGTGTATTTTCAAGGGTTTTCAGTATAACCTGAAGGAGGAGGGACTATCCTCACAAGTGAACTGCTATTTAATTAGAGATGACAAACACTCTTCATTAGTGTTCTAACGAAGAGAGACATCTTCCAACACTGCCTGTACACTTGACATTTCCCATGGTACTTCATGCTGACAGGCCACAGACTAGCTATGTTTTGCAGAGCAAACATCAATAGAGTTTATCACCTACCAAGAGCTGTCATGCACCCGTACTAGATTCAAAATTCTCATTTCTGGCCTCAATGAGAAATAAGCTTCTAAAAAATTGTACCTTGTTGAATCTTTAAGAGCAGATATAAATTAAAGTTATATACACAACTTATAATTGCAAACACAAAAAAGGAAAGTGTAAAAAACCTTAATGCTGACATAATTGAAGGCAAAAATGAAGATTGTGATGACTGGAAGGAAATACTTACACACAGAACAGAGGTAGCAATGTATTCCTTGAATCTTGAAGCATATCACATGGCAAGGATATTCCAAACAATCTTAATAATGTACATATGATGGCAGATAAAGGAAATTTTCCAGAATGTAATGGAAGCTCTCGCTGTAAAACAATGTGTCCGCAGTGAGATACTTTTAGATTTTTTTTCTGAAACCAGAAGATAATTAATATATTATTGTGAAAGATACAAGGTACACTTCAAAACCAGCTTCTTCTTCTCATTGCCTACATTAGCTGACTTCCTGGAGTGCTCCATTTCTCTTTAAGTGTACTCTTAGAGAATCCCATTGAAGATTAAGAGCCCTCAAGACCATCCTTTTACCTTCTTACCCTGCTGCCTGTTTTAGGCATCTGTAGCAGAGTCACATACTTGAACTAAAATACCACCTCTCTGCTCCTCTTGCTTTGCAGACTTTACTCTTCTCGGCATTCAGATGTCTGCTCATTTCTGATGCAGTACATCGCTAAGACTTTTGTGATTCAGAAGTGCACATTTTAAAAAAAATTCTACAATTACATAATTCAACAAACAAATAAACCAATATAGGAATTAAGATCATAAATGGTGTGTAAAACATCACAAGATGCAAATTCCAAGCTTGAAACTCCTAGTGGGTGACCCCAAGTCTTGGAATATTAGGCCATAACATCCTGGAAACAGTGGTGTAGCCAAGCACATGGATCAGCTGCCTGCTCTCTGATTTATATCCCACATACATCTTCTCCCCCTGCTGTGCCCTTTTCCCCATCTCTTCCACCTGTGCCATTGATGGTTTCTTCTCATTACTTTTAGCCACTTCTGGAACTTACTTACCTCTTCTCTTCTTTCCTTTACTTACTGTTGTTGTGTCTAAGAGCACACAAAGAACAGGGAAGAAAAAATAGTGAAATGGGAAGAAGAGGCAGAGACAGGTAACAAAATGATGAGTGGAAGAAAAACACCTGGTTAATTCTGTCTTGATAAAGTAACAGAACCAGAAGCAAGGCTTCCTTTACGCACTTCTGTCACAGTCCTTCAAGACTGTCAGCCCTGCAGAAGAGAATACAGCATCAGCTACTCAACTACAGGAGGCCCTATATTTTTGCTGCCTATTTGGAACATTATTTATTGCTCTGGACTAAAAGGAACCATTACACTATCTAATCCCTGACTGCAGAAATATACACAAGTACTCAGCTCAAGGCTGGGCTATATGAAGATTGACTCAGTAGAAGAGCATGTAATTTTTCGGGCTTTGACTGTTACAATTACAGTACTGATTGGATATTCATCTTAATTCACCTTTATCATTGCTTAAAAAAAATGTAGAGTACCAGACAGTGACATTGTTATTGACCTCGGGAATACTGTTGAGGTTGCCAAAAGGCAAAAGAAGTCACACTAGCCTACAACTGCTTTGTCAGAAAACCTAACTTGATACTCATGTTTCTTTTCAAGATTTTGATTTTCCATGCTAACATGGAAGAATTAGCATGGCTGGCACAACACAACCAGAGAAGCTACAATCAACTTTCTGTATTTCCAGGTGAATATTCCTGTTAACTTCTACCACCTTGAAATAAATGTAACTTCCTGCTGTGTGAGAGAACTTTACCTCTAAGGAATGTTGCTTTTATTGGAAGCGCTAAGAGAAAAAAAGTTCTCTCATGTGTCAGAGAGTGCAGATTAGACTTGTTGCCTTTAGATTAAACCTCTCCTAATTAACCTTCCAATTAACCTCACATCACTCCTTTGAACAAGTCTGTAAACAAAATGATACTACCTTCACTTTTATCAAAGACAGCTTTTGCTAGATGGAATTATGATATACGACCATAGCCTACAGTGAATTATATTAGCAAGAGTTTTAAGCTCTGCCATTAGTCACCAGAAGGAACAGAGAAGGCACAGCTGCTATGACAAGCACAAAAAGCGAAGCATGAAATTTTGTGATTAAAGTTTTCTTTTGCAATGAAGCAAACTCTGAGATGCAGGATCACTTGAAAATACTGGTTTTGTTTGCCAGGTTTAAAGAAAACATGAGTTGAAAACTGTACCATTGAGAAATTAAGGAAACAACACCAAACCTAAGTATCCATAAGACAAGGATCAAGGGATCTGTAGCAATCAAGAAATGCTCCCAATGAAATCTTCCTCTCACTTGTGTGAGGACAAACAGTTCTACTCTAGTGGATTTTTTGCATGATTCCTATTATGCTGAAATCCCATTTTGTCCTGTCTCCCTCCTTACCCAGAATAGAGCCTATCTTTTTGCCATCAAATACTGTTTTTTCATGTGTGAAAAGTTCTTTCAGTTAGAGACAATGTTCTGCTGAATGTGCAGGTGGTTTTTATTTCCACAGTTCAATATTGGCCAGTCCTCAGACCATGTAATTCATGACACTTCGTTCAAACCATTTAATGGCTTCCTGCTATATTATCTGCTTCTGAAGTAAAATTTTTTGTAAGACTAAGCTACCATCAAAAATAGAATGACTACCACACTCCCACTCCCAATAAAACAAGTAATGCTCTAGTATCCGAATGTAAAATATGGTAGAAATTTAAAACATAAGGAAGTATTGTTTGTTCTCATGAATCATAGAATAGTTAGGGTTGGAAATGACCTTAAAATCCTCTAGTTCCAAACCCCTGCCATGGGCAGGGTTGCCTCACACTAGACCATGTTACCCAAAACTCCACTGAACCTGGACTTGAACACTGCCAGGGATGGAGCATTCACCACTTCTACGAGCAATGTGTTCCAGTGCCTCACCACCTTCACAGTAAAGAACTTCATAAACTTCCCTGAACACATTATCACTTGTTCTATCACTACAGTCCCTGAAGAAGAGTCCCTCTCCAGCATCCTTGTAGGCCCCCTTCATATACTGGGAGACTGCTATGAGGTCTTCATGCAGCCTTCTGTTCTCCAGGATGAGCAGCCCCAACTTTCTCAGCCTGTCTTCATACAGGAGGTGCTCCAACTCCTTGATCATTCTCATGGCCCTCCTCTGAACTTGCTCCATGTCCTTCTTTCATTGAGGACACCAGAACTGCACACAGTACTCCAAGTGGGGTCTCACGAGAGCAGAGTAGAGGGGCAGGATCACCTCCTTCCACCTGCTGGTCACACTCCTTCTAGTGCAGCCCAGGATACGGTTGGCTTTCTGGGCTGTGAGCACACACTACCAGCTCATGTTCATTTTCTCATCAACCAACACCCCCAAGTCCTTTGCCTCAGGGCTGCTCTGAATCTTTTCTCTGCCCAACCTGTAGCTGTGCCTGAGATTGCCCCAACCCAGGTGTAGGACCTTGCACTTGTCATGGTTAAACTTCATGAAGTTGGCATTCTTTTGCAAGAACTGCTAACTAACTCATTGAGTTTAGGATACAAAGGAATGCTTCTTTACAGGATGAAATTTGTACCAACTACCCTTGATGTCTTTCATATCCTTCTATCCAATTTCTATCTGTATCTATCGTATCCATTTCTCAGTTCTGTTTCACACCAGCACTTTCTGTGAAGAACTGTTTAGAGAGAGAAGAAGGAAAGGAACTATTAATAAACCCAGAGGCTGATTGTGGAGAGAGAAAGAGCAAAAATGGTGGCCACAGGACATGGAGGAGTGGATGCAAACCTTATTGTCTGTATACTGCTCTAATACAACATAAAAAAATCTGAAATGTGTGAAACAGGCCAGGCTGAACCAGTACATCCATGAATACACAAGCCAGGAAGAGAAGGACTTAATGAATGAATGAAGGAAGATCCACAGTCCTTCTGGGCAACATGGTTGTCTAATACCAATGAAAAGTCTTGGAGGAGAAGAGAGGGAGCTACTGTGTTATCAACTGCCATCACAGAAAATTGCACCTTCCCAGTTTAAAATATAATTTATTCTAAAGATACGAATAGGTTGAGGAGGAAAACTAGCAAAAAAATACATTTTGAAAACACGGATGAATATAACATGGGCCAAAATACTTGGATCTACAACATCCTAGTGCTTTACCTTTCTCCCCACGTCCCCTTCTCCTCCTCTGTCAAGTTTCATTAGTATCAAATAACTACAGCAGATTCTTGTGCTTCAGTTGTAAGATCACAGGGGTTTTGTTTTCCACTATTTTTGATCTTCCTAAAAAAAAATTTGGGCTAGTGAGAAAAAAAATTACACGAAAACTCAAGAACAGATTCTCAGCACAAGGGACCAGACAGATTAATAACACTCAATAGCACTGTTAGGTGTTCCTTCACCTCCAGAATGATGCTAAAATAAGCAAAACCAAGTAATAAGAACATTTGAGGGATAATCTGAAAAGACTATCTGGGGAATAAGGTTAGCTTAATATTTCAAGTAAATACACACCATAATATCACAAACTCTACCATCCTCTTGCATTAATACTTTGCAACTAATGTTCTTCTGTATTTATTTAATACCTTGACAACCCTGTATTGAATACTCACTATGTTGGGCTCTACTTGAGGCTAACAAAGTTTGCTTGGAAAGAACCAACTCTGAGCATACAGACCTGAAGTTAGAATTGTAGAAATCAGCCCAAACTGTAGTCTTGCATAACTCCTGCCACATAAAGGACTTAAACTTGGGTCAAGACAATCCCAAGCACAAATGCAGGCTGAGTGGAAAATGGATTCAGATGAGCCCTGAGAAGAAGGACTTGGGAGTGTTGGTTGGTAAGAAGCTCAACAGGCCCTAGCAGTGTGTGCTTGCAGCCCAGAAATCCAATTGTATGCTGGGCCACATCAGACGAAGCAGGACCAGCAGGTTGAGGGATGTGATTTTTCCTCCTCTACTCCACTCTTGAGAGACTTCGCCTAGAGTACTGCATTCAGCTCTGGGGCCCCCAGCATAGGAAGGACATGGAACTGTTGGTCCAAGTCCAGAGGAAAGCCGTGAGGACAATCAGAGGGCTGGAGCGTCTCTCCTATGAAGACAGGTTGAGAGCTGGCCTTTTTCAGCCTGGAAAAGAGAAGGCTCTAGGGATACGTTAGAGCAGCCTTCCAGTATCTAAAGGGGGCCTGTAAGAAAGCTGGAGAGGTACTTTTTATAAAAGCAAGTAGTGAAAGGGCAAGGGGGAATGGCTTTAAACTGAAAGAGGACAGATTTATATTCAATATAAAGAAGAAGCTATCTACTTGGAACTAGATGATCTTTAAGGTCCCTTCCAGCTGTAGCCATTCAGTGATTTTATGATTCTATGAACTTTCTGTAAGTAAGCATTGAATAGTGAACTCAAAGGAAGATATGTACCCTCTGCTTCTCACTATGAGCAATGGCATTTGTGGGGATATCCAAGACGGTAGCACCACAGACAAAAGGAAGGGGACAGACTGTAATGGGGCCATGCACAGCTTTGTGTATCATGCTCGAGTAGGCACCTGAAGTGGAGAGAGGAAAACATGCTCCTGTGAGTAGGTGAGGGTGTGGCTTAAGTTTCAGATGTGATGGGTATCTATTATACAAACTGAATCCAAGAGGTTCTCTGGATACTCAGCCAATATGAACACCAGAACATACACAGTGTACCCAGTACTCTACAGAATTATTAAGTTTTCATCCTGATATGTATTTTTAATAGAAAGATCTTAAAGTCCAGTAGAATTTCCATCTATATATTCATAGAATCAGAGCAATGGTTGAGGCTAGAAGGGACCACCAAAGCTCATTTTGATTAGATGCTTTCATTAGTAAATAGTTTATAGGATACAGACCTTACACGAAAAAGTCGAGATTTTAATGATTTCCATGGATTTCTAGGATGATGGGGATTCACAAAAATAAGCAGTGAATTTTGGAACTCAGTACTAAAATCCAATTCACCATTTTAGAGCAACAGGTAAAAGTGAAAATCTTTCCACAAACAGGAGGCATAGTGACATTTCAATAATTTATGTCATTTAGACCATTCCAGCGTTCACCTATATTCAAGACCAGACTGGAATGAAGAATAAAATATTTAAAAAAGAAAGCAAAACATTTAGAGTCTTAGTGATCTACAGATACTTTTAGGGGGTTATTTCCCAGGCTTTCACCAGACAGAAGGCTTGACTTTCCGACAACCAACCTGCCTAAGGAAATCTGTGCAGCAGATGACTTTGGAGAGAAAATTCAGAGCATCAGGTTGACATATGAACAGGGAAAATACACTCAGGTCTTCCTAATATATTTCAGTATTATTCACCTGTTGATTCAGAGTGAGTACTTGACAATTCATAATGCCAGGACAATTACATCAAACAAATTAAAAGAGAATTCCATATGACTGCTGTATTAATCATAAACAAACCAAAAAAAAAACCAAAAAAAAAACCAAACCAAAACAACTAAACAAACAAAACCGCAAAAAAAAAAACAAAACCAAGCAAACAAAAAAAAAACCCCAAAAAACCCCAAAAACCAAACAACCAAAACCAAAACCAAAAAATGTAAAAAGGTCTACTCTGTGTAAAGACAAATCAATTTTAATTCTAGTGTGGGAGAAGGAAAGAATTTCAAAGTGAAAAATTAAATGCTGAAAAGAGAATCATTGATAGAGATTAAGAAAGATTTTTGGTTTGGTGGTTTTTTGTTTGGTTTTGCTTTCCTGTTTTTTACTAGTTGTATCTTAAATAAGCTCATGGCATCAAGTGAAAACAGACACTACAGACACTTGTGCATCTGGACGCTAGACTAGGAACAGCAAAAAGACAAGAAGTTCCAAATTTGGGCTTTTGCAAATACATACATGCTTAGCAGACAAAAATATAAACTACTAAAAAATAATTCTCTGAAATACAGTATCAATAAATAAGGTTTTACTTTCTATTCCAATGAGACCCATATTTTAAACTACAAATCTGAGTATCAGTATCCATTTTACTGACCATTTGCATGGCAAGCGTTGCTGCTTCTGTTCTTTATAGGCATTTAGTGCCTCATCTCAGAGGCAGACAGGCTCTGGTTTGCTACTTGTAGAATTTTGAAGTCTTCGTCTCAGCACATTTTCTTACCCACCTTTTCTACCTCACCTCCTACCTGGAAAGCACATAGGTGAAAACAAGCAGCTAGGCAGAACCAGAGGAACATTGTCTAAAACCAGAAACACCCACATACCAACTGGCGAATGTTTTCACAACGTCACTACCTGTCTGTTTGTCTTCTCACATCTTACCTTTAAAAGAGCCCAATGAAACACCTTCAGAAGCCTAAGAATCACAGCTGGATTAAAAAAAAAAATATTTCAATCACAGAATCAACAGTAATATGAGTTTTATAATACTACAACCTTCATTCTTTAGCCCTTAATAACACCTTTCTATTCCACATATACTAATTAGAGACATAATCCATCACCTCTTCCACTGTTAATAGTTCCTGCTTTGAGAGCTAGCTATCTTTTTTCCTACCAAATTTGTTTCAGTCAGCACTGGGTGTGAAGTTTGCCATTGTTTTGTCTGATGAGGAGACAGGGTGACCCAAAGCTCATCCACTTTTCCCAGATACAATCAGCTGGTATAATAAAAGATACTCAGTACCTCTTCCAATAAATCTTGCATCTTTCAGACCTCTGGGAAAACACAATTAAAAGCTCACGTTCAATGGTTTCTTACTGCAGCATGCCTCTCTTTCGGTATCAAATGAAATTACTTTATTCAGTCTCTTTTGAGGTTTGCTGCAATAATCTCAATGAAGCATCTATAAAGTTCATTAGAAAATGGTCATATTTAATACCCAAGTTGTATTTTCTACTTTAACTCACTTGTTGAGCAATGTTTCAATGTTCAGATAATATATACAACATATGTAAGAACCACCACGGCAAAGGCATGCTGGAAAGCTGCTCTGTTGTAGTTGGCTTACAATTATCTGATTCGATGCACACTTCATACACACTTACTGAATACAGATTTTATTCTTTTTTTTTTTTTTCCTAAGGCTGCTTGTGAAATCCAGGAAGTATGAAATGAAGTTTACTCCCTCCTTCTTCCCTGTGGCCTGGGAAGACATTTCTGTCTCCAAGACTGGTGTCCTATTTTGACACACAATTTATTTTTGCTGTATATATGGTATAGTGACTATTTTTTATTTAAAGATTTTTGATAAAGTAATCTAAACCCAGTCATGCTAGTAATGAACAGCTGGCAAATATGGTAAGCAAATGTGTTACTCCAAAGATAGAGGTAGGCTTTTTTGAATAAGCCATCAGTCTTCTTGTTTGGATGCAAACATGGTATCTGTTACTCCTCTGGAGTCCAGTTCATGTTGTTTCCAGGTTCTCCACATTTTTTTTTGACATTTTTTCTGACACGTGTCAGGGTGTGGGGGACTGATCAGCTGAATACAGCACAGTACTATGAACAGGGGAAATGCTCATCTGTATGCACTCGTTCTAGTAGATAAACTCCATCCAACACAGGAATTCAGAATCACCCTTAGCACTCCTTGGAAATATTTCAGCATGTTCTGAAATTTATCCATCTACTTATACTTCCTTAATATCTTTAAGACAAATCAGGGTACAGAAGGCTACATACAACATCTGACCTGCCAGTGACTAACAACAAAATGTTTACTTTAACTGCAAGGAAAGAACTTCCTGTTTCTGTGCAAAAGAGTTTCCCTCTGACTCCCTGTCGTGGTTTAAACCCAGTCAGGTAACTTGTTCACTCACTCCCAGTGAGTGGTGCCGAGCTGACAACAATCGAGGTCCATGTCCCCCTGTCCCCCCCCCCACACCGGGGCTCTCCCCTTCCCCGCTCCCGGAGGAACGGGGAGGAGGATCGAGAGAGTGCAACTCCTACGGGTTGAGACAAAAACAGTCCAGCAACAAATCACCACCGCTACTATCAACTACAACAATGATAAGGGAAAATAACAAGGGAAGAGAATACGATACCACCGGCCAAGAGAACGAGTTCCACCCGGAAGCCCGTGTCCTTCCGGGTAACTCCCAGTTACCCCTCACCCCGGGCATGACGGCTGTGGTATGGAATACCTCCCCGGCTAGCCCGGGTCAGGCGCCCCGTCCCTGCTTCCTCACAGCTTCCCCTCCTCCCTGGCAGAGCATGAGCCTCACAAAGTCCTTGGTCAGGGTAAACATCACTTAGCAACAACTGAAAACATCAGCTTCACCAACACTGTTCTCAGGCTGGAAGTCAAAACACAGCACTGCACCAGCTACCACAAAGGAAAAAACATGACTGCTACTGCTGAACCCAGGACCCTCCCAAACTGACCAATGCCCACACTTACCTCTCAGAGAAGCAACTGACCATTAATGGGAAAATCTCACACCCGCTACAAGTTTTTCCCTATGGAGATGATTTAGCCTAGCCAACAGTTTCCTTCTGTTGCTTTAGCATCCCCTTCCCCCTTCTTGTTCACTACCTCTTTATTGTGTAACTTTTAGCATAATCTTATATAGCACCAGATACCTAAATCCAAGTAAGTACGGAAGTACTGTATTACTTAATGTAATAATGAAGACTCCCAAACAATGCAAGGAGTTCAATCATCTGGCCAATCTTTCTCCAAGACCTCAGGAAGATTTATTCTTGGATAACTAACAGCAGGAAGTTCAAATCCCAGGAGAATTTTCACAGAGACCAAACTCCACTTCCTGATGATGAAGAGCTGTCAGGAAGGGAGAAGCATCAAGACAAGACATACAGTGCTACTGGGAGACTTCCAAACCCTTGGCAAACTGTTACACTAGGAAAGATGAAATTTTCATGCTCTTGTCACTGGATTTTTCAAGAAGCCACTGGTTTGAGGACCACAGAATTGATCCCCTAGGCAAAAAGTACTTAACAGTTAGGAAGGTACTCCAGAAATCCTGTTTTTTAAAAAAAAATCTTGGCTATTGTTTGACACATTGTCGTGGTTTAAAACCAGGCAGAGGGTTTGTTCACTCACTCTCCCCCTTCTTTCCCTCCCCCTACTCCCAGAGGGACGGAGAGGAGAATCGAAAAGAATGCAACTCCCATGGGTTGAGATAAGAACAGTTTAGTAACTAAGGTATAACACAGATCACTACTGCTACCACCAATAATAACAATGATAAAGAAAATAACAAGGGAAGAGAATACATCACCTCACCACCAGCTGACCAATAACTTGCCCCCCCCCAGCCCAACCAAGCTCTGATCGATACCTCCTCCAACTCTGCAGTCTCCCAGCCCTTCCGGCTAACTCCCAGTTACATCCTGGGCATGATGTGCTGTGGTATGGAATACCTCTTTGGTCAGTTTGGGTCAGGTGTCCTGTCTCTGCTTCCTCCCGGCTTCCCCTCCTCCCTGGCAGAGCATGAGGCTCACAAAGTCCTTGGCCAAACCAAAACATCCTTGTTATCAGCTCTGTTCCCAGGCCAAAAGTCAAAACACTGCACTTCACCAGCTACCAAGGAGGAGAAACATGACTGCTACTGCTGAACCCAGGACACACATGTTACTGTGCTGAGTATCTTGTTGGTATGAATTGTATGGTAGTTCCTATGACTACGTTTAATACAACAGCTCTAAGAATTGGAGATGCAGTATTGCAACATTGAAGTGTGCAAGTTCTGCAACTCCAAAGGTTCTTTGTCTATGTGGTGATGTTTCTGCAGGATGAAAGGAGCCAAAGGCAGATGGATAGCTCTCGCCAAGTTCCTAGCATAGCATGATGCAAAAAAAAGAGAACGAGCTTGCTAGGTAAGAGTCACTTGGGCAAACTGTGTGCACACTCTTTAAGGAAGGCTTAAATTTAGGCCTGGAAAAATTATTTAGCCATTTACTTTGTGGGGACTGGGTAGTTCTGCAGCATGAATGTTAGGCTCACGTCCTCTCTTTGCATCTGCTGAGCAACCAGTGCAGTAATTTGGTTCTGCATACCTCTCTAGAGGACTTGCTCTGTCATAAATCTACTAACGTCCCCCAGATGCTAAGATGCTAAGCCATTCATTTATCATTACCATCAGATAACATGGCATGTGATCAGCTCATGTACAGGGTGTGCTACCTCTCAACATTCCGTGGAAAAATTCATGAGAACACCAGAACAAGTATTGGATGAGTTACATGCAGTCTCTTCTTCCTGTCTTTCTCTTTTATGTTGAAGAAGAAAGCTATCTACTGTCTTCTCTGCAACCATGCCATGCTTTCACCTACCTATCATGGTTTATTAAACCTATATGG
Source organism: Pezoporus occidentalis (assembly GCF_034315485.1). Taxonomy (NCBI): domain Eukaryota; kingdom Metazoa; phylum Chordata; class Aves; order Psittaciformes; family Psittacidae; genus Pezoporus; species Pezoporus occidentalis. Next base: position 8,067,409 of record NW_026915877.1, read on the forward strand.
TTTAATATTATATTTGTGATTTAATTGGCATTACATATGAGGAGAAAAAGCAGCCGAAAAGTGTCATTCATTGCATCCTTTCAAGAAATTCTACAGATAAGAAAATATTACAAAATTATTCTCTCTAGAGGCACAAAAGAAACAAAATATGTTACAGTCAGAAAACCAAGACAAAACACCTCATCAGTCAGCAATAAGTGACTAAAAAAAAAAGAGGGTACCTATAAATAAGGTACTTAGTATGATAGTTCTAGATTAACAAGATCTTTGAACATACAAACGTGGGTATGAAAAAAATCAGATGTTGTTAGCATCATAACATGTATTTTATGAGCTATAATATTATCTGTAGAATTCTCCAAAGAATACCTGTAATCTAGACACATTTTCCCCAAATAAATTCCATTTTTTAATATTCCTTTCTCTTTTAATATGTGACATGGATCTAAGTCATCTAAACATGAATGCAGTCAAAGATCCTCTTAGCATACTTTACAGCAGTTCAGACTGTAATGGAAAGCCCTGGTTATGCATCTAATTGTTAGCTGTACTGGCTACATGATTGCCTTCCTGGCTGACAATCACAAATTATTACAAGGCAACATAAATGGCATTCAGACTTCAATGACCTAGCATTTAGAGCACTTACTGCTTATTGTGAGTTTTGCTGATCGCTGCTTATCCACAGATTACAAATATTGCAGAGTACCTTAGACAACCACAGCCATTTTCTTTCAATTCTACTTTTCTCAGCTGACACTTTGCTTTGTAGGTAATTTGACTGTAATCAGCAGACCTACAGGGAAAAAAACAGAAGAAAACTGGAAGTCAGCTTGAGTTAGGTGTGCCCCACCACACATAGAAGTGGAGGTCAATCTACATGAAAGTAGATGCTGAAATGCTACAGACTTAAGGACTGAAAGTCCAAATTGTCCCATTTTGTCACAACTGGAATCCAATAAACCACTTCAAACATTCTCACTGCAAGAGATATATTAAGAAGAATTCAAGTGAAGAACATTTCCTTGTAGGAACAGAAGAAGAGGGAAAGGATGGAACTAAGGTCTTGATTCAGGGTTGTAGTTCTATTCCATGGCAATTCTGAAAATGTTGATACTTATTATTTCAGGTTAGCAATTAAATCTTCTACATATCATCTTAAAGAGGTAGAATTAGGAAGAATTTTTCTTTTTCAAACTAAAGACTCACCTCTTAGTATTTTTCCATTTGATTAAAATGATTTTCATTTCAGATTAAAATGACTGTACAGGTGAGTTAGTTGGGTGTGGGCTGGCACAATCAAATCCCACCTTTCTGTTTAAGTGTCACTTCAAGTCAAGTCAAATGCTGGTATGGCATTCATCAGTTACAAAATCAACCAAGTGATGTCCCAGGGAGGGATCTGTTTCACAGGCCTGGTTTTATGTAAGTCCCTGGAAATGCTGGCTTGTAAGCAACGCTCTGTGTAGGTTCGAGAAAGAGGTGAACACCTTGGTTAAGGCAAGACCTGCTAAGTCAGACACAGGTTAGGTCAGAGCTTCTGAGAGGAGGAGCAGTTTCCAAGTGTGCAGAACTCAGTCATCTGGACTGAGACATCAGCACACTAGGACTTCTCATGACATTGTCATAAACTAGAGTCATGTATCATTTATCAGATTTTTTTCTGTAAGAGACAAAATATCTGTAAAATATCCATTTGACTTCCTTAACCCATTAGCAGCTTTTCCTACCATCTTAATTAATGATAAGAGTGCTCTGAATATTCTGTATTGTTTGCATGTGTTCTTCTTACTCCAGTTTTAATATGATTTCCCTGGACTGCCAGGGAGAAAACACTTCTTGTTATCAGTACCTCTCTGTGGTAAAGCTTCTCAGATAATGAAAATAACTGTGTTTAATGCTTCAAAGCAAATGGTCAGGAGCTTGCCAAAGCACAAAGGCACTTAAAATAATGTTTACATCTTACGGACTACAAAATTTTGAAAACACATGGTAATACAGGAATCAAACATTTGAAATCATAGCTTTGCCTTTAAATATTTCTATTTTTCTTCCTGAACTTTTCTATCTTCCTTAGCTTACCTTCTTACCTTACTTTGTATTTCGTGTAACAGCTGGACTAAAACTAACCTCAAGAATTCATTAATCCATACCCAGCTCTAAAACAGGATCTTCTCTGCTCATCTCTCAGACAGTTATAGTTTTAGAGAGCTTCAAAGGCCAAGATTTCAAAATGCCCACAGGAGAGCTTTTAGAGTACCTTTTTATCCTTCTATACCTGTCCCATGTCTTCCCTGCTTAAAAGTCACAACCACAAAAATGGAGGAAAACTTGTTCACTTCTTTCTTCTGTCTTCTATATAACTTTATTAAATTAATATTAACAGTGAAACAACATCTTTTTCTTCAGTGACATTTTTAATCTGTTAGTGTTAAAACTTTTTACAAAGAAGATGCCAGCACTCATCAGCACTTCACAGACATGAAAAATGAAACACGGACAACCTGAGACCAGAGCCATAATCCCAGCCCAGGGCCTTCTGTGCTATGGTTGCATTTGAGTATCCATCACGTCCCCACTGTGTCAGAAGTAATCAAAATCTACTAACCATAATTCAACTTTACATGACACACCGAATATATTTAACTTTCTCAGTAGATTTTTCTCTAGCTTAGTAGCTAAGGGAATGCATTAGTGTTGTCTAAGAAAAGCAAATACCATAGAATCATAGAATAGTTAGGGTTGGAAAGGACCTTTAGATCATCTAGTTCCAACCTCCCTGACATGGGCAGGGACACCTCACACTAAACCATATCACCCAAGGCCTTGTCCAGCCTGGTCTTGAACACTGCCAGGGATGGAGCATTCACAACTTCCCTGGGCAACCCATTCCAGTGCTTCACCACCCTAACAGGAAAGAATTTCCTCCTTATATCCAATCTAAACTTCCCCTGTTTAAGTTTTAACCCATTACCCCTTGTCCTGTCACTACAGTCTCTAAGAAGAGTCCCTCCCCAGCATCCCTATAGGCCCCCTTCAGATACTGGAAGGCTGCTCTGCGGTCTCCACGCAGCCTTCTCTTCTCCAGGCTGAACAGCCCCCACTTCCTCAGCCTGTCTTCATACGGGAGGTGCTCCAGTCCCCTGATCATCCTCGTGGCCCTTCTCTGGACTCGTTCCAACATTTCCATGTCCTTTTTATGTTGAGGACACCAGAACTGCACACAATACTCCAGGTGAGGTCTCACAAGAGCAGAGTAGAGGGGCAGGATCACCTCCTTCAACCTGCTGGTCACACTCCTTTTGATGCAGCCCAGGATACGGGGGGCTGCATCATGTTCATGATACTGCTCATGCTCATTTTCTCATTAACCAACACCCCCAAGTCTTTCTCCGCAGGGCTGCTCTGAATCTCTTCTTTGCCCAAGCCGAAGCTGTGCCTGGGATTGCTCCGACCCAGGTGTAGGACCTTGCACGTGGCATGGTTAAACTTCATGAGGTTGGCATCAGCCCACCTCACAAGCGTGTCAAGGTCCCTCTGGATGGCATTCCTTCCCTCCAGCGTATCAACCGAACCACACAGCTTGGTGTCATTGGCAAACTTGCTGAGGACGCACTCAATCCCACTGTCCATGTCAGCAACAAAGATGTTAAACAAGACCGGTCCCAACACCGATCCCTGAGGGACACCACTCGTTACTGGTCTCCAGCTGGACACTGAGTCATTGACCACAACTTTTTGTGTGTGGCCATCCAGCCAGTTCTTTATCCACAGAGTGGTCCATCCATCAAATTGATGTCTCTTCAATTTAGAGACAAGGATGTCATGTGGGACAGTGTTGAACGCTTTACACAAGTCCAGGTAGATGACATAAACAGCTCTACCATGTCCATCAGTTCTGTAGCCCCAACGTAGAAGGCCACCAAATTGGTCAGGCAGGATTTCCCCTCAGTGAAGCCATGCTGGCTGTCACCAAGCACCTTGTTGTTTTTCATGTGCCTTAGCATGCCTTCCAGGAGAATCTGCTCCAAGATTTTGCCAGGCACAGAGGTGAGACTGACTGGTCTGTAATTCCCTGGCTCATTCATTTTCCCCTTCTTGAAAATGGGGGTTATATTTCCCTTTTCCAGTCATCGGGAACTTCATCTGACTGCCATGATTTCTCAAATATGATGGCCAGTGGCTTTGCAACTTCATTTGCCAGCTCCATCAGGACCCACGGATGGATTTCATCAGGTCCCATGGACTTGTGCACGTTCAGCTTTTTAAGATGGTCTCGAACCAGTTCCTCTCCCACAGTGGGCCCAAGGTCTTCATTCTCACAGTCCCTGCATCTGCCTTCCAAGACTTGGGTGGTGTTGTCAGAGCCTTTGCCAGTGAAGACTGAGGCAAAGAAGTCATTCAGAACCTCAGCCTTCTCCAAATCCTGTGTAGCCAGTTCTCCTGAGAGCTTCCTGAGGGGGCCTATGTTGTCCCTAGTCTGTTTTTTATTTGCTATCTACCTGTAGAATCCCTTCCTGTTATCCTTAATATCCCTAGCCAAGTTTAATTCTAACTGGGCCTTAGCTTTCCTAACCTGGTCCCTAGCTTCCCGGACAACATCCCTTGCCTCAAGCATTACTAAGTATCTTGGATTAAAGAGAAAGCCAGCTACACACTGGAAAAAATTTGGGAGTGTTGAATTTTCTTACAATCTGTGTGTCTGCTGAGTTGTGACCCAATATTCAAGACCCAGGTAGAGGTAAGAAAGTTTTATGGCTTCTTTTTTTAGCCCTGCATGGTATCTCTCTGTGCTTCATCTCATGTTACATGGAGTAACCATACACATAGGTGATCCCCCCTAAGTTTTTTCTTTTTGTTTTTTTTTTAGCTTCACCAGTTGCTGTACAGCTATTCTCCTAGAAGGTAATCCTGTTTCTCATCAACTGCTTCTATTTTGTCCAACTCCACCTTCTAACTATTGCCATTGTCTACTATAGTCACAGTTCTTTTCTACAGCCTTTTCTACAGCCTTTAACTCGCTATTACCAATCTATGCCATAAACTGCTTTTTTTGATAGACAGAGAATGTGCTCTCCCTCACTCTCACACATTTTCTCTGGTCTTGCAGTCCTTGCAAAGAGCTGCTTTCTAGTTCACTGTATTGTGTTACAAACTGTGTGGTCTGTTCATACATGCACTTCACAGCAATCAACGGTATCAAAATGCAATCTTTACAGTATGTGGCAGAGAGGAAACATATAGATATTCATGCAGGTCCATGGGCATTAAACAGTTTTTGCCTGTGAAGCTTTTGCCTTTTCATGAGTGCTCCTCAGCAGCTCTGAGAAACTACTGCAATAGCAATTCTCAACATCAGCCAATGTTTTCTCAGCAGACAGAGCAAAACTCTTATTGCCAAAAGAACCATGCACAAAATTTCTCATAAGATCTCTTGCAGAGATTCCCCCAAGACACTAGCTATAGGGAAGAAATATATCTCTGAATTTTGCTTGTGAATGGGAAACCTGTCTGTATATTTTAACCATCCAGCTGCTTCTCAAAGATATGGGGATATACGCAAAGTTCAGCAACTAACTACCCTGGATGGTTTGCGCTATAGTTTCTTCTGAAATCTCATTGCGTTTATTTGTCAGAGGAAACAGTGTGGTCTGTGTTTTAAGTTCTTCCTGAAGGTATTGACAGTCACAGAGAAAACCTGATTAAAAACTGCTCCTACCACGTTGCCTGCTTCTCTATCACATGATGCAATGATTTACATTAGTAACAGTAGAGTGCAAAGAAGACCTGCTGAGTCTTTAATAAACTTCCTTTTTCCAATCACTTAAAATGTTCTTTAAAGTTGCAATTGAAGTAATACAAAGCCTGCATAACAGTATACTTGACATTTATGATTTTGGCAATAAATCTGGTTTTCATTTTTACAATGTTTGCTTTTGATTTACTATAAAAAGTTTACTATAAATACTTTGAAAGTAACAGTGGACTGGTTAATAAACTAGACTGTGCATGGTAATACCTTAAATTATAATGGAGTAGATGCCTTAAACCATGTACATTAAATTCAAAGTACTACAAAAAGCCAACCACTCACAAGTTCAACTTTCATTATTATTATCATTAGGAAATAATTGTGAGGCACCCTGAATTTCTTCTAGCTTCTGTGTCTATTACTGTAGTGCATAATTCTGATCAGGTTTTAAGTTAAAAGCTCCACTGTTCAAGTGTAAGCAATGTTTGTAATGCATTTTAAACCCCTTTATTTTTCGTAGTACAGCATGATTAAGTTACAATAGAGATTGTAATCTAGACTTGAAAGTATAAGAATAAACTCCACTATTATTATTTTTTAGCATGACACAAGTGGAATCCAAGAAATGTAATTGTACCAGAATTCTGTAGCAGAAAAGCCCTGGCAGCAAGCTGTGTGTGGTGCTTTTTTATCATTTCAGGAAACTGTCTAACCAGCTACTCATGGGTCCTTTTCTGGGAGGGTGCCAAAGCTGAAGGGTAATAGTACTATAATGAACAGCACCAAATTAAATTATGCTGTTGTAATGTGGCATTATTTGGCGTAAATTGTTTCATTGCAATTAAGAAAACAGATATATAGCCCACAGCAGGTGGTTGATGATGTAGTAGTACCAGATTAAGTTGGCCTGCCAACAGAAAAAAACAGCAAGAGAAAAGATTCTGCATACAGAAGCAGGTCTGCTATCCAGTACAATAAACATAAAGGTGCATTATGAAAGGAGTAACTGATATTGCAGGGAATCAAAATAACTACTGCATAAATGTTTCTGAAGTGTTTGTCTGACTTAGTGTGGAGGCCAGAACCAAACCTGTGTAGTGGTCAAATCTCATTAGTACCTTACCAAATAGGTGTGAAATGATAGATGTACCATGATTTCTTGTCTTACCAAGAGTTCACCATTCTCCTAATGAGTAGTAGATCTAGTGCATGCAACTAAAATCAGTACTTTTGGAAGCATATTTTGCTTGTGATTCTGACACTTGTAGACAGTCCTACCACACTAAACAGTTGAAATAAATCAGACTTTATAAGAGTTTTGAAGAAAAGCAACCAAAAGTCATGTTCCCAACACTTTCATTCTCTCTGGTGGTGTTTAGTTTGAATTGCAACTAATTTTTAACACACAGAATAGTCAATTTTGTTGATATGTCTTTACCCAAATTTTTTGTGAACTTGTAATGTTTTAAAATCAGCCATTACGATCAACATGAGACAGGTAAAGTGCTGAACAAAAGAGGGATCAGGTAATTGCTCATTACAGTTGAATAGAAAATAAACAAAGTAGTCGTCTTTCAAAAGTTCACTAGGCTTGACTATTTCATGAGTGCATGAACACACAATGCCAATGCAAGTCACAGCTCTTTCAAGATGCAACTGAAAACTCTAAACAAACAGGAAGCTTTATTTATATAAACACATGCTGTGTTCCCTCACCCTGAGGGCCATGCAGACAGGTAACAGCACAGCACAAGGCAGTACAGAAGAGCTTTTGGAAGCAGGTCCTCCAGATGATATAAAAATCTATACAGCCATAGGGGACAACTTATTTGCATGAATCAAAAGCCATGCAAAAAGATAAAGATGATCACATATGTCAAAGGAGTCCATTCAATGTAAATTCTCCAAGAATATGAAAAAGAATATTTTAAAATTCATATAGATGCATTAAAAATATTTATGGTGACTCAAGACAATGCTGAAAATATGCTCAAGCCTTAGGAAGTTTTCATGCTTTATATTTTCCTTAGAGATGGTGAATTATATGAGTAGCTTATTTTTTTAATATTGTTGTTCTTCTCTGATGTGTGTTCCTCTGTTCCCCACATAACCCAAAATTGTACTTCTCGTCTTCTTTTACAGTATCACAGTATCACAGTATGCTAGAGATTGGAAGGGACCTCAAAAGATCATCTAGTCCAATACTCCTGCCGGAGCAGGAACACCTAGATAATGTTACACAGGAATGTGTCCAGGCGGGTTTTGAATGTCTCCAGGGAAGGAGACTCCACAACCTCCCTGGGCAGCCTGTTCCAGTGTTCTGTCACCCTCACTGAGAAGAAGTTTCTTCTCAAGTTTAAGTGGAACCTCTTGTGTTCCAGTTTGTACCCATTACCCCTTGTCCTATCATTGTTTACCACTGAGTAGAGCCTGGCTCCATCCTCGTGACACTCCCCCTTTATATATTTATATACACTAATAAGGTCACCCCTCAGTCTCCTCTAAACTATAAAGACCCAGCTCCCTCAGTCTTTCCTCATAAGGGAGATGCTCCACTCCCTTAATCATCTTAGTTGCCCTGCGCTGGACTCTCTCCAGCAGGTCCCTGTCCTTCTTGAACTGAGGGGCCCAGAACTGGACACAGTATTCCAGATGCGGTCTCACCAGGGCAGAGTAGAGGGGAAGGAGGACCTCTCTCTACCTACTAACCACCCCCCTTCTAATACACCCCAGGATGCCATTGGCCTTCCTCCAGTTAGTTAATGCATGAAGTTAAACCCTTCACATTTCAGGTTATCACCAAACTCCACAGTGCTAATGAAACAGTAGCATCTCTCTGGTCCTTGTTCCTCCTTTCCCCTTCAGCACCTGAGTTATGTTGAAGTGGTGAAGTCAAATCTTTTAGGAAAGGTTCTCTGAACAACAGGAGATAGGGCTTCCTTGAGAACTAAGACAAAAGTTTTCATATGTGCTGCCAAAATAGATTAGAGCCTCTGAAATTTGTCTAGAATGTAGTGCCAAATTTATCCTTACACTTTGAACTGCAGCCTAGTTAAGAGGAAAAGCCAATAAAAAGGTATGGCAGATAGTGAGATATGGTAGGGGGAAAACATTTTCTTATTCAGAATACTTGCTGCTAGCAGATGATTCAAATCCCCCACAGTATTTTCAGATGCATATATAAGATAGACAAATACTTTGCCCCACAAATATCTTCCAGCCTACTCTTTTTCTAGTTACATGGGATGTTAATAACTAATCTTATAGTTACTGGAAAAAGTTATCTAACAAATGTGTCTGCCTCTCACAGAGAGGGGCCTCTAAGTTCAGGCTTTTAGATACGCAAGGGAGCTGTACAGAATGCTTTAAATTTTGTGAGTTGTGCAAAATGCTTTAAATTCATTTTCCAAAGGTTGAGGCATGTAATTGTTTCATTGTTATATGGTATTATTAAGGGCAAAAAATTCTAGAAGGAGTAGGAGTGATGTAAAATTTATTATGCAAATTCAGCATGTTATAACACTGAAAAAAAAGATTCACAGGCAAAACTAATTAAGGGGTAAAAGAGGGAAAGGGAGAAATTTGATTTAATAGGAAGAAAATAGCTAGCAAACTTTTTAACATTACACTTTACTTATTGACAAATTCCAACCAAGTATGATGCTGTACTGCTGAAGTGGATGGTGTCAGAAAAAAATCTAAGTTGTAATTAAGTACCTATGCATGAGCTTTTATGAGCTTTGTATTCTTTTGTACTAGACCTGGTGTCAAATCTGGTAGGCCTGTTTAGAGTCTGGAAATCCAGAATGGGTTTCTGTTTCGTTCTCAGGTTATTTATGAGTTCCATTACTATTTCTGAGGATTCCTGTTTTAATCAGAAGACGAACAGATGTACATGGTGTCTCCCTCCCCAGCTAATGTCTCATTGTTGAAGATGTCACACATAGATAATGTCAACATCAAACATCCTGACATTCTGCCTGCTGCTGACGTACCACAGAATATCTGGGTAGTAATCAGATATCTACATGTTTGCTAACTAGCCAAATCAACCATTGATCCAGCGGAAAAGGTGGAATTCTCTAAGACTGCGAGTCGTGCTTCATCTTATAACTTTCTTTCTTGCCTACAATTTCTCATCATAAATGCTTTAATGGAGAATTTCATTGGCTGGATTGTGATCAGCAGAAACCCCTTACCTTGAAGTACTCCGCGCTGGATTGAGCGCTTTTCTAGAGGAAGGAAGAATGATCATGTACTTCCTACATGGAAAAGTCTGTTTAGACATTCTGAAATAGGTGGGAAATTGTAGTTTATGTATACAGAAATAAGGCGTGAAGCCTAAACTTGAGTCTAGGCCTCCTGAGTAATGATAAGAGGGAGAGACATATTGATTTCTGACTAAAAGATCATCACTTATGATATATGGTTATTATAAATCACTGAATAGATACACACATCACAGTATCACAGTATGCTAGAGATTGGAAGGGACCTCAAAAGATCATCTAGTCCAATCCCCCTGCCGGAGCAGGAACACCTAGATAATGTTACACAGGAATGTGTCCAGGCGGGTTTTGAATGTCTCCAGGGAAGGAGACTCCACAACCTCCCTGGGCAGCCTGTTCCAGTGTTCTGTCACCCTCACTGAGAAGAAGTTTCTTCTCAAGTTTAAGTGGAACCTCTTGTGTTCCAGTTTGCACCCATTACCCCTTGTCCTATCATTGTTTGCCACTGAGTAGAGCCTGGCTCCATCCTCGTGACACTCCCCCTTTATATATTTATAGACACTAATAAGGTCACCCCTCAGTCTCTTCTTCTCTAAACTATAGAGACCCAGCTCCCTCAGTCTTTCTTCATAAGGGAGATGCTCCACTCCCTTAACCATCTTAGTTGCCCTGTGCTGGACTCTCTCCAGCAGGTCCCTGTCCTTCTTGAACTGAGGGGCCCAGAACTGGACACAATATTCCAGATGGGGTCTCACCAGGGCAGACTGGAGGGGAAGGAGGACCTCTCTCGACCTACTAACCACCCCCCTTCTAATACACCCCAGGATGCCATTGGCCTTCTTGGCCACAAGGGCACAGTGTGGGCTCATGGTTATCCTGTCGTCCACTAGGACCCCCAGGCCCCTCTCCCCTACACTGCTCTCTAACAGGTCGTTCCCCAGCCTATACTGGAACCTGGGGTTGTTCCTGCCCAGATGCAGGACTCTACACTTTCCCTTGTTATATTTCATCCAGTTATTCCCTGCCCAACTCTCCAGCCTGTCCAGGTCTCTCTGGATGGCAGCACAGCCTTCTGGCGTGTCAGCCACTCCTCCCATCAGCAAACTTGCTGATAGTACACTCAATTCCCTCATCTAAATCACTGATGAATATATTAAATAATACTGGTCCCAGTGCTGACCCTTGAGGCACTCCACTGGTTACAGGCCTCCAACTAGACTCCGCCCCATAGACTACAACTCTCTGGCTTCTCTCCTTGAGCCAGTTCACAGTCCACCTCACTACCTGATCATCCAGACCACACTTCCTCAATTTAGCTGTGAGGATGCTGTGGGAGGCTGTGTCAAATGCTTTGCTGAAGTCAAGGTAGACCACATCCACCGCTCTGCCATCATCCATCCACCGTGTTATTTCCTCATAAAAGGCTAAGAGATTGGTCAAGCATGATTTCCCCTTGGTGAAGCCATGTTGACTGCCCCTCATAACCCTCTTATCCTTGATATGCCTTAAGATGGCACCAAGGATAAGGTGTTCCATCACTTTCCCAGGGATGGAGGTGAGGCTGACCGGTCTATAGTTACCCGGGTCCTCCTTCTTGCCCTTTTTGAAGACTGGAGTGACATTTGCTTTCCTCCAGTCCTCAGGCACCTCTCCCGTTTCCCAAGACTTGGTAAAGATGATGGCAAGTGGTCTAGCAATGACTTCCGCCAGTTCCCCCAGCACCCGCGGGTGCATCCCATCTGGACCCATGGATTTATGGATGTCCAGATTGCTCAACTGGTCTCTAACCCATTCCTCATTGACTAAGGCAGACCGCTCCATTGACCTGACTTCATCTAAGGTCTCAGGGGTACAGGGCTCTTCAGGACTGCCTGCAGCAGAGCAGACAGAGACAAAGAAGGCATTCAGTAACTCTGTCATCTCTGTATCTTCTGTCACCAGGGCACCCATCCCGTTCATCAGTGGGCCTACATTGCCTCTGGTGTTAGTTTTATCTGCCATGTATCTGAAAAAGCTCTTTTTGCTGTCCTTGACCCTTCTCGCCAGGTTTAATTCTAAGGAGGCCTTAGTCCTCCTAGCTGCCTTCCTACATCCTCTAGCAGCAGCCTTATATTCCTCCCAAGTGGCCAGCCCCTTCTTCCATGACCTGTAAACTCTCCTCTTCCACTTGAGCATACCCAGCAATTCCCTATTTAGCCACGCAGGTCTCCTGGCCCTCTTCCTTGACTTCCTACGTGTCGGGATGCTCTGATTTTGAGCTCGGAAAAAGCGATCCTTTTCCTTCTCTTCATCACGTTTCTAAAGGCACAACACTTATAATCAACTATCCATAAGTTCTCGTCATTTTAGTCTGTCTAATAATTCATCCTCTGTTTCAGACCAAAGTAAACAGCCTCCAGATTGATGTTTTTTTCCAGAACCATGCATACAGAACCAAGAGATCTTCCCATAAGAGATTTTTCTGCAGAGCCTGTTATCAACTGCCATTTTAGACAGGTTAGGGGAACTCTGGCCTGGTCCAGTTTGTGGTCTGTCTTGGGAAGAACCCATTGGAGATCAGTAACATAAACATAAGATAAACATCGGGGAATACATCAGTTGAAGTTCTGAAGACAAAGCAGCTTATGTTTACTGCTCAGAACTGAGACAATACAGCTCTTCTCTCTCCTTGAAGAATGTTTTTTCAGAAAGTGTTTAAAAAAGAAACTGACAATTGAGATCTTGATCCTGTTTAATCCCACAGCTACCACCAGACATCACCTTCAGCATTAATACTAAAAAGCATCAAACAAATCCAAGAATACTTAATACCACAAGTGACTACAATGTAAGTTAAAATAGCCTAAAATTGGATCTTAATTAGAAAAACTCATTAGAGAAAGCCAAGAAAGCTATTAAACTAAAGATCAGAATCACAAAAAAGTTGCAAGCTTCATGCTCCTTCGTTTCCCAACTCCTAGGTAAAATAAAACATGAATATATTTTTATCTATCAAGTGTTGGTGTGCTGAAGCTCGTTCTCGCTGCTCCTGCTATCTCAGTCCTGCCTCTTCTCAGACCCTGTTTTTGAAACCCTCAAGAGCAAGTCTGTGATAATTTTCTCTAGACCTCTTCACATTCTTGTACCATGACAGCTCCAGGGTCTGGGGACACTGCGTATATCAGAAATGTAGGTACAGACACCAGAGGGCAGGAAGCAAAAACTTCTCCTAGAAAAGCTCCTGACTGTGGGAACATAACTCTAGACAAAATAAAAAATGCAGTTTTAACCATGCTAGCTTCAGATGAGACTGTGAAGCATACTTGTCAAGGACCCAGGAAGGCTATTTCAGTCAGCTTCAGGCTATCTCCTAGGGAGAATACCTTTCTCAGTGCTGTGCTTTGTTTTTCCATGTCAGACAAGCAGAGCTTTTCAGTACTCCTGCTTTACAACTTACTCCTGACTTCAGCACCACAGGTCACAGGTCTTGCAAGAGCACTGAGCTGTAGGAAAACAGTGGAAATTTGTAGTGACACAGAACAGCCTTTTTAAAAAGGCAGGAACACTGAACCAAGAGTCACAGACTTACAAGACAATTTAAATTGGAAGGGACCCAAGGAGCCCTTTAGTCCAATCTCCTGCAACAGACAGGTCAGCTCTGGGGCCACACCAGGCTGCTCAGGGCTTTGCCCATGAAAATCCTGAGAAACCTTGGGACATAAAAACCCTCCCCCCCCGATTTGTTGTAATTCACAATTATGATGAGAATGCACTCCCTCACCTCCTCCAGGTCACTGATAAAAGTGCTAAAACAGAGTGAGTCGCAGCACAGAGCTCCCACAATATTCTGCTTGTCACTGACACCCATTAAGTTAAAACATTAGGTTAGAATAGGAGAAAAAAGTCCAAAGCAGGAAAAAGCACTGGCAGCATAATCCACTGACAGTGCCCTAGGATTGTGTTTTTTCCCTGCTCTCCACTGACACATCAAAACAACTCACCTGCATCTTTTTTTGCTTCAAGATTCAATAAAGCTATATTCAACTTGGCCTGTATTCAGCAAGTCTATATTAATCAGCTGTCAAGTCTTTCACTGCTCCTCCACAGCAATCTTATTCACATACAGCAGTTCATGACAGATCATGCCTAACCCTCTATTTACTCCAACAAAGAAGAGAATAATCTTTTCAAAGTTAATGAAAAGGCATCATGTATATGTTTCATACGTACATAGATATTACTTCTATATGTGGGATCTATTAAAGCACTTTTTTTTTGTCTTCTCTGCAATACAGAATCATGCAACAGATAGTTCAATAATGACAATCCCGCCAATATGACTACAAAGAACTTTAAAAAAGTGAGTACTGTGCTCAGTAAACGGTCCATATTCCACCCCAATGGACTTCCTCCAGCAACATGCTGGCCATCACTAGTCCATGTTAAAATTACTCTTTAAAAAGAGGGACATTTCTGTTTCTTCCAAGGTCCTGTGTTTGTTTCCTCAGGTTGCCCTGCAAACAGCTGTTCTGGTACACTTTCAGAAGCAGCTATAGGAACAGGAGCACACAACTGGAAGAGCTTCCCCAGCTGTCTGTAGATATGTTTCTGATGCACGTAGGGTTCCCCAGCTGGTGTCTGTGGGAACTGAAACGCGCATGGGATCATGGCTTAGTTTATGACATTTCATGGATAAATTCCATAACAGAAAGCAATAACAACTTTGCATAAGTAGCAATAATCTCCTTTCATAATGATTATGTAAATATTTATTTTCTTCAGTCCATATTCCAAAACCAAATGGAGTTTTAGGCAATAATATCAAAATTACACATTAAAAAAAAAAAAACAAAAAACAAAACAGACAACAAAGCAAAAGAAAAAAAACATGACTGATCCCTGAAAGAGAAAGGAGTGACTGGATAAGTCTGTGTGTGCATGCTTCACATATCCTTTGTGGCTGCTGACTGGTTACACAGTGAAAGGAATTTCATTTTCCTCCTGGAGTCAGAACCCTGCTGGGTGAGAAAATTAAGATACAGAGGAAAGAGGGAGACAAATTTTGTTACATTTTTAAACCACCTTTTCCAGACACAGAAATGAACAGTCTAGATATGGGAGAAAAGCCTTACTAGTGGTAGAGTTTTAAGGGCTTCCATCACATCTGGTAGGGTATTACTGAAAAGTTAAATCTTCCTTAGCTTTGGTTTACTTTCTTCTGATTTTTTACTGTCTTTTCACTTATTTATGATCCTAAGAAAGATGAGCCAGGGGACTGCATGGTGCAGAATGAGACAACCAGCCTATTACACCATGCACATATCGCAGAAGTTGCTGATATTCTTTTACTAGGGTTATTAGCCACTTGCAATTAGTTCAGTGACTATAACCTCATATTTCCAGCTTAGTTTGTTCTGAGTACCTTCTGATCATTGTTCCTATTGCTAAGCTCTAGGACTGGAGGACCTGTGTGCTTCCTTGTAGGGGATTCTCCACGTAATCTTGCATTCTGTAACCAGCGGTCTGACCTGTCAAACTTCCTTGGCCCTGCACCATGCCCGTTCCAGCCTAAGTAAGTAAGTCACTCTCAGCAACCACAAAATTGCCTGTCATTTGGGGTTAGCTGTTTAGGGTCTACAAAGCAACCAAAGCAATGCTACAACCTCTGCAAAGGAGTTTCCAAACATAACTGTCTGTATGACCTCTGTAGTTTTGGATGCTTTTGGTAAAGTAACAATAACCTCCTCATTCTGCCCTCTGTGGTACCATCACCATACTTGCTATCTTACAGAAAGAACAGTCAACTTTTCAGTAACTCAGGACACTATCAAGGAAACACCTAAAAGCACGTGTTTTTCAGAGACTTCTCAGGCTGTCTTTTATATGGTAAGTTATCCATATTAATTCCACCCTTATGTGGTATCAATTTGAGGCATCAGACGTCTATGGTTACATCTTTGACATGTGCTGGTAAAGTGAGACCTCTGTGACACCCCTAAATTTACCAGCAAATGTCACCTGTATTAAAGTGGTAAAACAAACACTGGCAATTTCTTGATGATGTAGGTAGCTCTCAGCCAGCCACTATGCTTGTATGTCTTCATGTTTGCAATTTCTGATATTTATAGAGTTTCAGACTCCATGCTTTTAAGATTCTGAGGTAATTATGATTACTAAAACAAGAGAATAAACAAACACACTCCTTCCCTTTACTATAAGCTGACTTTTACGGCTGCCTTTGCAATGTTCCTGGCATATGCTTCATAAATAGCTACTGTCAACAGAAAGAGCAGCTTGCTGGATAGAAAGCTGGCTTGGTCCCAAAAGTGCTGTCACATCCCAACTTCCTTTCCTCAGAAAGTTAATTTAATAAGAAAGCTCATACTTGAAAAGGAAGAAGCATTCTATAGCACTGCTTTCTCAAGCTCAGGAAAATCAGTTTTTCCAAGTTTCCAGAATGTTTGCATCTCTCCATCTGCTGCAGCTAGTGCTGGCGTCACCAAATACTGACAGCAGGGATCTGCCAATTGCTGTGACTTGCTATTTTTTGTGTTTGTAACAAACAAACTGTGAGAACACTTTTTTTTTTTTAATGATGTCACAACATTAAAAAATGTTTGCTTTCAGGGTGGTCTTTCTCATTGCCTTTGCAAAAATATCTTTCTTCTTACAGAAAATGACAAAGAGAATGAAAAAATACCATTTGTTGGTTGCTCAAAGCCCCTGGCTGCATTGCCTTAGGCCTTGCAGAATTGTTAATCCTGAAACAGTTCAGAAGCCAGCTGTGATCCCTTCTCCACCTGCCTGCATACCCTGTGGGGATGGGATGTGGCTCTGCCACCTCCCTCTCCTTGGTGCAGAGCCACCCAGGACTCTGTAACAACCAGCCCATGGGCAGAGAATGCCATGCCTGACAGGAAAGGCTTGAGAGTTAGGGTAAATCCAACATCTATTACATTATCCACCTGAAAGGTGCAATTCATGACACTCCCCAGCTAACTTTGGATCTGGTTCTGCAGCCTTTGCACCGCACTACCTCTTCAATGAACTACTTCACTAAAGCCCTTGGAGTTATTGATGTAAAATCATTTGCTCAGTGCAAGTGACAGAAGGTGGGTCACTGGGGCTATTCAGCTGAACAGTCAATATGAAAACCAACATCTGCTTCTAGCTGTGCAGCAGCCTGTCTTCTGATCCTAATCAACCTATGCCCCACATGAATGCAGCTTACTTTATTACCTCAAAATTTATTCTGATTCCTATTTACTGTCCCTTCCTTCTCCTTGGTTACTGACCTTTTTTCTTCTCTCCGATATTATCAGAGAGCACAACAGCAACAAACCCTTTCCTGCATGAGGAGGGGGCACTGTCTTCCAGAACTTGTCTGTAGTGATTGTGTACTGGGTAGAACATGACACAAGTTGCTTCATTCTGTAGGATCTAAGCTCACTGCCACCAAAGTCTCCTCTTTTTTTAACTACCTGCTGGGTTAACCCAGATTCTCATATTTACTATACACTGCTACTGCTTGTGAAGTAGAAGCAATGACTGACTGTGCACCATTTAAAAAAATTATATATCCATTAAAACAATACGATCCACTCTTAACCATTTACATGAGAAAAATTACATTAAATAAACTTTGAATGTGGTAAAGAGTGAAAGTATTTTCAGTTATTCTAAGCACTAAAATAAAAAGTTAAACTGGTGTTTTCAAAAATTATGCTCTATCCTAACCAGCAAAATTGCTCTACATTTTGTCTTCATTGAAAACAATCTGAACAGCAATCTAATTCGAGGTTAGATAAATGAGCTGTCACACACTGGCTATGCATACACATGGCTTTCTCTCATGTAATGTCAATTGTGCTTTCCATTTTGTGGATAAAACAAGTTGCTGTGTTCAAAAAGAGGTTTTTCTGGCATTGTTATTCAATAGCGAGGTATCTAACTAGCTAGTTAAAAAAAAAAACAAAAAACTAAGGTCTCATCCGAGGTTCAAGGTTATGGAACCTTCTGCTCTTTACAGTGGTGAGATATAACAGCTATTGAAAGACTAAGAGAGCAGTAGCCTTTTCTGTGACATTTGATAAGATGAATTGAAAAGGAGGATCATCACAGGAAATCCCACATAAGCCTGCATTCTCCATGCTGACAAAGCCTGCTATTTAAATACAGACAGCCCAATCACTAAGGCAATGTTTTCTTGCACAAGAGATGCTGGAGCAAAAAAGGGAGTTAATATGTTATTCTGGAAATCTAGTACCTGGTTTGTCAGCAAAAAATCAAAAAGTGGAAAGGGGGTAAAGTTCAGCATTTCCACTTTTCATTTGTGAACCTCCTTCTTTTGTTTTCTGCTCTGATAGAGCTGTCAGGGCAGAGCAGAGATACTTGCGTACAGCAGCCTCCCTTGCAAACCACTTGCGTTTCCCATGTACTGACACCACTTTGCTCAGAAGGACCTCAGGCTGATGCAGCATTACAGCATTGCCTCTGGACCCTGGCTTTGCATGAAAGCTTGAGAGTTGTACCATTAACTACTTAAAGGCAAATACATCAAGCACACAAAGAAACTACATTAAAAAATTCTGGCCAATTTAAGTGACACAAAAAGTCTGTCTGTGGCAGGGATCGTCTCTTTGTTATGTGCTGTAAATGTCTTGCTCACAAAAGCCCAGCAAGAACTCCAGGTGTAACACCAAAAGGATTGCTACTGAATATACTAAACAGCGAGTTGAAGACTGGTTTGAGTAAATAAATGGAAAAGATAAAATGAATGCTAACGTGTGCATAATGTAACTGAAACATCATAAATAAAAAGGATAATGAATTTTAACTTCACAAAAACAGAGGAAGAGAGACACATTTCCAGAGTTCAGCATTTTGCATTACCAAAGACGCGTTCTTGGTAAAAGCAATTTTCCTTCTCTCTCCCACTGGGCCTTATTTGTCCCTGTGGCTCCTGATTTCAACAGAGTATCATCAAGACGAATCTTGCAAGAGCTAGTTTGTCATTACACATTACACAGTAACAAACTGAAATATGCTGTGTTGCACGTGAATGTGGTGAAACACTGAAAGAGAGCAATTAGGAAAATAGTAAATACCACGTCTCTTCCCATTCTAGAACTAGCAATTTCTAAATCCAGATTTTGTGCTGGCTGATCACTGAGTAACTCAGTTGCTCTCTCAATTATTTACTTTAATATCCAAAGAACTATTTTTTAAATAGTGGCTCCTCAAACTTGAATGAAGAAGTTGGTATCTTAGATGCTACTTTGAACGCAGAGAATAGGTAAATTTGAAGCCATCTTCAATGTTTTATGTCATGTTAAGTAAGAAACATAGTAATAAATTTTTGAAATTGTTCCAAAGTTTGTAATCTCCCCAAAAGAGTAAGTACTTAATTTCTAAACAATCAGGTATTTTAGAAAATGCTGCAAAAATAATATGAAAGAGGAGTTACCTAACTGGTTTGAATTAAATGTTAATGCTAACAAAAGCAAAAAAGAAGACAGAGGAATTAATGGAAGGAAAAACAGTTTGAAAATCCACAGGAATATTACAGCTCTCTCCTTTACTCTCTGTGAAATAACTTAAACAGCATCTGTTTGCTATAATATTTAATGAGCACCACAGAGCTAGGGAAATCCCAGCTCAGGTATTTGCACAAAGCACTTAATCTTGCTATAGTTCTTGATTCTGATAGATCAGCCCAGAGACTTGCAAATGTGAGAAATCAGTCAGATCTCTTGGGTGCCTGGTTCTGAAGGAGTTTTGCCAAGCCTCTGCAGAATGCACTGTCACGGAAAATAAGCAGAGAGCAAAGGAAATGTTTGAAGACTAAGGAGAGTTATGGAAACTAATGATTAGGCTATAACAGGGGAAAGGAATGGGACAGAGAACATTAAGTGAGCCAGAAGGGAAATCAAAGCTTTTCTAGGCTAATGTGAGTTATGAGGGGCTTCTTATGGCATAAGTAGACAATTTATCTTCCTGTAGAAAAAATAAAACAAACCTGGAAGAGTAATCTAACTAATTATGCAATGACTTTATAGACACTGCCTGAACAGAAAATACTTTTTCTATGGGCTGTTTCCTCTTCATTTTCTGCCTGTTTATCCATGTAAGATTTTGGAGCATTCCAAAATCTTCCCTTAGACTGCACTGTGTCAAGGAGAATAATTTGGCAGCAACATTATAATCTCAGGGAAAAAGATGTCCTGCTGTGGTCCTAAAACCTCTTATTCTCTACCATTCGTTAATTAATGGCTATGGAAACAAGGGACTGCATTAGAGAAACTCTGCTTAACATTCCTAGTAAACTGTCATCAGTTTAATCTTTCAGTCATCAGCACCTAACCAAAGAGTCTTGCTGCTGTCATGAAAATAAATACTCTGATGCAGCTCTTCATAGTGGTAGACAAAATAATATTCCTCCATAAGAGTTGAATGCTCTCAGAAACAGCTGTGCTGGACTGGCGTAGGCCTCACAAGAGCGAGGCAACATTTTCCAGAGACCATTTTAGACTCCATAGCCTGAGTTGTATTCATTACCAAATATAACATCTTTTGCTCTGCTTTATTATTTGAATACCAGTTTACCAGGCAGGACCTGGGCCAACACTGATTTCAAACTGTTCGGTAAATGAGGATTAGAGCAGGATTGCCACTTTCTTGACATCGTTTTGGTCCCTATTTAAACTAGTAATCTTGACTGTAATCTAGATGAATAACTTGGTAAAATTACAATTACCAGTCACTAAATTCAGAAACACAAAATTGAATAGAAATAAAATTGTATATCTTACAGGTATAAAACATAAGAGATGTGCCACAATAGAGAACACTCCTTATGTTGGCAAACTGGACAAGTGAGACAGAAAACTTGCTGACTTTTTCCCAAGCAAACATGAGCACAACATTAAAAAAAGAAAAAAAAAAAAAAAGAGTTATCTGGTGTGTAGACGAAGAAAAACCTCATTTCAATTCTTTTATAAAATGGATGCAGAAAGTTCTAATGGGGGATGACTAAAGTCAATACGGTCACAAGGGTGTTAATCAGGACACCATTCAAATCAATGAACATGAGACTGCAGATAAGGTGGCATTCCTAGTCTTCAAGGAGGAAAATAGCTGTATTGGATCCTCAAACAATAACCTGAGAGGTAAAAATTTAAGATGATCTTGTTCTGTCCCCACCATGTAAGCACTTTCTCTCCTTCATCTTTTCTATCTGTGTTCTGCACTACATCTCTCTGATAATGAGGCAGAAATGTCATAATTACACTTCAAAGGGTTAGTGTAATTGATGATCACTGAAAACTGGCTTTCCTATAATTTGCTAAGAGGAATGGAGTTCCTTGTGTGCTTCAGGGGGCACCACTACAGCAGAGATGTCTAACTACCGGGAAGTTCAGTTCAACAGCTGTCAACATAGAAACTCTAGTAGCTATTTCATAAGGACAAAGAGATGACATGGACTGAAGAACCTTTTCTGTACTTGTAAAATTTTACTCTGCTGCTTGCCCAGCATTCAATAAGAGCTACTAAAGAAACCTGTGAAAGACTTAATTCCAGCTGTAGCTTCGGCAGCATTCAACATGGGCTAAATGATGTTTTTTTTCTGAGGCGTTGCTGGTGTCAGGCTGAAGAGCAGGAGATACTGTTGCATGGTGAAAGGTTTTTCTTCATGTGAAATATCTTAGCAAAAAAAAAACAACATAAAGTGAGGAGGAGGAGGAGGAAAAGGAAACCTAAGATATTGTCATTACCCCTGTAGTTCCTACAAGGGAAACCAACTCCATTGACAATAAAAGTTCAGGACTTTGTCACACTGAAGAAGCCCATCTCCAATGAAGTTAAGACAGCAGAGGAAAAAGCATGAGAGGTATCTTGGTGGTGACCAGCACCTGCCCTTTTACCCACAATATATCTTTGGTGAGAAACTAGCTTTTGAACCATTTTGTTTTCTGCCAGATCAAAGAAAACTAATGATGACTATTCCACCAAACTCTGACCTTACAGCAACAGAGGGAAACACCACAGTAAGTGGAACCCTGTACAACTTCATACTCCTTGTGCTTTAAATCTCTAGAGTCATTAATGATTAGAGAACAGATCCAAGCACACACACACACCAAACCTGCGACTCCTTGTGGAACAGACCTTCAGAAAAGACTATGAGGTGCTGGGCTATCTCTATCGCACAGAGCAAGTGATATCATGACTGTCCATAGAATTTCAACACAGAAACCTACCAGCACTATTTCTCTTAGCTACTACCCCATTTTTCCCTATTCTGTTGAAGAAGATATTGTAAGTCAGAAGGAAACTGTGTTAGATGGTATACAGATATACAAGAAACAGTTAGATGGTAGTTACAGGGGAAATGAGATCTGTGCCTGTCCTGTTTAGACCTGAGGACAAAATACACAAAGTAGAAAAACCACAAAGCTTGAGCTGTGAAGCAAAGTATGTATCTTGTTAGTATTTGTCTCTGTGTCCTAGCACATGAAAATCTGAGCTTTTTTTTTGGCCACAACTACATTGGAGCTCAATTAAAGTAAGCACAGTGCTTAGTGAGCTTCCTGAAGAGGTATGAAGTCACCAGAGTTTCGAGATACTCTCCCTTTCCTTTGGGTCTACTCCAAGGAGAAAGAAATCATTAAATGATACCCATTTATAGCTATCAACTCTGACTGCTCTGTTATATGCAGAATCCCTTTACCAATCTTTTATTAAGATAAACAAAGATATGTTTCTAATAATTCTCTCTTGTTATAAGATTCCTAATTTAGGAGAATAATATCTTTCTAGCACAGAACATGCCCTTCATTAACATTTATCTGCCTCATTTTCAAGCTAGGACAACTCAATAAGGAGAATTTAAAATTATCTATGGCACTGTATTTGGCAGCATTGTCCAATGGTGGTCTCTCGAATGAGACAGAAGATTATGTCAGGTAGTAGCTGTTCCTTTTTCTTTCTTTCATTTCTCTTTTTTTTTTTTTTTTGTGGATTTGTATTATAGTTTTACCTTTCTTGTAATAGGGAAATAATATACTTTAAAAGTATTCAATGGCTACTCATATATTGTTGAAAAGCTGGGTGTTAAAGGCACAAGAGTTACGCAGAGAAGCTGATAGTAATTTCTTATTTCTTTTTCTATTCATTCTTGTCTTCACTTAACCCCTCACACACACACAACCTTTCCTGCTGGCAACTCCATGTTTTCACAGAGATCTCTTAAAATAATCTTGTTTCTGTTCATTTCCTTGGCAATTCTCTGTTCACTATAAATTCATGTTTTTTTAGCCTTTATTACACTCTTCCAGCTTTATTTTCTAATCCTCTTTTTTTCTTTTTATTTTCAAACTGGGAAAGACAGCTTAAAACTGCTAGTTTAAATGAGTTCTTTAATCATACGAGCAGCAAAACTTTCTCCTGCATGCTGCACTCACCTTCTGAGGAGCCTTTGCTGCCCAAGTGCTTCCTCCTGGTCTCTCTTTGGAGGTTTTGCTTACAGATTGCTAAAAACTTCAAAAGTAGCTAATAGGAAGAACAGACAGTATCAAAGCCCAACTTTAATATAGCATTCACAGGCACCAGAGAGGTGTGCACATGCACTTGTGCACAGTCTTAGACTTTATTGTGAGCAATTTCACAATAAAGGTAAAAAAATCTACTCCAAGTTACTAGCTCAAGTGATGCTGCCATGAGCAAGGTGTACGTACTTCCCCAGTGCCTACCACTCTGTCTAGTCACTCACGCTTTAGCAATCCTTGCAGAACACAACCACAGCCACTCTCTTGTCCCACAATCTTACTCACCCATTTAGCGTTAGCCTCATGCATTTGTCCTACTAAAATGCAAGAGTATATCGATAACGTTCATCAAGTGAAAACAGAAGTTCACATATGAGGTCTGATAGGATAATGTTTTATCCTCACTTGGCAGAGGTGAAAAACAGCTATGCAAGCCCATGGAAATGTAGTCTTATGAACCTAAGGAAACACAGTATCTTAAGGACTTTTTATAATACAGATTTTCTTTAGTTTACTGGTTCACTAATTTGATACTGAAGTCTCACAGGTAGCACTCAAATTACATCAAACTTGTAATGCTGCAAATCTAAATGACTGCAGGCAGCAATTAATATCATTGAAGTAATTTCAGAGACAAACCAAATGACACTATTATTTCTTCAGATCAGGCTGAGTTGATATAACATTTTTGTATGGTGTGTGTGCCAGATTCATAGAGGTAACCATACTGGTCTTTCCTTTTCAACTTCATAAATACAACTGTGAAGAAATAAGGGTGGTTTCTTTCTGCAGTGAAATCCTGCCACACCAATGGCCAAAAATAATCAAGTGATATTAATTAGTCTCCTTTTCATCCCCAAGGAGATTTGCAATGTTAGAGAGGGAAACACAGCCTTAAATAGTTTGATCACACAAAAGGAAAAATGCCTGATGACCTTTGCACATATATCAAGGGAAAGATAGAAACTGCATCTCAGAAGGCAAATATTAATTTTCTCCTTGATCTCAGACTAGGTAAAATCTATAATACCACTTAAATCCTGTAGCAGAATAGCTACATGCATGCAACTGAACACTGTGAGAGTATTTTTAAAATACATGTACTGATTTCTTGGTTTGGTGAACATCAATATGTGTAAACCAAATAGTTACTGAGGCAACTTTTAGGCTGTTACTTACTGTGAAAGACAATCAATCTTAAAATCTGCCTTAATGTAGTAAACATTACATGGTTCCTAAGTTACTAAAAAATGTCCCAAGTACTAAATATTTCTCTAACTCCAAGTTCATTTGAGCGCTCAGTACTTATAGACCTTGTGCTGCACCAGGCATTTCACTCCCTTGCCTCTCTTTTATCTGCGCACTTGCTCAGTGAAACCAAACTTTACAAGTAGGCATTTCAGAATCCATTTCTCTGGAAGAGACATCTCAACCTCTTCTTCGGTGCTTAGCATTTGAAACAGATATACCAGTGCTGCTTTCTAATGCAAATCCAAATTCCCATAAGTGGAATGTGATTAGCCTGGGCCAGCCTCACCAGGCAGAAACTCTTTGGCCTCGAATGTTACAAAGCAGATACAGATGGCTTTTGACTGAGAAGACCAGGATGAATTTGTTAAAAGGGAAAGTAGAGCACAATTAATGATGGGGTTCAAGATGTAAAACACAAAGCCAGGGCAAGGATACAGAAAAGCTCTGAAAAAGACAAACCTGTACCTGAACTTAATGGTGAGCCACGCTGTCACAGTACTGCTGCAGCAGAAGGAGAACAAAAAGTGTCTTTGCTTTCCACACAACCAGCTTCACAGAATAACCATCTCCAGAGTGCACTCAGTGCAGTGCAAAGCTACACCAGTAGGATACACATCAACTTTCTCCTGGGGGTTAGGAACACTGGAAGTGCAGCATGTTTTGCTCATCAGCCTATTAGCATGCCTGCTTCGAGCAAGAGCAAAAGTTTCCAGAGGCAGCTAGCCAGCCAAAGAGCTACATGCTCTGCAGCTGCCTTGCACTGGCAGCAGGTTTCCCATGCCAGCAATACAGCTGGCTAGCATGCTGCACTGGCATTTTGCTCTAAGGGTTGCATTTGTCCCTTACTTATGTTGCAGCATGTAAGTCTGTGGAAACCTGAGCAATTAGATGTAAAACTATGGCAGTTATAAAGCCCTGAAATATAATCATACAATGTGACTGCAGGACTGACAGAACAGCCCCATTTATAACTTTGCATGTGAATGGTGCTTTGTACCATGAAACTGCTCCTCAGCCATACCATGGCATCTGCCTAGAATGGTTTGAGGATACAGAAAACCTTTTTAATCCAAACTAAAGCAACTTTATTCATTACATAAATATATTCATAATAAGCATGGTTCCACCAGGGCTCATGGGAGAGAGAATGGCTGTCTTGTATGGTTCCATCAAAACTACATTATGGAAACAGAAGAGCACAAAGGGAACCAAACACATACGGTCTACAAACAGTAACAAAATAACATTATTAAGGCAGTGAATCCAAGTCCTGAAAAAGTTAGGAAATACCAGATTCAGCTTGCTTGTGTGATAACAATTCATCACTGCCTCCTGAATATATGCAGTCCAGAAGAGTCTTCATGAAAGGAATATTCGCTTTGTCCTACAGGATTACTCTGTCTCCAAACAGACAAAGTTCCCTTAATAAGTAGCAATTCCATATTTTCACCTTCTGCTAGAGAGCCAGTGTGACACTCTGTGCCTTATTTACTGTGTGCTGCTCTGAAGACAAATTATTCATTCTTTCAAAGGGTTTTCTCTGGTACTCACTATGTAGTATCTGAGAGTTTCTCAAATATTAATGACATCTGTTTGCACTACATGCCTATGAGATTATATGATGCTTGTTTTGGACTGGGCAGCAGTCAGCCTTTTAACAACCTTTCCAGCTCCAGAATGAAAAACATGAGGTGTTCTCTATAAAGGGCTGGAAGTGTAACAGACGAGACTAGAACCTTTAGCTAGGAGAATGAGGGAAGAAGTGCCTGTACTAAGGGTGTAGAGCTGTGATAAGGAGGATGTTCAGCTTGAGACTTGAGTTTTGTGAAAAATTAACACTCAGCCAAAAGAAAGGAGAGTGTGAATCCTACCGGAGCTGAACAGCAGCCCATCTTGCTTTATAAGCAGACAGACATGTTGTTACAAAGCACTGTCACCTCATTTTTCAGATGTGGAAACCGAAACACTGAAATAAGGACACATAGTAGCCCCTGGTGTAGTGTACCCAGTTTGGCACCTGGGTGTTGATTCTGGGGAACACCTGCTGATTCACAAACCATTATAATATTCAGTTGTCACATCTAAACAGCTCATTTTCAACTATGAGAGTGTGGTGACTTCGCCAATCAGGCCCCAAGGTTTCAAGGCAGGTACCAGGTGGTCAGGGACAAGTGATTAAAGACCCTCTCTCAGATTTTTCATCTGATTTACATCTCTGGGAAAGGCTGGAAACTCACTCCACAGACAGCACTCAAGAGCCTTGAACATCAGACAGCCCTCTAGCTGATATCCATTACTCACTACATCACCTCCAGTTCCAGCACCAGAAAAGTGCAACAATGCTGGAAAGTTTAGGCACAAATGAGGCAGGGTCCTGCCAAATAGAAGCCATGCCTACAGCATCATGTACCAGAAACTGGAGTATGACACTAGCCAGTGTCAACAAGAAAGTCAGTCCTAAATGGTGTGCTTCAGTTGATTAACTGTCACCTTAGATTACTGTTATTTAAACTGATATTGAATTAATCCTTTAAATAAAAATATTTGATAGAGACTTGTCCCTCCAGTGTCCTGAAATGAAAACCTTTCCTAACAACGAAATGTCTTTTTATATGAGCTCACTGTCATCATTTTCCACAGTATAGTAACAAATACCTTAGTTTGCTTCCATTCTCTTTAAAAATATAAATGTATCATTTTTTCAGTAATTATGCAGACATAATTATATCAACTAATTAGCACAGCCACCTTTGACATTTTTCATGAATAGGAGATCCCATTCTCTTGCTGAGACACAAACTACAGAAGCACCTCACCATACTCCATGAAACTGCTAAAATACTCCCAGTGTTACAAAGACCCCCAGCCTTTAAAGAAATAAAGGACGATTTCAGCCTCTGCTGCAGAACTGAAAGCCTTCTATCCTGGGGCAAACAAGTTTGATAGTCAGTAGGTCACTGTATTTAGGAGGTTTTAACAGAATGGATTTAGGCTCTGCTTCCTTACATAAGTAAACAGACTGAGTACATGCAGAAGGAAAGGTATTAAAGAGAAATAGTTTGCAGCAGTCACAGCATCCCATGCTTTTCTTCATCTGTCTCAGAGACAAAGCCAGTTTCACTCTTCTGAACAGTCACACACTCCTGCCTGGATTTGTGCTCCTCCAAGGGGAGGAATTCTCTCTGCTGCACGGGTAAATAGAGCCAGTCTGATCACATATTCATATAACTTTTATAACTCTCCATTGAAATTTAGGAAATAGTCTTTCAGTATAAAGACAGCATAACTAATTAGAAGGTTATGTACTGTATGGTAAGGAGTAGATGTTTTTAGAGGAAGAGTGCACTTATATCAATGCTTAAACACCTGTAGCTGGGGGATGCATTTTTTTTTTTTTTTTATTTTTATTTTTTAAAAATGAATGAGTTAAGACTGGTCACAAAAGCTGATGCATCCAGTTTTTCTCACATGGAGAAAACCAACTGAAATTAATGGGTGAGTGACCACTACTTAATTGACAAAATTCTTTTATGTACAGGGTAATATGTCAACATGAATTTCATTGCAGGTAATGGAAAATGGATGAATGAAATAATTTATAACATTATAGGGCTTTTTTCCTTTCTTAATTTTTTTTTTTTAGGGATAATTTAATTTGCTTGTATTTACTTTAAATTCAGGGACCAGATTACTTATATTATGCACCCTAGTCCTCATAGTCTGGCAGGTTGCTGATTAGCAGGTGTCTATATATAGTATGCAAATGTACACACACACTATACATATAGTGTGAAAACAGATATATATTTATAGTGACAAATCTTGTCACTCAGGGACAAATCTGAAACTCAGAGAAGAAAACAAAATACAATAAAAAATAAACTTTACTATTGTAAAGTGTTTGTAAAAGCAGTTGAAGAACTTATTTGCATAAAAATCTTAAAGCAGCTGCTTGTAAGATGTACTCTGGATGAATAAGGACCAACAAAAGAGCCACTGAGGCAGGTTTAAGCAAGACATCACTGTTAAACTGTCTTGTTAAACAAAATACCTGTCCTGAAAGCCTTCAGCTTTGTTGACAAAAATGCTGAGAAAAATCAAAGCCCATTCGACTGGAATAATAAGCCAAGAGGACCCAGAGGAGTCCAGAGCTAGACAGGCTGGATGAACAGATGCTTTGAAAAATTACATGTAGGAAATAGGTAAGTGAGAGCAAAAAGCTGTGTTGCAGTGTGAGTTACAGGAACTCACCTGAGCACCTTCATAAAAGCATTGCAGGCATGGTCAGTCCTGTTAATGAAGCTTTTCAGTGACCCGATATTTTAATTGTCTGTGCAAAGGCAATTTTATTAAACAGTATAATTTGCAAGCAGATCTTGCATGCAGATTTTGCTTTTCTTTCCCGTCTTTTAATTTTGTCTATGGAAGCGTTAACAGTTGTGTGACTCACTAAGTGGAAATGAATGAGAAGAGTGACCTTTTCTCCTCCAAAATGCAAACTTGGAGTAGTTACTTACTGTTGGAGTAAAGAGTAGTGCTGTTTTGGACTAACCATCAGATATCAGCTGTGAATTCCTTAAACAATGCTGAAGTACTGAACAATCAGGTCAGAATAGAAGCAAAGAACCAATAACCTCCCCCTTCCCCCCAAGCTTCCAAAGGTTGGGGGTACAAAGGAAAGAGATTATTTCTTATTGAAACCCTTTCTGTTGTTTTTGGGGGGAATTTGGAAGGGAGTATTAGAAGTAAAATTAGGCCTCTTTTTTGTCTTATGAATGAGTGTTATCTATGCAGGTAACATTTAAAGAACTTTTTGTTCAAAAGAAAGCTATTAATCAAGAGGTTTTTCCTTCTCTGTGAAGACAAGAGAAATAAAAGATTTGTCATTTCATAGCTCCCAGACATCTGAATAGGAATGCATACAGTGTTAAAAGTACCTGAAGCAGCTGGTTGGGTGCTGTGTTTCTTTATAGTCCAGCAGGATGTGAAACAGCTAATTGTCCTGGGCATGAGACTTGCAATATGGTATATTTTCAAAAGGAGAAAGCAGAAAGCATATACCCCTTTATGCTTGAAATGGTGGCATGAACTGGATCTTGAAGCATCTGGGGCTCCTAGGCTTTTGGGGTACATAATGCAGTAATCAGATAGTTATATTATGACAGGAATTATTGCTCAGGAGTTTAATGAAAAGTAAGATTTTGGGCAGAATTTTTTAAAAGTAAGAACAGATGAAGAACAGTTCCCAGCTTCCCTGGTGCATCAATTTTTATTTTTTTTTTTGTTGTTCTTTTTCTCTTCTAGAAGAGAGTGTCTTTAGGTGTGGAATTATGAACAATCCCCCAGGAAGAACCATTCAGTTGAAGAGCCAAAGTAGCCTTTCTGTGCATGTTAATGCCCTCTTTGAGAGGGAATGCAGGACAGGGAGAAACTTTTATTTACAAGTTCTAATAGCTTTTTACACTGATACTCAACTTGCTCAGTCTGTAAAGGGTTAATTTTTATGGACTAGGCTAAGCCTGGCAGACTGTGAACTGAGCTGTCTTCTATATATTCTGTGATGACCAATTTAGGTAACAGGAAATGTTTAACTAAGAGTACAATAGGTGTCTCTGTAAGCAAGACAGAAAATAGGGCTTCGGCCTAGGCCTTGTTGAAGCAAACTCTGGTAAAACACTAATAAAAGAGAAACACTATTCATGAGTTCCAAGAAATGATTTAAATATATATATGACTTTTGCAGGAAATTCAATTAATATGTATGTATTACTGTAATATAATGCCTGTTTTTGAGAATGCCAGGCAGACACGTTTGGTGGAAGGATTCCCCTGTGTCTCCAGTGCTGCAATAAAGAATGCCTGCTTTCTAAGATCTCAACACAAGCCTTAGAGAATTTTATTTGCCAACTTTTATATTATCAACATGAGGATTTCTTTCATGACACATCTCAACCAGTTCTAAAGCATCCTTACATTTTCAAATATCAAGCAAACATAGTGACAGATGCTGCAAAGAAGCTGAGGAGATAACTCCCTGTGATTGAGTTATTATGTATTCCATTAGATAGTGCAGCTCAGCTGAGCTTTTAAAGGTGGAAGGTAAGATTAACAGAGGAGGAAAGGCTTATTAATTAAAGTGATGCATTGCCAATTGTAAGGGTGATCATATATTGGTTCAGTCTTACCACTACTGCTTACTTTTAAAAGGTATATTTGCTAAAGATGACAGAACTGCCCAGAAGAGCAGAGGCTGTGTGTAAAATCTCTCACCTCATTTAAGATGAGATTTGTGCAGATTGACAAGACAAAGACTTATGAAGAAAACAGATCAACAAGTTCAAAGAGACCATGGTACTGAACCTGAAAAACAAAACTGTTTGTTACTTGAACAGTGTAACAAGGCAGTTTATAAGCACTATGCTTATTTATTGTAAATGTTGCAGCTAAGCTAATGATTTTTGTTCCAGTTGGAGTTCAGATTCTCACTTTCATCAGCGTTATCTTGCCAGATATGTTCCCAAGCTTATTTTAATTTAGGATTTGACACTAGTGATTGCCTTTTTTTCCCCTCAAAGGATGAATTAGTTCACAATAAAAAATACATATTAGGCAATTTATTATGCTAATGACTTGCAGGAAAAAGCCAAATTACCTCGATGGTGGATTATATTGAACAATAAAAAACCACAGTCATCACAATTCTCAGTGAACGCATAGTTTAGCTGTAGTTAGCTACAGGAAGTTTCCGGGTACTAGTATCTACATTAAAGACAAACAGACACGAATTAGCAGTAACTACATCCATAGTGAAACAACACAGACAGATCTCACCCAGATTTGTAATTATGTCTCATTACCCTTCAATAGACATTTTTAGCTCAGCTCAAAACCAAAGCTTGTCTGATCATGGCATATGGTGCATGCACTAGCATTTCCTACCTGATTATTTTAAAATCTATCATCTGATTTCAACCAAACTGAAAGAGAAGTTGAGATTCAAAAGACATTAAGGTTTTTACAAATTTTATGCAAATAGGGAGTCAGGCAGAAGAAAAAGCTGACATTAATGCTCATTATTGATATAGAAGCGTGACCCAAGAATATGAATCCACAGGAAACACGGTGTCCTGCATTACTCCTGGAACCATTACTCACTTTGAAGTGTGAAACGTTTCCTATCCCATGCCGTGTGCCCAGCCACTTTTGCTGACCTCTCTCGGAACTGAGGACATAGGCATTTCAGGGCACAGGGCTGTTAGTCAACTGGAAAAGTAGGAGACAGTGTAGCTGCAGTGTAATGCAATATCTACACATGATTAAGCTTTCATCATGATAAGGATAAAGGTGGAGAGAAGCATTTCCAATGCAACCTTGAAATGACAGATGGATTAGAATGCCTAACTTCACTAAAAGAAAAAAAATAAAATCAGATAAGACAATGAAAATTATTAAGTTGGATCAATAACAAGATTCAATCAGTCACAGAAAAAGGTGTTCTGTGATAATGGTGGGAAATAAAATAATCAGTTTTAGGTGAGGAAGAAAATAAGCAAATCAATTTAATTGGAGGAAAAATAGAAAGAGGCCCAAATACTAATGCTACAGCAACTCCATAAAACATCTGAGCAATCTAAGTGAGAGGGAGCAGCTCAAACACAGAGTATCTCCCAGATCCAGGGCTGTTCAGCTTGGAGAGCAGAAGGCTCTGGGAGACATTAGAGCAGTCTTCCATACCTTAAGGAGGCCTACAAGAATGATGGAGGGGGACTTTTTACAAGGGTAAGCAGTGATAGGACAAGGGGGAATGGCTTTAAAACTAGAAGTAGGTTTATGGCTCTGGCATAAATGCTGTGCTTCTTTTCAAATGAGTAATTACAACTCACTTTGTCTTCTGACTTCTGTAACCTGTACTTCTGAAATGAAGCTTTTATATATTTAATTGACATTCATTTCCCTGTTGGGGGGGGGGAATTAAATAGGTCAAAGCCTTCATTTTCCTCCACCAGTTATTGTGCACAGATAAACCTTATCATGATGACATGGATAGGTAATGCCATCACACAAGAAGCAAGGACAGTGATCTAGAGTTGGGCTAATGACAAAGGTTTGTGTTAGCAGTGAAAGCTCATCATCACTGTAATGACATCAAAAGACAGAGCTGCAATTTACTGTTCTTGAACTAGTGTATTATGAAAATGAGCATTTTCAGTGTGTTCTGTAGCAGGAAATATTTTATCTGCTAGAAAAACAACAGCTTTTGTAAATTATTAAATTCTCAAGCTTCTTTTCAAGCTGTGAAAGTTGTTCAGTGTTGGATGTATAGCACCCTTGCTTTTATCCTCCAGTGTCGTGAAAAATATACAACTTCAATGAAACCCCCACTTCTTTTCCTGTATATCACTATTCTGCACTTTGTTAAAGTATGCCATATGAAAAAAATAATAATAAATAAATAATTACCTAGGACCAATTTAAAGTTCAACATCAGCTTGTGAGAACAGCTACCTATTTCTTTCATGTTTACCAATGGAAGAAAAGCTGAAAACACTTAGAAGAGTCGCTGCAGCATTAGCACAAGTAGGATCTGGGGAAAGCTGTTCCAAAATGCAGTCTCTGAGTAAAGCTAAGGTCTGGGCTGCATGGAGTAGATACATTTTCCAACACAGAATGTGATTTAAGAGGAACAGCTTTTCGCTGCCTGAACATTTTCACATCAACACAGCAGCATTCATATGGAAAGAACCTGGAGGTTTTGCTATTATGGAGAAAGTGCATCCAGTTTGGGTACACCCAAAGAAATATTTTCCAGTCTAGACAGGACCTCAGTTTTGACAAAGCTTAATTTTCTGTTTTATGATAAAAACCAATAACTGACATTTTCCTGATTTCCCTAAATCCTACTTTATCTGCCTGTTTCAATACATAATCTAGTTACTTGTGAAACAATGAGTCATTTTATTATTCATGGATGTGTGCATATCATTCACATGGAAAACCACAACACAAGCTGAAGCATATACTGCAAGGAAAAAACCCACAAATGATTAAATAATTCAATCAAAACCCACCCAGAAGCTGTGACTAAGACAACAGACAGAGATTCAAGCTCTCAGCTTCCTGATCTCAGTACTGCATGACACGAAGCATGTAATTTGAGAATGCTGTCCCTGGCTTCCCATCTCTAAAGCAATCACAAGCATTAAGATGTCACAATGTATGTGGAGAGATTATTGAAACCGGCTTCCTTTTCCAATGATTTCCATGGGAAATTAACTTCAAACTTGCTAATAGTGCTCACTTTGGTAAGACAAGCAAGCTCAGTGAAATAACCAAGAAAGTTTAGTCAACTGTCACTTTTCTATGCACAAAAAAAGCAGAGCATGTGGGGTACACTCAACACAGGGAAAAAGGCATTTCCCTGTGGCTCTGCCTTGCCCTGGGATGTGCCTGCAGGGGTGGAAAGCCTCTATCACCCTTTCTCACTCATCTGCATTTTTACACTGTCTGACACTCAACTTTTCCTCATGTTGGATGAACTGCTTGCAACCCACAGCTCCTAACACTTCCTTAGATCCCTTGTTTCCAGCAGTGGAGGAGGCCAGATCCTTCTTTCGGGTACTTATAGAAAGTGCTAAGGTCTCCCCTGAGCCTTTTTTTCTTTAGACTAAACCACCCCAGTTTCCTCAGCTATTCCTCATAAGACTTATTCTCTGAACTTATTCTGACTGGGCCTGTCCCTCCCGTTTTCCGGCATGTGCTGTGATCTCACTCAGGATGACCTGCTCCATGACTTTCCCTGGCACTGGGGACACAGGCCTGACAGGCCTGTACTTACCAGGGTCCTCCTTCCTCCCCTTTTTGTAAAGAGACGTGATGCTGGCCAACCTCCAATCCTCTGGGACCTGCTCACTAGACCAGGGCTGCTGATAAATGATGAACAGTGGCTTGGTGAGCCCATCTGCCAGCTCCTTCAGCACTCTTGGGTGAAACCCATCTGGCCCCATAGACTTGTGTATATCTAAATGGAGCAGGAGGTCACTAGCCATTTCGTCCTGGATTATGGAGGCTTCAGTCAGCTCCTTATCTTTGTCACCCATTTAGTGAGGCTATGGGCCATCTAACCCAGTGGCACATTCATAGAGACCTTGAGGGATAAAAAAAAAAAAGACCACAGAGACATTTTAAGGAAATATGTGCCTGTCTTGCCTGTCCATCTGTATTTCCTCTCAGATTTTGCTTCATTCTCCTTTCAAAGGACTGGTCATTCAATTTAGGAATACCCATTAATGGTTTGATAGAGGTAGATCCATGTTAAGAAGTTCTAACTACAGCTAAAAATAGTAATATTCCCCACTGTTAATTTAGTGTATCAAGTGTATGCTCTGATGGCCACTGATGAATTAGTACTTTTATTGTAAAACCAGCCCTTTATTTTACACATGCAGCAAGACTTTCTCAGGGCAGCATGCAGAGCAAGCAAGCATTTTGGAGGCAAAAGGCCTCAAAGACAGCCTTTGTCCAAGCATTTAGCCTACAATTTAAATCATTATAACAACTACTGATAGTTTGAATTCTCTGAGCTTTCCCTCTGTCACTGCTAGGATCAGGGAAACATGAAGTTATCAACAGGAGACAAGGAGACTTTGCAAAGTGCCCCCTTCAGTAGCACTGATCTGTATGGCATATATTGCCACATGCAGAATGCTGCCATATCCCCATGGCTGCATAGCATGATTCCCCTCCCTGGCATTTAATTCAGAACAGAATCCACCTGAATCAGAGAGGTCTGTCTGCTTAAAAGGAAAGATGACATTTTCATGGAACCAAATAAACCCAGGAGTGGCAGATGGTGTGTACATGCAGGGAGGGAGGTGAAGGAACGAGAGTGTGGTTTAAAAAAAGTACCTGCCCCAAATACAGTGCAAACTACAACCAAATTACAAGTACTGTTAGAGTGAAGGGAAGAGAAGGGAAAGAAATAATCCTCTGAGAAAGATATAGGGAGAATGCAGAAGTGTAATCAGTGTGATTAGGGTGTAACTCTGTGGATCCAGCAAGCAGAAAGGAATCAGATAACCAGGTGGAGTATCTAGGTATTATACACTTCATGGTTCATGTCCATCAGACAAAGCACGCATGAACTGAGATCTCCAGAAAATCTCCCTTCAGATTTGCAGCAAAGTCTTCAGCAGTCCAAGTTACGCTTGATAAGCCCAGAGGCAGCAGTAAACATGACATGTATGCCTATTGAAAGCCTACACCAGACAGTTCGCCTTCCTCTCTCTCTATTTAAATAACCAATTATATTTAAGCAGATGAAATCCATTGATTTACATAATGTCCAGGCTACACTCAGAAACACTGACAGTGTTCAAAGATCCTAGTAGTTGATTTTTTGGGAACATGTTATATAACCACAGCAAATCCATCACTGTCTTGGAGATCACCATAGAAACAGGCTGATAACTGTGCAGGAGGAAGAAGCCCTGGTCTCAGCTTGGAAAAGATGCTGATGTGACTGGTCAAACACATGTGCCTCCCTCCCATATTTCCAGCATCATGGACTTGCTCCCTCTCAGTTTTTTGGCTGCAGGACTGGGTAGAAGGTTTCCTGCTCCATGTAAGGGATTTAGTAAGACAGTAAATGATTTTCTACCACAGAGAGTAAGACACTGAGGCTCTATTCCAAATTAAAGATCAGAAACCAAAAATAACTAACTTGGTATTTCTGCAGGAAAAAAGACTGCTTTAACTATCTGAATTGCAAAACAGTGGGGTTCTTGCACACTTGAAGGTGCAATCGTAATGGATAATGGATAATGGTTGCTGCCACTATCTCTTTTTTGTTGCTGCCTGGTACATCTTCCCAATGACCTGGCCACAAGAATAGAGGGAAATTATACAATCTACAAGGCCTGAGACTGGAAATGCTCTTCTAGAGGAGGAAGAAAGGGGCAAAAGAAGGGCTTCATCTTATTCAAGGGGAAATGTACTTACTAGGGACTTCTTACGGTCTCTCCATGTCTTTATATTTGGTATCAATCTAGAAGTTTCCATGGGTTTTGTCCTTGGCTGAAGTATCTTCTTGGACAAGTACTCACTTTTCACTGGTCTTCACATAATGAGAAGTAGAAAAAGTGTGTATTTCCACATAATTCTTAAAATGGCTACACAATAAATTAATTGATTGAATTGAGAATTCACTTATACTCACTGTACTTTAATAGAGAAGTATCCAACCTTTCCCCTGTTTGTTGACCTGAAAATATGTTCTTCAGGTTAAAGTATTTCTGTAAATTTTTATTTGATGACAGTAAATCTTTTAATTGCTCTTTAATAATATTATGACTTCAACTTAAGACCATTCCAATCCTTCAAAAAGAATTGACATTTAGTCAAACAAAATGATTAATTTCTTTGCACTGCAGTAAGTGTTCATATGCTCAATTTATCTCAAGCTTAAAGATTACTTAACCAAAGCTTGTCCCAAAGTGAATTCAGTTTAAATATATATTTACACAGTTATTATGGCTCAGTACAATTTAAAATCTAGTGAAATACAGAAAAATATTGATGGATGGTGCTAACTGCTAAAACACAGTAAATTTAATTTTTCTTCATGTTACTGTCCATGTTTCAGTGTGCTGTCACAAGCTCAGTTTAATTATATTTCATACCACTATCCTTGCAATGTTTATTTTCTGTATATTTAGTTCCATCGTCTCAAACTTAAGCATGTTTTAGAATAGTTACTAATCCATGATAACTACAGCAGAGGTCCATAGAATTCTTCTGATTTGTTCTTTTTCCCCACATTTTTCTGTTAAATCCTATGATTATTATCCTTTGATATTAAGAGAAAATTCTTTACCAAAAGGTTGGTTAAGCATTGGAACAGGCTGCTCAGGGAAGTGGTGGGTTCACCATC
The DNA here is from genome assembly GCF_034315485.1 of Pezoporus occidentalis. NCBI lineage: Eukaryota > Metazoa > Chordata > Aves > Psittaciformes > Psittacidae > Pezoporus > Pezoporus occidentalis. Next base: position 8,105,095 of record NW_026915877.1, read on the forward strand.
CCTGGAGGTATTTAAAAAATGTGTAGATGTAGCGCTTAGGGACATGCTTTAGTGGTGGATTTAGCAGTGCTAGGTTAATGGTTGGACTCAATCTGAAAAGTCTTTTCCAACCTAAATGATTCCATGACGCTGCGATTCTATGCTTATTGTACTTAATGATGTATTAGTGCTATAATGAAAAAACTGTGGCATATTTTACTTAAATATTTCGCTATGTTTGATTCATTTTAATGAATTAAAGTCATTTGGGAGGGCATGCAGATGCCAAGGGTTGAAAACCTAGTTTCTGTGGAAATGTCTGCTGAAGTGGTGGCTTTTATTGGATATACCTTTGGGGCAATCACAATATAAGTAGATGATTTTCAGTGTTTATATAATAATTCATTACTACCAAATAAGAACTCCTCTGATTCTTTCTCAAGAAAGATATTTTTTATGTGAAAATATATTAAAACCTATCCTTGTCATTGTTCCCTCACAGCTCAGAAAAACATGTCAGTATGGCAGCATATAGTAGTACTCTGAGCATTCATTACTGCAGTTAGGACAAAACCACATGGGCCATCTTGGCTGGATCCAATACAGCAGACCAGGTCATCTGGCCTAACCACTCATTCTTTGCTGTCTTTTTTGTAATGGATGGCTCTGCCATAAATGAAGAACAGATAATAGGATTGACAGATCCTTTGGGGTCCTTTCTCAGGTGCTCTGTACCTCTTCCTTTCTGCATGACCAAGAAAGTGCATCTGGTAATAAAATTCAAATACTTCCTTAGAATCATAGAATCATAGAATCGTTAGGGTTGGAAAGGACCTTAAGATCATCTAGTTCCAGCACCCCTGCCGTGGGCAGGGACACCTAATGCTAAATCATACCACCCAAGGCCTCGTCCAACCTGGCCTTGAACACGGCCAGGGATGGAGCATTCACAACCTCCCTGGGCAACCCATTCCAGTGCCTCACCACCCTAACAGGAAAGAATTTCCTCCTTATATCCAACTTAAACTTCCCCTGTTTAAGTTTTAACCTGTTACCCTTGCCCTGTCACTACAGTCTCTAATGAAGAGTCCCTCCCCAGCATCCCTATAGGCCCCCTTCAGATACTGGAAGGCTGCTATGAGGACTCCACGCAGCCTTCTCTTCTTCAGGCTGAACAGCTCCAACTTTCTCAGCCTATCTCCATATGGGAGGTGCTCCAGTCCCCTGATCATCCTTGTGGCCCTCCCCTGGACTTATTCCAACAGTTCCATGTCCTTTTTATGTTGAGGACACCAGAACTGCACACAATACTCCAGGTGAGGTCTCACAAGAGCAGAGGAGAGGGGCAGGATCACCTCCTTCGACCTGCTGGTCACACTCCTTTTGATGCAGCCCACGATACGGTTGGCTTTCTGGGCTGTGAGCTCACACTGAAGCTGGCTCATGTTCATTTTCTCATCAACCAGCACCCCCAAGTCCTTCTCCGCAGGGCTGCTCTGAATCTCTTCTCTGCCCAACCTGTAGCTGTGCCTGGGATTGCTCTGACCCAGGTGTAGGACCTTGCACTTGGCATGGTTAAACCTCATGAGGTTGACATCAGCCCACCTCACAAGCGTGTCGAGGTCCCTCTGGATGGCATTCCTTCCCTCCAGGGTATCAACCGAACCACACAGCTTGGTGTCATCGGCAAACTTGCTGAGGGCGCACTCAATCCCACTGTCCATGTCAGCAATGAAGATGTTGAACAAGACCGGTCCCAACACCGATCCCTGAGGGACACCACTCGTTACTGGTCTCCAGCCGGACATTGAGCCATTGACCACAACTCTTTGCGTGCGGCCATCCAGCCAGTCCTTGTCATAACAGAAAGTACACCTGTGCACATCTAGTTCATCAACAAGACACCTTCTGTGTTCCATGACATGACCAGATGCAAGAGGAGGTTTAGGCATTTTCGCCTAATGAAGGGCAACCCTTCTGCCATATGAACAGAACTGTCCTTTGTTGTATGACTGAACACATACTTCACAACTGGCAGGGAAGAACTGCACTTTTGTAGGACAAAACACTTACAATCACATGACACAGGAAAAACTTGCAGCTTCTTTGAGAAACAATCTCCTTTTCAGAGGGTATAGAGATGTGAAAAAAATGGTGAGAACAGAAAAAAATGGGGAATGTGTAATGTTTCCTATAGAAACAGATGGAAAAATGTATTTGATGGCAACTGCGGCAAGAAACTTATGGTATACTACATTCAATTTGGTTCTCTACATGTCTTAATAGACAGGACTATGAATATCATTACTGGCCATAAAAATTACACTAGTCTTTTCCTAAGAAGAGCAATAATATCCAGCTATAATGTTCATCTTCCACCCTGTGTGGCTGTGAATTTTGCAAGTTGATTATATGTATTCTAATGAAACACTTTTTCAATTTGTCTTATTTTATTTGCCGTCAATTACACTGAATTATAACTGATTCTTTTAATACAGGTTCGGGGTTTTTTGCTTTCATTCTGTTTAAGACTTGCAAGAAGTGCTCACAAGCAGTTCAAAACAAAACATTGGCCTTGCTGTCCTCTGGATCTTTTCAAAATTATTTCTGTTGTTTTTTTTTTTTAATGTGGAATTCACATTCCAATCAAAGGTTCATGACTGTTACTGACAATAAAATCTTAACTTTCTCTGCATTGCTTTCTATTTCTGTAACAAATTGAAGATCTAATTTTTGCTTTTTCCTACTGTTGATGTATTCTGGAGAGATTTTTACTTTGCAAGTGACAATGAGAATTCCTTTTTCTCAGAGGGATGGGAAAGTTTAAAACTCAGCAGCATGAGAGGTTTGGATTGTTTTTGCCAGCACACATTACCCCTTTAAATTTATGCAAGCTGAATCTCATATGCCAAGGTTTTAAAATTAATCTGGAGTCTCTCACAAACCCATATGGTTTTCACAAACAGAAAAATTTATGGACCAAAATGTTGAAAAATGCCACTGGATTTGCTTTCTGCTTTGTCACATGCTAAAAGCATCTGCAGATACCAACCATTTTGTTTCAAAATCAGTACGCTCACCTTCCTTTGTGTGCGGCAACTGTGAGAAGCCATGGAGTTTTAACTGAGCCAAGGAGTTTAAATACTGGCAAGCTATAATCCACCTCCAAACATGTCATCACTCTCTAAAGCAGAAGTATCTCACATAGTGTACTTGTTTCTTTGGTAGGGAGGTCAATGGCTGAAATATAAGTAGGGGGCCTGGCACATTGATTACATCATGCTCCTAGAAACCTGCCAAGGCAAGTGCCATGGACTTACAATGGTAGAAGCAGTCACTGGATGGCTGGAAACCCATGCACTATGCTACCACCCAGAACTATCTTGGGTCTTGAAAAATAAGTCATATGATGACCTGGTACCCCAGAAATAACTGAGACAAAGGGACTCATTTCCAGAATAACCTCATAGAAATCTGGGCCAAAGAGCATGGCATTGAGTGAGTATATCGCATCCCCAATCATGCACCAACCTCCAGGAAAACTGAACAGTACAATGGACTGTTTCAAAAGTTTTAATGGACTACACCAAGAGCAATTGTGGTGGTACCTTCAAACATTTAGCTACAGCTACCTGGTTAACTAACACTAGGGGATCTGCCACCAGGGCTGGCCCAGTCCAATCAAACTTCTACATACCACAGAAGGGGATAAAGATCCTGTAGTACTTATGCTAAAGACTATGCTAGCGAAAACAGTCTGGGTTATTACTGCCTCAGGCAAAGGCAAACCCATTTTGCTCAAGAGCTTGGGTGTACTTGGTGGGTAATGTTGGAGGATGGGGAAATCTAGTATGTATCTCAAGGAGATTTGACTTTGGGTCAGAATAGCCAATTAATTAAATTGTACGTTGTTAACTGCTATGTAAAACTGCTGTGCCAACTAGATGCCCATCACCACACTGGGAACCTTGCGGCACCCGTCTGTGCCACTCTGGATCAGGGGCCTGAACCTGACTGCTTTTCAATAATTACATTAACGAAGAAAGAACTTTGATGAAGTCATAAAAGTGGTGACGAATTCAGAACTAACTTCAGCATGCAACAATCCAAAACCACACAGCATCTCTCCTGCCCTAAAAGACTGTTAGGACAGATGATGCCCAAAGTCATGGGTTGAATGAACTCAACAATGTTGAGTTGGGATGGTCCAAAGACTAAGAAAATTATACCTGTATGTGTGTGTTCATACATGTGTATACACATCTAACAGGAAATTTGTAATTTGACTAATGTAAGAATAACACTTTGCAGGGTACAATTTGCATAGGTTTTTATGTAAATATCTGTAAGTGTTTAAGCCTTCAAAACACTCCCACATTCCAGGTTATCATTTTTTCACTTAATAAATACTCTCTGTTGGACTATTTAGAGATCCGCTACAAGCATCTTTGTTTACAGAGTGAGTTAATTAATACAGTTAATACAGCAGGACACAGGGATGAAACTTTTTTTATGCTCTCCAAACACATACAAGAGTCAGTTGGTGTGAAATGGTGTGATGTGGCTGAAAACCAAGGCAACTTTGTTGACAAAGTAGCTAAGGTTCGTAATGAATCTCCAGGAAATTTTCAGTGAACTTGGGATGATATAATATTTCCTTTTAAGCAATATGAAAACAGCCACTTTGAATTCCTTTAAACTATGATTATGTGAATAAATGATTTTTACAGTTTACCTGTAGTGAAGAATATTCCAGGTTTACCTTAAAAAAAACAGACCTACATTAGAAAGAGTAGATTAGCCAGTCCTCCCCTCTCTTGCTTCAAGACCTGTTTTATTTCAATTCCATGCATTTTAATCACAGAAATAAACATATTGAAAGAAAAGGCCTGATGGAAAGGAAACTTCAACATTCTCCGTAGGACTAACGACATCTAGGTCATAAAACAAACTCCTGGTTCAAATGCCCTCTTAAGGCTTTGGAACAAGATTTTAAACACCGTTCTTCTGCTTCTCAGGGCCCTGTTTGGCTATAACTTACACTGGAGAAGGACTCTCAATTTGTCTTGTCAAAGTTGCTCCAAGATTAAGCTATGATAAACAGGTGCAGTAACGTTGTAATGTAGTAATATAATAATGACTGTATGACAGCACACCCAATTAGGATAGTGATATCTTGATTACAGCCCCTGTTCCACTGACTAATCCTTTATAGGTAGTTAGAGCAATTGGTAAACAAAGAAAGAAATAAAATAATGATACTAGGGGAATTCACACTGAGTTATTTGTAGCTCAGCCTGATACAGCTAACAAAATTAGAGAAAACAGTATTGATCATCAATTCACTCAGGGTTTTATTCCATATACCAAACACAAAACCAATTCCAGACACCTTGAACTCACTAATGGCAATTTTCTTAAGGCTCTTTGGCCACTTGCTGCAGTGTAGCTTATTTGTAGTGTGAGGGTAATACATACCTGATATACACTTAGTTAATTAGTATAAGTTGGAAATGCAGTTTTGCATTTCTTCCTCTCCTGCCAGTCTGAACACTGGTACGTGTTAAGATTGGAGAACATCGTGATGAAGTACAAGGAAAATGACTGTGCAAGCAGTCTACAGTTCCAGCAATGCTACTTGACAGGGCAGCAACACCTCTTGCAGTTTCAATCCATACAATCTCATTAGCTTCTCTGACAAAAACTATTAGAGGTAACATTTTCTTGGCTTCACAATACAATTAAGGTGGGAGGAGACCTCCAGAACAGTCCAAGAAACATTCTCTTTAAAGAGGCATAGGCAAAGAACCCATGGGAGTAATGCTGCCTGTAAAAGCTCCCTTAATATGCAAAAAAGGAGAAATATTTCCATAATGCTGCAGGCCATACCAGTTTCTTCACAGTTAAGGAAAATTCACTTCGAAGGATATGGATTGTAGGCAGCCATCCAAAACCACATACAGAAACATTTGATAAAAGTCTGAGCTGCAAGACCAAATATTCTTTTAAACTAAGAAAGCTCAACATTGTTTTGATTGAGTACAGAAAGGAAAAAAAAACAAACAAACAACAATCAAAAAGTACCCCAAAAACCCTCCCAACAAATTAGGTGCTGATACTGAAACTCAATAAATAGCCTAATTTGTTTATTTATAAAGTGAAATGGCATCTAAAAGACAACTCCATTACAATTTGCTGAGGATGTGGGAAACATTTTTTACTGTTTTGCCCAATGTGAACAAAGTTTTACCTGCTTCTGTCCTTATTTGTTATAAAGGGCTTTCATCTGCAGTGAGGTCAACACAAGGAATGGCTCCCTTGCAGTTTGTGGTGTTTGCTACCACTGAAACCTCTCATGAGAGTCCTTTGTAAAACAGGAAAGTGAGCAAAGGGAGCTCATAATAAATATAAAATAACAAAGCCCTTACATACATAACAGAATGAGCAAATAAGTGAATGACTTGTTATGGTAAATACAAAATATTTGAACACTGAATGCTTACACTGAAAACAATTCCAAAAGAAACAATTTATTTTACTGTTACAGTTCGTACTTACCTCAAAAAAAATCAAAAGGTTAGCATTGTTGGAAACTGGAAACACTTTTTGCAGATCCTCATAGATGTCTACATAAACCGACATATGAAAATTGAAAAACCAAGATTATTTTTTCCTTTTTTTTTGACTGATTTTTCAAGTTGCAAGTGGGCATATCTTAATCCCATAATGATTTCTGAGATAATGACTCACTAGCTTGAATCTTTGTTTTCAGTGCACTAAAATGGCAAATATTTGGTCTAATGACTTTTAATCATACAGGGATCACTAGACATTCCTTCATGGTATCTGAATTATTGAACTCTATTTATCTAGAAAAAAACAATATGAGTTCAGACTGTATTGCTGTTTCACTACCAAAAAACAAAACAAAACAAACAAAAAAAAAAAAAGAAAAAATGTCATCAAAAAGCAAAATAATTGTTTTTGAACGAAAAGCCATGTAAGCCAAATCTGTCTGTGTTCCCCATCCTGCAGCCCTTTACACAGCAGCTGCTTTAGCTGTGGATGAGGCACACACAGACCCACAGAGCACACAATGGGAGAGCACACCCTGATATAAACACACACACAAAAACATAATGTATCCCACAGAAGTATATTAAATCCTGACTTTACCAAAAAGGGGATCATTCTGTATCCTAACAACCACTGTCAAAATGTTTTAGGTGAAATAAAGACTTCTGAATTGCTCTAAAACCCATTCAGTGCCATTGCAGGCAGGACACCTTACCAGCTACTGAGGGCCACTGGGGCCGTGGGAAGGCAGGAAGCCCTTAAGGCTAGCAGCACTGAAGGTTAATTTTATTATCACCCTGAAAGCAGTTAGCTTTCCCAGGGAAATAATATAACTTTCCTTGTATTGAATATTTAAAATGTGATTTAAATGCTAATAATTAATATCAGTTTATTTTTAATTTCTATCAGTGAAAGCATACGCTGCAGTCTATTCCATTTCCAATGGGAAGAAAACTGTGGGAACTGTAATCTTTTGTTATTAAAGCATTACGGTAGCAGTGTGACTCTGCACAAATGTTAATTTGTCACAATTTTCTTGTAGCACAATATTTACAGTATTTCAGAGTGTGTGTATGTATGTGTTGAGCATTTTGTAGCCATTTGGCAGGTGTATCTGAAAATCTGCTTTCAGGGATTATATTCACAAAGGTCTGGGGTTTTTTTTGGTACTGATGTGGCATAAAGACTAAAAAAGCTGCAGCACAGTGCTAGTATTATGGATGTGTCACATTTACTGTTCACAGTCACACAAGCAACTTCCACAATGTTTGTTCTTTATGACCTATATAACATTGCAACTCAGAGTGTACTAAAGTCCTTGGGCAAGCCAAGATCTTTAGTAATGATGGTCATCACTGTTTTCTAAAAAACTTTTTAAGACATATCAAAGCTGAGGGGGAGAAAGATGAATGAAGAGAAATAATCAAAAGAAAGTCTCAAAGAGCTGGGGCAAATGGCTATACTACATCAGGCACTGGCTTTCTTCTTCTCCTTCCCTTCTCTGAAATCCAATGGAGTTGAAAACAGTGTGCATACCCATCAGAAGAAAAGGAAAGTTCACACATGGAAAAAAGAAACAAAAAAACCTTCCCAAATAAAGCTACCAAAGAAAAATGATTAAAAATCCCACACCTTTTAGAAACACTTAGAAATTTTGATATAACATAAAAGAAACTGACAAAAAACATTTCAAAGAGCATAGAAAAGAAAAAAGAACAACTCATCTTGCACTATCATAAAAAGTGAAAAAAAAATATTCACTCTAACAGACAAATTTATACTTTTACAAAAGAGAGATAAAAGGACATGATCATATGGATTTTAGAGTAAGATATATATAGTATATGCATATATACACACAGTATATATATATATATATTTGAAAATTAGTGTCTCTTCAACTTAAAGGGATAGGTGCTTGAACAGCCAATTGACTGTTTTGAGACTGGACTGATCGCAATCAAAATGACTCCTGGGGAATGTTTGTCTATCCTGTTCCTAAAAATCTTGATGAAGACATTTTTCTTAGTGAAGTAGTAAGGGAGATCTCACCAAGCCGTTTCAAGACTGCTCCAGTGTTACATTACTCTTTGTCTCTCAAAGTTTTTTCCTAATGTCAAACTTGTATTGACTTTGCTGCATTTTAAACTCTTGATTACTGATCTGATGTACTGTGGAAACTGAGAACAGAGTATCATTTAGACTAAGATTTTACACAGTTGATGGCTTATAATGATGTTTGTCAGCCCACTCCTGACTAAACAAACTGCTTTTTCAAACTTGTTGCCTTTCTAGTCGTTCTCATCTGTGTTTTCCAAATGCCCCACTTTCCCTGGTGTGCAGCACCCAAAACCAAGTGCTACATTCCAGCTGTTGTCTTACGAACACTGAGCAACACAAAAAGATCATGTCACTTGTTTTGCAGATTATGCTGTCCTGTCTGGGCCTTCCATTGTGATGTTTGCCTTTCCTGAAAAAGGCTGACATTGCTGAGTTTATGATTCATAATACCTTCAAATTCTTTCTTGCATGTTTGTAGTTTACTGTTTTTCCCCTTGCCTGAATTTGAGCAGATGATTACACCTGCTCAAGTATAACAGCTTACACTTCTCACTGAATCCTATTCTCATTTAAGGTCAGACAGTTTTTCAAACTTGTCAACTTCATTCCGAATTTTCATCTTGTAGCCACCTTATAGCACTATCTTCAACTGCATAAATATGCTGTCTATTCTAGCATACTTATCATTCATGAAAATGATCCAAGGCTAAACCTGGGAGGAATCATGCTTATGAGAGGCCTTGAATTTTAGAAGAGAGCCACAGACAGTTGCTTCAAGTATAGACACTACATCCATCTCATGTTAATATATCTATGTTCTTTTATTTTCATTATGGGAATGCCATATGCAAAACTGCCAAAGGCTTCACCGTTACTGGAATTTAAGCATAGGACTTTATCTGCTTTTTCTTGAAGAAGGTTTTCTGTGTTATCACCAAAAGAAAACAGATGCTGTGATTTAATTTGCTTTTGACAAAATGGTGCTGCTTCTTACTGATCACCCATGAGAGGTTAATTGTCTTAGATGTTCTCACAAATAGTTTATTTATGCCAATATTTTTTCAGTAATTGCAGTTAAACAGACTGGCCTGAATTTTCTCCTGCTCACCCACCCCCTCTTTTTATGATGGTCATTAGACTACCAATGCATTTATTTACTGGGTCCCACTTATCCTTTTTAAGATTTCAAATAAATTTACTAATGGATCTGGGACTGCTTTAGTCATTTTAAGAAATTGTCTCTGATTAAAGCCTAAAGGCCCAATTAATTTCAGATCATTCAACCCAGCTACATTTTTTCCACCTCCATAGCTCAGCTCTGATAGTCAGCAATTAGCCCCTTTTGCAATGGTGTCCATATGTGTTTTTCTCTTTGAACTAAAGATGTACATGCACAGGAGAATGACAATACTGCCTTTCTGTTTTTCCTCATCCTGAATAGACATCAAAGTAGCCTCTAAACAAACCAGCCTAGCAGAAGGTGAGAAAATCAGCATAATTTTTTTAAAAAGACCCTTTGATTTTGTCAGAGGGCTACACGTGCTCCAGCCAAGAGATTACGGCAGGATTTTTCAATTTGGAACCAAATTCATTTCTGAATTTGCCTTCAAATCAGTTAAGTTTACGCAACCACATTCAGCTGAGATTTCAGAAATGTGTAGTAGGAAAAGCAAAAAATCAAATAATCATTTACAGAAAACTTAAGCTGCCCAAGACTTTTAACAAAAAATTAACCTATACCAGTGGCCAGAAAAAAAGGAAGGAAGCAGCTGCAGGCAGCTGCAGAAAAATGCATTCCTGATGCTGCATTCATCAAAGTGATACTTGACAACACAAGTTGGAGCAAAAATCTGACCAATTTCCCAAAACTTTGACAAAATTATAGACTTGCTGTGAAACCAGCTAGCATGTACCAGGGGAGCCTGTGTGCTACTGAAAAGGATTTCCTTAGCTGATAGCTGGGAAATGAAGTGTCCACCCTTAGACCCTGAGAACATAGACTGCAGACACACCAGAAACACAGCATCAAAAAGGAACCGGGTTCTGGCTAACTGATTATCTTTTTGTTGGAACTGACATGTGTGCTGGTAGGTGGTTTATCTCCTGTCATTTGTATTTCATAACACAGCCTTTGAACAAATCACCTTCCTCACACATCCAGCAAGACAGAGGGAGTGCCAAAATAAGTTTTGGGAAAGCAGCTTCACAGCATTATTACACAGAGCATGAAACCTTTTGAGACTGCTTTGTATGCAACTACGCCACACATCACAAAACAAATCAGTAATTCCCATCTCTGAGAAAAAAAAAAGTATCTCTAATCCAACATTTACCTCAATAAAGGATAATGCTGCAACTACACAACTATGAAGTCAATGTGCTATAAATCACTACTAGAGCTTTCCCTTTTCAAAGAGAAAAAATAATTTATGTATGAATTAATTTAAGAGAAATACAGACTTAATGGGTGAATCATACTTATCTGTTGACTTAAAATAATTTCAAGTATGTCAGGGATCCCTGAGTATCTTAAGTAAGGTAAAATTTTACTTCATATTCTGCACAGAGTTATCTAATATTGACAGAAGGCTTGGAATACTTATATTTGAGTAAAAGGTTAGAAGGTTGGTTGAATTATCTGAAGTCAGATGTAATGCTCAGCCTTGTTAGAGGTTTTGAAGTTTTCTGCATGCTGAGGAACGCACTTTCCTCTGCAGCCTCTTGCTCAGTTGAAATAACTGGAAGAAACTTAGACTAATTACCAGAGGTGAGCTTGGATCTCTGCTCCAGGAAAAATGTTAAGCCATCTCTACCACTGCTTATACATTATGCTTCACTTCTTCTAACATCAGTGAGAGATGTGCTGGACTCACATCTTTGGATGACAGACTGACAAGCCACAGGGAAACTTGCACTATAGTAACACCATGGGCTGGAGTAAAAAGCTTTCTGAAATAGCAGCAGTAGCCTTCTACTCAATGCAATTTAACAGCAAAATCCACAAAGCATTTTCATGCAGTCTCCAATACATGAAAATTCAGTATATAAATGACTATAAAATACCACCTGCTTCCTGCATGGTAGACTAATACAGACATGTAGTTTGAAAAGAAAAAAAAAAATCATATTCAAATTTGTCTTTGGTGTTCTGAAACCTGTCATGGCACTTGAGGAAACAGCCTGCCTCCAATTTTTTAGTTCAGCATATCACGTATACCACCAAATCTGAGACCTGCACATATGAGGATACAGGATGGAACTATCAGGACAAACCATCCTATCTCTAGAAAGAAATGCACCATCATGACAAACACAGGTAATAAGGATAGATTTCTTCCTACAGCAACTTCCAGAGCATGACACTGATAAGAATAACAATGAAATATTTCAGCATTATACAACTCCAATTCAATGTCATTTGAGCATGATGATAGATTTTTTTGCAAAAATTATGAAGCACTGAACCTGTATATGAGCCAGGCCAATTTCAGTTCTAAAACATTATTTTGGGCAGCTCTCTTACATGCAAGAAGAGGAATAAGCTGGCTTTTGTAGCTAACAAAATGAAACAATAAATAGGAGCAGGAGAAAAAGAACAAATTTTCACATTGTTCATGTATACTGCAGAAAGAAAGGGCTGTGCAGAAATGATCTGTGCCCCCAGATGAGTCTTCTTTAAAGTCACAGGTAAGAATCAGCCACACAATGCAGGGTAGGGAGGGAGGAGGAATACATTAGAAATGTAGTCTTTAATGCACGAGTAAAAATGCCACCTTACATATTTCAGATTTATACTGTATTTTCATTATGACAAAGAATAAAAACAAATGCATTAAAGACCTTAGCAAAGTAAAGTCTGCATAAGACTCAAAGATTGAATGCAAAGACTGCCCCAGAGAGTCCTCAAAATAGGAAGTAAATGCTGAAAATATCCAAAATACCTAGTGTTTTGGGGATGAATTCTTGGGTAAGATTGCAGGTTGGTGACTCAGCCTACTCCTTAAGGAGGAAAAAGTGCGGTTAGAGGACATAAGACAGACACAAATCAGAATAATTCTCTTGACTCAGCAGGTTTGACACCTGGGCACAGGCTCCTTGTACTGTCTCAGAGAATCCCAGCTCCCAAGGCCAAAGGCTTGCAGATTTTTCTTTGTATGAATGCTCAATGTTTGCATAGCAAACGTCTCCCTCCTCCCTCTAGAACAGCAGTGTAACAATGATCTATGCCTTAACATTTTGTCATTTTAGTATCTTTGTTTCACATTTCCTCCTTTGAAACCCAGTTTTTTCTGGTGTAGTCATAGTAATACCAACAAAGCAAGACAGCCTTAGTGGCATTCACAAAATCAACAGAGGGATGTTTAAAAGAATGTAATATACAAAGATGTTAGGGTTAGAGACCAGTTGAGCAATCTGGACATCCATAAATCCATGGGTCCAGATGGGATGCACCCGCGGGTGCTGAGGGAACTGGCGGAAGTCATTGCTAGACCACTCTCCATCATCTTTACCAAGTCTTGGGAAACGGGAGAGGTGCCTGAGGACTGGAGGAAAGCAAATGTCACTCCAGTCTTCAAAAAGGGCAAGAAGGAGGACCCGGGTAACTATAGACCGGTCAGCCTCACCTCCATCCCTGGGAAAGTGATGGAACACCTTGTCCTTGGTGCCATCTTAAGGCATATCAAGGATAAGAGGGTTATGAGGGGCAGTCAACATGGCTTCACCAAGGGGAAATCATGCTTGACCAATCTCTTAGCCTTTCATGAGGAAATAACACGGTGGATGGATGATGGCAGAGCGGTGGATGTGGTCTGCCTTGACTTCAGCAAAGCATTTGACACAGTCTCCCACAGCATCCTCACAGCTAAATTGAGGAAGTGTGGTCTGGATGATCAGGTAGTGAGGTGGACTGTGAACTGGCTGAAGGAGAGAAGCCAGAGAGTTGTAGTCTATGGGGCGGAGTCCAGTTGGAGGCCTGTAACCAGTGGAGTGCCTCAAGGGTCAGCACTGGGACCAGTATTAGTTAATATATTCATCAGTGATTTAGATGAGGGAATTGAGGGTACTATCAGCAAGTTTGCTGATGACGCTAAGCTGGGAGGAGTGGCTGACACGCCAGAAGGCTGTGCTGCCATCCAGCGAGACCTGGACAGGCTGGAGAGTTGGGCAGGGAATAACTGGATGAAATATAACAAGGGAAAGTGTAGAGTCCTGCATGTGGGCAGGAACAACCCCAGGTTCCAGTATAGGTTGGGAAACGACCTGTTAGAGAGCAGTGTAGGGGAGAGGGACCTGGGGGTCCTAGTGGATGACAGGATGACCATGAGCCAACACTGTGCCCTTGTGGCTAAGAAGGCCAATGGCATCCTGGGGTGTATTAGAAGGGGGGTGGTTAGTAGGTCGAGAGAGGTCCTCCTTCCCCTCTAGTCTGCCCTGGTGAGACCGCACCTGGAATACTGTGTCCAGTTCTGGGCCCCTCAGTTCAAGAAGGACAGGGACCAGCTGGAGAGAGTCCAGAGCAGGGCAACGAAGGGAGCGGAGCATCTCCCTTATGAGGAAAGACTGAGGGAGCTGGGTCTCTATAGTTTGGAGAAGAGGAGACTGAGGGGTGACCTTATTAGTGTCTATAAATATATAAAGGGGGAGTGTCACGAGGATGGAGCCAGGCTCTACTCAGTGGCAAACAATGATAGGACAAGGGGTAATGGGTACAAACTGGAACACAAGAGGTTCCACTTAAACTTGAGAAGAAACTTCTTCTTAGTGAGGGTGACAGAATACTGGAACAGGCTGCCCAGGGAGGTTGTGGAGTCTCCTTCTCTGGAGACATTCAAAACTCGCCTGGACACATTCCTGTGTAACATTATCTAGGTGTTCCTGCTCCGGCAGGGGGATTGGACTAGATGATCTTTTGAGGTCCCTTCCAATCTCTAACATACTGTGATACTGTGATGTGTGTATCTATTCAGTGATTTATAATAACCATATATCATAAGTGATGATCTTTTAGTCAGAAATCAATATGTCTCTCCCTCTTATCATTACTCAGGAGGCCTAGACTCAAGTTTAGGCTTCACGCCTTATTTCTGTATACATAAACTACAATTTCCCACCTATTTCAGAATGTCTAAACAGACTTTTCCATGTAGGAAGTACATGATCATTCTTCCTTCCTCTAGAAAAGCGCTCAATCCAGAGCGGAGTACTTCAAGGTAGGGGGTTTCTGCTGATCACAATCCAGCCAATGAAATTCTCCATTAAAGCATTTATGATGAGAAATTGTAGGCAAGAAAGAAAGTTATAAGATGAAGCACGACTCGCAGTCTTAGAGAATTCCACCTTTTCTGCTGGATCAATGGTTGATTTGGCTAGTTAGCAAACATGTAGATATCTGATTACTACCCAGATATTCTGTGGTATGTCAGCAGCAGGCAGAATGTCAGGATCTTTGATGTTGACATTATCTATGTGTGACATCTTCAACAATGAGACATTAGCTGGGGAGGGAGACACCATGTACATCTGTTCGTCGATTCTGATTAAAACAGGAATCCTCAGAAATAGTAATGGAACTCATAAATAACCTGAGAACGAAACAGAAACCCATTCTGGATTTCCAAACTCTAAACAGGCCTACCAGATTTGACACCAGGTCTAGTACAAAAGAATACAAAGCTCATAAAAGCTCATGCATAGGTACTTAATTACAACTTAAATTTTTTTCTGACACCATCCACTTCAGCAGTACAACATCATACTTGGTTGGAATTTGTCAATAAGTAAAGTGTAATGTTAAAAAGTTTGCTAGCTATTTTCTTCCTATTAAATCAAATTTCTCCCTTTCCCTCTTTTACCCCTTAATTAGTTTTGCCTGTGAATCTTTTTTTTCAGTGTTATAACATGCTGAATTTGCATAATAAATTTTACATCACTCCTACTCCTTCTAGAATTTTTTTTCCCTTAATAATACCATATAACAATGAAACAATTACATGCCTCAACCTTTGGAAAATGAATTTAAAGCATTTTGCACAACTCACAAAATTTAAAGCATTCTGTACAGCTCCCTTGCGTATCTAGAAGCCTGAACTTAGAGGCCCCTCTCTGTGAGAGGCAGACACATTTGTTAGATAACTTTTTCCAGTAACTATAAGATTAGTTATTAACATCCCATGTAACTAGAAAAAGAGTAGGCTGGAAGATATTTGTGGGGCAAAGTATTTGTCTACTTATTTGTCTATCTTATATATGCATCTGAAAATACTGTGGGGGATTTGAATCATCTGCTAGCAGCAAGTATTCTGAATAAGAAAATGTTTTCCCCCTACCATATCTCACTATCTGCCATACCTTTTTATTGGCTTTTCCTCTTAACTAGGCTGCAGTTCAAAGTGTAAGGATAAATTTGGCACTACATTCTAGACAAATTTCAGAGGCTCTAATCTATTTTGGCAGCACATATGAAAACTTTTGTCTTAGTTCTCAAGGAAGCCCTATCTCCTGTTGTTCAGAGAACCTTTCCTAAAAGATTTGACTTCACCACTTCAACATAACTCAGGTGCTGAAGGGGAAAGGAGGAACAAGGACCAGAGAGATGCTACTGTTTCATTAGCACTGTGGAGTTTGGTGATAACCTGAAATGTGAAGGGTTTAACTTCATGCATTAACTAACTGGAGAGAAGTGAAGCTGTCATGGACCGAGCACTACCCAAAATTCATGCTGCTGTTTCTGATTGCTTTCTCTCTTATGGAAATGAAGAACAAAGAAGAAAGATCTCTTAAAATAGATGAGGAGGGTTATGCAATCTCTGATGAGAAATCAAAAGGAAGATTGTGTTCATACTTTCTGTGGTATGGAGTCATGTAAAGCGTGACTCAAGTAATTTAATCTTGCTTTTGTAACAGTCAACAATACTTTGGTAATTAGATGAGGTTGTATCAAATATATGCACTGGAAAATTAAGTCTTAAGTTTAAAGTCTTCTATAAAAGGGCTTTTTAAATATTCCCTCCTCCCTTACAAAGTGAATTTTTATCAGCTAAACAAACAACATGTAGCCGAGTGAAATTAGTGTGCTGCTCATTAAGAAAATCTAACCTGAAACAGCTTTTCAGCAATGTCTTAAAATCAATCCATTTAAATACACAATTCCCAAACTCTTAGATTGACTTTTTAGATCTCCATCTACACTGCACAAGCTACAGATATCTCCAGACACTTTGGCATTTTCTTAAACCTAAATGGCAAAACAAATGATCCACAAAGAAACATAGAATCATAGAGTAGTTAGGCTGGAAAGGACCTTAAACATCTGCAACGCCAGTGTTTCTCTCCTGTTCTACATACTCTGAAACAGCAAATTAAGCGGGAAAAATTCAGAATTCAGAAAACTCTAACAAATCCTAGGTCTGTACTTTTTGCGTGAGCTATGGCAAAAGCTGAATATTAGAGCTATGTACCTTCAACAAAAGTGGGTCAGTCCTTATGTGTAATATTAAAGGAAATTTTGAGCATATCAGCTGATTTCAGTTGTTTTTACAGAACACTAGGAAAGAGCCAATATTTGAAGTAACCACACCAAAGCTATTCGGTGCTTTAGAAAAAAAGGACATGTTAAATATATCCTGAAATGATGAGGAAACTACTATATTCTGTGGCCTCCACTCTGGATCAGGATTAAACTATTAATCTGGTTCTGAGGTGGCTGGCTGGGATATGAGGCAATTTTATGTTTTGTACTTAGAATAGATTTCCCAATGAGGTCTTCAACATACCTATATTAAACCACGTTCAGTGGGTAAACAGTTTATTCTTCATAGCTGGCTGTCATGCTACTGCCATCATAACTAGATAGAGATATATTTAGTAAATGGAGGATGTCACAGAAAGAACACAAACTTTTATAATGTAAATTTTAAGGGTGACATTGGTATACTGAGAGTTTAAGTACCCTAGAGACATACGAACAATATTTACCAAAACCAAAACCTTGCACATGCTGGGTTTTGCCTCTGTTTTCTTGCATGAATCTATTGGAAACAGATAAGTCAAATTGCACAATACTTAATGCACCTTAGTATGGAAAGAAGATAAAACAATAAATAAGGATCAAGACCTACAGAAAGTTTGCGCACGTGAAGAATGGCGTACTGACAGCTATTACATCTAGTACTCTAAAAGCAACAGCTCCAGGGACAACTGCAGTTCTGATGACCAGAAACTAGAAAGAAGCATCAGGAAAGTGCTGCTTCATACTTGCCCTACCCTTATATTCTTTAAGGCTCTTCAGAAGAGGTAGAGCGTCAGTTAAAGAAAACACCCCCAGCTCCACACAAGTTGGAATAAATGAAAACTTCATTCCCTATTGGTCTGCTCCCTTTTATGCAAATTACATTCATTTTAAAATTACAAAGGGGAAAAAAAATAAGTGAATTAAATCCCATCATATTACAAGAAGTTTAATTCTTTTTCAGATCAATGTTGTCACATACAAGAACAGAAAATGCACTCCTGGCACATGTTGGGAAACACTCAGATTTTCCAGTAGTGTATTGACTGGCAGATACATTATAATTAAATTAATCAAAATACAAGGTCCCAAAGTAATAAGAAACCTTTTCTCTATACAGCACCCATGACTTTTCAAAACATTTGTCAAGACTTTTCCACAAGCTGTGTTCCCCACACTTTTTGGATAATACCATAGCGCATGAGGGAAGTAGATATTCTTTTGTGTCTAATCTGAAGGGCAAGTTTCCCTCCCCCCCACCTGACAACATCTATGAAAACTATACTGGCTTTGGGAAATTATATTTTCCCCCTTAAACAGTCAAGATAAACTGTATTCTTTCACAGGTGGTAGCTGAATCTCAGATTTCTATCTGCATTTAGTGTGTCTATTTTTAAGCCAAGAATGAATCACCAGCAGGAGGACAAGACAAAACACTGAAGCATGCATTCTAGGTAGCTGAACTATAGAACAATCTCTATTCTGTAATTTGGTTATTTCTGGAAGAAATGAACCACATAAGCAGCAGGTGCATATGCTAATCGAATGACTTTGTGTTTTAATTAAGCAGTATTTCCCTACAGACTAATTACATATGTAGTTTACTCAACTTTTTTAAAGACTGCTAAAAAAAAAACCAACCTGTGAACTTTTTTCTTTCTCAGGCTACAAATTAAAGAACTCAAGAACCTTAAACAGGAAAAAAAAAGAAAAAAAAAGAAAAAATTAGCAAGCATACTTAGTAGATCCTATACATCCACAATAAACACTTGCTGGGTACAATTTCATAAAGGAGCTTCCGTAACAGATGGTGTTATCTGAACTCCCATCAAAAACTGTTTAGACTCAGATAATGCCACTGATTCTACTGAGTGTAAAGAGTGATGAGAAATTTTACATTCACTGTCATGGCTGTAAGAAAACTAATCTAACCCAGTAAATATTGTAAAGTACAATTTGAAATAGAGACTACAGAGACTAAAGAAGAAAATAGATTTAATGAAACTTTGACTTCCTAAGCTTGAGCAACAACTACAAAATTTTCCTCAAAGGATTTACAGTCGCTAGACCCTCTGACTGCCATGCATCACTCTAAAGGTAGTCTAATAACAGATGAGATCTGCTGCTGCACAACTGGTCTCACTTCTGCCTTGGGTACCCCATAGCTACAACTGCTATTGCTGTTATTCAGTGATTGACCAATTATTCCGCATTACTTGGTACTAGTTTCTGCTGCGAAAAAATGTTACTATGTTGGCAATATGAAGTTGATATTACAGAAATGAAAATAATAATGCAGCCAAAATATATTTGCTATTTCTTTAAGCATATTCACATATTTATCATTGAGTTTTGCACATTCACTCCAGTTGAAGAGAAAGAACTGGAGGAGAAATAAGTCAGTTCCCAGACAGTAGAGAAACCCTTTAGGCCTGAAGGCAGTTTAGCCAAATACAACACAGACTTTTAGAAATATAGACACAGAAACAAACAGCCACATTCAGAAACAATGAGTGTGGATGCAACTTTGTTAAGACCTCTTCTACAAACTGAGCTCAGGCAGCCCTTGGAGTTTCCTCCAAAGGACAAAATATGCTCTCTACAATAGATACTGCTATAAATTCCATGTTTGAAAAAGAGACTTGTTTTGTGCTTAAAAAGAATAATGCACACCAAGAGATGTTTAACAAAAGGAATTTTAAGCAGCCTTTTCAATCCTTTTTCATGCAAAATTACACAAATCCAGATTCTGTTGCATCTGTCATAAATGAAACTCCACTAGAAAGAAATATTACCCAGAAAATAAAGATGGGAAATCATCCTGTATTACAGGAGAGAGTTGTCAAATGCCTGTCACATAGCTATTAAATTGAAAGATGGTACTCACAGGAAAATTTGAGGATGTTTTTGAGTGCTAAAAGCCTCATTTTTACTTACTTCTCTTGTACAGGCATACATAATATTTTAATGCAGATTTTATTTTTTTCAAGATTCTTTCTGTCCATCGTCCGTATGAAATTTGTGATTTTCTGTCCATGCAGCACTTCTACTTCACCCTGGAAAAGCTATTTCAGCAACTTTCTCAGAAATGAGGAGTTTGAATGAATCAAGGTTTGTAAAGAATAGCTAGCAAATACAGCTTACACTCCAGATGCTCAACTGTCTGTAATATTAAAAATAAATAAATAATATGGCCAAAGCACCTGGTTTATCCTGAAACAACTAGAAAGCAGGAAAACAGAGTAAGAAGTGGTTTGGGTGTTGGGCTTTTTGGTTTTCTTTTCCTTAAAGCAAAGATCTGGTTTTAGAGGGACACTTATAAAAGCCATTTACTTTGAAACTAACTTATCCAATGAATTTTCCCAGTTTTATTTGAATCTTAAACCTGAAGACTCAGAACACAGAAGATTTTGATAACAAACCTATTGAAATCACAGTTGACTTCACAGGGCGCTTTCAGTCCAAGGAGCCTATAAATAGAGCAGGGAAGAAAAATTGTCACTTTTGAAAAGAATACTGTTTAGAAAGACCCTAACAATCACAATATACCATTTGAAACATCAGCTAAACAGAAGATACACTATTCCAAGAGAATAACCACCATCAAATATCTGTGATCCAGCTGTGTAAGAGATGGAATATGAGCTTTTCAGAAAAGTATTACTTTTATTGCAGTACTACTTTTAGGTTTATCATATATTTAATCAGTCAACTTCAAGCAAAATTGCTTGAACAATTTCAAATGTTTTGAATGCTATGATGAGATGTCATCTACATGGACTTGTGCAGAGCATCTGACACTGTCTCGCATGACATTCTTTTTGCTAAACTGGAGAGACATGGATTTGATGGTTGGATCACTTCGTGGATAAAGAATTGGATGGATGGTTGTACTTGCAGAGTTGAGGTTAACAGCTCCATGTCCAAGTGGCGCATCATGAGTGGCGCTCCTCAGGGGTCAGTACTGGGACCAGCACTGTTCAGCATCTACGTCAACAACATAGACAGTGGACTTGAGTGCACCCTCAGCAAGTCTGCCAATGACACGAAGCTGTGTGGTGCAGTCAACACACTAGAGGGAAGGGATGCCAGCCAGAGGGACCCTGACAGGCTTGAAAAGTGGGCCAGTGCAAACTTCATGAAGTTCAACAAGGCCAAGTAGAAGGTCCTGCACCTGGGTCAGAACAATTCCAAGCACAAATACAGGCTGGGAGAAGAATGGATTGAGAGCAGCCCTGAGGAGAAGGACTTGAGGGTTGTCCTGGGTTCAGCAGTAGCAGTCATGTTTCAGATTAGAAATTAGGAAAAAATACTTTATTGAGAGTGCTGAGACACTGGCACGAGTTGTGCAGAGAAGCTGTGGCTGCCCCATCCCTGGAAGTGTTCAAGGCCAGGTTGGATGGAGCTAAAGGTTTCCCTGCCCATGGCAATGGGGCTGCAACTAGATGATCTTTAAGTTCCCTTCTAACCCTAACCATTCTGTGTTTCTCCCATATCCCTCTCTTTTTTTTCTATTTGATATTAATATATTTTTTACAGCTAATTCTCTTGTCAAGACTCCTCAAGATTTCTGATTTGAACTCAATAATTGATCATATTGAATTTTATAAATTAAGTGATCCTCATATTCCATGATCAACACTGACAGCCAAAAGATGTAGAATATTAGTCAAGAGGAAGGCAGGCACAGTTTAGCACCTCTGACCACACAGACTTTCTCAGAAAACATATTCAGCAAGTCACAAATTTTGCCTACCATCAATTATTGTTTTGCATGAACTCTAAAGTCTAGTTATATAGAAGACTTAACAGATTGTAAGAAGAACTCTTTTTGTCTTTATAATCTCTCAGGAGAGTTACATGGCTAAATTACCCTTGGCACTGTATAATTTTGCTCTGAGAGTTAAGTGAAAAACAAAACAACACATATCTTAAATTCTAGCCAAAATTAACTTATTCTCAGCTGAAATGTTATTTCTGTTGAAACGTGAAATATGCAAACCACAACACAAGTGGTTTATGCACTTTTGCTTGTTTCTTTCATATTCAGCCTTCCAGAGCAATGGCATCAGTTCTTAAGGGTATTTAGCTAGATGACAGTTGAAGAAATTATGACACTGACTTTTATTTCCTAACTGAGACAAAATTCTGCAAGAAAATTAAGATTGTAAAAGCAGGATTTCCAAAAAATTTTGAGAACTTACAAAATTAGCGAGTTTTTTTTGTTTGGGAAGACAAAAAAAAATAAATTAAAAGCAGCAGTATCAAGCTCCTTGGTAGCTTCAAGCAACCAAGGCATTGAAGACTATGCCAGTAGAAGGCAATTTTAGCTTTTAGTATAGAACCCTCAACTTACTACAACCTTAACATACACACATGTATACATGATGAGACATATGAAATACATATAAACTGAATTCCAAAGAAAAGTTTAGTGAAAAAGAAACAGAACTGTGAAGTATGTCACTGAACATACATCTAAAGCGCTAGCTACTCAGGAAATGCTTCTGTGTGCAAGTTACCTAGTATCCTACCTTTGTAAGATTAACAGTTTTGCTTCCATATCAGAAAAGGAAGCTGTAAATCTGATAAAACTTACTGTGCAGCTTCTGTGGAAAAACACCAAATTCAGTCTTCTTTTTTTCCCTCTCCCCTGGTATTTACTTGGAATATATGTCTGACAAGTCTGGTAGCTAATCCTCCTCCTCTTAGAATCATAGAATCGTTAGGGTTGGAAAGGATCTTAAGATCATCTCGTTCCAACCCCCCTGCCATGGGCAGGGACACCTCACACTAAACCATATCACCCAAGGCCTTGTCCAACCTGGTCTTGAACACTGACAGGGGTGGAGCAAGTCACTTAAACATTACAAACTAATATATGATTATACATCCTAGTGAAAATATGCAGAATTTGAATGTTGTGCTGCTCAGTAGAAAATTCACTGTACACAGATCGGGGTTTTATGATCCTCTAAGTCCAAATTTACAAAGCCCAATGATGCCACTAAGAAATATATGAGCTTGCTGATGGCAGATTTTTATTTTATGAAACACAATTCCTTCCTTTTGCTATTTGGATGATATACAGTACACTGTAGATTTGTTTTTGCTGGAAAAAAATAATTCTTGAAATATACAGGATTTGTCATATCAGTCTCAGGGTTTTCTTGCAATCATATTTTTGCGAGTATTATTTTACCTGTGGTAAAATAACAGTCAGAATTTATTTGGGGAAGAAGGTTTGAAAAACCTTTCTAGCAGAAGTAGATATATTCCAGCTTAAGATATTTAGTATTACTCAGATATTCTGAATCAGACAGGTGCAATTTCATTTATTGTTTTCTCTGTGCTTTGCAGCAGGATAACGTCAAGCACAAAAAAAAAAAAAAAAGAGAAAAAGAAGGTTTATAATGTAATGCACATGGAAACAAAATGCATTTAGAAATCTGATTTTATTATTCCAGTCCAGGTAAATTCAGAAACATCAAGACACACAAGTAGGAACTGATTGCTGTGGTACATGGCAATATTTGATGATAAAAATCTATGTCAGGGACTATATAACTTCTTCTGGCTGACTTTTATGTGCATGCCCTGTTTTCAAAATCTGCAAGAAAACCCAGAGTGAGAAAAATCTCATCTGAGAATATTTGTCCCTCCTATGTGGTGAAAACAAATTACCTGAACAAACCTTCGAAACATAGTCTAGCAGAAACACAACTGATGTTTATCTTTTTCAATACTGATTTGGTTCACTACATTTACAGCAGGTCACTGAAAACAATTAACAATGTTCTAGTGGACAACTTACTGTGGGCAGAGACTATACCCTTCCAACTTAACTCTCATGAACAGTGAAACATGAAAACTATGCTCTTTCACAAATCTTTTGGGAGCTGCATCAAAGAGAAGGATGACAGAAAATGTAAGGTACAGGGAACAAAACACCTTTTCATACCTCTTCCTTACTAGCCCCCACTACACTTCAGGCTGTAAGTTACTGAACATCAGTGGCTGCTCCAGCTTGTGGGAGTTTCTCCACAGATACTTGTGGTGTCCCTGTGATTTGGACAGAAGACAAAAAGCTACTTCGATCAACCCTCTGCCCTGCACTTCACATGTCCTTATAAGAGCAGTGACAAAGGGTTCTGTATGGTCTGTTCCATCCTGAAGGATAAGCACAACACTCTCAACTCAATGACCATGCAAGAGGCGCTCAGCCAAACCAGCTTTCTACATAGGTGACAGGCTAACATGTCCAGCAAGGCGATGCAGACCATAACTTAGGCAGTTGAATGTCCTCTGGTGATAACTCTTCTGCTGATTCTCATGGAATGCAGATTGCTGGTTTAGAACAAGCATCTAACTTTCAAACACCTACAATTAAGTGGGATAAGTTCACCCGCAGTATTAGGGAAGAGGGTCAGTTTGATCCAAAAGCTGCAATAGTAGCTTTTAAACACAGTCCACTAGAAATGAAAGAGTCCAGGAGGAGGAAGAAAGAAGCAAATCACATCACCTGAAGCAGCAAAGCAGTGGCTGTCTGAGTGAAGACGTGAAGTTACACCGTAACTTGTTGACATGCAAAAGAAATCTATTCTAAAATTTAGGACTAATGAGGGGGAAGCTGATGCAACTGTGGAGCTTTGTGGTGGTGTTTGTTTTCTCTCTCTACCTCAGTATCTCAGGATTTGAACTGGAATATTTTATCCTCCCTTTTCATCCCCCCTGAAGGTCTGGGGAGCAGCTGCAACGATGCAGGGCCCTGCTTTCAGATCTCAAGTGAATGCTAACGCACAGTAAGCTCGAAGGCCTGAGCAGAACCTGGCAGTACCCAGAGCTGGAAGCAGAAGACTAAAAGACACTTATGCAAGAGGCCATTGGAACCCATTGGTGAGCTACAGAAAAGGTGATTTTCCACAATGTGGAGAAATCAGACACTGTAGGAAGCAGACCTCTTGTAACATTACCTGAGAGCGGGATTCATCTCTTTAACCACCCATTTTAAGCCAGTCATTTGGACTCTTGCTATAATTGATGGAAAGAGATAAATACCACCAGAGGTGATTCAGCCCACCAATTTTAGATAATTACCTTAGGATGATATAAGCCATCCTCTGGAGGTGCTTATTCTTTTCTATTGATTATTGAGTGAACCCAGGGCACTTGGCAAGGCCAGCTGCTGGATGATAATTAGGTTAGGTGAGACTGAACAAGCAATTACAGAAAACACATTGGAGACTTATAGTTTAGGAATTAGTCCCACTGCCTTTTCAGAGATGTAGGAAGTATTGACAAATATATTCCACACAGAGCTTTCTTCTTGCTGAAATAACTCCCATATTTTCTTTTTCCTTGCAGCAAAGCAGAAGCAAGGTCATAGGAAATGCATGTCTATGTACTTCTTCAAAAGACAGAGGAAACCAGACTGATGGGAGAGGAATCATGACTCCAGAATATTTTTGAAAAACTTTTGCAGGGCCTTCCATATTGTGATGTTGTTTTCCTACATTCTCTTGTAGGTCAAGGTTTATGGATATGTCTGTACATGCGTGCGTTGGGCTTGATTAACTAACCCATGGTTTTCAGCTATGAAGGTTAGCTTGTGCAGTGAATTTTCTCAAAGTGCAATCTAGAAATATCACATGGAGGCATTAAAAGCAACTTGGTTTGCTCTCTTACCCTGCGCTCACTTTGTACTAAATGTAACTACTTCCTGCTTTTGTGATAGTTGTGCCCGGAAAGCCTAACCCTTATCTCTTCCTGTAAATTCATCTTCCACATGCCTGTATCCAATATATGAGCAATGTGAAATTGTGAAATGTTTTGTTGTTGTTTTTTTTTTTGCTTTTTTAGGCCTGATTACAAACATAGGGGCTAACATATTATGCTTAGGAAACCAAAAAACTAAAATGGGAAGAAGATTCGTCATACAAGAGGTAAAAGAATGAAAGGCAACGAAAAAGGCAAAACAAAGGAAAAAGATCTATCCAACCAAATACGGCAGCATGCCAACAGCACAGCATAGTTTGAGCAGAACTTTAAATATTTGAGTTGCCAGAAGTCAAGAGCTTATGTGATTTGCAGGACAGGGAGCTAAATAAACCAGGATATTATTTCATTTTAAAACAGATTTGTTCTATAAGGCATTCCTATGAAAGAGTCTAGATCTTGAGTCCATACAAGTCCAAATTGATTTTCCTATCAATGAAAACCAAGTGAGAAAATATGCAGTGAAATTAGAGAGACCATCCGAATGATTCATGACTTATGCAGTGATTTTAGTTATTTATAAACTATTTGAAAGTTTTTTCTGGAATGACTTTGCTCCTAGTTCTTACTGCAGGCCGCCCGACCAGTATGGACATCATGAAAAGTAATTTCAGTCTAAATCACTGGCAGAAGTCATGCCAGAGAACAGAAAGCATTGTTATTTCACCACCACACTTCCTCACATATTTTAATGATACCCTTTATTTTTCTACCCTGCTTCCATGAAGCATGTACTCCTCATTCCTCTATGCTGAGCATAGCAGACAATGGGCTGACAGTGTTCACCCTGTGAAAACCCCATTAAAAAAGCATTAAGATTGTGACACAGAACAATAAAAGCAATGGAGAGCTCAGTTCTTCGAGAAATGTACCGTATGTCATCTCACACTCAGTGAACACAAGAGATTATGCAGTTGGGGTGTCCAATTATGCTGAGGTGTTGGAAAACATAGATATGCAAGGATAGACTGGGAAGAGCAGAAATTAAAATAGGTATTATTCACACATTTGTTGCTATTATGTGTCAGTTGCACGAGTAAAGCAGGATAATCTGTGAAGCATTTAAAATTAAAAATACAAAACTTGTCTTTTGTAATATTTAAACTACCTGTAGAGTGAGACAATGTTTAACACTAGTAGTTCCCTGAGAAACAGATTATTTTTGTTCGTATTTTTCCTTTCCTCTCCACTTTCCTACTTTTTATTAATTTCCCCCCAAGAAGAGTGTGTGTTTGTGTGTCTATATACATATATATATATATATATATATATGAAATAAAGAATGCAACTGCCAACACAGGCTTTGGTGAAGTTGAGAGGAACCTTAGTGGGTACTGACTCTTCAGATGCTGACTGACCTATCTGAAAAACTGCATCACTCTTGAAAATGCAAACACCACAACAGTTAGCGACCTACATCTTTCATCAAAATTCTGCCTTCCTGTGGCCTGCTTGCTGAGACAAGCAGCTTGTGACAGTGCTTACAGCAAACTTTTGAGAGCACTTAATCAGAAATTTGGGCTCTAATGTTCAGTCTGAATTTCTCCTCCTTTTAGTATAATAGTTAGCAAAGTTGGAAAAATACATATTGTAAATAAATCTTGTAATGTAGATAGTCCTCTCTTTAGTCTTTGAGACGCCTTTAATCTACATTTTAATCTTAAGAAACTGCTAAAGCCATCAGAAAAATATTGTTAAGGCTATGCATTTGCTTCTGCTCCTGCTGTGTGTGAAGATTGCTCAATTCCAAATGGAACAAATGAGCCAAAGCTGATTTGCTGAAGTAGCAATAGATAGGGCTTGAAAGCATCACCAGCACTCACTGCCACTGACCTCAGTGGGCTTGCAGCAGGCCATTAAAAAGCCTCAGCTCTGCAAACATGAAAAAAGGTCTTAAGTCTCAACACAGAGCTCAGGAGGAAAAGCCACAAACCCAGACCATACTAGTGAACCAAGGAGCCTCACCTTATCAAGGTCCTACTTAAATAATCTTGATGTATCACTGCTTTTCATGTGGATGAAACAAAGACTATGGCTGGCATTTTCTAACTCCCAATGTTTTGTCCTAAGAAATGCTTTAAAAAGTATGCCCTAACTACATAAAATAATAAGCCAGGAACACCTCAAAAATATACACCATGTGGATTGATTTGTACTTGTCACATTAAGTGATGTAAATTACAGACCCATGGTTTTGTAAAAGAAAAATTACAACATCTCAAAGTACATTTAATCTGTAGATTTCAGACTGTTCTAAGGAAGTCAGTAAGTGGGCATGTTGGCTCTGCAAAGGGAAACATGGTGTAGAGGCAAAGGAGCCAGCAGCAACTTTGCTGGTGTCATGACTTGGCACAGGGCTGCTGTGTGCTGCACAGCCCACCCTGCCATTCCAGCAAATAGGCACTGTCTGAGATCTGAGCCAGTGCCCACCAAGTAGGTGCCTGTCTCTGCCTCAGTCCAGAGCATCTGCATGGGCTCCCATCAGCTCACACCACTTCCCTGCTCCAAAAATAGCATCAAGCTGAGGAGTGTCATGTCTAAGGCTTCACAGTAGACCAGTAAGTCAAGTCATTCAAAGAGTGCCATGAGGAAAGCAAGAAGAATCAGTAAACTAGAAATCATGAGCTAGAAGACTGAAGGTTATGTGATTTTTTTAATTTAAAATGATGTGACCCCTCCATGATAAGCTTTCAACTATGCAAAAGGTTGCTGTCAAAGGAAAGGTATAAAATTATTCTTGACTGGATAGGACAAGAAGGGTTAAACTGCAGCAAAGGAAATTTAGTTTAGGCATTAGGGAAATCTTTCTAGCTGCCCAGATAGTTCAGCGCTGAAATCAACCACCAAGGGAAAGTGGAATCTAAATCACAGGAGGGTTTTAAGAGCAGCTTAGCTAATTAACTGCCAGACATGGTTTAGGTATAATTGCTCCTGCTGTAGCAGGCTGCTGAGCCCCTTGACTTCCTGAGGCTTCATCCAGCTTCACCTGCATTGATCATAGGATCTCCAGAGTATCAGAATAATCCATGTCCTCATAAATGAGATATAGGCAGAATATAAAAAAAAACAACAAGCTTAAAAGTTAATTACAGGTGCTTAAGACATCTAATGTTATGTTGCTGGTGTCTAATTATAGAATTAAATCCATAATATTACATCAGGAGCAATAATATACTACAAACATTTTAATCTTATAAAACTATAGATACTTGAGTCTTACACTGTAAAGCACATCAGACTTATTTTTATATTCCATACAGTATTCAAACCTTTCATTCACAGTATATTGTGATCATATTTTTGTAGCAACTCTACCAGGACCTGTGTGCTGCACATGCACATTATCCATGTATGTATATACAACTGCATGAAAGCACAGAGGGGAAAAAAAAATGATGAAAGACAGTAAGACTCCATTCTGCTAATCACACATGGAAAACATCTAGCTATAATGGGGTATCTCAGGGAGATAACTCCTGACCAAAGCACTCCTGAACAGCTTCAGCTCTGTTTCCAAGCAGCAGATTGAAAGAAACGTTCTTGAAGGATACTTCTTCCATTACTCCATTGTTCTACATAAATGAAAGTTCAAATTCATGCAATTGAGACTAATTTGACACAATCCCCTTCTTTACTCCATCTGTAATTAGCATCACTGTCATGCTGCTACATTCCACTGCTTTTTGTCTTGCAGAAAACTGTTCAAATTTTTATTTCATTTATTCCTCATAGCTAAATGGTTAAGAGGCAAAAAGAAATTAGTGCCTTTACTTTAGGAAAACCCATTCTCTTTGTTAATTGGAACTGCAAAGGAAAAACTATGTAATAAAATTAGTTTTAAAAACCTGTTTAAATTGAAGCCTGCAAGAATGTCAATCTTTCTATGAGAACATGGAAAATATTTGTAAGACTTCTGCACAGATTTCTGTGGTTAATTCAACAACCAGAGGGGCCGATAAAAGTTCACAGTTTAGTGAAAGTGGGCATTATCGGAAGAACTGTTTAAACTCATTTTATAATTAGAAAACATTCAATATAAACAATAAAGTTGCAAGAAAATAAGTTACACAGCTGGAAATAACGGAGTGAATGGTAACATGACTCAGGCCATAGTGAGGAACTTGCAATATTTTCACTGAGAATAAGAAAGTCCTTTAGTCCTGTCTAGAATACTACTTCTGCTAATGAATCTCTCACTTCATTGACAGCTTATGAAGCCAGCCCCTGCAGGGGGACTCAGACATTTTTCTAAAACCTGGATTACCATGTGCTATGGATCCAGTCAAACATCTACAATATTTTCTACAAAACAACCATTATTTGCAATCATGCCTTACGCATGACTAGCATGTGGTACGCCCACATTTATCTCCATTCCCACATACCATGACCACCAGGGAAAGACAGGCAAATGATCATACAGATTAAACATAATTTATGGGAACACCAATAATCTTGCATACAACAAAGTATCTTTGAGTGTAGCCCCATAATTGTGTTATTATGTGTATCTGTATTGAAGGGGTTCATCATCACCAGTCAATGGTAGGCAGTGCTGCTGTACTCAGATACGGAGACATTTAGGAATGATGTTACACACAAGTGTAGATAAGTAGTAGCGAGATCTTAGGAAGCCTGAGTTCAATTGTGGCAGAGACAGACACACCATGGCGTTTACACAAACAGTACTTTGTGAGCTGCTAGACCCCACAGTCAAAGATACAAATATACATATTTCCCCCCCTTATGACAGCCAATTTTGTTGACTGTCCCCACAGGAGGAGCTGTGCTTGAGAGACTGAAGCTTCACCTTGTGGTGAGTCTCATGCCAAGTCACAGTGTCAATCTCAATGTGCTACCACACTCAGTGGCACCTAGGAAACCAGACTGGAAAAAAGTCAGGTCCCCACTTTTAAGTCTCTATTGAATCATCCTGCATAGCGGGGAGAGCCAGACCTCTCCAGGAGGGTTACGCAGAGATCCAGGGCAAGTCTTTGCTAGGCTCCTAATTGGTTTCTTTAAATCATCTGGAAGCACCTGTTCCCATGAATTATAACAGGCTCTACAGAAAAGGCAGACTGATAACTTTGGGTAAACAAAGTTATGTAGCAGGAATGTCTTTCTACCCAGGGAATCCCTAAGTGCATAAAGAAATTATCCAGATTTCACATGCGTCAAATTATATGCATCTTGTAATACCATTACTTCTCTGCAGTTAGTTTTTCATTTCCCTCATTATATTGGGTAATAACAGTTCATATTTTTTTATCGCTTCCATTTAGTCCTTTAATATTACAGTCATAATGCTGAGCCCAAAATGATTTTGTATTGGGGTTCCCCCCCCGTTTTTCATTCTAAAATACTGATTACAGGATAAAACACCCTTTTGAGTAAAATAAAGCTCTTTGTTTTTCTTTTTACAATAAAATGAAGCATAGAGTAATACATCAACACACAAACTGTAAAATATTTGAATTAGGTATTGAAACTTGCAGAAAAAAATACTTATACTACTAATATAGCAAAGTCTGGAAATTCAATAAAGTAACAAGGAAAAACTAGAATCAAATTTAGCCAAATCCCAAATCACTATAATCTTTAGTACATGCATTGCTAACCAGTGGCTGCATCTTTATTGTGTTATCTTTTCCGGTTGAGACTCTGGGTACCAAAACAGAATATTTCACAAACTCTGGATGCTGTTTTTCTTTTTACTGTACCACTCTGTTCTATATTTTTAATTTGTTAAAGCTACACAGCTTTTTTCTCGCATTACAACAGCAATTCTTCTGAAGGCTACTGATCACTCAGTGAATAACAGACGTGAAATATGCTGGAGTGCAACATGTGTCAGTGAAATCCCCATAGCCTTTTATTTATCTGAGAAAGATTTTTTTTTTTTCAGTATTTCAAATAACAATATATGAAGACATTTTGAATATGGAATCCTTATGCTGTAAACAACACTTTTTAAAATTTGAAAGTAAATATTTGTTTTATTAACTAAATAATGTACTTTCAAAAATTGCTTTTGTTTCCCAGGTTGTTTAAAAAAAAAAAAAACCACCAGATTTTCTTAGCTATTAATCTCCACCATTTTGCTCATAAGTTGTTGCCAAAACAGCAGTATCAATTAAATATGTACCTACCACTTACCATGTTTATATATTAACATGCACTTACTATACTTCTAAATGTGGACATTTCAGAACTTCTGTACCATTACAAATAAGGAAGATACAAAAACATCCATTTGGAGTTACAGGTTCCCAATATTATGACCAAAACATTTCATATTGTACACCACCATTATGTAATGGACACAATAAAAAGAACTTGAGTATTTACTACCTTACTAATGAAGGAAAAATCAACTGGGCAGTTGTTAAACCTAAGACAGCATTTATTAACTTGTTATTGTGTGCTTCTATATGAAACACAGCAGTACTACTGCTGTACAGTACTGACATAAGATATTTTATCTAAGACTATGCTAAATTACCTCTGTGGGTTCTGTCCATGATAAATGTTTGTCAGCTTAAGGGTGGGAAACCATAAAAAATCATTCTTACTCAGTTTTTAAAGCTTCAGATATATTTATCTAAGTGCTACAATGGCAAGTCACTGGAAAAAGAGAATTTCAGACAGGAAATATACCATTTATTCTGTTCTTTTGTGACCATGAGGACAGATACAATGATCTGAATTAAATAAGAATAACTGTTTTCATTGAGACCTTGTATGTAACTGTGTAGTCAGTCTGGACTTTTATTTTCTTAGGTCTCTTAGATGTGGCTAGGTTAAACATGACAGAGAAGAGAGAAACCCTGTGAAAAGCCATTTCCACAGCATCCCTTAAGCAGGAACTACTGCAAGTAGTTGTAGGAAACGCTGTTCTTACAACCCAGCACATGGAGTCTTGTACGACACCACACTTGGGGAAAAAAAATAAAAATCACTAAGCAACTTGTAAAAATTAGTAAATGCAGTCTTTTAGTTTCACTAGTTACACACAGTATATTTGATGAAATGTTGATGAAAGCTTTCTAGACTAACAGAATGGCATATCTCTAAACCCTTTAGTTTATAGCCTTTTAAACAATTTTAACAAGTTAGTCTGTCAATCCATTTGTTTCTCTGCAAAGCAGCACTAGCAAATTTACTAAATTTTCCTTTACATAAAGTATATTTGAGAAAAACAAACAAATTATATTTCTCACTTTCTTACTCACTTTTAATGAATGAGAGAGTAACTTTCCAGAATCCAATATCTGACATAACAGAGTTCAATTCTGAGGGTTAAAAAAAAAAAAAGTACTGTAGAATTGGCAAAGCTTGAGCATCTGAAACTCACATTAGTGTCTTTATAAACCTAGAATTGAAATTATTTCTGGCAATAATTTTAAGACTTGGCAAGAAAAATATATCACTATAATAAATTGGGTTAGAAAAGCTAAAGCCCTGACAGAATTGTATGTGCCCAGGGACATTAACAGCAACAAGAAAAGCTTCTATAAGTACATCAGGCATAAAAGATAGACAAGGGAAAATGTGGGCCCTCTTCAGAAGGAGATGGGAGAGCTGACTATCTGGGACATGGCAAAGGCTGAGATACTCAATAACATTTTGCTTCAGTCTTCACTGATATCGTGGTTTAAGGCCAGTCGGCAACCCAGAAGCACACAGCCACTTGCTCACTCCCCCTGCTTCCTCCCGGAGGGATGGGCAGGAGAATCAAAAGAATGTAACTCCCAGGGGTTGAGATAAGAACAGTCCAGTAACTAAGGTATAACACAATCCACTACTGCTACCACTGATAATAATAATAAGGGAAATAACAAAGGAAAAGAATACAGCCGCTCACCACCCGCCAACCGATACCCAGCCCTACCCGGCCAGTGATCTAGCCCTTCTGGGTAACTGCCTCCAGTTTATACACTGGGCATGACGTGCTGTGGTATGGAATTCCTCTTTGGCTAGTTTGGGTCAGGTGTTCTGGCTCTGCTTCCTCCCAGCTTCCCCTCCTCCCTGGCACAGCATGAGACTCAGAAAGTCCTTGGTCAGAGTAAACATTACTTAGCAACAACTAAAACCATCGGTGTTATCAGTGCTGTTCCCAGGCTGAAAGTCAAAACCACAGCACTGCACCAGCTACTGAGTAGGAGAAAAATGACTGCTACTGCTGAACCCAGGACAACCGGCAAGAGCTCCAGCCACACCACCCATGGCAGGGGTGTTGGAAGTAGATGACCTTTAAGGTCCCTTCAACCTAAACCATTCTGTGATTCTATGAAATTGCCAAAACACTGAACTGAGGTCTATGAGATAAAATAGAACATGAAGAGTCTCTTGTCACATCAGCCTTGTTTGACTGAAGTCTATACTTTTTTTATTCCAAAAGTCTTGCTCAAAAGAGGGTTATTTGTTTATCTTTTTCCATCTTTAATTGACCTTTACTAAATGCGGTCAGGCTATGCTTCCCAACAATTTATGGTACTATGTCTCCTCCAGAAATTCAACTGTCCTGCTAAGCATTCTTCTGTAAACTAAACCTTGAGCAAGTCCACAATTATAATTTTTATCAAGTTCACAACCACTTTACCCAACGTATGCTCATAACCAGAATAGTTTTGTCCTTTCTGGGCATTCCAGGTTACTGAGTGTCCTGGGTTCAGCAGTAGCAGTCATGTTTCTCCTTCTTGGTAGCTGGTGCAGTGCTGTGTTTTGACTTTCAGCTCGGGAACAGAGCTGATGGCGATGTTTTGGTTTGGCCAAGGACTTTGTGAGCCTCATGCTCTGCCAGGGAGGAGGGGAAGCCAGGAGGAAGCAGAGACAGGACACCTGACCCAAACTGACCAAAGAGGTATTCCATACCACAGCACGTCATGCCCAGGAGGTAACTGGGAGTTAGCCGGAAGGGCTGGGAGTCTGCAGGGTTGGAGGAGGTATTGGTCGGTGCTTGGTCGGGCTGAGGGGGGCAAGTTATCGGTCGGCTGGTGCTGAGGTGTTGTATTCTCTTCCCTTGTTATTTCCTTTATCATTATTATCACTGGTGGTAGCAGTAGTGATTTGTGTTATACCTTAGTTACTAAACTGTTCTTATCTCAACCTGTGGGAGTTTCATTCTTTTTGATTCTCCTCTCCGTCCCTCCAGGAGCAGGGGGAGGGCAAGAAAGGGGGGGAAGTGAGCGAATGAATTACCTGACTGGGTTTAAACCACGACACTGAGCATATCTTTACTGTCTGGATTTGTAACCTTCAAAGTCTTACCATGTAGTTAGGGACTTTAAGTGCTAGCTTAATTACATATGTTCTCTAATCTCCAGTTAGCTCTACAAATATTTATTTCCCTATTCTTGCTGTGCCACCAATGCTATGCACAACCGATAAGTGTTTGCTTTAAGAGAAAGCATGAAGCTCAGCGTCTAGTTTGTTAATCCAGATTAAGTACTAGACAAACACACACTGAAGAGCAATACTTCACCAGTGGCTAAAATAGCTCTCCCTGAGGGAAGAAGACTGCAGGATAGGGCTGCACTGCATTCACTACCACTGCCATAGGCTATCTGCCTGAAGTCAAAGGCTGATTACTCACATCAAAATGAAATTATTATTTTACAAAACACTCAGTGAAGAAAATATTCATATTGATAAAAATAAACACATGAATACACTGGACTCAGACATGATTAAATAAATGGTCTTTCACCTAGTGCTTCTTAACGGCTGATAGGCCCGCAGCTGCTTGTAGCTGCAGGATATTTATTTAAAACACAGAACACAGATTAGTTTATTATATTAAAATCAGTGTAGTTGAAAAGAATTTACTGAAATGTTACAAACTTAGCAATTAAGACAGCTGTCTATTAGCTTCTGTTATAGAATCAAAACAAACAAACAAAAAGGGTTTGATTCCATAAATATAAATCCCTGCCTTCCCCACTCACTTCAACTCTTAATCTGCAGTTCAGTGCACTCCAGCTGTGCTGAGATTATTTATTACAGGCATGTGCTATAAATCAGATAATAACTAAATTCATGGGAGCAGATGTCATATTCTGCAGAGACTAGTAGATGGATAAGCCTAAACTAAATGTATTAAGGTAGCTATCTGAAAGCCAGTCAACAGCAACTTGCATCTCCCACTGTTTAACACTGAATCAGCCACACAATAGAGAAACTACAGGTATCAGAAAAGACAGGAACATCTCTGGGCCCCAAACTGTGCACCATACTGGTGAGATGTGTAAAGAAAACAATAAATGGATGGGTAGCAGGGACTTACATTACTCTGAGCTGGGCATATAGCTGAGACAAAAAGCAGTCTGCAAATTATAAAGCTAAATTATCAGTTATAGAACATATTAACTGCATAATGGCTTTTCCATAGAAGGAACAACTCTGAAAATTTTATAAATCAATATTTACTTGATTTATATTGATCACATCAGGGTGATATATTACTACAGCTCAAGATAAACTGAATGGTTATGACTGCAAATGGTTGTAAGATCCACTTAAAACCATTTAACAGACATTTAGTTCAGAAAAATTAGCAGAATGTGCCTCCAACCTACCTACAATGGTTGAAAAATTGCTCTCCAAATCCCTGTTGGGAGACCAGGAAAGATCACAGCCCTCATCAGGTCCTAAGGCCCTGACATAGCAAGAGATTTTCAGATAAAACTTCTAGATGCCCCTAGGAAACAGACCATTCCCCAGACTACAGAGGAAGGGAAAATCCCAAGTGGCCCTTGCCAAAGGTGATGCTAGAGAAATACAGCAGTGAGTACAAAAAACAGTTGTTCTGTGAAGGCAGACCTATGGGGATTTTGTACCAGCAAGGCTACTACACATTCAAATATTGTTTAAATGCAGCTAAGATCAGAAAAGCCTCAAAGTTACTGATGACTACTGTCTTCAGCGGTGGAAAGTTACTAATTGCACTCCATTTCCTCTGAAATAGCAAGCTACATCCTGCCAATTAAGAAGCTTTAAACCACAGCTTCAAATTCATTTAAAAAAAAGGTGTTTAAATGACATTGGTTTTTTTAACATTGCTTTTTTACATTTGATCAAGAACAGGAGAATCGCCCTCATTTCTAAACAGTTTGTGGGATGTCTTCCCTACCTTTGCAAATGAGTTCTTTTTTCATTCTTTTTCCAGTGTCGCATCTGCCTCCCACTTCTGCTTTGCCTGTATCATTTACTCTCACTGTAATTGAAGAAATAATTTTATTACTGTCACTAATTGATTATCATACATATTTGCATTCAGATTAAATTCCTTATCCACATTATGACAAGTATGAGTCTCCAATTTCAGACTGAGAACATTTGTAGTCATGGTCTGGCTCATAATCTGTCAAATCTTTTGATACCTGACCTGTAGGGTACTGTAGCGAAAGAACACAGCACTAGTGATGTTTATTTCACAATTCTTCAGACTGTTCTCTCCCTGAATTAATGATTTTCATATGACATAATTATCTCTGACCACCTTAGATTTCATTGTGCACACCCAAGATGAAAATGTACATTCAAGCACTTTCATTCAACATGGATATACTCTTACCACTCCAGTCTGGGGCTCTTTCACAGCATTAGATGCCAAAACATTTACACTCACTTCATAAACACCAGCAGTCACTGGTGTTTGAAAGCACTGATAAAATGCATTAACAATATCCATCCTACTTCTGGAAAGCTGTGGGCTGGTTTTGCTTTTCTGTTCTAAACAGCACACACTCTTTAACCTGAACATGTTTTGCAAGCACTATGCGTCTGTGGCGAGTTGACGGCTGGCTGGGCAGCTCACAAGAGAGGGGGACAAAATTAGCTCATGGGTCAAGATGCAGACATGGAGATCACTTACCAATTACTCACCAATCATTATCATGGGCAAAATTGACCTGACTCAGTGAAAATTAATTTATTTCCAATTAACACAGAGTTTGATGGTGAGAAACAAAAACACTTTACTCGCCTCCACCTTTCCCAAGCTCAACTTCACTCCATTCCTAACCCGTCTTCCCTCAGAAGGGGATCAAAGAAAAGGGTTAGGCTAGTCTACAACAGCCCCACTCTTTCCTCTCCACACCCTTCCACTGCTCCACCACAGTCATCCCAAAGGCCCCATTGCTTGGGCACCTGGAGCACCTCCTCCCTCAGTGCTCACAGAGCTGTTCCTCACCTTTTCCTCCTCATTCCTCTCCTTTCCTGCATTTTCCCCTTTTGTGAATCAGTTTCTCCAGGGGCTGCACCAGGACTGAGGGGCTGGCCTATGACTACCCACAGGGTAACTGGAACCAGCCATGTAGCAGCCCTGATCTCTCCTTACAGAGACCTGCCAGGCAAAGCTGCTCTTATTTAAATAGGAGAGTAATTACGCACTCAGGTGTTGCAGGGAGTGATCACGCTTCCCCCATCCCATCTTCCGTAACTGCAGTAGCCAGGATATTATATTGCCATTAAGCAGCTGAGATCTTTTCCTTTTGAACTAAACATTTTAAAGGAGCACATCCTTCATTAGCAGATGTTAAATTTGCATACAGCAGAAGACATCCACTGCACTCTTCTGCCACTGAAGATCTGAAGCTCTTCAAAGAAATGACAGGACAAGGGAGCCATCAGCTGTTGCTGCAGGGCTGAGCATTGTTGTGTGATGGGGATGTTATTCAGCTGAGGTTGCAGATAGCTTTATCTTAACCTTATTTCAAACACTATTTGTAAGCTTGAATATCTTCAAACATGTCAAAGATACATGGGAAAAATATATAGTCAGGATGCTGAGTGGTGTGTGTGTGTGAAGTACATAAAAGTGACTGGGCAGCTAATTAGCAGCATCCCATTCAAGGTGTCGAAGTGCACCTCTTACATAAGAGAGTCCTCACCAAGAGTCTCAACTAGTGACCAGCCAGGTGCTGCTCATCTCTTTCGGTCAGTGGTATGCTTGGCATTGAACTGTTCTGCTGCTTATATTAAGGACACTGAGAGAGATAGATATTGGGGGAGGGTACAATGTAACCTTCTTGAAAGACAAGAGCTTTCAGGCATGTCGACTGTCCCAGGGCTGGTGCTCTCTTCTAACCTTATAGAGGAGGACAGAACAGGCAGGCACAGAGCACAGACTAACTGCTACCATTGCAATCCCTGATTGCTCTGGGAGAAGGGTGAAATAAGATGGTTTAGTCTAGAAAAGGTGACGCTGAGGTGTGGAAGACTTGGCCGTTGTCTTGGTCTGAGAGAGATCAGAAGGGTGGCAAGAAGGAAGGAGATAAGGGAGATGGTAGGGAGTGCCCAGCTAGTCACCAAGGTGTCTAACTCTGGCTCTGGTTCACATAGGTGATGACACCGCATCATTCTGCTTGCTTTCTGGCGCAATGACATTACCTTCACTTGAAGGAAAATGAATCACATGAGAACATTAATATAAAAGCAGTGAAATCATCCTAGAAGAGGTTATAAGGGAGGTTTGGAGTTCCCTTCCACAGAAGGAACAGGTTAGACAAAGTTAAACAAATGTCTCTATTTGAATTTGACTCTGCAGACAGGAGCAGCTCTTTTCTTGAGATGTCTTTTTCTACAATTCTACTCTTATTTACATGTATTCTGTATAACCATGTTAACCAAACCCAGGTTCTGAAATGCAAATTTCATCTTCATTGGAATGGATTTTCATATATCCTAAATTCAATGAAAACAGTAGACAAAGCTATATAAAAATAGAAAAAAAGCTTCTGTTTGCTTAACTGTTTTTTTTTCCCCTAAACTGCATTACCAAGGATATAGTGTATGCAATAATTATATAATTAACTCTTCTAAGACAATTTTCTGCTTAAATGACTGTGCATTATATGTAACAGTGTTCTGTGTTTTGCTTAGAGGTGAAAACATAAATCTAGAAGAAAAAACATCTTAAGAAGAAAAAGATAACATAGTACCATCTGTATGGATCTTGTAGCCTCATAAAGGGTTTTACTGAAAATAAATAGTAATGAAATATTATTCTAGGATTTTGGTTTTTAAAGACTGATTCAACTGGGCAATATCACCAGCTTTTATAGACAAGTATTGCTCCACAGACATCAATGGAAACATATTTACTCTATTCCTAAAATAAAAGCAGTGGTAACACCAAGAACCTACAATAGTTTTTATTTGAAGTGAATGCCAACTTTTCTATTAACTTCACAGAATGACTTCAAATGTTAATTTAAATTTAAAGGGATTATAATACAGGTTTCAGGGTTCATTAAGAAAATTTCACAAACACTATTAGTGATATTGACAGTGTATATTCAGTTTAATATTTTGTTAACTTAAATAAAACAGGTGTTTGCGGTCAATACTGGAAAGCTTTCATATTTTTTTCTAAGCTGATTCTTCCAGATGAATTTTATAAATACATAAAGCCACGTGGATTTAAAACCCTTTGGAAAAAAAAATCAGTTTGTTTTTAACCACCTTTAGATAAAATTTACCTCCTCCAAAGACCTCAGATAGAGTGATTCATGGAAAATTTTATTTCATAGCCTATGACGGGATACATGTCAAAGTAATTGTTGCCTAGGAAGCCTTCCTTTTCTTGTATCCATTTAAGTCTAAAAAATAATTCCAAAGTTATTACATCCCTAGCTTATGCAAACAGAAAGAGAAATCAAGAAGCAGAGTTCTTTTTTACTAATGAAAGAAAAAAAACCCAAATCAATGTGCTTCGGTCTCCCAAAATATCACTGTAAGTTCCAACTTCTTTAAATGTGTTTTTCAATAGTTATTCTGTATACGTTGCCCATTAAGTTTACAACCATTTCTTAACCTCACTGGCTACTATGATACTACTTTCCATTCTGAATCACCATGGTTATAGTATAATTATAAACTATCCTGCCACATCATTAACACCAAATGTTCCAGTTCAGCAAAATTACTTTGTCTATAGTCTTATGTTTTAATCAACAAACAAGGTCAGCTCAACCTGAGGTAACTGAAGTCCTTCAGAGTATCTACCAACCCATAATATTGCTTGATTCAAGTGAATTGCATTAAGTTTAAATTTTCTCTTTTGCAAATCTAAAACTCATCCATGGGAGTCACTGAGTTGATTACTGTACTCAGTGCAACATATGCATAACATGCAGCAGCTTTAGAGTTTGTTTTGTTTTCAGTCCCATTTTTCCTATTAAATGAAACACCTGTGTTGTTTGGTAGAGTATATAATATGATTCTTTTTGTGACATTAAATTCTACTGGTCTGTTTTCTCTTTCCGTGTGTGGGGCTGAAGGGTAAGATAGTTTTGCTGTTTCAAGCACCATGAAATATTTTGCATTGTCAAGCAACAGGTCTTGGTCAGGAATAAAAAATGGTATTTTGAACATGCTCAACTTCATTGTTTTACTGCCAAATATAAGGATTACATACTTCTCTAATTTTTTTACTGTGGAATGCTAATATTTCTCATAAGCAAATGGAGTTGATGCCATTGAAAAGGCACATCTGTGCTGCAATTAGTGATTGCAGCAAGAAGGACAAACTCTTCAGGTCTATTTTTAAGCACATGTTTGTAAACCCAAAGTTAGCCAGAACAATTTTTTTGAAGCTAGGAACTTTTAATTGTTGAAGTCCTTTAAAAAAAGTCCTTCCTAAAAATAATATTTTTAAAACTTTGGCACAATAACATTTCCTAAATATGGAAGGCATGGGAATTACTATATACAATTACAGAGTTATCTGGGTGACATACTTCTAAGCTTTAGGTTTACTGGCATAAATGTTTGTGTGCTACAAGCCAACCTTCCAAAGAGCTCAGGAAGGAGCCCTAGGTCCTTAAGGGACTGGACAACACAGGCAGAAAGAGCCACAGTGTCCCTGCAGAACAACCAGAATGAATGTGTTTAGGGCACTCAAAGGACATAAGAGAATCTCCAATAAAAAAAAACAAAGTAATGGTCTGGAACTAAGCAGGAGTTGTCAGGCTTGTCAGGCTACCTTATTGCAAGATTACAACACACATGATTGTTTTATCAAATTGAGCTACTTCACCCAGCATAATTACCCTTTTTTGCTCTTGCTTTTGTGGTTAGAAAGCTGTTCTGGGATCCCAGTGCTCTAAGGTACAGAAATGGTCACAAAGCTCACTCTGACATCCAGCTTAATGTAGTCAACATCCGTTTGAGGCATTTTGTACTTGCACCAGTACTAGCTTTCAGCTTGAAAGGCTCTTTTCTCACCCTGTAATCATATCCAAGCTTAAGCTAATGAGATCTAACCACATGTTACCACATCTTTGGTCATGTTTGACAGGGCTCCTAGGATTCATTTACATTTTTCAGTTTTGTATCTCATGAGTGACTCACAGTCACCATGAACTAGGACTTGTTCATTTGAATTTTGCTCCTCCTCCTTCATCACTTCTAAATTGCATATACAATTATTTTTATTCCATAAATTAACAACTTTGAATTGTGTACTACTGAACTACTTCCTATTCCAATTATTGCAGTCATTCAATTTTACTAATTTTCTTCTCAGAAAAGGTTAGCAGCACAATCTTACTCCCCATCACAGTTATTCATTAAACTATGACACAAAGCTTGTTAACCAGAAGTTAAATGTTTTGTCTTCTGTCTCAGTTTCTGTGTATCTATCTCTGAGTTTTTAAATCTCTCCCAAACAGGGACTTAGGTTGTGATCTAAGTCACAATCAAATACAGTTGCAAATTCCTCAGAACTGGGTTTTTATTCACACAACATGAGAAATTTTAAACCTGAAGGGAGCTTCTGGAAGAGTGGTATCAGCAATTAAAAATACATGTCCAAAGTGCCACCTCTGCTTTAATTACAACATTATTACTTTGATGCTACACTTGGTTGGGTAGTGTCACAAAGCTATGTTTTAAGTCTTAGTAGCAGCAATGCCAGACTCAGTTATACAGGGTGATTTTACACCTGTAGCATACAGAGGTTGTATGACTTTTTCTTAGCATTCTGTACTTGAAACAAAAATTAAAAGGTCATCTTTTCAATTTCTCTGGGGAAAGACTGATCACATTAGGACTTGGGGCATCCCGAAATAAAATAGGAGGAACTTAATGTTGACAAGTTCATTTAACTTTTGATAAATTCTATCAATGAAAATGTTAACAATAAAGGTGATTGTGGACGGAAAGTAAGTGTTCATATTTTGCTTTTCAGCCAGGATGAATTTTTGTTTGTACCCATGACAGTACAGAATTTAAATGCCAACTGAGATGTCCAATTTTAGCTGTGAAAAACACAGAGTTAAACCATTTAAGAATCTGAAAAAAAAAAAGCATTTCTTCCTTGCCCATTGTGTTTTGAAAGAAAATTATGTACCATTGTCAAATTCATTGTAAAACAAAAATTATACCAGTTTTATGATTAACATCACTAATAGATTCAATTGTAATTGAAACTTATTTTGTGATATGAAGTTACTTGCTTAACTCCTGTTTACTCTTGTACTGGATTTGCTCTGTAGTGTGAAGTATGATTATTCCAGGGTCAGGAGAATAATGTTTCTTAAAACTTCAGGTAAAAGCATTTTCTAAACAATTAGCTGGATGCATTCCCAACAAGATTTACGACTTAGATGTTTATCAATGATTAAAAAAACAAACCCCACAAACAATAAATTAAAATAATATGAATTCACACTACACATTCCTAGGTTACAGTAATTGCTCTTTACCTGTAGAACACTTGTAAAATATGAGCAAATCTTTAAAAAAAAAATCTTTACTAATTCTTAAAAAATCTTTTAAATGCCCCTATAAATAATTTGGCATTTTTCTGTTTAATTATACTTCATTTCCATTTCTGATGTTTATATGGGTTTGCAAAATGCCTGTCACAAGCAACACAAATGCAAAGCAGACTCAGAATTACTCAAAAAGAGCCTGTATTGCTGAAGAAAGTCTAACACGCCATTCCACTGGCAAGTTAGACTTTCTGAAGAAACTGGAATATCGAGCTGTCTCACTAGGAAAAAGGAAGATGGGTGACTCTTCCAGAATTAGGTATTTGAAACTTACTTCTGATCAAAAGAGAATATAATCAATTTGGGAAGGAGTTGAGTCTAACACTTGGAATGACTTATTGTAAACAGTAGAATGCATTTAAACTTTGAGTGTTTTAAAGGTATTATTACAGCTTAGGCATCAAAGTGAGTAACAGCTTATTTGTGCAGTTACTCACTGAAATGGGCTAAGATACCCAGTTTAGGAAATATTCTACCCTGTTCTTTGCATCC
Organism: Pezoporus occidentalis; assembly: GCF_034315485.1. Classification (NCBI taxonomy): domain Eukaryota; kingdom Metazoa; phylum Chordata; class Aves; order Psittaciformes; family Psittacidae; genus Pezoporus; species Pezoporus occidentalis. The sequence continues at coordinate 8,149,267 of NW_026915877.1, forward strand.
TACTTTTCATATTTATCATTAGCCCAGTTTATTTGTTCTTATTTAGGTTCAGAAACAACAGATTTAATACCTTGCATTGGCATCTGAAGGGCATGCTGCAAACACAAGCTCAGACCATCCTCTTCAGGTAAAAAGCTACAAATGGGCTCTCTCAAGCAGCCACTTGGTTTAGCTTCAGACCTTGCTCTGTTCATACATGACCTTCTAGAAGGAAGCAGGGTACTCCAGCGCACAGCCTTAAAGGTCATACCCTGGGAGAAGGGATTCTATAATATAACAAGATAATTAATCCTAACTCTCCAGGTGATGACTCCTGAAGGCTCAGAACCACTTCCACTCTTCATAAATTAAATTAATTAAGGTCTGGCATGAAGCCTTTTCAGCAAGGAAACCTGAATCTGGGATATCAGATACAAAAGGGGAAGTTTCAACAATGAAGTTACAAGTAGCCCATCACACAAGTAGCTACATGTAACTGTTTCGGAGTTTTTTTCAACTAATGCGTAGAACTGGCCAGAACATGACATACATGAATCACAGATAACTGTTGTTACTCTTACAGTGTTTTCTGGAAGAATTTACATTCTGCTGCAAGCATCCTATCTGAAAAATTCTATGCAAATTATATCCAGTATTCATACAAAAATGTCTTTAATACTGTTTTTTTTCTATAGAAGGAAAGTTATTAAACCATGACTGACAAAAAAAAACATACCTAAAATCTGGTGCCATTTTAATGACTATTTGAAAAATTCAGCAATCATACAGGCCCTGGATTTAATGCATATACAGCCTGCATTTGATTCACTAACAACATTAATTATTTGAAAAAAAAATTGTATAGCTGTTCTTACACAAAAACAGACACTCACTTCCATTTTGAAGCTGGCATGTATGCATTTCTTTCCTTCAAAATCTTGTGCCTTAGTTCTGTCTTTGAGAAACAGATATGTAGATCAGGAGATTCAAGTTTTTTACAGAGCAACAAATAGCAAGTTACTAAAATTACCAAATATTTTTTCATTTTCTATTACATTTAAATATATGCTCAGTATAAGGCAGAACTCAACTAAATTATTTTAAAAACATTTATGTTTGATTTTTATGAAACTAGCATTGGTGCTGTAAATCCATATAAATGACAGGAATATAAGTCATGCAGGAGAAAAATGAAGAAATAAGGTTAACAAGCTTTCAAGGACTGTTTTTGTTCACTAAATGTACTGAAATACTTCACTAAATAATGCAGTGATGAATTGTGAATTTCTCTAATAGTATAATATGGCAGAATTTCTAGGGTTGATAAATGTTGAAGTACTATATGCTATTTAAAATATAATCAATTTGTTCTGAAATGCCATGCAAAAATGCTTGATTTAACTATAGACATGATTCAACAGAATTCAAGTGAAGGAGACCAAGTTAAACAAAAATCCAATTTTGGGATATGGTTTTTATGAAATGTACTAGTAGATAAAGAAGATGCATACCTCTCCAAGCTGAGACCTCTGCCCTATCATCCATGAGGCTGTCTGTAAGGGATGTGCTCTCTTTGCCTTTACCCATAGCCCCTCTAGGAAGGTCTCCACTAGTCCAGTGCCACAGTGGTGCCATATTAGAACATATGTCAGAATAACAGCACAGAAACCACCTCAACTATGGATAACTGTATGCAGAACTGGCAGAGTTTTGCTCTTTTTTTTTCTTGTGCCATACAACACACCAGCAGCACCAGCCAACACTGCAAGTTTGGTGCCATTCCTTGTATTTCATACATGGAAATAGCTAAGGATAACCCGTCTTACAAATTACTACCTTAATGCAATGCATTTGTTATCCAATACCATATGCAAGGTACAGAATTTAAAACAGTACATACAATGTACTGTAGCCTATTGATGTATCCAAAACTGAAGCAGCTTTTTAGGGAACCATACTGTGAAACAAAGATGACTAAATGCATTGGGCATTATTACATCTTCAAGCATTTAATCAGTTTTCAAAAACCAAAACAATTAACAGCCTTTTTTGGTTGGTTGGTTGGTTGTTTTCTGGGGATGAAGGGGGGTTCTTTCTTTTTTTTTTTTTTTTTTCACTTTACTGTAGAACTTTAAAAGATTCTTCAAAATATTTCATGTCTCTTCCTTTGAGCATATTCTTCTGAACTTTATTTAAATATGCAGCTACCAAGTAAGAGTTGCTCGTGCAGAAGGATGCATCAGGGACTGCTTTCCTAGAATTTCCCTGCATAAAAATGTAGGCAGGAGCAGAATGGAGAATCACAAGAATGGTAGGAGTAAGTTCTGTAACCTGCTCCCAGCTAGCCTGAATTGTTGGTGGGCGTTAACAGTTACTTACCTGTTCAGGATGGGATGATCTCTAGGCTACTGTGCAGAATTGCCACAGGCTTAGGCAGGATCATCTATCTTTCAATAGTTTTAAGGTCACAACATTTTGAAGACCAAAATGTTTACAACCTTTTGAAAAAGAAAAAAAATAATATTATTTCGTTACAATTGTCAAGCATTAGAAATAGCTGAACACAATAAAGACCCATGACAAGAGGATAAGCTTACAGCCTCTGTGAGGAAGAAATGGGTTATAGCATACCTAGTTTTAAGTTTTCAAAACAGTAGGGCCTGATAACCTTTCTCCTACATACTTAAAAGGCTGGCTAGACTAATCCAGTCTTTCTAGAGGACTCCTGGGAGATTAACGGAATGCCAGGAGACTGAAAACAACACCCACAAAATCAAAATCTCTTGAAAAATGAAAAGCTGGATGAAAAAAAATGAACATGGAAGTTCATTATCAATAATACCCTATAAAAGAGGAGAGATGGCTCTAACAGAGTTCTGCAGGATCCTTCCTGTGATCAGCACTAGTCAATACTTAGCAACTGGGATGTTAGTAGCTTGGATGACAGCTTTAAGCGAAAGGCTGCAAGAAAGCAGAATTATAGAGCTCTGCGGAAAGGCAGCTGTTCCTGACTTTAACTAGTTGTTCCTCAGCCTGAGATGGTAGAGTACAGGTTCTGGGGAATTACTGTGGATCCCAAAGTGAGGAAGACTCAGCAGTGCCATATTGAAAAAGAAAAACCCCATGCAGTAAGTACAACAAGAGCAGGCACTGCTAAACACGTGTAGTTCTTTTCTGTTCCACTCACCAAGGACATCTCAGCTAAAGCACTGCATCCAGCCTGGACACAATCCTCTGAAAAAGAGGCAGGTTAACCAAAGCATAGAAAATGTGACAGACAAAAAAAAAAAAGGTGGAAAGGAACAGGTCTGCCTAAGCCTACAGACTAGGAAGGGGAGCACTATTTTCAAATATGTGAAAGGCCACTACGAAGACAACAGAAATAGTCTGATCTCCACTTGATACAACAAGAGACTGTGAATGGAAAGTACAGAAAAGAAGGTTCAATCTGGACCTTGGCATATGGCCCTTGAGAGGATCTTTAATGACAGGCTAGAGAAACAACTGTCAAGATTATTTTAAGAAGCTGTCCTTTCCCATCCTACAACTCTGAGCTAAGGAGCAACGTTAAGATATGATAAATAATATAACTAACTCAATGCTGTTATTGTGAACTTGATAGACACATAAGTGAAAAATAACATTAGCTGGTTTCAGTATAGCACTCTAACACATAATATGTATTTTTTTAAAATGTATTTTGGAAATAATCATGAAAAATATCATGACAAGAAGTTAAAATGAAGGGTGAAATACTGACAGGCTAGATAAAGATGTTTTCTGGAGACTGATAAGAATTTTCCCAATACAAAAAAACAATACATAACATCGAAGTATTCAGATCCAGATGCACTATGTCTTACATTTTCTATTTTGATTGATTGACATTTTGATTTTTAAAACATTTTCTAATGCTAGGTCATTTTTCTGTTTTTCTAAATCATAACAGTGACTTGACAGGAGCTTTTACCTCACTCCTAAAGATTACAAACTTCATGGAGATTTATTCTTAAGAACAATGCTTTATTTAGGGTGAAAATTCATCCTCCTCTTCTGTTGAACAGACTGCAATATTCTACACAGTATTCACCATCTATACAGCAATGGTAGGAGGATCCTTCCCACTTTCATAATTGAAGATGTTGCTAAAATGCAGAATTCCCCTGTCCAATTCATGTTGTTTGTTGTTGCTTTTTTTTTGTAGGAATGGCCCTCTGGACACCTCTAACTTGCTATGAATACTAAGGAGGCAGAGCTATCCACTGCTGCCACATCCCACCATTTTAAGGTAGTGCTGCTGAAACTGTTATTACACACACAGTGTGCTTAAATCTGTCCTCTAAAGGGTCAAGGTGAGAAAAACTGGCTGAAGAGAATTCCCTGAAAGTTTCAGAGGCAGAAAAGACTTCCTCGCACCTTTTTAACAACAGCAGGGATACTCCAAGAGATAATTATGGAATATATGTAATCCATTCTTTCCAGATGACAGTCTGAAGCTGGGTAACTGTAGAACCCCTTCACACCAGTACTCTGAGACAGAAAGTCTGTCCCTTTATGTCTTGTATGAGTATTTCAAGTGAGCCACATAGCAACTGTGAGCTGATTGGAGTGAGGAGGTGATAACATTCATCATTACAAAAGTGTTACAGTGTGGTAGTGGGAAAAGGGGAAGACAAAATAACACATCCCTGAAAATCCAGCTGAGGCAGTATAACAAAATGACATTACTGTATTAGAAAAATGCCTAAAATGAGTTATGGAACTAATTAAGGAAATACAAAAAATATGGATAAAAAGTTCCTTGTTGAGTATAATTGATAGTACAACTCTAATTTGAAAGGTTAACAAGCTCTTGAAAATTGTTGAATCAAGTACAGACTGATGTTTTTAATGTAATTATACACAGCTAGCTGATGGTATAGTCCTTTTTATTATATTACCAGCTATTAGAATTTCATTTTTAAAGCAAATACTGAATTATACTAAAGATATATATGGTTATTTTAAAAGATTTCTTGGTTTTCTAAGGGCTGTACATACTGATCAAATTCATAATATTTGCCATTTATAAAAATCTGAAAGACAAGATTTAAATAAGAAATTCAGAGTATTTCACTGTCTTCTAAAAACATTTATTTTAGATCTTCCTAATTAAAAGCTCAATTGTCTTAATGGATGACAGCATTTTAGATGTGTGAATATCTTTTCAAAGCAACTGAGGATTAGAAGTAGTTTAAGAAAACAAAGCCGCAGAAAAAAATTACAATTAATGTAAGAATTCTAGATCCAAAAAGCCACTGAAAACATAAATAAGCCAGATGATACAGCAGATCAACCAATTCAGAAAGATAAGGAGAGGCAAACTAAAAAACACCAAAGGAACAAACCCCCATATATTCCTATCTATGCACACAGTTGAAGTTCTCATTATACCATGTCTTCAGGTTTGCAGCAGTCTTTCACCTTGGTAAAAGCAATCCTGATGTCTTGATATCTGTCTAGAACATCTTTATGAAGCCCTGCTCTCCACTTGCTACTGGGACCATGTTAAAACTCATCACAATCCTTTCCCTTCCCTGACTCCTTTCTGCACCACATCCAGCATAAGCCAGCTGTCTTCAGTGCCAAAACCTCTGCTGGCTGGTTCCCCACTGAGGAGCCTCCCCCTTCCAGCTTCCCATCTTTCACCTCTGATCCTGTATCAGAAGGTCAGCAGTTGCACTGGGTGTTCCACACTGGATGGCCCACAATTCCTCCACTGCTCACTTGTGACTTCAAGCAAAGGCTTTGAGCTCCCCATGTGCATTTGTGATACAGAAGAGTTTCCAAAAAAGCTCCTGCAAAGCCAAGTTCTCCTCCTCCTCCATGAATGTCTTTAAAATTGCTTTTTTATTCAGCACTCACCAAACAAAAACCTCAAAGGGCAATCATTAGGCACTTTGACTGTTGTCTGTTATGCTAAGTTATCTCATTCTTATGCTCTCCAGCCTGCCAGTCTGTATCTGATTGTTACTTTATGCATGTTCTGAAACTCTGTAAGTAGTAACATTTAATTCAGTGTTTTTATAACAGAATCTTCATCTAAGACTCAGATTTCTGGCTCCTATTGTGCTACCTTTACTACTAAACAACGCAGTCTAACAGTCATATATCAAACTGAAATTCTGAGGAGTTCAGGATTCATAGATGGATTATTACAATAACAGGAAATTTTTATCATTATGCACAATGAGATTTTCTAAGAAAGGGAGTGCTCTAATTCATTCTTATAGGTATCAGGCAAAATTGATTTAGTCTAAAGTGAATTTGGAATTTACAGCAAGCAATGTTAAATTGAAATCCTTATGAAGGTAAGAAGTTAGATATGAATTACAGCCTTTGTACTAGTACTCATCTTACCTAAAAGTAGCCATCTAAAAGATAAGCATCTACTTCTTAAGATTCCTGTATAATCACAGGGGCTGACTGTCAGAAATATGTCATTTTAAAGGTGCCTGTTTGCATTCATCAGCCATAGAAGAAATCCAAACACCTACTGAAGAGAATAAGACAGTTAAGTTAGACAGAAAAAGGTGGATCCTATACAAACCTAAGAATAGCCTCACTAAGTTACAACAAACGTCCACCTAGTCTCCAAGTCTATTCCCCAAACTCAGTTACCTTGTGAAGGGAACCAGGGATAGCAGAAAGCAACGCTTCCCTATATACCTACCTGGCTGTGCTTTCGTTACAAATTTTGCAGTCTAACGCTCATACCTAACAATAACCTAAACCTCTGCTGGCATAGCATGTGAAGAATCCAGAGGCGGCTGTCGACGAAGCCATAAAAATAGATAGCCTGAACTTGATGGCTCTTGAAATAATCACACTATATCACTCCTTCAGTTGGTATAGGAAATTAAGTATAGGAAATGCTTATTCTGTGAGCTATGAGTGAATAACTGACCTGGACAAGTTCGGACATTCTGCAGTTTCAGCTTAATTCACTGGACTCTTGACTAGAGTAAAACAAATAAAACATTACACTTTCTCACTTGCAACTTGCTTTAAAATAGTCACAAAAAATCTATAAGGTCACTTGAAGGAAACTAAAAGTCATCTAAAACTTCATGGGTGTTAACCAGCTGATTATAATCTAAAAGCTGTAACAACAACAGATTAAATTGTACTATTTCCCACGCTTATAGTCATTGTCAAAAATACTGAATTTATGCAGGACTTTCTGTCCTTGTTACAATCTTGGCCATTAGAATGAGACACTGCAATTTTATAGACTTACGTGTTCTCTGAAAAATAACAATAAACGATATTTTCTTGACCTTTTCAAGGTTCTGTAATTTTACTGAATGGTCCTTTTTATTCTTCCTTTTAAATTTTCAGCACTGATGAAAAAGTGATGAAATGACCAACAGAATAAAATGAAGAACTGTTAAAAGGTTAAAGTAGTGAGCCTGACTCCTGTCTCTCATACAGCAGACAGGGCATAAAGATTTTTGTTTCATTTTTGGTCATTCTTGTCATAAATTTCTTGTGAAGTAACAACATAACAAGCTCCTGCAGAAACTACAGAACATATCAAACATCACCACTTTTCAACCTAAATAGTAGGCTCATTTGAGTTGATTCCATGTCCTTTAAAATTGCTTAGCAAGGTATACATGCTTCTTTCTCTTTCTGTGCAGATATATGTAGGAATGGATCAAGATAAATCCAAAATAAACTACTCCTTTGCAAACAGTCCTCCTCCTGAAGAGAAGACAAAAGCGCCAACATGCGACAGATGTTTGTCATGCTGCTTAACAGAATACTGGAAGGGACATGAGTCTGCAGTAATGGGGATAATATAAGAAACTATACTGCAGAGCATTAATGGTGCTTTAATAAAAACTTAAATGGAATAAGCCAGTAAGTTCTCCATGGGGAAAACAAGATGCAGTGCAGTTATCCTTGCATGTAAGCATGAACAAGCTCTCCAACTGATCTACCATGTGATTCCTCTCATCTCAAACTGGAGGCAACATAATCACAGGGAAAGAATTAGTGTGAAATAGGTACAGTGCAGACAGAATAAAGAATAAAGAAGACCAGAGACTACTGCACCACTAATGTAGGATAATTTCCTGGGCCGTGAATGCTTCACCTGCAGTTTCATTTCTGTCTTATGCAGTATACCTGCATACATAGTATTTTTCAATGAGAAATATACATTAGCTATTGTAAACAAAGGAAAGGAAATGACACAATTAACGCTTTTCTGGTATTCAAATTAGTTCTTCAAATTAATATTAATTTTAATGTTTTCCATAAATGCAAAAATTTCAGGTCAGTCTTTAAAGTGTTTTATGTCGGCAACAGCTCCAGAGACATACTTGAATGAAAGTCTAAACTTTCTACATCTGAAGACGTGAACCTGGGGAAGGACTGGAAAAGATGTGAACAAGAAGATTTGCATCATTGCAGAGTCCCATTCTGACTGGTTCCTCATTTGTTTGGAAACTGTCCTGATCACTGATCACTCTATCTTCCTCCTCACACCCTTCTGGATGCAGTGCATTCATGCTGGAACCTGTCTCCTCTCCTTATTCACCTTACAGGAACAAACAAATACATAGAGCGACAAAGAGACATTACGGTTCTGTTTCATGTTCTTATCTTGAAAATTCACGATGTGCAAAGATTTAAGGTTTCTGACATTTGATACACAGCCTGCATCAAATGGGAACCCAACAAGGGATTTTGCTAGTGGCTTGCATCTTCCAGTCTCATTTCTGTTGCTAGTTGGGAATCCACTATGTACTCAACAGTGATAATTTCCTCCATGGTAGTAAGTTTTGGAGCCTTGGCTAAGTAAAAGGTAGAAAATTCTCCCTCAAGGACAAAATCCCACAAAGTATTTAAGCACATTCATGACATTCAAGGGAAGAATATTAACTACTTTGCTGAATTGTCATCTAAAATACTAATTAATATTATCTATCTAAAATATCATAATCTAATAACAAGCAAACTAAGAGGGTACAGAAACATTTCTCCTATAAACCCCTACTTTAGTACTTTGTTGAAACGTGATCTTCCCACCTACAAAACCCCAACACTTACAAATAGCTGAAAAATAGCTAAAAATTGCTACCAAGGGAGTTTTCTTCTTTTTTAATTGAGTGTTATCCACCTTGTTGTTCCTTTGAAGCTCTCACAAACACTGAATTTTATATAGCAATACAAGTAAATGTAAAAGGTTCAAATAAATATATTGAAATAAATACACAGGCTAATACTAAGTAGCTTTTTAGATACTGTCCAATCACATTTTCCTTTTATAAAAGTTCAAGATAAGTTGATATATATTATTGTGTGAAATGTGGCCTGACTATGCTCACAGAAGAATCAGAGGAGTTTGGATGCAGCTGGTGGCCAAATACTCCAAACATAAAAGAACATGAAAGACAGCAGGTAATTCAAGAATTGGAAACACCTTTTGACCAAGAAAAATTGGAGGGGAAGTATGATCTCACAGACAAAAATGAATCGGATTATTTTCAATTAAACTGTTCTAGTGCCTAGAGAGTGACAAACTTGGCTTCAAGCTATCACAGATCAACAGATAGCTCACACTTGTTTCTGCAAGGATCCTTCTAAGATGTCCAGGCAAGAAAGAGGACTCCAGCTGGCAGACTTTCCACAACTACCAGTGTCTTACCCCTCTGAAATCAAAGCTGGCAGAGTGGAAAACAAGAACATTAATCTATAAATTGTGTGAGTGATTTTTAAAATTCCTTTTAAATGGAAGAAGATACTCAGATAATGCAAGAATATACAGGATATTAACATCAAAGGACAAGGGGAAAGAGAGAGAGAAAGCATTAATAGAGATCAAAGTAAAAAGAAGGTGACAATGAGATTACTTCAGGGTTTAGGCTCAATTTAGCTAATACATTGGGCAAGGCTTAAAAAAAACCATAATTTTTGTAATACAACACAATGCACTTGAGGCATAGAAAAGAGGAACTAGAAGTAAAACATAGGATGGAAAAACAGATAACTGAAAGATAGCGGCTATCATGATGGGATCTGAAAATAGAAAGGAGAAAACAGATGGTGGTGGTGTGTAGCATTTTACATATATTACTGGGTAGGCTATGAAGAAATATATACGAAAATAGACAGAACACTGGCTGGGAAGAGACACTCTCCTACAAGACCACTATAAATCTTATGGGATACAGGCTGAGGTCACTAATGTTACTCAGGAGACACATTCCAATCCAGACAATCTAAAGCAACAAGAGACCAGTGGCCTGCTGCTGTGTTGCTCCTGTTGCTTTTATCAAGTGGATTATACAGCATATTGCAGACATACTGCTCAGGGGAAGAAGCAGTTATTGCTCTTGTAAGGTCCTGCTGCACACTAGCAATGGGCTCCTGCATTGCTATAGAAGGCAGTAGCTTCCCTGGTTTACACTGGAGAAATAGGTCCATAATAACAGTAGGGTTTGGTTATTTCCCGGATTACTGGTAGGGCCTCATTCATTATTTCCTTAGATAATTCAAGGGCTTTGACACAACAAAATATATATTACACAATATATAGACCAACAAAATTCTAAACACAATATATACACAGATTGAAATATATATTAAGACAATAATAATAATAATACTATTTTGGTTAAACTATCAGTTATTAATGTTATTCCCATGGAAAATATCTGATGATCATCAGTTGGTTCCCCTTACGCATAGTTGAAATACAAATAAAAACAGACTGTAAAGAAAGGTTTTAAATTAAAAAAAAAATAAAATCAATTGAACAAAAAACCCATCAGACAACAAAAACCCCTGAAAAATTAAGAGCACTAGTACCCGAAATGAACTGAAGAGCCTAAGGACTTAAACTAACTCAAAAACTCAAAATAATCTAAAATCTTTTTTTAAAGAAAAGGAAACAACTTCTTCAGAAGGTATCCAGCCCTAAGAGGTTGATAATCATCCCTAAAGAGATATTAGATACACACTAGAAGATATATAGGCAGCATGAGAAAGCTACATCTTAGAGATAAAAGTGTGAGAATAATTTGACAACCACCCTAAATCAAATGTTTTCTACATAGTAAAAATGTCTTCAGTCTTGTAACAGAGAACATAAAAAGAAGAAAATACATTAAGATGCTATAAGAATGGAATTAAGATTAATGTTTAGGTTTTTTTTAATTAATAACTTTGGTTTTCAATAAGAAAAAAAAATGAAGAGTCTAAGGCAAAACCCACGCTGTCTAATGGGAATAAAGTACTGTAATGGAGGTTGTCAGTATCAAAAAAGAAACAGATCAAAGGATTTAAATGTGCTTACACTGTGAGGACCAGATAGTCTCCATTCCAGAATATATGAAAGCATACAGAGATGAAGTGTAAGTGAAATCAGACAGGCCTCTATCAAATGGAGGTGAGGCACTGCCTGACCAAAAAGGAGCTGAAATCTTACTTACACTTCAGAGAGAGAGCAAAAGTTGAGCCAAGCAGCAGCAGATCCATTAGTTTTATCTCAATGATACTCAAGGCTCTTGAACACATTCTGTAGAAAAGCGTAACTGAAAATATGGTGGTGAACAGTGAGATTCAATGTGAGAGGTTGTGCCAAGCTCAATAGGCAACTTGCTGTGCTGTGCCAACTGTATTGTTTTGGCTTGCAATTCAGGCAAAGGAAATGTGATAGGCCTAACTAATTTGCACCTGTATGAAGCATTCAAAATAATACCACTGAAAAGATACCTAAACCAAATAATATGGAGATCAGGTAAATTGGCAAAACACATAAGGAACTGGCTAAGAGGAGAGAGGGAGAAGGACAGAGAATAATATAAAACGCAAAGTCAGACATTCATTGACTAATCAGAGGAACCCTTGTGAAATGCTGGGGTCTTGGAACCTGGAAATTAAAACAGAGCACACTGCCAAGGCCTCTTCTAGAACACAGCTGCAAAGCTACTTCTCACATCTCAGTTAGGAGCAGATCCAGAGCAGGCAAGAAGGTGATTAGAGATTGTCCTCCAAGAAGAGATGGAAAAAGATTAATAGAATTTCTTGTTTAGCCCAACAAATTGCCAGCTACAAAGAAATACATCTGTGTTCAATATACACAGTGAGAGGGTGAAAGAAGTTCAATTACAGTGCTAGCAGAGGACAGAGAGGTTTGCACTAGCAGGAGACAAGGCTTGTCATGATAGTTGAAGCCCTCCACCCCTGCGCCTTTTGTTCATAAGCACTTCACAATAGTTATAGTTATTTCATCATAAATGCCTCTCTTGATGTTGAGTATACTGAATTTGTCTTGCACTGAAGACACTGTGTGTGAATTTGGTAACTGAAGCATACATTACAGTGTTTTTACATACTGGGAGGGGGATGTCTTTTCTCTCTCTATCATTGGAGGAAGGAAATGTCCCCTTTCAGCTGATAAGCTCTGTAGGAGTCATAGGAGCAGAGGATAATTCAGCTGAGAAAGGACTTCAGAAAGCTTCCAGTCCAGCCTCCTGCTAATGGCATTGTCAGCTGCATCAGTTTAAAATGCTGGTACTCACAGCTTTATTCACTCTCATCTTGAAAAGCTCCAATGGAGGCTGTACCACCCCCCTTAGCAACCTGTTCCATTGCTTGAAATATTTGACTGGGATAAAGCTTTTTCCTTGTATCTGGCTGGAAGAAAAAAATGCAACCAACCCACCTCCCTCCAAAACACAAGCAAACTATGAAAGTGAATTTAGCAGAAAATAATTATAAGTCTTAAAAACAATTGGCTTAGCTTAGACATCTCTGTTTTAGAAAGCATCGATTCAAACATGGAACGGTTTTAAACCCACTGAGCAGAAGAGTTCAGGTAAAATATAATGCTTAATTCTAGTCACCACTTTTAACTCTAAATGAAGACTAGAAACTAGATAGTCTGCATTACCAGCCTGTTCTACGTATATGCTTGAGATACACAAGCCAGCAGCCAAAGCTAAGTGTATGCTGCCTTCAAAGAAAGCAAGAAGGCCTGCAATACCAGCCTGCATATACCCTACAACACAGAACAGAGGAAAGTGAGTAGAAATTGCAGGGCAGTACTCCTGTCTTTCTGGAATGCAGATTTTGATTATAATGGGATCACAATTTCCTGCTCTATTCTTATGAACAGGGCAGAAGAAACAGTTGTAAACTGCTTGGATTTAAGTTAATTATTAGAACATCTTTCTGGTGATCAAATATTCTGCTGAACATCCATTGGATGGATAGACAGATGGACAGACAGATATATTGGTTAAATAACTATCTGCCAGAAAGAGCAGTGATCTAAATTGTCTCTTCAAATCCACTCTAGCCCTGTGATCCAACCACTGAGCACACAAAGCACAAAACAGGAAGCTGTGGAGTGCTTGCCCCACTTTTCTTTCATGTTTATGATAATCCATGGTATGGCAGAACAGAAGGAACAGGCACCATGTGACTCAAGAGACAGCAATAAAATGATTTGTCACACTGAGTAAAGTTCCCCACTTTATTAAATCCTTGGCACCTGTTGGAGTTGGTTAAACACAAACAATTTCATTTAATTCCTGTGCACACACGCTGTCCCACATACCTTCCAGAAACCTCAAAGACAGTCCCCGTTTCAAGGCACTCAAACATCTGAAGCAGTAGGGAATGAGATATTGGTTAAGGGTAGGAGAACAGAAGCAGGATGTAAGTTAATTCAATTCACTGTAGGCAGCATGACAGAAATGGGTCTTTAAGATGGACATCAATGTGCACAGTCCTCAAAGAAAAGTTCAAGGAGGTTATACCATGCTTGAGAGCCAGCAGAGATATTCTGCAAATGAACTGACATTACCTTTCCCTTGTGAGTTTTCTGAAGAACAAATTTCATGTGACCCAGTACAAGAATAATTTAAAAAATTGCAGATTTAAGCAAACACAGGACAGCAGAAATTTTTTTTTGGCCTAGAATCATATACTATATAATTATTTATACCTACTCTATATAGACTTTGAAGCTGAACATAGCAGGCAACTTGTGGGTGTGCATGTGAGTGTTTACAGACTCATTTAAATGTTCATAAGCAGTTTAACAGGACTATACCTCCAAGAAGAAATACAACATATCAGTATTAACTAAGCACCACACAGCAGCTTGCCCACTTCCCCTGAGTGGGATGGAGGAGAGAATCACAAGAGTACAAGCGGCAAAACTCGTGGGTTGAGATTAACAGGTAAAGCAAAAGCCATACACATAAAAAAAGCAAAACAAGAAATTCATTCACTACTTCCCATCAGCAGGCAGGTGTGCAGCCATCTCCAGGGCAGCAGGATTCCATCATGTGTAATGGTTACTTGGGAAAACAAACACCATCACTCTGAACATCCTCCCCTCTTCCTTCTTATTCCCCCATCTTTATGTGCTTGCAGGACACCATAGGGCATGGAATACCCCTTTGGTCAATTGGGGTCACCTATCCCAGCTGTGTCCCCTTCTTGTTCACTCCCAGCCTACTCACTGATGGGGTGAGGAGGAGAAAAGGCCTTGACTCTTTGGAAACACTGCTCAGCAATATCTAAAACATCCTTGAATTATCAGCACTGTTTTCAGCACAAATCCAAAGCAGAACCTAATTAGCTAATATGAAGAAAATCCCAACAAAAACGGAGTACAATAGTTCAAGTAACTTTTTTTTGTTTTCATGAACTAATTCTGATCACTGTTAACAAGTTGTAAAACATCCTTGCAATTTTCACAAATACTAATCTTTTAAAAAACACTGAAGACTTGGTGGATTTTGCAGCTAACAGTAATTTTGGTAGATTGATGTCATGAAAAAAAATTATTTTCACAGAAGATTCTTTTTTCCTTTAAAGGAACAAAACCCCTAAACTACTTCATAGCATTTCAGGTGCCTCCTGAAGAACTACAGAATCACTTCATTTCCATTAAAACACTGGATGTAGACCTGACCCCATTTGAGGGTAACAGTTTCTGTCTGTGACATGTACCTTAAGCCAACATACCCTGACAGCAAGGTATACTTCAAGACAATGAAATTAAGTTCAACTCATGAGCATTACTGTTCATTCTTTTTGCACTGGTATAGTAGTCCCACAGAAACAGTCAATATATTTTAGTTTTAATGGGGCCTTGTTAAATATTCTTTCATCCTAAAATGAATTAAACATTTCTCTGATGAGTACTTTAGTTAATTGTATTCTTGTATTTTCCTGTTCATCCTACAGGTACTTTGAAGAAACCACTGCTTTTCTTTATTCTTATTTTAGCTTTTTGTTTAATTACTTCATCTGAAATTGTTTTGCAAATCAATTTCTTCTTTCAAGTGTTGATTAAGAGCAAACACTCAGACAAGTATAAACACAAACAAGAGAAGTTTCCCATCCTGATGCCCAGAACCTTGATTTCCTTTTACTATGAGCAATTTTTTATATTTTCAGGTACTGAACACACGACTTGTTTTAATAGATGTAGAATTTGCCTTGGATTAGGATTTTTTATCAGTTTTATCAGACTCTTCATTACAATATAGAGCATGTGGAGATATGGTAATCCTTTGGAGGAACGTTATCTCCAAAGTCTAGGTTATACTTTCCAGGAATGGTGACTAACTACTAAGGCACAACCAGCCTTTAGGCCATGCAATGCTAGAACAACTCTGGAAATCATACTTTTTCTTCCCCAAAATAATTATGAAAACTGTAATTGCTGGTGAGACCAGCAAGGCTGACCAAAAGTGTTCACCATAATCCCCAAAACACTAGCAATTTCTTCCCTTTTATTATGCAGTAACAGTTTCTTCCACTGCTTTTGACATATTATTTTATGAATTACTAATTATAGTAAGTGTAGCTAAAAGAATTGCACATGTTGAACAGTACTTGTTTCAGGCCAAGAAGACTTGAAGCTCTCATTAAAATTCCCCAACTCTCTAGCCCTTAAGAATCTATAACTATTTCCTCTTTACATCCCATCCCTCAAGAGGGGTTACATTTTTTGAAACAAATGAAGGTACAGAAAATTCGAAGAATCGTCTCTCTGTGATCAGAATCATATTCAGGGAGTGTATAATCAACCATTTCCAAACACTAAGAAGAGAGGCTTTTAGCAATGAAAGGCAAAAAGCCAGGAGAATTAGCCTGTCCTATTTATTTGTCTTATATCTTGTTTTGAGTAGATGATAGCATGTAATAGCAAACATACTTCGGAGTATATATATCTGAGACACTTTAAAAAGTAGCTCAAATGTCTATCTTCGCCAATGACCTTGATCATCAAATAGTGAAATTATGTAGCTGCCAGACAGCTCTTCTGCAGCTAACAGCTCACACCTTTCATTATATTTTGTGCAACATTAGGCTCTCCATGGTGTCTGCTGGGGTGTGTGTAGAAGAAATGGGGTTGTCTGTGTGGTTTATCACTGTGGATATTTCTAGGTAAAGATGCCCTTTAGGGGTACAGAAACAAAGGCCAATAAAAGAAGTTGGTTCTGTTTTGAAGTAAATTCTGGCTTGGAGCAAGATCAGTGATTCTTTACAGCTGTCGCATGCTGTTATGGCACAGGATGATCCACTTTAAATCAATGTAAAGGAGACTGAGAAATACAAACCTTAATTCTCTTTCCAGTGTAATGAATCCATCTTAGTAAATTCCAGTCATTAAATCAAAATAAAATTAAAAAGGTTAGCATATTTGATATGCCCTTAATATAGTGAACAATATTGCATGCAATAACATATTAAAAAAAGTAATGAGAGCTTAATTCGAAAAGAAACAATGAACAGGACATGCAGAAGCCCCATCTGGATTTTCTCAAAAGCTACACAGAAATCCTGCACAAGTGGGCAGTGACAGAGTGACTGAGTATGAACTAAAACTGTTTCAATACCTGGAGACTGAAAATGTGATCAAGTTTTGCAGTTTTCTGTGCAAGAAATGATTAATAAATTAGGATTCTTCACCCTGGTACAGACAACTGAGGAAGAGACAACAAATTCCTATACAGTCATGAATAGCGTGGGAAGGGGTAATAAGGTATTGGTTTTGTTTGCTTTGTTGTTTGGGTTTGGGTTTTTTTGTTTGGTTGGGGTTTTTTTACTTTACTTTCCAGTACTAGAGGCAGGTGGCATCCAGCAAAGCTGCAAGTAACAGATTCAAAAGAACCAAAAATGGTCAGTTCTTCACACAATGTATGCGTGAGCCACAAGACTTTCATTCTCCGTTATTGTTTAAAGATGTATTTTGACCTGTTTTATAATGACTCAAGTCAGAACTTCAGCTAACAAGAATAAGTAAGAAAACGACCTCACTTCTCAGGTAAATAAAGCGCACAGCCTATCTAGCATTGTAGTACACCTTTCTGCATTTGCTATATACTTACCAGTTTCTAAGGGGCTTAATTATAAAATGATCTGTAACAGACCTTACGTTAACTTATGTAACAATTGCTCCTTAGACATCAGTCTATATCCCAAGCCTCCTTGAAGCTGTGAATCACAACAGCAAAATCTTTGTATGGTCAGGATACACAAACCAGAGACTATCATCTCCCTTGTGAGTAGTTCATAGGTGAGAGAGGCCAATGGATCCCTCAATGACCTGATAAGGGTGTATGAGGCTGGCTATCTTGCAGTATTTTCCAGAGATCTACTAATGGCAGCCCCAGTTCCAGACTCTGAACTGCTAAATACCTCTCTGTTGGAGAGGTATTTAGCAGTTTAACAGCATGTATTTGAAGTGCTTCTTGCTCAGCAGACCTTTCACGTGTTGCTGCTGGAATAGATGTATTTAAATCATTTTGGTTTCCAGTTGTGTGTGTTATGTCTACTTATAAAAGATAATGATTTATTTGCATACAAACAAAAGTACACAGGGTGTGAAACAAAAAACTTCCTCACAGTAAAGAAATGACATGCTTTCTGAATAGCTCACTAGGGTTCCGATGGTGGTGTTGCTGATGAGGTGCTGAGGCAGAAGGCAGTAGTCATCCTGTGTAGGAGCTCAGTTTTGAAGTTGCTGGCAGTAGTGATAACTTGAAAAAAAATCTTGAATATTGAGCTTTTCATTTTTTTTGTTTATGATTTCATAAAATGAAAGCTAAGAAAATTTAAAATGAAAAACTAGCTTGCAAGGTATTGCAATTCACAATACTAAAATGTAGCATCAGTTTCCAGGTTTCTTATTCCTCTGGTATGAACAATTCAGCAAATACAAGAAAATAACAAATATCATTAAATGCTGACAAACCATAAATTTGCATATTTTTCTTCTCAAAAGCAATTTTTCACTGAAAAATGCTACCTGTGTGTATTTTCCAAAGACAAAACATATTGGTGATCATCTGAGTATATGTAATCTTCACGTCTCTGGGCCTCCAGCTCCCCATGTCCTGAGCTGAATGCTGTATTTTCTTTTACATGCATAGTGCCTAGCACAATTTGATTATAATGAAATCTTTTTCCATTATGTCTCGCAGCAGTGTTGCTGCCACTGATCCTCCTTTTTTCCTCCCCACTTCAGTGTATTTTGAACACAATCATGTGACCATTGAACAAGGGGCTGTCTGTGACTGAATGTCTGGTTAGGTACATTACAACCTTGGCTCAATTCTGCTAAGAAAATTGTTGCTAAGGCATGAGAAAGTATATGAGCTAAAGTAATGTAAGATAGGGCAGGTAATCATGCTGATAGCAGAACAATTGCAACAGAAATAGCTGGCAGATCAAGAATTCCAGGAGAAAGCACAGCAACATCAAGTTGTATACAAAGCAAAGAAAAGGAATGGTAGTCAGCATTCTCAGCAACATCAAGGATCAGCCAACTACAAGACTTGACGGACACCAACACTTCTCCAGCTGTTTGACAGCTGCCTGGTCAGTGGAAACTCCTTAAGTGGTGTAGCATGTTAACGCTTAGCACATTAGTGCCAGCTATCTGTTGCAGCTGGTACCTACCGAAGGAAGTGTTTCTATTCTTGTGTGTACTCAGTGAGTCTCTTACTGAACCATATGATGCCAGAAAAAACAACCCACTGTGCAATGGTCACATTCAGAATGCCCTCAGAGATAACGGAATCTGGCTTCATTGCTGGCCAATAAGCAGCAAAGAAATCCAAGGACTGATAGATTTTTTAAATGTACCTACTGCTGACAAGTTTCCTTTGCTGTGCTTGGTTTTTCTTTGCTATGGAGAAACTCAGATTCTGCCCCATTAAAAACATAAGTGAGAAAATAAAAAAAAAGGGTATTTGGAGATTTCAAGGACCTCCAGAAATTGAGGTCCACATGGCAAAATATTTTCTATTTTTCTCTTTGAAATAAACAAGAACTAGTGATACTACTTTAAATAGAAACTTTTCTTCTCCTATTTGTTTTCCTGCTTGTTGAGTAAAACCACAAGCAAGTGAAAACTGAATGTGAGAATAAAAAATAGGACAGTGAGAAACATGAGGGGAGAAAATTCCCAAGACAGAACTGTCTATAAAGTACTTTCACAGAGCATTATTTTCATTCCTCAGTTCTGAGGAATTTGATTTCACCTCATCACAGGCCATCCATTCAATGAAGTCATTCTAATCTGTCTTTATTTTTCCTGACTGTATTTCTTATTTCACTGTTACCTTTTTTCTCTACCAACCAGTCCAGAACAAAGCAGTTGCATTAAATGAGAAAATTAATGGCTAGTCTTATTTCTCCCACCGGATGTAAGATCACTAAAATACTTTGAAAGCACACAAGAGGAAATTATGTATTTCTAATGTCTTTATTTGATAACAAAAAATGCCCAACCTTACAGGGTCTACAGAGAACCCCTCACTTCGTTGCTAGCCAGGGAAGGAACAAAGATTACCTGAGATCACAAGGCAGGGCAAAGAAGTCCAGCAGAAGATACCGTCTTGATTTGGATTAATTGATGGGATGAATCACCCCACAGAGCTGGCTCCCTCACTCCATTAAGAGTCCAGCCAGAGCTGATGACTAGCTAAGCTCAACTTGTAGACAACTGCAAAGGCAGAATGTGTTGGATTTTGCTAATCTTCTTGAAAGAAGAAATTATTTATATTAATAAATTTTGAGCCATTTCAAGATAATGGTATAGCCTTTTAGTACATTATTCAGGAAAACAGTGAATCTCACATAAAAATAAGCCACAACATGTTGAGAAGCTGCAAGAAAGAAAGAATTGCAGTCAGGGGATGTATTTTCACGTTAAACAATTTCTTTCTTTAATAATTTTATTCAGCTGGCAATATCAAGATGAATACCTGTTTTCCCTTAATGCTCTCCTCCTGAGAATACTGGCACTCTGTAGACTGACAGCCAAAATAAACCATTTCTAAGTTGAGAAGGCTTAAAGAATCTCAGAAGACAACAAGTTCCAAGAAACACCACCACTGGCTGGAAAAAAAAAATAAAGAAAAGCAAACAGCCTCAATGGCAGCCATAAAAAAACCTTGACTCACCCAGATATAAATGTCTGAAAAAAGGCATATACCAGGACTGCCATTTAGATTTTTGTTCCTTTTGTTATACTTCCCAGAAAAATGTTATTTACCCACACTTCTGAAGTGCAGTGGGTTTATTCAAAACTAGTGTATGGCTTAGGAGTAGTCTTTATACACTGCATGTACACACAGATCAGTACTATGTTAATCAGTTGGTAGACCACTGTAAATGCTAACATTTTAAATATGGCTATGGTCCAGCACACTATTTCACAGAAAGGCTTCACTATTCTTTCATTGAAGATTTTAGTATTGAACTTTTTCAATAAGCAAATCAAAACAAGATTCTTCAACTAACAAAATTTCAAGCTAAATAAGAATACCATTCACCACATCATTATCTTACTAAAAATACTGGATTCAAAACTTATCTGTCAATAATTATAACAATGTGTGAAGGGGAATAAAGAGCTTTGTTCTTCATAGTTCTTCATGCCCAAACCACAGTCCAAACTTCGGCAAACTCAAACTAGTAAGTTACAGAAGTGTACATAAACAGGTGAAGCTACAAAATTATACTTTCCTGACTCACTCTGTGTTCTTAAACTGATTGTCATTACTGGCATACAAGAGAAATAATTTAATTCTTGAACTAAGCATCAAACACCTCTGTGCTTTCCACCAGTTTCAAGGGAAAACTTGGGAGCTGCACACACTCCGATTCTTCTTCACCCCATAAAAGGATATGAGAAAGTGCTATACAGTCATTTTAGGGAGGAGGGTGCAACTCAGTGATGGAAGATGTTTATGTCAGTGCTCTGGGGCAGAGCAGGTTGAGTTCATCTTGTTTGAGATGAACTGTGAGTTCGTCTTTTTTGAGAAGACCTTTCTGTACTTCTGGACTACCTATAACACTATGAACACAGAAGTCTGCACCCAAATGCAATAACCGTTAGCTATACAAAAGCCTGTTTTGCATGCACAAGTGCAACTTCTTGTGCTGCTTTGTATTTCATGCAAAAACACAGGTCAATAATCAGACTGTTTCTTCAGTTCCTTTATGACACGCTTAAAACTTAATATAATAGTAACTTAATAGCAGAGCTAGAACCAAATATTCCAAATGTTTGCTTTTACCACTTCATCATTAGCAAAATGCTTCTACTCATAATTATTAGCTGAGGAAAAAAGCAAGAATATAAACAATACTGAGCTTGGTATGCAGGAGAACATATTCCTGGCTGAGAGGAGTATGCATCTGTACACTCCTTAAAACTGGAATCAACAATTACTTCACACACGGGAAGGAATGAAGTTGAAAATCAAAGGAGGTCACAATCTGCCATGTAGCGTGTAATTGTGGTGGCAGCCTTAATAATAAGGATAGCCTTAATACAATCAAAGGATTTTCAAAATATATTATTTTACAAACATTATGGGTTGTAAGCACTTTTTTTTCTTTAAAAGATGCAGTATTTCACTTCCTTGATCAAAGTGACTCATTAGGAAGAATTTATATTACGTATATTTTCCCCTTCAAATTGTGAAAATATGCCTTTAATTATTAATTCTTCTTGCTAAGAAGTATCTTTCATGACTACATTTGATGTTAGGATTTGTCTTTCTCTGGTTTATTTAAATGACTTTAAAGGCTCTGATATCTGAAGAGCACTCTTTTCACAAATTGCAATATGTCAGCTTAGAAAATCAACTCCTGTTCCACACTGAATGGCCAACAGTTCTGAACAAGGGGAGTTCCTGGAAAAAAGACCTGCTGCACATTGATAGCATGAGTTGAAAAAGAATATTTTAGGTCTTTTTAGTCATCATTTGAATTTTAAAATTGTATTTTAGAAATTGTTTTCCACCTTGTACTTCATTCCCTCCCTTTGTCCTGAGTAAGTGAGAAAGATCAAAGTCAGATTTGCTGGCTCACTAGCACATGTTATGTTCCATTTTCCTCTGTCACATTCACATAAGTAACAGCAGATGTTGCTAGAACATTCATGAGTTTAGTTCTGAAGTGTGCAGCCAGACATTTGTCAGGCTAATTTGATTTCCTGAGGACTGCAAGGAGAGCTCTGGTGGATAGTTCTCCATCTGCAACACTGAGCCACTCTTGCCAAATTCACTTGAAGCCTCCAGTGAAGATGTTCTCCTTTGGATTTTTGCTTAAGGCTGCTTTTTATTAGTTTTCTTCAAGAAGGTTTTCTTTTTTTTTCTCTCTTTCTGTGTTAACACTGCTATTGAGATGGGGAGAAACAGGCTTTAGCATTTACCAAATGCCTACGAAACCCGGCAGGGAAGAAGCGTATAGATTGCAGTGAAAGAATTTTGTATTCTTGGCCAGCTGTAGAAACATTAGAATTTAAATACATACATGTCAGATGCAAACTTTCTTTTAGGACTAACTGCCTGCAAACTATTTTGCAAGAGACTTCTGAAAATGGCAAGTCACTATCTGTGCATTTGTATATAAAAGAACAAAACACATTTTGCAAAATACCTTAGAAAACCTTCATTCTTCAAACAGACATTATTATGTTTTACTCCTATATTTGAAGTTCTAAATAAAATGAAATTCAAATATGGTCTTGTTGCTGAATATTGCCTTTGAATAGAATATCAAAAGTGAAGAAAGGTTTCCTAATGCTTTCTACATGACTGAAATTAAATTTGTGCACACAGGAGGAATTAGGAAGTGATTTTCTGCAGCCATAAGGAGAATTAAAAAAAATAAAATAAAAAAAAAAGAGAGAAACATTATAGTAATGCGTTAAAGCCATTTTTCAAACTTACTTTCTAAAGGGATTGTATCTAAATGTTAAACTTTATCTGCGTGATGCGTTAGTTGTATCTGTGAATCAGACAAGCTGTGGTTTTGTATGAACGACACGGAGATCAGAACACTGTGGAACAAAGCCCGAATTTGGCAATGCTTTAAGCGTTTCCTCTCCTAACCTTTTTTCCTCTCAAACTTTGTTGACGTGCACAAACGAGGAATCCCCTGCTCAGGGCGGGTGTCATCGCGCCAGCGACTCGGGTTTGCCCAGCCCCTGCTCTATTCCCAACCCGGCAGCTCACGGCGCGGCCCCGCCGCCACAGCGGCGGGTGGGAGGGGACAGGCGGGGTGGGAGCTCCCCCTGCTGCTCCCAGGCTGCAGGCGAGGCCCTGCGCGCCCGCCCGCCCGCCGGCAGGGTGCTGCTTTGCACGGGCAGAAGGGAACTGAAGGTTGCGTTGGTTTCGTGTGCCTTATAGAATTTCCAGCTACAATACTGAAAAGTGAAAATAAACTCTTTCCATTCAGTTCCAGCTTCTCTATTCTGATAGAGCCTGGGGGGACTGGAGAGGGGAAGAGAGTGGAAAGTATGTGCGTGAACTTAATACATAAATTGATGAGTTATGCCCCATTTAGAAGAAAACCACTGCCTCTCTATATAGGGAAGTTTCTTTTAACATTACTTTTAGAAGTGTAGAGACTTTGACCATGCCACCATCATCAGTGTGGCTCAACTATTAGCACCTAAGTAACTTCATTGTCCTCCAACAGGCACAGGAAACTTCAAAGAGCCTCTCTTCCCTTTCTTCATGTACAGAGCTACAGAGGTCACATAAATGTAATGCAGCTGAAATGTTCATAGGAATCCAGCTTTCTCTGAGCATGTGTCTTGTTTTTACAGGTCAAATTCTTAGGAAATTATTGTATCTTAATATTCATTCTAAAATGTAAAACTCAGGTCTGAAGCTAAAATTAATTTATTTCAAAATAAATAACTAAACCATTTCATAAGGTGAAAATCTTAGGCCTGATTTTCTCTTGTTTCTATTAAATGGATGAGGAAGCATGGCTGTTGTATATAACAAAAAGGTAAGTAATCTTCACAAATATCTCAAAGGGTCATTTATCTCAACCAGCAAACTCGGGAAATGAGCTATTTAGCATAGTTTAGTGACTCAGTTTTCATTTCAAGGTTGAATAATGGCTTAAAAAAGAAAAACAAAAGAAGCTTTGAAATTTTCCCTAACCTTCAGCTCACTAAACATGAAAACTAACTGCTGAATTCTGGGGAAGTGACCTATTTCTCAACACTTTAGAAAGCTTAAAATTGTGTGCAAATGACATTGACAGAAAACACGAGCCATGTTTTCTAAGCTTTCTTTACACAATATGATGAAAACCAAGCAGAATGTAAGCTCTATCACAGGGAAAACACTTAAAGAATAAATTCCCAAGGTGAAAAGCACTTCTTCTAAACTTTTTATTTATTTCCTCTTTTATAACATCTTCACAAACTGGATAATGAAGAACTGGATTATGAAGAACACAGTCAAAATATGCCCATTTGATGGAGGGTTCAGTTACAGCTACGAAATAAATTAGGAAGTTTTTCTGATCTTCTACAAATGTAGCCTGTTACTAGCAGAGACAGGCTGACAGTCTTGTACAATTCCTTGTGTTTGGAACAGGAAAGATCTCAAAACAGAAAGATCTCTTTGCAGAGGCTAGGGGAGTTCAAGTTTTATTAATACCAAGCAAGTAAACCTAGCAGTAGACATACAGAAAAAAAAAAAAACAAACAAGAAACAAACCCTGAACTCCTTTCCAAAGGAGCTTTCTTCCTTTTCCTCCTTTCCAAAACACCCACTGGTGTTTTGCTCAAGTGTAATTTCTCTGGTATGCATAAAGGTTAGTGCAAAAATTGTCAAACTGATCTTCCAAGAGCCATAACTACAGTTCTTCACAGGAATGAGAGAAAGATTCAGCATTGAATAGCCAAAAGAACAATCAATATTAAAACCTGAGAACTATAGATTCTCTCCAAGAAGGTTAAATGGGGGAGGGTGATGGGAAGAATCTTCTTTCCTGTTAGAAAAACAGCTATAGATGTCCAAGACAGGTGATGATCAACATTCTTTATATGAAGACAAGACTTGCTATCAGGCACTTACATGTAAAAGAGTGATTGAATTTCACTGAAAACTTTATATTCTACCACAGAAAGCCAACTTACAATAGAAAACCAAATATATATTTTATAGTTTTTATTTTATGACAATTTTATATCTTATAAAGATTTCCTCATTTTACTGACAAAGATTTTGTTAAGGTTTCTGTAAATTGCAAAATGATGCTGTGAAGTCAACAGTAGGTGGAAATCGAAACCTTATGACTCAAAGCCATCTCATAGGACATACCTCCCTGACAGCCCTAAAAGATAACCCACTTCATCTGGGACTGCACTTACAGGGGATCCTCAATACTTCAGGAATGGTACTACTCAGAAGTTTACCTTTCCCTCACTGTTTATAGCACAGTCCTGACACAACACTGTGAGTTATATTTTACTTCTTTATCAGCCTTTAATTAGAGCTCAGACTTTTATGGAAATTAATGATATCGGGCTTTATTTAACTACAGGTTATTCAACAGTTCCTATGTTCTGCTCAAATCGCAGAAGGGGTTACAATCTATACATTGAAACTTCCCAGCAAATATAGAAGTATTTCTTTTGTATGTCCATGCAAAGCCAGCGTCAACAGGACATCCCCACTGTGTCTGGAGCTATCAGAAGATAAGTTTGCTAAGAAATGAGAACCTGACTGGAAATAGTGCTCACGGCTATTCCTGGCCTTCCACTGGAAAGATGTCTGATAACAGAAACCCTTTAGCTCTTCCAAATTTGTTTTGATTTTATCTAACTCCTCATTGCTAATGCAACTTCTTCTAGAAGTGCAGTCAGACTGCTGTCCATAGCCTCAGGTAGTGTAAATTCACTATAATGACCCTGTTAAAAAGATGCACGGAGAGTGTAAAAAGCCACAAGCTCTTTGTTATCTGCAACTAGAAGAGCGATGCACATTTGTAAAAGGCAGAGGTTTCCACTTGCAATGGAACATCACTCAACAGGAATTGATTAAATAATGTTGCCATTAAAGTACACATTCACCTCAGTGGAAAAGCATATTCTTCTGTCAAATGCACTGATGCCCCTCAACTTTAGACTGGCTTTCTATGGAGACAAGATTTCTATGACTTGCACGTAGGGGAAGGAAAGAGAATAGTGAGGGAGAGCCTCTTAGCCTGGTTTTGCCACAATAATTTTTTAACAAGCTGATGTCTGTCCATCAGGTTTGTAAGACAGACTGACATATTTAATGCAGTTACATCTCTGCAAGATTCATGCAAATCACAAGCTGGTAAAAGAGGCAGACCCTCAGGCACCTAGACTAAGACTATTTAGCTTTGGTAATACTCAAAAACAGAGAAGTTATGGAGCTTGAAAAGTAATGACAGAAGAGAAAAAAAGTCAATTCTGAAAAATAGGAAGAAGTAGGGAAATCTTAATTTACTGTGCAGAACTTAATTACTTATAACTATAAAAATTCAGCGTCTGCACATTTACAGAAAGCATGTCTCAGTTGTACATTCAACATTCTGGTCACCTGAATTAAATTAGGAAGCATAATGCACACCTGAGAAGCTCAGCAGGCTTCCAGAAAAACTAAAGAGAGTAAGGGCTGGCCTTACTGATACTTTTAAGATAGAACATAAGAAACAAGTTTAAAGGAACCTTCTTTGAAATGAAATACTTTTATAAATCCTTCATAAAACACAGAGCTTCAAGAAACTGAGAGACTTTTTGTTTTGCAAAATTCCTTTCAGGAATATATATATCCCAGTACAGCCAGTTCTGCTTTTGTTTCTATAAAACCTTGGCTGTAAATTGAAATTATAAAAATATTAATGATAAGCACTTGTTACAGATAAAAGTGCAACAGTGCCTCAGAAGAAACATAAAGTCTTTGGAACTGCTGAGAAAGTCAAATATATGTAAAACAAAACCACAGCAACCTTCCAGCGCCCCCAACCAAGCTTCTCCCATGCAAAGTATACAGAAAAAGCACAAGAATAAATCAATAGAATTATCTTTTGATATAAAGGGGACATATTAACTCTTCAAATCCAGACACTGGATCAGAATAGTTTTGCAAAATAAGCTGTGGTCTAATTTACAGCCATGAGCAGTGTATGAAAAGAAGTGGCTATCAAGAATTCAAACCCCCTCCTTCTTATGAACATAATATGAGCATTTAATAAAAGGATTTGGGTTTCCTTTTAGGTTGCACTTCACAACCACTTTCAAGGTTTTTGAATTGTTTATCTATAGAAGAAATTAATGGGGTTTGGCCATCTTCTTGGACAAAATACATTTCCATCAAACTGTAAATAAGACCACTCACACATTAAAAATAAAATACGCAAGTAATGCTACAAGATAGGCGCTTGCCATGTTCTCATCTCATTAAAGATAATGAAGATTGCCATAATCACTTCTATATCTTTATCTATTTTCAAACACAATTCAGTTCACTGCTTACTATTTCTTATCAAGAAATGCTGAAATTCACATAAACTGGCATACTTTTATATGATTAGATACTCTGTCCAGAATGCTGTATTTAAATGTATTATACAAACAGCTTCTCTTCACCAATGTCTTACTTGTAAAATACTGTTCATCCTGTCACTATGCTTACACAAAGCAGCTTAGAAATCCTCTCATTCCAGTTTTAGCTGAATCCTTTCCTGTCCCTGTGAATAACTGTGAGAAGTGATATTGACAGCAAGCCTGCAAATTCACTTGCACCTACAGGAACAGACAGCCAACTACCCCTTGCACACAAAGACCGGTTCTGTTTTACTGCCAGGGTTTTCACTTTAATCACATTTCTAATAATGGACACCACTGCTTAAAATATGATCAACCGAAGTGTGCAGTAAAGACACTTGCTCTTGCTGTGCTTCACTTGGCACTATGTGGGACCTTGGGGAGGAATTCCATATGAATGCCTCTTGCACTGGTTTCTAAAGCACTTCTACAGCAGCAAGAGATGCGAATATTTAAAGGAGTGTACTTCTGCTCTCTCCACCCTGCCCTTTCCACCTCCAGTGTCTTTCCTATTCCCACTCCTGCATGCTCTATTAGGAAAGAAATTTAAAAGGAACTTTGGCCCTATCCTTTAAACATTTTCTCTAGTAGACAAAGGCAGCTTCATTGATCAGATGATGTTTAAACTGGTGGAGGCTTACAGTCACAATGTGAAACAGGAGCTTTTCCTTGGTTTGTTATTAATACACTTTAATGGGTTTTATGGAGTTAAATAGGATGGCTTGCATTAAACCTGGGTGGAATAGCAATCAGACTCATCTGCTCCTTTCTTATTGATGTCTTCAGTCATATAAATCTCTTTATGCTGTAACGAGTTGAACTAGAAAAATATAGCCATATTTTTTCTGATTTCTGGTTATAAATTTCTAAAGGCAGAGCAAGGAGGGGATCCAGCATAGAAAATACAACCTTTTATGCAAAGAATATGTTTTAAAAATTGGAATTTTATTCATACTTACATTCTGGATGAGACAGCCTGCTCTAGTATATAAATTATATCATACTGTATATTTACCATCAGTATTAACCAGGATCACAAAAGCTTGGAGGACACTGTAGAATCCTGTTACAAAACTGCCTGCTTGATAAGCTGCTTTCCAAAACAGATAGATTCTGTTAATTTAAAATTTAAGAGAGTGAATCACTCATTTTGGCACTTGTTCAGTGTGTGCTAGAAAAAGGAATTACATTTCTCAGTTCTGTCAAAGGCTGGCTTTCATAGCTACCTCAAAGGTGTTAATTTCCCAGATGAGTGTTCACTAGATTATTCCCAGTAGCGATCATTCTCCATCCTCCATAAGCCTGACTGTGTTTCAAGCAAAATGAGGTCAACCTGACCTAAGCAGGACAACATAAGTGAAGCCAAATGTTTGGGAATCTCCAGAGTGCTCTGGAGTCGATAAGTATCCTTCTGTTGACTTGAGCGGGCATTAGAGCAGGCCCTGAATACCTTAATCCCTGCAGATAAAACTCTAACCATGGCACTTGTCCCTATAAACACCACCATGTCATCTTATCGTTTTCCATCCAAGTTCACAAAAAGATCATGCACATCAAGGAAATGTGCATTCCAACACCACCCCCCCACCCCCCCCCCCCCCCCCGGATGATCATTTATTACTAGCTTCATAACTTACCATGTTTTGGTCAGATTTTTGATATTCCCCTGTCCTCTCCAATTATATCTTACAGATCATAAGGCATTAGTAAATATGAAGATTTTCCTCTCTCCCTACTGTAGTTTCTTGCTGTCATTTCATTATCTTAAGTTTGAAATAAAGAAGCAGCACTGAATCTTCCCTTGCATTTTTTTGTTTGTTTGTTTTTTTACATGTGCATAAAACATATATTCCCTCTACTTTTATAGAACATATGAATTGAAAATTTCAGCTTTATTTTCTTGCTCAAACATAGCATTTACCAAGTAATTTCTTTTTCTCATGTATTTTATAAAGCTAGGGAAAAGGAAATTCCATTTACTCATGTAAATTATACAGAGAAAAATTGCAAGCTTTGGTAAATATTATGAGGTATAGAACCCTATTTTTACTTAAATATTTTTAAAAGACAAGTGAAAAGAAGTGGTATCTAGTTTATGGAAATAGATTCAATAGTAGCTGACACTGTATTCATCTCCCCTCAGATTTGTAGTCGTACATTAGTTACTTTAGTAATTCCATTCAATAACTTTTTAGGGATTCCACAGAGTCTGAAATGATGCCATTATGCCATGACTCACAGTTAATGAATGTTCTTCCAAATCTCACTTCCATAGGAAAAAAAAAATAATAATATGAATGAGGTCATTAGTTCCTAAAATAAGATTTCCTTTCTATTATTGCAGAATCGTTTTGATACTGACCATGATCAAGCTGTCAATGAACTAATAATTCTGATTACTATATGTATTTTCTCTGGAATTAATTCATTAATTTACCCGGAGGAGGGAGGCAGGAGATCATAACCATTTATAACTTCTAGCCAATAACAGAGTAAATTTTTCCAGTATTATTTGAAAAACCACGTGAAATTAGATTCTGAAACCTAGATAGTGCTACTCATCTAATTTGGGAATACACTATTAAATCAACACAGACAAGGTTCCTTATGAGTATGCTATGCCTGATTCAATCTCTGTTCAAATGCTCCAATTTATGTGTGATAAGTCCACAAGAAATAAGATTTCTGCTGTTTTGATAGAAAATTCAGAAATGTGTAATGATCTATTAGAATGCTTATTTTGTGGAAATTTCAGTCAATGCATAAGACTAAATCTAAACTGGAAGGTGAGAACAGGAGCTTTGTTTTGCTCTTCACCCTTTCAATTTATTAGTTGTTACTAGGAACTTTGTTAACAAATGGACCCATCAGAGGATTTTACACTTCTTCAGACCATTCCTACACTTTCAAAGTATTATTGTAGCTCTTTTCAGTAGCTTTCTGCCAAGTACTGGAGATTTTCTGTATCACTTCAGTTTCTCAGCCCACCATTTTTTTTTTTTTTCACCAGCTTAAGGAAACTACTAATGTTTCAGTGAAATCAAAATATGCTAAAACTGTCAGTTAAAAACTGACATCTCCCTATGCCCAACACACTTTGCTAATTAGGCACAAATAGGAAAAATAAACATCCCAGACCCTGTAAGAGCGCACTGAAACCCACTATGCACAAAGCTGGAATACCATAATTGCCTCGAGGCAGGTTAGGAGCTTCTAGAGTCCCAGAGAAGCAATCCTCCTCTCTCCAAGGCTCTTAAAGGAAGAGCATTACAATAGCAACATGCATTAACTAAGAAACTTCAAGCTTAGCAGAGGCCAGAACATCTGCAAAGTAGGACTTCAGAAAGTCTCTAAAATCTAGGGCACAAGAGGCATTTTATAATGATAACTAACCTTATTTTAAAGGCCCAAATGGCAATAAGGTCACTACCTCTGGAAATTCAGTCTTTATTCATCGTCCCTGCAGCATATTACTTTTTCATTATTGAATTTGTCTTTATGTTAAATTTCAGCAACTGAATTTTTCTATGTTTGTCAGCCATGGGGAAAACCCTGGCACTATCACTTCTTTTCTGTACATAATTAGCTGCACAAAAATGTAAAATCACCTCTCAAGTTGCTCTTTGGCAAGTTCCATTATTATTTTGAATATTTCTTTAAAAAGTAACAACAGTTGTGTAGAATTTCTATTCAGCATATATATTTTCCATTGCTGTACCTGGAAAAACTTTTTTTAAAAGCTAAAAATTACCACCATGTTTCATTGTGATTGAAAGAAGGAACAAATTCACCATTAAGTTTTTATCAAATCTTCCAGAAAGAAAATTATTTTCTTATTGTGACAAGACTTAATTCAGCTACGAACACTCCATTTTGACCTTCATTGCCCTGAAAAAGTGAAACAAAGAATTTTTTAGTAGCTTAAATGTACTTAACCTCTCTTACCAACTTGCAATCCAAATGCAAGGGTATCACCTCTTCCTTATTATTCCTATATCAGCATTAGATATCCTGAGGATATTTTTAAAGTCATCTATGAAGCACTTAAGTAGAAGTATTAATAACCTTTGAGCAAAATTTTGTGTTCCCAAAAACACTTTGAAGGAACATTTTACCATCTGATTTCCTCTGCAAGATCAAAGATTATAATTCATTTATGGATGAGTGTAGAATAGATGCAAGAGACATTCTTTCTTGTCTTTTCTAGAACAAATCAATCTGACCGTCCAGTGCTTGTACAAATGATGAAAAATTGTATCTGCATGTTATTTGCTTTTGCCTTCTTTAACAACAACAAACTGAGCAGCCTCTGAGCTGCCTTGTGTACTATGCTATGGCAGTCAGAACTTCCAATCTGTTTTCAAGTCTTTGAGTATTTTTCCGTCACCAATATTTCCTAGTAAATTTCCAAATATAGACAGACTGATATGATGGCAGACAAGTTCATGACATCTGCTTTCCAGTATCATTGTTGACACATAAGTTTGTTAACAGACTCTACAAACGTTGGTAGGGCACTGAATATGAAGCAAGCACACTGAAAGTTCAAAGGCAACCTATTCAGACTGCAATGGAATGAACCATCTGTGTAATATACTTTGTTTCAAGTGTTCTTACACATTTCCAACACCTGTGTATACAGGCACACATGATTTTGGTCTGTAAGGCTTCTATTACTATTAGCCACTGAATTTTTTTTTGCTTGATTTATTGTTTTTGAAATTTATGTGTGGTTTTACAAATACCTATAACCTCAACTCCTGTTTCAGGGAATAATATATTTATTTTAACTCTTCTCCTTGAAGTTCATTTGCAGCAGGAGATAACGGCTTCAGAGGATTTAGCTCCTTCCACTTTTATTCGTGAAGTAATGTCACACTTCTAGATTGTAATATTTATTGTTCCTTTATCAAACTTTTCCCTTTTAAATCAAAATTATTCTCTCTGTAAACTCACTGGCATCATTAGGTATGCAGGAGATGTGTCTGGTCCTTTTTAGGTCACATGGAACCTAAGTGAAGACCTCCTGGGCTGTGGGATGTATTGTCTAGTCTGGCTGAACTGGGTGCAGAGGACACAAAGGTAAATGACATCTATCTGTCACAAAGACAGAAGTATTACCCAAAGGCACAAGAATAATTTTGATACCTGGAAAAACAAACCCGTTACTTGGAAAATGTAGAATACCCAGGAAAATATCATGTTTGTTGTTGAATGTGATAATCACCAGGAAAACCAAAGACACCTGAACACTTTTTTCCAAAGCATTACCTCCAATGCCACCAGTTCAATAAATAATCAGATATGAGGCTTCTATTTCCTTAAAAACAGCAGGGGACTTGAAACATTTATCTAGTGACCGTATACACAGTAATGTACTGGTAGAGAAAGCAATGAGAATGAAATAAGGAATCTGTTGCCGTAGAAGGATAGGTTGTTGCAGAAAAAAAGCAAAAGAAACCTCACAAACATGAAAAGGAAAGTTGTTCTCCTTAGACGGGAAGTGCACATCTGTTTTCTGGGGGCAACTGTCACAGGACTGAGAGGATTCTTCCTGTACTTTTTGACTGCTACCTCACTGAGAGCTGGTTATGTTTAGTCACTGTTCCACTGGAATTTCTAATGAAATGCAGCAGACTTTTGAACATCAGGTGCTAGTAGGAGACAAACTGTCCCAATCTTTCCAGCAGAACTTGAGCCTCACAGCTCCTTTTTCAACATCTGTGATACACGTTAACTTTTCTTTACAAACAATGCTTTTATGTAAATGAAGCCCATGACAATCTCCCACTCTAAAGCTGAAGTGGCAATGCCAGATTCCCACCAGAAAAACTCCTTGTTAACTTTGCTTAGGCAGAGACTTTTACTCTCCAAGGAAAATATGTACAGTTTTCAGCCTAGTTTGGATCAGCATGAGACCTCTGGGATCTTCTCTACAGCAAAACCTTTTGATATGCATACACTGCTAGTAAAAACAAACATTCATCTGATGCCAGCTTTACAAACAGCACAATTTTGCAGACAAAAGGAGACCAAGTAGAGGTGAAGTGCTGGAGACTTTCAGTATGAAAAATGAGATGATGTTCTTTCTATAACAGAGACAGCTTCCTCAGTATCCTTTTCAAGTGGGCTGGAAAAAAACAAAACAAAAACGGAAGGAGAAAACCCTTGTTTCTAATGACCCTCAAAACTGAATAACTTGCTTCAATATAGCTGTGAGACACATTCAATTGGAAGGCAATTTGTATAAGCATATGTATTTTAAAGCATGAAGAAGAGAGTCAACCTTTAAAAAGAAAAGAGTTCACAACCTTAACATAGCAGAACTAGTGCCCTGCCTATGATAATGATAATCCTTTCTCTGCTAGCTCTTAAACACCAAAGAAGGAGAATTACAAGGATGACTGATTCTTTGGTTTCTATGTTTAAATATCTATCTGAAATATCAGTCTGCTAACCAAGTAAGTGAGCATTGCCTTGAGGTAATATACACACCACTGCGTATGGCAGAGAATCATGTAAAGCAAGATTATCATGATCTTGGTTTAATTTCTTGTGAGTTCATGTCAAGTTCATCTGCTTATATTTCAACTACAGTGGGACCATTAAAGTGACTAAAAGTCCCTGATCAGTTCAAATAAACTTATTAATGATTAAGCATTAAGATAAGTTCATAAATAAATAGAATTTTTTTTTCCAATAGCTACTTTAATGTCAAATGTTATCATCATATGCTTTTAAATCAAAGTTATCAGTGGGTTTCTTCATTACTGAAGTGCTGTGTATGTATATACATACATATATATGTATAGTCATATACATATATATGTATATATATGTATATATATGCAGGACTATACATATATATGTATAGTCCCATATACCCTCTATCTTGAAAGAACAGGTACAACAAGCTGTTAAATCCCCTCTTGCTTCTTGTTTCACACTTTATTGTTCACATAAATTGAGGGAAAAGTTTCAAATTCCTTTTCAAAACAGGAATGTGGAGAGAATAATCTTGCTTTGCAGTTTGATAAGGGCTAAGTATAGATAAGCCCAGGTCTATCTGTTTCTTTTAGGGGCTTAGTCTGAGCCTGGAAACCTCTTCTCCTACTGTCAAGGGCAAGATAAGCACATTAAGACAGGAATCAAGACCACTTCGTATCAACCTTGACATTTGGTGCTAGCTGACCCACTTCAGAGTAAAACATAGTTGTTAATTATATGTCTCTCACGCCTAATGTAAAGTAGGATAAATACTAGACAGAGATACATGTATCATATGTAGCTACAAAGTTTCCCTTCTTTCATACCAGGAAGAAATAAGTGAGCAGCAATATCTACTCTTACTTGTCAGTCAAATGCAAATAGTATACGAGTATCTGCAAAATTGAAAGAGTAAGTACCTGCAATAATACTTGTATATCTCAGATTTGAATGAAGTCTTTCTCCTTACTGGCTTTATCAGCACCATTATTGCACTTTTACAGAAGGAGGCATTCCCAATTCAAACTCAGGCTTTCTTATTTTTTTTTTAAATCAGAAGATTATTTAAAAAAAAAAAAAACAAAAACCAAAAAACAACCAAACTATTTTTTAATTAGGTTCAGCCCTGTGACTTCTTTTAATTTGTCAATAAGCCTCACACATCCAATTGTGCTCTCCTCTGTTGTTGTTAAACACAGCCTGGGATAAGACATCCCTTTTTCTCCCTCTTGATGAAGTCTGTGAAAACAACTATATACAGAACAATTCTTTATTAATTTTCTTCAAACGTAGATTGGATGGCCTTTAGAATAGACTTATCTTGCCAGAACACTAATTCCGTGGATGTCATCAGAAACACATGCCTATCCCCACTGAAACTAGAATGAGCAGATTGCATGTTAGACTGGGAAGTGAATTACTTTGAGGCAGAAATGGTTTCTCATTATGGAGATGCTGTGTTCAGTGATTATGCAAAGGCCTTCCTGAACTGGTTTCAAATACAACCACAAGTCTCCACTAAATTTACAGCAATGACAACCAAGGCAAAAGCTTTTTCATTCTACAAGGGATAGTCCTGTGACATCTGGAAGTCCCAGGGAGCATTTTAGACCTTGTTCTTTCATGCTTTCTCCTGTAGTGTATGAAGCTTTGCACAGAGGAAACTATCATTGGCACAGAAAAATACAGTGATTTGTCTTCTGAGAATGAACATGGGACAACTTTTGTTTCATCTCGTATATATTGAAACAGTGCATCTGAGAACAATAGAGTTGCTTTGTACACTGTATATAGAGAAAATGATGAAAAATTGTTTCATTAAACTATCACACTACTACAGAAAAGAAAACAACACCTCAATCTTATTACCAAATTACACTGAAATTATTGCAATCTAATTATGAAGCATGAAATCATAATTTGCTAGATCTGTAGGGCCTAAAGGCCCATGAAAATTAGTGATCCCAAGTTGAAACGTAAAAGTATGCACTAAAAATTGCACCCTAAACCAATGATGTGCAAATTACATAACACTACAATTACTTTCCACTGATGAAACAATGCACCCAAATATCTCAATCAGAAGTACAAAATCATGAAAGTATAGGCTTCCGGTTTGGCACCTTGAAAGTAACTGAAGAGTGTTCTAAAATACATTATAACATAATAGACACCAGTAATAATTAAAAAATCCAAAACAACCCAACAAAAACCCCACCCCCCCAAAAAAAAACACCTCCCCCAAACCCTGCAAAAATGCAAACTACCAGTGTTCTGTAGTAAATTCCTATCTTTAATGACCATGAAGTTATAAAATACAGTGTTCTGCTGCCTATATTACAGCATAAAATCTTTACTTGGGCTCCAGGTCATGTTAATAAGGAGAATGTATTCACTTGCTGTGAATCTCTATTTGAAAAAAATCCCAGACTTATTTTAAACCAAATCAATTTCTAGTTTTTTCACTGATCTTTCCTTCTACCAAAATCAAGAAAAAAATCCCACTTAGAATAGTATAGTCAAAGACAAAAAATTACATTGATTCTCCCACCTTTGTATCCCAGCAGACAGATAGAAAAAAAAAAAAAATAACAAGAATCTCTGTTTATAAACATATCCAGAAAACTTAACCTACAGTTTAAAAGCAAAAGTACTTCCTCGTCATGAGACCCCAGCCAATTTCTGTACTGGTAGGTTTTATTTCACAGCTCCAAGCAACAGGAACTTAAGAGCCCAGAGGTTCTGTTCGTTCTCCTCCAGAGAAAAAAAGCATAGAGCAGTCAGCCTTACCTTGGTGGAAATAAGTGAAGCTTAACTGGCAAACACCTACTAAATAACATGTCATTAGGAATACCCAACCTAACAGGGTTTGTTGAAAACAAATGATGCCAGAAGGGTCAAATCCCTTGATAGGATAAGCACTGGGATGAAAAAGGATGACACCAGCTGGAATCCTTGAAATGCTGGCCGAAGTCAGCAAGAGGCAAAATGCCTTTAATGCACTAACTTTGTTCTTTTGGGGAATGTATTGCTGGCCTACAGCAGTCCTGCTAGAAATCCTTCTAGTTGATGTGCAACAGGGTACACAAAGAAAAAATTATTCCAATGACCTTGTTCATTTCTTGTACAAAAGTTCAGGCTTCCTTAGAGGTTAATAATGGTTGTGATATTATTGATGTGACATGTTGCTTAGAAATATTTTTAGCTAAAAGAAAACCAGTATTGCTGGAAACAAGTTGTTACAAAGAAAAGAAAGTCCAGCTGCATTTTTGTAAGCTAGATCAGCAGCAATTAAATTAAACAAACTAATGACCCCAATCAGTTGTTTCAGAATTGTCCATTTCAACATTAACACACAGGCACATTTATATTTTTGGCAGGTGGCAAATAAAAAGACTGTATGTAGTATGTATTACATTTGTGTATATTTCATACATACGTGCATAACCTCAGGTGCTAATCAATGTGCCTCACACTTCTTGCTGGTAATGTAAGAGTTTTTCCTGTGACTGGATTTAGACAAACTATACTGAACAGAAATTAAATTTTCAAAAGGAGAAGATAGCTTCAGTGTGACACCAGTGAATTTTCTCAAGGATAAAACAATCAGTTAAAGTCAGATCACCTAAAGATACATACATTTCATCTAGTGGAATGACAAATTACGTGTCTAAGTAGCATCTTAATTTCTTTTGGATAGCAGAATTACTTTCACCAAAAAACAAGGTAATGGTTGTATTGCAGTCATTTGTATATATCCGTGTGGGTGTACATAGATACACACACATGCACAGAATCTCAAGAGAACTGAATTAATCAAATAGAATGTGGATAAGCAACCAGAGTGGGATTACATCTTTAAGAAAAAAGTGAATAAATCAGGGATTTTCACCAGAAGTAGTCAAGTCTACACAATTCTAAAGAACCAGAATATCACTAATATAATGTAATATGCACTTAGTCCCTCAACAAGATTAGGTTTATCTGTTTACTGCTCACTGTGACATTTAAAAGCTGTGGTTTAAAAATTCAAAGTACAGAAGTCCCAATGTAGGCATGAAGAGCACAGTTCACAATGAATCTGCCAACAGTTACCCGAGAGGCTACCTGCCTCCTGATGATGATGATGTTCTGGACAGGTGCATCCCTCAGGCAGTACGAAACCGTCATCCTGGAAGGTGAAACTCATATAAGAAAAACACAGTTTGCTCATACATTAGCCTCAGACTCCTGAAAAGGAGTGTATAAGTGTAAATTTCACTGCTAAGTGTGAATAGATTTCTGCAATCTACGCAAGTCAGAGACAGAAACGGAAAGCAGATTTACTTTTAAACAGGACTTTCGCTATAACTCTAAGAAGAAAGAAAAACATTTATCTCCCTCAAGTCCCAAGCAATGCAAATACACTAAACGCTACCACAGGGGAAGCTATAGATTCTCTACATATCTCACATACATGGTTGCAAAGCCCTGGAAAACATTTAAGCATCATGAGAAGAATGCCACAGACATACCAAAGCAGGAGCAGATGGCAACACTGTGACTGACATAACAGAAATTTCCTCTTCTTTTTTTTTTTTAAAGTTAACAACCACCTCCTCCACTGGACAAATGACTCTTCTTCAGCACCTCATTTGGACTGTTAGTACTCAGCTTGGTTTGTGTGTAGTCCACCCTTGGCCTGTGGACCATATTTCCAGAGTAAATAAGCATTTTGTCCTCAGAAACAGATTTTCTTTTCTGAAGTAAATCATCTTAGTCTCCCCTTTCCAGAGCTTCACAGATGAATTAAGGGGCCAACCTTAACATTTCAAGTCAGTAAATGGAAACTGGGGTATTGAGGTGTTTGCTATTCAGACAATTTCATATGTTCCTTAAAGGGGTAGTGGGTAAATGCCATTGGCAGACCATTGCATTCAAGAAAAATCTTTGTTCCCAGTTCAGAATCTTTCAGATTCAAAATCTTTTCCCAGAAATAGACACAGTTCCTTGGGAGTCACAGGAAAGAAAAAGTCTTGTGGGATTTCCAAGGGTTCAGCAGCCCTTTTCCAAACATACAGCAGCTTGTTTGCCTGGCAGCAGCAGAGGAAACAGCTGTGTTGTGCTCCACTTCTCCAGCTGCCCTTCAAAAGGTGTTGTAGGCATCTCATCCTGATAGTACAGACAATTATAGGTTGGGGGTTTTGTTGCTTTTTTAACCTGAATTAAAAAGAAGGACTCTATTGAGGACTCCCAAGATGCAGAAAATTTTATTTTCAGTAGCTCAATTATAGTATATTTTAAAAGTTCAATCCATAACACAAGACTGTTACAGAAAAGAAAGAGAATTCTATTATAATATATTCCCTAAAGAAAAGAAGGAAAGAGAGTTAAATGCAAGGGATAAATAGCAAGTGAGAAATTCAAAAGCAATTTAGACAGGCAAGCAATAGTGCTAGTGCTAGACTTTGAGACACCTGGAGGCCAAGGAGAAATTCCTTGGGTGTTTATCATCAGTGAAATAGCATTAGGCAAATGCTCTGATTACCCCCAGAAAAGGACAGATTCAGTTCTCTGATGGGAGTAAGTAGACATACATCTTGCCTAGAAGGATGGGAAAGAGTGCACAGCTTCATCTATTCCTTCCTGGGTGTGTAACTTGGCACAATGAAGAATCTTCTGCTACTTTGTAAAAATGTTTACCTCCCACAAAATGCAGATCAGGGAATGTCTTATGCTTAACCATAGAGACAATTCTAATAACATAAAAACAATGTGAAATGTTTAAAACATTATTAATAGACAGTCTTTGATACAAAACTCCTGAAAACACAGGAAGCTGGCAGTTCTTGCAGCTGAATTACTGTAGACAAAACTGCCTGTTTTGCAAAGGTATTCAGAGAAAGCTAATAAAATAGCAAAGTCTCCAATTCTTATCTTTGCTCTGTGGCTGGAGGAATAAAGAAAATAACTCTGGATAATACCAAGTTAAAATTGAGGATTAAAGAAAAAGCAGCACTGCTACGCAATTGTTAGAGAAAGAAAAGGATTTTGGTGAAGCGTATTTCATGCATCAGGTTCTTTTGTGAAAGCAGCACACTCGACTTGATAGTACTTGATCCCACTTGTCCCAAATATCATGAAGTGGTGCCCAATACTAGAATTTTGAATAATAAGTAGGGCACTTTTCTCTCATTCACATTCAGATTTTGCTAGTAGCACAAATTCTATTTCATTGCTGAAATATCAAAAAGATAATGAAATGTAATGCAGAGATTTTTTTTTTTTTGGCGCCTAATTTGGGATATCTTGCTAATTTTTGTGACTTCTCTG
Organism: Pezoporus occidentalis; assembly: GCF_034315485.1. Taxonomy (NCBI): domain Eukaryota; kingdom Metazoa; phylum Chordata; class Aves; order Psittaciformes; family Psittacidae; genus Pezoporus; species Pezoporus occidentalis. Next base: position 8,189,969 of record NW_026915877.1, read on the forward strand.
AAGTGGTTATAGAATCATGCAGATGATAAATGCAAGCATGAGTCAAGGACGATAAACAAGAAAAGAAACAGCAGAAAATACTATATCAGAACACCTCAAAATCTTTACATTAGGTTCTATGGTACTGCTGTAATCAAACTTTAGTGGAGGTCTTAAAACTGGAATGCTGAAGTCAGAACTATCACCAAAGAAACGGTGACTTAAAGTAGAATTAACATCAGTCTCACAGACAGAGAGGGTCATGGGCAGTGACACTGGCTAGAAAAGGAATGTAAAAAACACATGCAGATAGAAGAGGTCAGTGGGCCAGGCCATCAGTACTGTGAAGCAGCTGGTTCAAAGTGATGTTTAGTTTGAGACCCTGAGAGGCGAAGTGATGGCAAAACAAAAGCTTTGGAATAAAAATGAATATTAAGGCAGCCTCCTGACATGTAGCAGTGACATAAATCTGTCAGTGCTGGACAGTAAGGGCTTGCAAAGCACTCTTCCAAGGTCAGGGAACGGCTGGAGCCATGTATCAATGGGGATCAGTGAAAGCCTGTGATTTTTTGCCAGGAAACGGAAAAAAGTGAAACACACAGATGCTGAAGGAAGGTGGACAAGACAGGAATGTCTGTCTGGCAAGCCTCCTCTTGCAGGGCAGCAACTGCTGTAAGGAGATTACATGGGGATACAGCAGGCAGGGCAAGCCTTACATAAACTAGTGCTCTCTAGAACCAAATCTGACATACACACTGTAAGAGACATCCACTCTGGACCTTGATCCCTTTAAAGCAGAGAACTAGAGTTTCAAAGGGACCAATCACCCCCACCCCATTCTCAATCTGCTGATCAGTGAAATTAAATGTTACCAAACCTTTCTTGTGATTTGCAAGGGTATTTCAACAAGAAGGTCCTCACAAAAAGGCTGGTGCCAGAAAGATAACAGTGTCTGGACAGACAGCAGGTCTGTCAGGTAAAAGTCAGGTTTTGTTGAAAATAAACAAACAGCAGAACAGACTCTTGAAGCAGCTGGAATAAAGCAGTCCCAAAGCCAAAAGGCCATGGGTATAGCATGACTGGCCCCACTGCTTTTACTGCTTTAAAGAGGAAAACAGCCACAAAACTAAAGTGTATGCCAAAGGAGAAGTCTCTCAACCTGGTTAATAAAAACAGAGATCAAACAGCTGCAAGCAAAAATTTGGCAAGTTGAACCATGAATTAATATTCAATTAGATAGCAAATAGAATACGGAAACACTGGAACGGTTTACTAGGAAAAATGTGAGTCTTAGCACTGTTTGCATCATGGTTTAAGAGTGCCTAAATACGGGGACCAAGCACTGGTTTTGATCCCTGGAGTATTCCTCACCCGACATCCACCTGCCACTCAAGAAGAAATAATATTCCCATAGGTCCTGACTCATACCTGCAAGTTGCATGCTGATGTCTCATACCCTAGGGCATCTCACATCCTACAAATCTGCTTAAAAGAAAGTCTAAGTTATGGAAGGAAATATCTGTTTATGCTTCATGATGACTGATCTTTCAAACCAACAACCTATAAAGCTGTAAAACCCTTTTAGCCTCTTCCTCAGGCCTTGGAGAAGGCAGCAATTTCTGTTATTCTCAACACATATTGAGCACTTTATGGATTGAGCATAGGACTTAAGTGAGCCAAAAAGCCTTTTCTTTTCTACTCTACGCCAAATCTGTTTTTTCTACCCTTTTCTGTAGTATTTAAGTTCAGCAGTAGAAGAACTGCATGATATGGATCACAGCCCTGTGACATTACAAAAATCCTCGCAGCTTACAGACTGGTTCAGCTGGCTCATGCTCAGGGCCACTCTGATGTGGGGGCAGGAAGGAATTCTACCCTTAGTGAAAAATCCACTGAGCTTTTGTGCCTTCTCTTTGTACAACAAGAAGTAATTTACCCGCTCAAAGGATCTGGTATATCTTACCATATCACCTGTTCTTTGCCCATGACAGTTTCTAACCTGAGGAATGATTTTTTTCTTTCTTTTCTCTCCCCCAGTGCTCACCCCCCTTTTAAAAAAAAAATAAAAATACTTTAACTGAAAGTTTTGTGCCTGTTCTAAAGCACACAGGCATAACATGTGACCTGCGGTGTCCAAGAAGTCAGACCACATGCTCCAACTACAGCTCTGTGAAGCATCAAGCAGTTTTAAACTTTCATTACCAGTCATTGTGGAGACAGATCCATAGCATTCATTCTCTTATTTGGAGAACAGCAATATTTTAAAGTGGGCAGGGGAAAATATTAAAAATTTAGTTTCTAGAACACCATTTTTCAGGATTCCAAAAATTCCGTTTTTATAGCTTCTGTAAATGAATGACTATATTGGGGGGGGGAGGGGGTTGGTCTGTAATTTTGCTGTTACACTAATATAATGTCCACTTACCCAATAATTACACCACACACAGACCTCAGCATTAACAGAAGATTATCACTGACTGGGAAAAGTGAATCTGGAATATTTCAAAACATCTAAAGAAATGGACAGATATCTGAAGCTGCTACATACGATGCATCGAATTTACTTGACAAAACAAAATGCCCCATAGCTGAAAGCAAGTTCTCAGTGCAAGGCTCATCACAGATGGAACACAACACTGACAAACCCATTTCCATTTTTAAGTTCTTAAGCTTTGATTTCTTCACTGCCTTTATCTTTATAAATTCTACTGTTCTGCATTTATAATAGATGAGAATAGATTTTTATAGACTTTCATTTTCAGCTACATTTTAGAGAAGTGTTACATTAAGAGAAATTTACAGAGCATGGAAAAGAATGACCAATATCTAATCCAAATTCTCCTGTATATCTCCTGCTGAAAGATGTTTGGCATGTGTTGGTGTGATCTGATCTGAATCCAACTACTTAATTTGTGATTTTTTTCTGAAGAAAAAGAATTTAAATTAAGTGTGCATATTTACTTAGGAGTCAGGATTAATATACATTATTGATCTACTGCACTTTGCAGCTTAAGGTATTTTTAATGTCTTAAAAGTAAAAAAAAAAATAAAACTATGTACTGAATGACATGCAAATATCTCATTAGAATTTAGTTTCTAAGCTACTCAAATATAAAAGACTAAACTAGCACTACACTATTCTTGTCAACACCTTCATTCTTCAAAAGAAGTAATGCAGAAGCATTTCCAATCAAACAGCCTGGCGTCCCAGTATCACAAACCCTCACAGAAGGTAAGGAGCTGAGCACATTGATTGGTAGAAAATACACTTTCACTAACCACAGTCACAGGCATTTTCCACTACACCAGCAACACTTTAGTCGCAGGTCCCAGCCCTACATTTCTTGAAAGTCTACGATGTAAAAGACAAGGACAGTTAATGCTCTTGGACATACTGTGGGCTTTGTTACCTATATGACTTTCCACCAGAAATGGTGGAAATGGGGAAAGTTAACAGGAAAGGAAAAGCTAGAGAATCAAAGCAAGGAAGGACAATCCATCTCCCCTCCACACTCAGACATAATAGTGACTCACAGGCAGTCAATGAGCAAAGAGAAGTCATATGGGAGAACTGGAGGAAGGACACAGAAATGTGTGTGCAGCTCTGTTGGAATGACTTTTCCCTTATGCACAAGGATTGACATGGAAAAAAAAGTAAATTTACGAATGAGGTGGCTGAGGAACAGTAAATCCTGTGAACAAGGGAGGAACCTTAAGTCAAAAGTGGGCTTTACAAGGAGAACATTTGAGTAAAGGCAAATTGCTCTTAAGCTTCACGTGTATGTCTCCAGAATGAGAGAAGACAAAAGCTAATATAGGCATTGGAGTTAAGATGATAATGTTCATGTAGTAAAAAATGGAATGCATTGATGAGCCCTACCAAAGCTGAAGCATGACATGTTGAGAACCTGGGTTCTGATAAAAGAAAGAAGTTCAAATCCAGCACAATAGTAGTGCCACATACTCCTATGCACATAACTAAGAGAAAGGTGAAAAATAATGACCACACTGAAGGCAAGAGTGACTAGAAAAGCAAGTGTCATCTGCAGCGACATATATTCAAAGAAGCAGCATTTCAAGTATATTTTGTCAGGGTTAATGATGTATTTTTTAGCTACTGATGATTATTTAGATTAGGATCATTTTCCTAGCTCCAGGGGGTTAACCATAGAGCAATTGAGATTTCCCCTTCTTCAGTTCCCCAAACAAGTAACATTCTGAAACCCTCTGTTCCGCAGTATGAGTGGGAATGAAGAGATTTACAACAGCCATAAAGACAACTTTAAAAGGACATTTTACATGTGAACTGTGACAGTTCAGAGACACTTGTTATGCCTACAGTATTGCTTCCAGGAAAAAAAACAAAACAAAACAAACAGAAAAGCAACCTTGTTTGTGGATGAAACAGTATGTGGCAAGTACAAAAGCATAAAGAATCACAAAAGGAAGAGTGTCTACTGAATTGGGTAAACACAGTGGTGTGGTAAATTGGGTGTGGTAGTTCACGGCTGAAACAAATGTGGAGGTGCCTTGGCCAAACCGAAAAACCCACATTGGGAAACAGATGTGTTTAACAAAATATCAGTGCTGCAGAAAGCCTTGAAAGTGGGTTGATTGTTTGCAGAAAGCATCAAGCAATGTTACCAAAAAACTCTGCTCTCCTTCAGATTTCACAGTGATATATAAACTTTGTGTGATATAGCAAGCAGAAATAGATGAAACACTTTCTTTTTCAAACTACATGAGTTTATCTCTATGTTCACACTTAGTCTGAAGGAAAGCCAACGCTGTAAAAATAGAGCAAAATATCAAGAAACTTAGATTTTTTTTTTTTTTAAGAGTACATTTGTTCTGTGGACAATAAATATTGAGACTGAATAGGATATGAAGTTTCTGTCATAGACTTAGAAAACTGTTTTATGTAGCTTTATGGCTGCCAGTGTTGAAGGCATGTTGTACTGTAAGACAGATGGAAAATCCACAGTGCTCACTCATAGGTTCACCCATCATTTTAGCAAGGTAAAGATCAACTGAAAGGAAACCAACACTAAGTTAAATTAAGTGTGGCTTCAGAATGCAATTGTAATAAATGATGCAGACAGGTGACACATACTACCTCATTACCTTTATTCCTTCTGAAATCAAAGGATTGTGGCATATTGAGACACGGACTCAGGTCAGTGAGAATATCGAGACTGGGAGCCAACTTTAATACAATCAAGCCCTTTCATCCCTTTTTTGGTGCTTTCTCAACCTGCACAAGCATGCCACATTCAGTCTCATTGGCCCCTGTAAAAATCCCCAGGTAAATAGTCCAATCACAATGCTGATCACACGTTGCTCACACAGCGACAGTTTCACCTTCTTGCTTCAGTTCTTTTCACTAGCCCCCACATCCTCTGGCCTCCAACTGTTACAACAGTTAACCAATTCCTTGTTACAACAACATTCTGGCTTATCCCCCCAAGGCTTGCTTGTTTAGATTTCCTGTCTTTCAACATTTCAATTTATTGCCCCAAGGCTTGTTCAGTATCAAGACCTCAGAGCTTGCTCTCAGAGTGTTTCTCATGCAAATCCTATAGCCTTCGCTCCCCACATCACCCCCTTCTTTGTTTTGTATATCCATCACCAATACCGGCTTACTCGATCAGTAAAAGGCTGTAAGTTTCATTAAACAAGGAATACAAATTAACAAGCTAATGAACACAAACAAAACAAAAAATCCTAATACAATCAATTTTTTTCATCCATGCTCCTAGCCCAGCCCAGAAAAAGGGTTCCAGTCATCCTCAACCTGAAGTTTTCCCGTAAGCTCTTTGAAAGTTTGTATACTTTTGTGAACCGAATCAGAATGGTCTGAAAGGTTCATGTAACATAGGCCTTCAAAGTCCTCACACCCATGACCATGGGCAAGGAGAAGAAAATCTATGAGAGCCTGATTTTGTAAGGTTGCATGTCTTACAGAATCAACATCAAGGAGGAGACTGTAAAGAGCATTAGATGTAGCATTTGTTTGCTTTGCAAGACAATATCTCAATTCGTTTAAAGGTGCAAGAGCTTTTGCAGTAGCTACTCCTGGTGCAAAGAGAGACAATGAGATTATCTCTGTAGGATTCCAGAATGTACCCCTCTTGTCGCAATCATGAGTAAAAGCATGAGCATATCTTTTTATCCTGTGGGGATGGTGAAAGAGTATAATTAAGTATCAAGAAATATTTGGGGTTAACACTGTTAATCTACCGAGACTATAGGGGCCTCCTCATAGGTGAGAAGGGATGCCAGGCCATTCTCATCTGCACAGATTAAAAAGATACCTCAAGGAAGTGATATCAGTGTGTTAGAAGAACGAGAAAAGTTGACAGAAATATAATTACACCACACAGAAGCATTTTGAGAAACAGCTAAGGAAGAGTTAACATTTTGCACTAACGATTGGTTTCATCCTGTATAATGAAAATACAAGCACATGTCCATTTTTACAGATCCTAACAAATCATTTTCTTGTGGTTCTAAAAAGGCTGTACTACCCAGCCATCCCATGTGTCCGCAGGGTTTGAGGCTGCCATTGCTTGGGGTGCTGAGGGGGTGACCACCACGGCCCAGTTGTCCAACAGCAGCCCTACCAGGCATGTACTGAAAGGATTCATAGGTGTGGCAACCGACTGGCACAGGGTGTATTATCCTGTTGCATTAGCTAATATTACCCAGATGTTTTCTTTCGGCTGGGCAGGAAGCCACGGTAGGGTCAATCCTCCTGTGATGAAGAGGCAGAAGACAAGGCTGGATGAACCCATTGTGCAGGGACCCAATGAGGTCCTTTATGTATGGAAACACAAGCATAACCTCGTCCCCACGTTATTAAAGGGAACAGGCCTTCCTATTCATAAGTTTCAAGGTTATATACTTTAACATGAGCTTTCCCCTGTTTAAAATCCTTCTGCCCCAAAATGGCAGTGTATAGGAGAGGTCCATACTTGTCCAACGATTTAAAAAATTCAAAACATAACAGGCTTTTGCTACACGTTCTTGTGGGGTTAAACCTGAACTCCCCCTTTTTTGTTTCTGCAACATTGTTTTAAGAGTCCTGGAACACAAAAAGGCCTCTTTTTGTTGTAGAGGATTGTCCAATTAACAATGCTGCCTTTCCATGCCCGAGTGGGCCATATGTGCCGGTTGGGATAAGCACAACTGGTGTGTCATGAATCTTGTCTCTCCTGAGGTGGCCAGGTCCACTCTGGCGCTGCCACTTGTGCTGGCGAGCAAACTGTGGCAGCTCCGTGAGGAGGCCATTTGGAGGGGTGATTTGTTGTCATGGTGCAGCCCCTCACCGCGCTCTGCTTGGGGTTTCCCAGTGAAGTTAAAGGCTGGCCATCCCAGTCAAATTTCAATCGACACTGATTTGCATAAAGACAGCCTTTATGACAGCACGGGCAGATTCCAGGTGTTCTCCTTTTATTATTTGCTTTTACTTTTGGACAGTCCTTTCTCAAATGGCCATACTGACCACACGAAAGCCACTGCTGTGACTTAACTGACAATGCCGCAAATGATTCCACAATCAGAGACAGCTCGTGCTGTCTAGACCCAACATTCATGCAAGCATTTAACATATCATCTATGCTAGGATTTCATAATGGCCACAATATATTCAGCGTTTGCATTTTCAATAGCAAGTTGTTTGAAAATATATTCACGTGCTTTCTCATTATCAATCTGTTTCTCCAGAGCCTCATTAAGTCGGCCTAAAAACTTCATAAACGGCTCGTTTGCCTCTTGTTTGATTAGGACAAAAGGCTGTCTCTGTTTACCAGCTTCAGGGGCAGTTTTCATAGCACAAAGTGCCAATTGTTTAACTTGCTGAAGCCCTCCTGGCAAATCCTAGCTTGCACAGCATTGGTGCCAAAATCAGCTTGACCCAATAATGCAGTGGCAGTAACATCTTACAATGGGTCACACACCCCCAACACTAAGTTTTCAACAGCCTGGGTGCCTGTGAGCTGCTTCATTTTTGACTCCCACATAGTGTATTGTATATCCATCATTATCAAACAAAATAATGTTCTGAAATTGTTTGGGATAAATATGTGAGTATCACAGACAGACTGTATCAAATGTGTTGTACGTGGGGCCCTGAGTCCATGGTACCCCACCGTTCGCCTGATACCTTCAAAAAGAGCATAAGAGAGACCTTCCTACAGCCGGTCTTGATCCAGAACATACACACAGGGAAAACACACAACACATCTGCATCCCCCAGCCGTTGCTTTTCCCTTTACAGCTGCCCATTTATCATGAGGGTCTGGCGGATATAAATAAGGCTCCTTTTCTGGATCCATAGGCCCCAGGTCAAAAAGACCATCCAGGTCATCATCAGAATTATCAGGCAGCAGAACCACAGGAGCAGCAACAGCAGACTGATTTTTTGATCTCACAGCAAAGTCCAGCAAAGAAGGCGGTGGTACGGAAGCCGAGGATGCCACTTCTGCTTCCTTTGCTTGTGAGCCAATATAAACTCTTAAAGTTTCAAAAATAATTCACCAAAGGCTCATCCCATAGTTCTTCAGAATATTAGCAAAGACTTGTAAAACATTTCTTTGCTCTTTTATTAAAGCAGTCCCCATAGTTCTCAGCCGCTTACCCTCCTCCTGCAATAGGTAATTGGGCACACTGGATACGCTTCCTTTCAGCGTGTAGACTTGCTTCCTTTCAGCACGTGGTTTGGCTGAGCTATGCCAGCGGATCAACAGCTAGTCGTTTTCGGGCCTCATGTTGGGCACCATTTGTGGTGTACTGAGACACATACTCAGGTTGGTGAGGATACTGAGAAGCAACCTTATTACAGTCAAGCCCTTTCATCCCTTTTTTGGTACTTTCTCAACCTGCACAAGCATGCCACATTCAGTCTCATTGGCCCCTGTAAAAATCCCCAGGTAAATAGTCCAATCACAATGCTGATCACACGTTGCTCACACAGCGACAGTTTCACCTTCTTGCTTCAGTTCTTTTCACTAGCCCCCACATCCTCTGGCCTCCAACTGTTACAACAGTTAACCAATTCCTTGTTACAACAACATTCTGGCTTATCCCCCCAAGGCTTGCTTGTTTAGATTTCCTGTCTTTCAACTTATTGCCCCAAGGCTTGCTCGGTATCAAGGCCTCAGAGCTTGTTCCCAGAGTGTTTCTCATGCAAATCATATCGCCTTCACTCCCCACAAAGGATGACTAATATTTGTTTCCTTTTACATGTTTAGTTATGAAGCAAAGGAAAAAGCATGGGAAAAAATATTGGTCTGACTTGAGCTAGTTAGTTGCTGGTTGCCTTTAGCCATGAGATACATGTTTACCTCTTGCAAACCAACAGGAAGATACAGCCCAGCCCAAAAGTTTTTAAGCACCTGAGTTGCTGGTACTTACATGCACACTTATAGGTACAAAAATTATTGTATGCTAAGACAGACATAATGGTGGCAGTAAATTACAGCACAGGCTTACCTCCTGGGGGTATTGGGATTCAAATAGCAGTCACTTATGTGATTGTTTAGGCTGTAAGTCATTTTGTAAGTCATGGAGATGCCTCAAAATAAATAAACCAGATTCAAAACCTAGGCTTGCTTACTATGTCAAGAAAAAGTGCACGGGCAGAGTATCTCCAGGACAAACAGTTAATGGCTGTGTCGAACAGACCAAGATTATTAGTCATTCTACTTTATTCCATCAAGTTTATTCACATACTAAAAATAAATCTCACAGATGTCTTTTAAAGGTTGAAACATAAAAAACTAATAGATAAAGAATTTTTCTTTCAAGTGACAGTTCAGATAATTATTCTTTTCAACATCTGAAACGTCATTTACATCCTGGCTTGAAATAACTTTTAATGTGTTGCATTTAGAACAATCCCTTCACTGCAGTATCTTGCAGCCCACAATAGAATCTGCATTTTCTTTACTCAGTACACAGGCCGACTTTGATCGGTTTTCCACAACCCTCTCTCTCACACACAAATAACCATAAGATACAGAGCCAATACTGAAAACTCTCATATTTGGCATAAAAAAAAAAAATACTTATGCTGCATTTTCAATACAGATCATATTAAATGCAACAGATTCTGCATTTGTAGATATAACAGGAAAGCTACATTAGACCTGCAAACTGGAAACACAATACATCAGCTGCAGACAACAGTTCAAAAAATTGGAAGGACTTTTAGGAGATTGATGTAGCAGAAATTTAGACCTCTCTCTGTGCCTGTCTGCTGGAAAGAAGGGATGCAGCATCTAAAAAAATTGAAATATTGTGAATATTTGTTAAAAGAAAAGAAAATGCTTCATGAAATTGTTTTTCTGTCAGTGAAAATCACAAACTGTTAAGAGCACCGGTGATCATATAAGCCTGTCACTGGATAAATTCTCATCTCAGTCAGGATGATGAATTGTCTTTCTCATCTTTCAGCTGCTTCTTGGTAAACAATTTGAAATTCCAAACACTGAATACCCAGGCAGGGGGGACACGGGGCAGATCCCTGCTGAGCCCTCACCCCTGTAGACAATGCCCACCAGCATGTGCACACCTGCTGTTGCTTTGTTACAGCCTTGACTATTGATGGTCTCTCAGTCATCATCTTGTCACCAACCTTACTGTGTTTCTTGAGAAAATGAATTTGCAGTGGCAGTAAAAGAGCAAAGAAACCTTTCACACAAGATTCCTTCTTCTTTTTTCTAGGATGAGAAGCTAAGCCATTGCTTCTGTTACATTTTATTAAAACACCACTTGGCAAGAGCCTGCTTTGTTGGAAGTTTAAGACAGAACGATACCACCATTATTTAATAAAATAATTACTGTGCAGAGCAATGCATGGGAAGAGAGGGAATCTGTTGACAAAGTAGTGAGAAGTAAGAGGAAAAGGGGCATAAAATACATTGACGTCATAAGAAATAAAAGGGGAATTTAATATTAATGCATGACAAACTAAGTCTACATTTATACAAATATGACTGAAGCCTGACACTCCCCTTATGAGGAACAGCCTATACAGCAATAACCCTCAAAAAGTTCTTACGGCAGGAAAGAGGGGTGGCAAACAACTAAACCCCACATCCTGCTCCCCATCCCATCAGCAATAGGGCAGCCAATTTGTACAGGCTACTTAAGCACCTGCCAAGCAACAAAAGTCATTTTGGTTTAACAAAAGGTGTCTTGTAATAAGACATCTGCAGAGAATACAAAAGCAGGCATAACTCTAGTAGCCTAATATACAGCATCAGTAGATTGAGAATCAATATCCTGGAGGAGATACTGTAAAACACCCTGCAGAGGAGGTGTTCTGTCACTGACTCTACGTTCCCCCCATGGAGGTCAATGCCTTGACTAGAAAGCAGTAATGACTGCCGAGTCAAACATTCTGTCTCATACACTGGAATCCAGCTGTCAGTGTGATTAGCTTCCTCCAGCTCTAGTGACAGAGCAAGTTAAACTAGCTGGAGTGATTCGCTGAGGAGGCAAGAAAATCAAGTACTTTGAGTATTTTGCTTCATCAAATCAAATCCCACTTGAAAAATAAGTGACCAATCACTCTGGAAGAAGCCTTGATGGAGATTCAGCACACACTGTGGGTGAAATGAAAAGCTTGAGGAGAGGTTGTCTTGGCAACATCATCTGATTCATATTTAAAGATAAAATCACTCTCCAAAGCTAACTTAAAGAAGATGACAGAGATAGGAGAAAAAAAAAATTAAAAAGCATTCATAATGTCTTCATGGAAGAATGCGCTGCCGTCTGTCAGTTGCCTGAATTATTTTGGGGCTGTTTGGTAAGGTTTCCTTGCTTCATTGTAAAACACTTTTTATAGCAACTATTAAGACAAACAAATAAGTCCTCAGTCTAGAAAAAACACAGCATAAACTCCTCCAAGTTAATTGTCAAGTGAAACAGCATGATGCCTCAATATCTAAAGTACCACCTTTTTAAAATGTATATATATAAACACATGAGCAGAAAATCATAACATTGCAGTATAGCCGTGCTCTCACTAACAAATTGCTCATGCTCCCACTTTACAGAACAGAGACTGGTAAGGATTTTTCTTTTCTTTTTTTTTTTAATGCTTTTTGTACAGTCATTGATTTTAGTGGCCTTAAGTGACATGGGTACTTCTTTTCAGCAGTAGTCACTTAGGTCAGAAATTCCAAATATTAATCATGTTTATTAAATTGCTTTGTTGCTAATATGCTCTGCCTCTAATTTCATCAGAATTCTCCTTGTTCCACCTTAGGTGAATATAGAAAATGCCTGATTTTGCATACTTTTTGTTACTGATTTTGTTACTTTATGTGCTTATGTCAGGATATTGAGAACATAGCTGAACTGGAATGGCCCAAGTTTATTAGTCTCTTTTCCAAGTTGTTTAACACCTTAAGAGAAGAAAAAAAAAAAAAGCTAGTAAAACCTATATTTTTCCTATTTTTTCTTTTTAATGGCTGACTGCACTCAGCCTAAAATTCCACATAAAATCAATTCCAGAAGAAGAAAAGACTTGTTTACAAAGTTTTGCCCTGAAATTTCAATCTCCTTTACCACATACTTCAGGAGCTGTTTTTTCTTCTTTTTTAATAAATCTATATATAAAAATAACAATAACAGTGACACATAGGCAGTAGTTTAAACAACATCCAAATATTTGTCCCAAGCAGACACACTTCTTTGCAATCTCAGGAAAGTCAGAGCATTTTGCCTTCCAGTACTCTATACCAGCCACCCATGTGCCATATTGTTTTCTAGTCAACAGGTTGCTCATTTGCAGAGCACTCTAAGGTCACCAAGCAGTGCATCCCTTTCACCTTTGATCTTGACTGACCTACACCATTTTCTCATGAGTTAATACCAATTTACTGATTATCACTTTTCTCTAGATCATTAGCTTCAAGTCAAGTACATTAAGACACTCCCAACTTCTTGTAAGGTGATGGCTTTTACCATTTCTATTTTATTGGCACTTTCTATATCCACAAAGTGCTTAATCACTCTTCTCTAACTATTAGTCTCTTGAATAGCTTCTTGAGACAACTACTGCTGAAATTTGAAGAACTGGAATAAATTGGTCGAGAAGATTGATTTAAACACAGGCAATATCTTCATCAGATCTTTTAGTTCTGTGAATAACAGACATCCCTTAATTCCCCTCATAATAATATTCATGCCACTACATAGAGGTTCATTGCTCCCTTATTCCTCATTCCTCATACCCAGGTTCAGTCGAGCGCTAAAGACATGCAGTTTTTCCATTAGACAGCCTACTTGTAAAAGCAACCTTTATACTAATTTCACCACTTTGACTTGAATTTCTTTTTTTTATCAGCCATCTTACTTTTTTTAGCACTGTTGTGCTAACAGATGGCACAATCCTTCCCTCAACAATGCAAAATGTAACACTTCCATAAAAGGTAGTATTTTCTTTACAGGAATGAACAGATGGGAAGACCAAAAGGATGCAACAACTACATTTAACTGGTTGGCAATACAGGATGATCCCATACCTGCTGCTAACAGAGTATAAATCTCAGCTACAAAAAAGGCAAGCCAAACTCCCCAACATGCTTGAAAACCTGGAGAGCAAGAGCCACTACTGCTTTAGCCACCTCTGTGATTTTGCAGGGACAGGGGCAATGTTCTTCCCTCACATACATACGGGATGCCAGAAGAGCTGCAAGGTAATTGTTTCTGACTGCCAGTGAGGTGGCTTAGAGACCCTCTGGAGGACATACTTTTCTTGCAGGAGCTTTCCTTATCCCCATTCAACCCCTCAAAGAAAGCTCTGTCTACATTCTCCAGGACTGTGTTTCTAAGAGAGTCTGGATTAACAGCTGATTTATGGAATCATCTTTATGACATTTTCCAATCATTTCTACCTAAAATTGCTTGGCATGAGCTCTATGGAGCTCTCCTGCATTGCAGGCTTTCCACAGCAAATTAATATAGAACTGTGTATGATCTTTTCCCCACAAGCTTTATCTGTGGTTGAGGGAAGTAATGAAGTGGATGAAGTGGAACAGATAATTGCCTGTCTTAATACCAACAGCAATTAGGGGATTTGGGGCCAAAACAGTTCTTGTGTGAAGAATAGAAAAGACTGGGTTAAAAAATGGTTGGGAAGGTTGCAGAGAAAATCATTCCCAAAGAAGAGACTTTGTGATTATATTGCAGAGACTAGTACTATTTTTAAGTATAGGAACATGAAGCATACCTAGGTAGGTAGGAAAAAAGAGATTGTTTTCTTCCTTATCTTGCCTCACAAACGTAGATACCACATTAAATTCATTTATTTCATACTTATCATGTCCTTTACAGAAGAGACTGTATCTACTGGTAATTTGTCTTGATAATTAAAACCAGTAGTATGATCCCACCATTCAGGCTAGTCACTAGGCAATCCTCACTGACTCCTAGTCACCCCTGTAGGCACAGTCCCAGCCATGTGAAGCAGGGTAGGATTCCATCCCATGACCCTTGCCTCTCCTTTGCAGTAAACCAAAAGAGAAAAGTTATGTGAAAGGAAGGATTCAGGACCAGAGTTTCTCAGACATTCAGCCTACAAGTCTCTGAAAGGCTCTACCTAAGCTACAAAGTAATGGGACTTCAGTACCTGGCCCACAAAGCTGCTACAGGCATCCCACTTCGTAGTTCAATGTCTTCATAGCAGAGCTTAGTAAAATACAGAACTTTCATCCCATTTAATTTTTGGTTTTAAGTTGTTGTGATGAGCAGCTCATTATTTGGACTATATATTCTCTTCTAACATTTTCCATCCAAAGAATGGCTGCCATTTCTCCATCAGCCTTCCCTCTGGGTTTACTGAAGTGGATCAGAAGAGCCTGTGCCAGCACTGTGCTGCACTGCATTGCCCTGGGCTAGTGCTGCCTCCCCAGAATGGTACCACATGAACAGAAGCCTCAATTTTCCTCTCTGGATTAGGCATCACTTCCCAGGATGCCCGGTGAAGTTCAGCTCAAGGGAGGAATCACACAGCACGAGAAGAGAGGGATTTTGCAGACAGCTTGGCATAGGGGAACATAAAGTTAAGGACTGGTAACAATGGTAAGGATTGGCACTAGCAGAAATGCTGCACAATCAATATGAAAGGAAATGTTTATGTTTTTTGCAGACTCAGAACTGAAATACTGGAATTGTGTTTTAAAAAAATGCATGCCAAAATACTCAGATATATCATGTGATTAAAGAGACCATCATGAGAAAAAAAAAAATCCATTTTCCTGACAGAAGCTACAGTTTTGCAGGAAGCTTTCACAAGAAAAATTTTTAACCAAAAATTCTCAGTCAGCCTCAGAAGACCTTTGAAAACTGGTCCCTGTTATCCAAGGGTACGTTGTTCTGCCATCAGAGCTTTCCAAGCCCTTTAAGGGCAAAAGAAACCCAAATACACCCCTCTAATCAGTGGCGTAGAACTCAGTCCAGTGGACAAGAACATATACCTTATCCTCTCACCAGTTTTCCTTCTATAAACAGAAAAAAACTCTGATTAAGTCTAGGCAGGTTAAGTAGAATCCACTCTCTAAGTTCTTCTTTTGAAGCCTACATTAATCATCAAGCTTTCTGATTGATTTTGGTAGAATGGCAACATTATACAATTATGAAACAACAACTAATGCTGCTGGACTCTCTATTTAGGCTCTCTGATACTCTGCTAAGGTTAGAAATGTGATTCAGAGGCAGCTCTCAAGTCACCCTGTCACTCTCAATCGTGTTACTGCGCATACTCATTAGGAATACCAAAGCAATGGTGCATTACAAGAATCAGGAAAGACTTCTGGACTGCATTTAGGGCATTTAAAAGAACTGCCAATTTTATTTCCTGAAATAAAAATATTTAGCTTTATCAAAATGTGAGTGAAAGGTCGTGTGAAAGGTCTTTAAACAAACAAATAAAGCAGCCAAACAGTTTACCAAATTACAAACTTTGGTGACCAAATTTTTTGTTTTATAACTGCTAAATTTCCTAAAAATGCCAACAT
The DNA here is from genome assembly GCF_034315485.1 of Pezoporus occidentalis. Classification (NCBI taxonomy): domain Eukaryota; kingdom Metazoa; phylum Chordata; class Aves; order Psittaciformes; family Psittacidae; genus Pezoporus; species Pezoporus occidentalis. The sequence continues at coordinate 8,205,976 of NW_026915877.1, forward strand.
TCTTTATCTGTGTAGAAGTTTGAATTATGCAGAGCATAAAACTTTCTAAGTTAGCATATGGAAGGAGAAGTGTAAACCAAAGAGTACATCACCACCTAAGGTATGTAATCAACATCTTTCTATGAATAACTGAAGGGGTTTAATAAATTGTTGTTTAGGCAGTTGGAGTACATGATCATTGCAAGTCCCTTCCTACTGAACTATTTTATTCTATTCTAACTGACTTCTCTCTCATTCATGTTCACTCTTTTCTTCTCCTGAACGGTCACTGGAATTTTTAAAAGAAATTACACATCTGAAACAGATTTTGAATGTAGAAATTGCACTCAATTATCCTAGCAGGAAATTACTGAAACAAGGACAAACATATAACACATCTGCAAATTTCCCAAATTGTATTCAATACACAAACAGGTAAAAAGCCTTGTAAGTAAAAACAAAGCCACAGCAATATTCCTACTAACATTCTTTAAACAGAAAAAGGAGACTAGCTTTCACCTAATTAATTTATTACGTCTTATGCATCCTAAAACACAAGTGATATTTTAGTTTAATAGCATGCTTCCCTGAACGAAGTATTAATCATCAAGTTCAGTTTAAATCTTATCTATGCTCCCATCAAAGATTATTAAAAGTAAAAATTACTACTGGACAGATTAAAACCCTGGCCTCATTCTGAGTAGAATATCTTTCTAAATATCAACTGCCTTTGAAACTGAAACATGGCAATGTCTATACAAATTTACTACAAATTAATAAAGAGATGAAGTGGTAATTTGCCAACAATTCTACATATATATATATATATAAAACATGGTGCAGAGATATTTTATAGGAAAATGAACAGGATATGTTGTTATATACTTCAGCTTTATGATTTATTGGGTACCTGCTCAGTATAAGTATAAAATAAAGCAAAAGGATGTTTCCACTTCAGCAGACTCATGAAGCCAAAATGTATGAAAATAAACTGATCCCTGAAATTCAAGTAAATTTTTGCCAGATAAGTATGTCCAGATATTTTTTATTTAGTAGAATTTTATGCAACCTATTAAACTAAAATATATTTTGGATGGCTTAGAATCAACATTTGAAAAAATATTCCAGACATGCATAGCAGTGAAATTTGGGAAGCTTTGCTCTCATTTCTATTCATTGCTGGAGTTGAGTGGGTAGGCTGCTGCTGCTTATAGGTAATCATATATTTAGCAACATTAGCACATGAGGTCAGCAATTAGACTGCTAAGGGAACTGTCATGCATAATCTAGTTTCATGTTAGGAGCTGTTAACTAAATAACTTAAGATACAAGCTATGGAATCACCCAAAATATGGCAAAAAGGAATGTGAAAGACAGGAATCCTGACATCAGCTATCACCCAGTGCAGAGAGGACAAGAAAGCAGTGTAACTGCCCTTGAAAAGCAATTGTCTAGGTAATTATGTATTAGCTGCAGAAATGTCATGCACATTCTGTTAAATAAGCCCCCTCTTTCAAATATGAGCCATAGCCTGCTCTCCCACAAAGCTGAGCAAGTCACTCCTGAGTTCCTAATTGGGGGTAACAAGACAGCAAATTTGCCTTTCTTTTCTCCCAGTTCCCCTGGCTCATTCATTATAATGCAGCTCTCTCCCTGAGGAGCTTCACACTTTGTTATGACTCAATGTGCAAAATTCACAGGCATATGATTCACAATTGTATTGTCTACCTCTGGAGAGTAAAAATAAAGTGGCTAGTAGGGATGGGTAAGCATGAGCAAGGTTCTATGTCTATGTAAGCATTCCTCCTCCAAAGAGGCTAACATACGAATGTAAAAAGCTGCTCTTTTTCTCCTCTCTCCACTCCTACTGTACCCCCTGCAATAACCACGCTGCTCTAGAGCTCTCCCCTGTGATACAGGTATACTTTTTGAGAAAAAAGCCCCTCTCATGAGATTCATATCATGTGTGATTGCTTTTAATGCTGCTGAAAACCCTTGGTAACAATTCATCATGACTCTTATGTCTTCATCACCAAAGGGTTACAAATCTTACTACAACCAGAAACCAAGCTAGGACTCCTGGTTTATCTGCTTCATACCTAAACCAAATCTAAATGAAGATACTGATTGAATGAAAGCACAGTACAGCAGGCTGTAGAGAAAAACTCTCACTATTGAAGCAAAAGTAATTATTAGGAAATTATGACTTTATTGTGATTTTCCTGTTTCTTCTGAGTTTCATCATGTGCGTAACAATTAGAACATATGTGCTTAAGTTGCTTATTTTAATAATTGCTTATTTTAATAATTGAAATGCTTAGGGTATTTTAAAGAAAATTTATTTTCTGTCACCCAAGGTGAAGTCATAACGTTAATTGATATTGGCTTACATTCATTTCTATAGGGAAATTAAGATTTTGCAACTTGCATTTTGATTCAACTTTTACAGCTTATTTTATGTGAAGTTTTGAAAGATAAGTGCGTGTTAGTTACAGAGATTTGTGTTCTGTGTTTGAAAACTCCAATTACACTTTTTAATTAAAAGCCTTATGTGACAAATTTTAAGCCAGTGCTCTACAGATAAAGAAAGCAACCCAATAAATGTAGCAACATCATTTTATTGAAGAACCAGGACCCAGTTAACTTGATGCAACGTTTGCTACAGACTGAATTTCAGATCAGAGAATACAAAAGATGTTAAGTTTTAAAACATGACAGTAACAAAACAAAACCAAAATCTATTTCCTATTTCAAATAGGAAAAAATAATGCAGGGTCAGACACATAAAATTCTATTCTTTGGCTTTGTTATTTGCCTTTCAGAAAAAAAGAAAGCCTGCTCAAAACATTAATTTTTTTTCAATCATATATTTTATACAGCCACTGATGCTTATAGTCTGAAAATTTTATGAAGTTCACTGAAGGGTAGAAAATGATTTCTAGAAATACCCTTCTTATCCTTTCAAACAGTTGCTTCAAACAAAACTTATAAGGGGCAGATGCAGAGAAATGTATCTGAAGCTGTAGGCCAGAGCTAGCACCACAGCCAGTGCCTGTGAACATGGGTACTGCTGACTGTGAAACAAGTGAGCTGCTAGCGGTCCTGCAGGTCTTGCCTCTTAACTCTCCTTATTGAAATAAATTATCTGGCTACAGACACACTGCCTCACAGGGAACAGCCCTGGGATTCAATTCAAAGGATTCACTTGAAAACCTCAGTAAGTTAGGAAAAGGATTTTGGGAAGGGTGAAGGACAGTGCGTAACTTCTTGCGCTTTCTTTCTCAATCTTCTCCATCGGTCTTGATAGCTCTTATTCTATCTACCACACCTCACCCCCCCAGTACTTTTAGAAATGCAGTGCAAATATTAGATGGGAAAACCAAATTGCAGAGCTGAAGTACCTACAGGCAGTGGATTCAATTACGGCATACCAAACCCTCTACATAACAGGATTGTACTCATGAAGATGACTGCTAAATTAAATAACACCAAATGGGCACAACTCTTACTAGAGCAAGGATCTTAACAGTAGGACCAAAGTACCACGGCCCAGCTGGACAATTAAGTAATCAGAGAGTACCTGTAGTCCTCCTTGCAAAACACCATGTAGGATAAAACACCTGCTGACATGTCTGCTGCATGTCAAGCCTTTCGACTAGTAGCTTCTAAAGAACTCTTTTGTTGTTGGCTTTTTATGAAGTGGATTGGCATTTTTTGGAGCCATCTTCCTTAAGCACATTTCTCATCTATAGTTAGATTTGTTATTTGCTTTACTAAAGTTCATTATCATCTTAAACAGGATACTGGCTGAATGGCCAGCACTGAACAATTCAGAGGAACCGGACACTTCAAAGGAACCTCAAAGCACTTCCACAAAGCAGTGAAACAATAAACAATCCAATAAAATCTCCTTTTGAAAGCTCTTAAATTAAAAAAAAGGTTTCGGGCATGCATTCCATGAAACTTGCTTTACTATTTTATATTATACAGTATAATATATATAGTTCATGCTCACATAAATTTCTTAGGTATTTATGAAGGTAATACAAGCAGAACATTATCCAGAAGAGATTTTTTCATAACATCTTATACGTTTCTGATCCTCCTGAGTCTTCTCATCATTTTATATTATGAGGAGCAAATGTCTGAAAACAGGAGGTTTCCTTGCAAACCATGGCACTGAAACACTAAGATACTTCCAAATATTTTGATCATTTTAGGCTTCACTTTTTATTTGCAGTGTTGTCACACTGGATATATAATGAGTTATTCTGTCTATCTTTATGAATAAGCAGACTTAAAAATAAAATCTCACTAACCTCAGTCTCAGTGAAATCTCAAAACAGCTAAAAGTATGTGCTGGGCAAAAATAAGTAATTTCCTTTTGAACAAATTTTAGCTCCCTTGTTTAAATGAATATCTCTCCCTCCAGTTGTCATGGTGTCATGGGAGAAGGAGCAAATACAAGGGCCCCTCTTAGCTTCACAATAACAAATGAGAGAGACCTTGTCATATCTGTTCTTATTTACTGCTTCTCCATAGTAAACAGTATCAATCTTTTCACTCTTTCATAAAAAAGTTTTTCCACATCCGTAATCTGCTTGTTATCCCTCCCTGGTCACTGTGCTTTAATGTGGAAGAAAACCTCATTATCGGATCCAAACCTAGATGAAATACCTTGGGAGTACACATTTTTATACTATGACAGCAGACACTTGCCCAGCTTACAGAGGGATATATTACGCATTTTAGTTTCTACATCACAAATGGGTATTTTTTAGAGATAATTTAGTTTAGCATTACCAGATAAGGCACTTTAGGCAGGGCTATAAAGGTTATCAGAAAAGATTGCTCTAATGATAGCTGAATGTCAAAAATCTGTGTCATTATCCTCAATCTAAAGCAGTCAGCAGGGAAGCCTAGCTATGTAGACTTTGCCTCCACCCCAAAATCTGCCTACCTATTCGGAGCAAAAAGGTGCTATAAATAAGTAAAAAAATAATCCAAGTCTCAATATGGTTTCTTTCTTGACAAAATCTTATGAACCAATATGAGTCAGTTCTCACACTTTAAAATCTGTTTGATCTTCCCTGCTTCATTTGTGCACATCCAGAAGAACTGTCCTAAACAAGCTGATGCATAAACATGAAAATTCACAGAGGAAATGACTGGCACAGATGCATCAACCTGCAAATGCTTCAATCTGGGGAAAATACAGAGGATTTTCAGTGCTAGTTTGAGGAATACACAGGTAAGAAAGGAATGGTTCTAAAGTCATTGACCATTGCAGTAGAAGAGGGAGAAGAGAGCTGACATTTTGTATAACTAGGAGTTTTCCAGGACTATTTTGTCATAAAGCAGTTTAGCCTATTTGTGAGATAAGGATAGCCTCTTGCCTTTGAAAAACCTTCTGCTGATAAAACTAAGAGCTGAAATCAAGGGGCTTAAGAACACACTGAATTGCTTTACTGAGTAGGGACAGATCTGTGTGTGTGCCTAAATGCTGCACAAAACATTTGTTACCATTGACAGGGACTGAAGATTGCATAAGTAAAAAATAAAGTTCTCAAAATATCCACTTAAAAACATCCATGTAATACACTGTATTTGTCAGTGAAAATATTCCACATTGGCTCTACCAACACAGTTCCTTATGGTTAAAGAACCAAACCCAATTCTCAGAACTGGAAGAAGGTACAGTCAGCCTTAAGTCATATCCTGCCTTTTTCAAGATGCCTGTTTGTTTTTTTGATCCCACCTCCTTGCTACCACTGGGTGAAAGGAGACAGATGTTGGGTCACCTGGGACTTCAGCAGGAAATTCATCATCATCCAAGTGCATTACTTATTAACCCTATCAACAAGATGTTTTGTATAGCTAAATATAACTGCAGTAGCCATGACCTAACAGGGTATGGTGTTTCTGAACTTGAGGCTTAATCCTCACCTATGCTATCATCCCTCCTGCCAGTTGTTTAGACAACACAAAAATTTTGGACACTGAGATCATGAGTGATGCTTCTCACTTAATTACATTTTATCTGCTTTAAGCTTTACATGACATTGGGTGCTATTATGATTTCTTTGTTTTGGTTTGGTTTTTTTTAAAGAAAACCCAGAAAGGTCTGTATGAACAATATCTTCATTTAGACAGAGATTACCCACTCTGGATTTGTAAGAACACAGGAGGATAAATATTAATAAGATTAGTCTTTACAGGGGCATTGAAATGACCTATGTTGCTCTGTGTAATGTAACACACAGATCTATCACACTTAAGTGAATCTGATTATGTTTGATTTGCAAAACTGGAGAAAGGGAACTAATCAAACTGATTAATAAATGAAGTTGGGGAAAATTATCTGTTCCTAGTTTCTTGTTCTGTTGTATTGAAATTTGTCATCTCCAGTACTGAAGTGCACAGCTGCCTCATCCTCCCGCTACAAACATTTCAACCATGTTTACCCATTTTAAAGAAAGATGAACATAATGTAATACCACCAAACAAAACAAAACACGTAAAAGGGCCAGGCTGAAATACAGCTCACATACTCCATTCAGTTCAGTGCACTTTAATCACAGGATTATTTTTTATTTGTGTAACCCAAGGTGCTTCAGGAGGGTTATGTATGATTCTTTAGCATAGCCATTACAGGATGAGCCAATGGTAATGATACCTGCAAACGAGCTCTTCAGAGCAGATATTCCCTGACTCACACAGGCTCAGGCATTAAATGTGTAAATCCAAGCTAGCAGTAAAACAGACCACCACGTACCCCTAGAAAACTGAGTGTCTTAAGAGAAGAGGATGCTAATGTTCAAGGTATTGATTGTTTCAGGCAGCAATTAAAGTGTGCATGACTACAGCATCAAGGAAAATAAGAATTTTATGTTATCTTCATAATGAATTTAATTTCCTGAACTTGGTTTATATTTTATTTAATTTACTGAAAGGCACAATCTTCAGTGATGTGATCTTAATGCTTCTAAAACTGAAGGAGTTACACCAGTTATGCCATACTATTTACTACAGGTTATTTGTTAAGAGTTTCCCTTTCATGGAATTTATTTTCTGCATGAAAGCAAATGAACATATAAACCTCAATGGAAAGAAACAAAAAGAAAAATGTTACTGTTTCAGCTGCCATTAGTAATATCCTTGAATTGTAGCACTAGTGTGATTCATCAAGCACTCCAAGCAGTTCCATTTACTAAGACCCATAGTAAAGAGAGAGTCTTTAAGCTAGGAGAGAGCATTCACATAACAATCCTCTCTAAAAGGATGGATTCACCTGAGCACACTTTTGGCATGTCTTCTGATTCGGAACTGTAAACTGGTCACCCCTTCAGCACGTTCAAAAACTGAACATTTGGAGACTACAGAAAATGGCAGTCACATACCCACAATTGTCATCGTCATTAGCAGGGACTCAATTTTTTCCAAGTGTTAGGTACTGTTTACACAGTATACACATTTCATGCCTTGACATATCGGTGTCTAGTAAGTACATACATTTTATTTCATTCTTTGATGTAGCATGCATGTACACCGGCCTCTACTTTTTCTATTACCTACATAAATTCCAATTAAGAAGGTCTTATAGGAGATCATTTTTACATAAGAGTTAATGTTGCAGGAAAAAGATAGCTAGATACAGATAGATATATATATAAGGTATAGATATACATATGGATATAGATATAGATTAGATACAGATAAAAATACACACGTAATTTTTTTTTCCCAAATCAGATCTTTGGTTTTCTAAGACTGTGTCTTCAAAGGCATGGAAGAGATCCTGCTTTGAGAGAAGTCTCCTTCAAATGACACTCTTTGTCTGTAGAAAACTTGCTTGGCTTATTACAAGTTGGTATTGAATGAGTAAGATGAGGCCAAGAAATAAAATGGTTTCTTGCTGTGAAGGCAGTTGCTGAATGAGGAAAACAGCAGGGGCAGAGGAAGGATTCAAGGATGCTTTTACAAATGAAACTTTTTACTTAAGACCACAAAGCTGTTAGTGATACAGGTGCTGAAATGGTAAGTGGGCTGCTGCACAAGTGATATTTTGCTCCTGCAGAGTTTATTTAAAATATTTAACAGTAACTTTCTCTCACTAAATTACCTTGGAGACTCTACTGTATTAATATTGGTATCTTTCCCTTGTGCTTTGCATGTCAGAAAATTAAATTCATTAAGCACTTCCATTTCATAATTGCTTAGTATTCTAACGTAGTAATCTGCAAACAGCTATGAAAAGCATTATAAACTCAGAATATAGCAAATAGTGTTTGAATATTTTGGTAAGAGACCACTTTCAGCTAACAACAGTTACAGATTAGTGTAAGGCTGGTCACTTTTCCTGTGCTATGCACTCAACAAGAGGCTAGAGCTATTGCAGGAAAAAAGAAATAGCAGTGAAAAACACCTGTTTCATGTATAACTGAGGAGTTCTGCAGTGCACTGATCCTCTAAATTGTATACAGAGGTTGTCTATATTATTAGTTAACAGGACCTGGGTGTACAGGTGGTGCTCTGAGTTTGCAGGAAACTCTTGCTAGTTGCTTAAAAATGCTGAGGCTGAATGTGAGAAGAGGCAGGAGGCCAATCACACTGATCATGACATAAACCATAGCTAAGTAGACTGTCTTTTTAGCTCTTTTCAGTCAAAACAGACTTTTTCTCACATTCTTATAGAATACCTTAAAGTTCTTAAAAATGTCTAGTCATCACATAAGAATTTAAGCTTTTTAGGATACATACCACGTTTTCTCATTTACTTTAGCTTTTCAGAGTGCTGGCTTAATGAGACCTAGATCTTTACTGGTATCTTTGAATGTCACACTAGTACAAACAGAAAGTGCAAACGTAGTCACCGCATAAACATTTAGCATGCAAGTAAAAGAATGACCCTGGCAATGAAGCCATATTAGCTGTCAACAGAGATGGGGAAAACCTACCACTCAAATTGAAAATGTTTAACAGTTCTGAGTATCCCAACAGTTGCCGGATCAACAAAAGATTTAAAACTAAGCAAAAATGGAGCAGGAAACAGATACAGAAGGATATCAAAATAGATTCTCCATAAATAGGAACTGAAGAGAAAGAATTATACCATTACTCCGGAAGTAATGCCAGTAGTGAAACTGAAGGAAGGTGAATCTCCCTTATTGAAACTATCGTTTAACATTCTCTTTTGTTCTTCATATTTCTGGGAGAAGAAAAAAAACTTTTACCTTCTGGGGATCTGACTAAAAAGACAGGATAAATAATTTTTTTTTTAATGAAACTTACATTTGTAATCATGGTCTTGCTGCAGTTTGCAGTGGTAGCTTCACTGGTTTGTGAAGTGTTAAGGATTCGTTCAGTTACATGAGAATCCTCATGCATCTATGAACAGAAATACTCTAAACTGGTAGAAAACCCCATAGCCGTTCTTGAAGCAGATCGATCTAGCCATAGATTGGACTACTCTGAGCCTGACTGCCATGCTAGGAAGAATATACAATCAAGGACAAAGGAAACATGCAGAAGCTGGCTGCTGCTGTAGTCATACCCAGCCTACAGAAAGAGGATACAGAGAACCAAGGGTTTGCCAGCCTGGCAGGGTCTTGAAAGGATCTCCTCACATGGTATGCTTAGGCTTCCAGCTGACATAAACTATGCTTTCTCTCCCTTCCCATTCTGGCAAAGTTTTGTTTTTCTGAACACGTTTATATATTGTGTGCATAGACCTAGTGCATAAAGCAAAATCCATTCAGTAGCTTTTAACTCAAAGTTTCAGAGGACAAGAAACAGAGGAACAGTCTGGTAGCATCCAGCTAAAAGGAGGAATGATAAACAAAAAGGACAAACTGTCAGGCATTAACATGCTTGTTTTCATGAGTTATTTTGCTAAGCTAGAGATACTTCTTATAGACAGTGATACAATTATCATACAGCAGAAAAGAGCTTGCATTTATGAAAATGTATGAAATTATGACAAATAACCAACACATGCCTGGGTGAGGGCTCAGCCTAATCAAAGCCAATAGCTTCCAGCTCTGGGGTACAAAAGCAAAGAATGCAGGAAACTGAGGATCCATGCTCCAGCATATAAACTGGGAGAAGCTGTTACAGGGTCACTGATATGCTAAGAGGGTGTCTTAGCTCCAGTGCTACATGTCCTCTTGCTAAGACCTGAAATAAGAAATGCTGTCAGCAAGGTTATAGCTAGCTAGAGCTGCAGGAGTCAGGGAACAACAAGGTATCTCTGAAAAAAAGCGGGTCACCACACAAAACCCTACAGCTTAAATCAGACCATGCTACGTAGCAAGCTTTAACAGTCCTAGGCTTGAGTCAAGCATTACAACAGAAGGGAAAGAAATCATACAGTTTAACATTTGTTTCAGCAGATGAAAAAGCACTGAAAGCATTATAGCCGAGGAATGCAGCAACTCAGGCTACTCTACGCACCAAGTTACAATTGTTCTGTTGCTCTTCAGTATAAATCTTGTTTACTGAGCTAATTTAAGCATGCAAGCATGGAAGATTAACTCATTGTCATCAGAAAGTGTGGTTAATTTTCCTCAAGTTTCTTGAAAGAGCTCAGCTAATGGACTCACAATGGTGACAGTCAATCTGAAACAGGCTTTGGTTGCTGCATGCTGAGAGCTAGCAGAAAGGTCACCCTTGTGAGTACTTTCAGAGCACCCAGCCAGCATTGTTATTTTGCCTGTTTCCAGTGGAACCGAGTAATTTTAATAGCCAATGCTGAGCATCAGAATATGAAAGACAAGACCGAGGGAGAGGAAAGATGATTATGCTTAATTTTTTTTTTTTTTTCCTTTGAGTCTTAAACCTAACTTTTGAAATCCAGACATTTCTCAGAAGATGGTGATATGGTGTCACAAACCTCACTGCACATTTTTAAGAGAAACCTTACTCGCTGCCTACAGAAGGATGCCAAGGTTTCATCACTGTTATCACTTCTCATCCTTTGCACTCATTTTTGCTTCACAGCTAAGGGATCTGGCGAGTAAATTAGTTCCATTTTCAAAGGCAGGCCATGTCATTTTTCTTGACTGCGTATTCCTAACAGTATTTTCCTTTTTGTGATAGCATTATCAATTTGAGGCCCAATACTGAAATCAGAGAAATACAGAGAATCCCTCTTTACTGAAGTCACTGAGGTAATAGAGATGTATAATCAGAATCAAACCCATTAAATATAGAAGACCAAACTTTGTTTTCACTCTGTGTCTCCTAAATACAAGGTACCAGATGGAGGATTTGAAGAGTTTAAAGAAATGCTCTCGTTCAAATGCAACCTTGACTGAAGCAAAAAATCCACTGAGTTTATGGAATACAAGAGGTCAGCTTTGCCATTGATGTGGTTTCCAACCTTCTGTTTGCAAAACCCCAGGGTTCATCTAACTATTTTCAGGGGATTCACAAAACCTGCAAATGATCACTGAGGAAAGCATGTAATGTCTGGGGAGAAGGTATGGAAGGGTTGGTATAAAGTAAAACAGATCATTAATTACTGATTGATTCCATGACATCAGTTTTTTCACAATTTATGTAAAGGTAGCGGCTATAAGCAACAACTATATATATAAAAATATTATATTTACATATTCTTAATGACATATATTATACATTGAGTTATATATATTTATTCTGCTATTGCTTTTTCCTTTGAGAAGGAGGCATATTCTTAACCCATTGGAAAGCAGTGTGGCAGACATTCAGAGTGAGATCAATTCAGGATTATTACAGTACATAGCTACCAGCAATTCAGCAGTTTGATATTATAAAGCCATGCAGAGTTAAATTAATCCCTAGCCTGGAAAAAAATGTTCAGTACAGTCACGAGCTGTAGCTTGGAGTTGTTGCCAAATCCTATTCCCCAAAATGCTATTCCCTCCAACTTCAGTGATTCCATGTGACTTTCTTCCAGATTCACTCAACCATATCAGGAATCAACAGCGAGTTTTCAGATCTGATCCAGTTTATAGTTCAGGCATAACATGGTCAACAAATTTACTGCCAGAGGCCAATACAGAAGCAGAGATCTTCCTCATTTCTGTCGAAGAAATACAGCATGAAGGTATTTCCTACTGCAATGCTATCAGGTTGCACGTCATCAGAAGCAGCTTTTGTATGACTGTGGCATATACTGGAAGCTGTGTGTAGAGAAACAGCCAAAAAAAAAAATAGAGGCATAATTTCAAACCTTAACATAGGGCATAAAAGCACTTCTCTGTGTGGCATTCTTCTGTTCTGTTTTTTAATAAATATTTCTCAAGAGCTACACATAAACTTTCCACCACAAATGGAAAATAGCTTTTTTGGAACTAAATCCATTATTTTATTCCCCATAATGAAGCTGGTAACAAATAGGTGAGACTGGATTAAAGCCTGACATTTGAATAAAAACGACAATATAACAACATCCAACAACAACATTATTTTTTTCCCAGAAGCTACATGGGCCAGAAAACTACAACTAGTTTCAGTACAAACCTCCATCACACTTTTTCATGTCATTTCAATTGTATTTCCTTGCAGATAAGCAAGTCCACTAAAAAGAGAATGTAATGTTGTCTGACTGCTTTCCTGAGTGACGACTTTATGCCAATGATCAAAAATTGAAAAAAAAACCCTTCAAATACTGATCATCCCTCCTCTGTTGCTGACCTTGAGGATGATTCAAATAAATTTGGATGCAATCAATGCTTTTAATGCTGTCAAGTGTAATGACATCATAGCTACAGTGATGATACTTGGTGATGGGTGATGGAGGATTTGATTCGCCAAGGCAGGCACATTCCTACTGCACACCAGCCTACAATCAAAATGGGCAATATAAGCAAATTCCAGTAAGCTTTCCAAATCACACATGCAACAAGCAACAGCAGACAGAGGACAAACTCAGTGAAACCGTTCACAAACCCAGTATAAGCCCATAGTCAAATCTGCAATACATACTGCAGCTGAACACTGTAATAGCAGCTTGCCATCCAAACCTGAAAAATGCATAAACGGCAAAATCCTTCTACACTGATAATATCAACTGAGTCCATACATACATGAATCCCCAGTTAAGTAATTTCTCATGCTCACTGGAACTCAGGCAGGGGAGCTGAAGTTTACCTCTGTGCACTTTACACACCTGTTTCCAAAAGGTGTTGAAATCTGACAAGCTCAAATGTTAAAACAACCTGAAATGCACATGTTCCTCATGCTTCATTATGGCTGTCATTACATTGCTGTGAAACTTTAGTTATAAAGCAGCATAAGCAATGCCAGTTAGAATAATTGCAAAGGTATTAGCAAGGCCACAGAAAACTAATGAGTAAAAAACTACTGATACTGACAAAATGGCTATGTTTGTCAGCCAAATTTAGGCTTTGCATCTTGTATAATCCTGCACACAGCTAGCCAATCAACATGTAAAATGACATGTGACAACCTGTAAGGCAGCGTGTGAGTGACTACTGCGACATATCGGGGTAAAGGCCAGGAAAATGTAGGATTTTTGGAAGTGTTAACGTATGCCTTAAGTCTGAGTTGTCAAACTTCTTACTCCTTGGCAACATTATTTTTCTTTTAAGCCTCAAAGATGGATGTTCTATCATGGATATAATTTGTTAATTAGAATATTTTCATACAGTTCCCCTTTTCAAATGTATTATGCAAAAATCATGCTGTAGTGCACCTGAAAATGCAACTGGTTTTCATTCAGCAGCATCTTTTTCAGAGCACTGTGTGGTTGTGGTTATTGACTTATACAGTCAACACTGAGGAGAAGGGCTTTCCTTGAACTATTACTAAATACTTGTTTGTCAGTACAATATTAAATGTACCTTGAGAGGAATCGCATTTAATGGGTTTCCTGTTTAAATAGTGGTTTGTATGTATCCTCATTCATTCTGTAAGACATGGAGTTTTAATTATAAAGCAAACATTTGCTGCTTGCAACAGTATTTGCAGCAAATGTAAAGAATAAACTGTTGGGGAATTTCAGCAAAACAGCGAGAAGTTCTAATTAAGGCAAACTAATCAAAATTACTATGCTTGTCTTGTTACAAGTAGTGCCTTCCCAATGTAGGTAAGACTGTAGAGTCAGTCATCTCATAGGTGTGCACCTAAAGGACAGGGATAAACCAGCACAAGGTATAACAAGGGAATTATTTTTTTTTGTTCACCAGAGCATGATCAAACATTGAAGTAGGGGTTCAGAGCAGCTGAGGAATCTCCATCCTTGCATATATTCAAAGCTCATCTGGGCAAGGTCTTGAGCAACCTGATCTAGTTGAACTGCTTTGAGCAACGTGTTGGACTAGGGACCCTCAGAAGTTTCTTTCAACCTTGATTATTCTTCCATACTATGATTTTGAACATAGTTGGGAATAGGAATACAGAGAAAGAATACGCTGATTCCTTTATTCCCTCTTCCCAGTATGCACCTGAAACTACTCCATAGAAATGGATTACTTTCTTCTATAACAAGTTTGAGTTAAGTTGCAAAACTATTTTCTACCACAAATACTTTTAGAAAATGTACATATGTGAGAATGGACGGATAAAAGGGACAGAACAAAGTAGCACTGAAGTAAGACTGCTTACACAAGACTGCAGCTCCCACTGAAGTGAAGTCAATGGACAGAAATGGGAAAAAAAATGTCTTGGAGGAAAAAAATCTGGTAGTAATCTGATGAAAGCAGATTGGTAGTGTAAAGAAAACAGTTATATGATTGCTGATAATAAAAGAGAAAGCCTTTTTGGGTTAGTTTTTATTCATGAAAAAATTAGTCCTCCTGTGATACAACTACAGACGGGTATGAGAGATGGACAAAAGTATCTGAGAAACACCAATATTTTGAGCTATATTTTCAGTGTGAATTGGAACACTGTTGTCCTGATCAAGTCTTCCTAAAGACCAGCCTTGAAATATCATCAATTGCATATGAGTAGAGAAATGCTGCTCAAGATTTTAAAAGCCCCATTCTTTCAAAATGGGATCCAAAATCAAGTACATCTTTTAGAAATATGTTAGGTGCTCCTGAATGACAGAAAAGTAATACTTCTAGCACTACTGTTCATACTTACTTGGATGATTTTTTAAAAAAGATAACTGATTTGAAGAGCTAGAATTTCTCAAATTTAATAATGACAACAATAATAAGAAATACAAATATAATGAAAGCAGATAAGGCTTTTTTAGTCCAAAAGCTACTACTCAGAAATAGGTCTATACCTCTCTGCAGAGCCTTATGTTTCAGCTGATTAAACATTTCTATAGTTGCTGCTAAAATCATTAGATTTTCTAGTACATTGTCATCTGGGAGGAAAGCATTATTTAAGGGGATGTGAGTCTAAGGATTCTTGTGGTTCATTAACCTTTGCATAAATTACAAGCCAAAGCTAACATTCTTATTGTTCCACCTAATATTTTCTTGCTAGTCCCAAATACATACTTAAAACTCTCAAAACACTCAAAAATATCCAGCTATAGACACAAAAACAAATATGTGCTGCAAAGAACATAGTACAAAGGAAAAAAATTAAACCCCACCTCTGATAAAATATATTCCTTGAGGATAACACTGTCTTTCCAAAGATGAAGGGAGAAGTGTAGTACCTGTTGACCTGAGGAATGACTGGAAAAAGTAAATGAAAAGTAGATTCAGCTTAATTTAAAAATCAGTGCTCTACCTTTGCTATTTCTGGCATGGACAAATAAGGACTTGCACCTTCTCAAAACAGCATAATGGAGACTTAGCTCCAGTCAACAGACCATGAGAGATCTTTCTAAAATAAAGACTAAAAGTATGGGGAATTTTTAGCTTAGTTTTCCTGGGACCTTCCTCCATTTTCTCTTCCAGTAATTTCTTCTTTTCCCTCTCCTCCTCTCATTTGTCAGCAGACTAGAATGAATATAAGCATTAAATATTACTTGCAGGTATGATGAAAATATAAATGATGCAGTTCTTTTCTATAAATATGATGCCTTTCCCCCACCTTCATTAAAAAATTTGAAAAAAAGAATAAATCAGTATCTAACAGCAAATGAACAAGCTGACAGACCATATGGTCCTGACAAGAGCTGGTGGCAGGATAAAACAAACACCTTCCTCATTAAAGTAACTCTGTCACCCTAACTGGATTACGCTTCTTGTAAAGGTAATGTTTACTTGGTGCTTAAAGAATCACTGTTCACACACTCCAAGTAAAGAACACCAGTCTGTCTGCCGCATCTACTCAGCAATAAGCCTCAGCTCACCCGTTACAGGCACATGAAATAACTCTCAATATAAAAAGAAAGCAGCTTTCAGCCCCAGATGAAATAATATAGCTTAATCCATATACTGCACCATGTATAATCTAGTTGAGAACAAACAAAGAGTAGCCATGGAATTGATTTTCTCCTGCTGTTGCTTCTTCAATGCTATCGTCTTTTTAGTGAGTTTTGTAACACCTCTGGAAACCTAAGCAGCACATTCCTTTTCCAGCAAGACCTCTTCAGAAATCAGTAACACCTATTCAAAGGATTTCTAGCATGATTCTGCAAAACCCTTTCACAGTGGCTTGCATAACTTGTTAAAGAAACTGTACAGCATTATTTTTACAAGTGCTTTTCTAAGATTTTTTTTTTTTTTAATAGAAGTCAGTGAAGGGATAGTACTACAAGTAGCACACAAATACCAAATGAACTGATGGAAGATTTTAAGATACTTTTAAGAATGACAAAAAAGGGGGAAAATTCTTGTTTCTCTGGCTTTGAGAAAGGTATTGCTACATGAAGGCAGAATACTATTTCATATGACTTGGGAGTACTGGATTCTTTATTATTTTAAGCTCAGTGTTGCTGTATCCAGAAGGATGAGAGAACACTAAGATTTCTGAACAATAGCAAATTCTCAGTGTGATGCAATGGGAAGTGATTAATCTGGTAATAAAACTTTTAATAATTTGCTCTACTGAAAAATAAAACATAACCCAAGCACAACAAAGTCACAGTCAAGCCCCAGTTAGAGAATGTAAATCTTCTTTACTTCTCAGGTCTTTCTGCAGCATTGTGAAATTTCTTGCCCAGCCCAGAATTATTACTGTTCTGCCCTCCTCTGACTTCTGATAATACATACAGCAAATGTTATTTAATGTTCACTGTGCAATTGAATGATTCCAATACTTAGAGCACAGTAGTTGTGTTTTTAGGTTACCTCTCAGATACATTCAGGTGACACTGCAAAACACAAGCACAGAGGTAGGTGAAATTCCCTTACTGCTGTGAAGACAAGTGATCAGGTGCTGATTTGGGGCACACAAACCATGTGATAGCCATTATGGACTATCTCAAAGTGCTGGACAGGTGGTTCTGAACAAAATTCTTTCCTTTTTCCTTCAAACTCTTTCCTTCAGCAACCAAACACAACCAGGGTGTTCAGAGAGTTCCATTTGTGAAAGCAAAGTTCTAAATAACCTGACAGTGAAACCTTTGACAAACCCAAATTTAGGATTACCCTATCCTAATAGCATTTTGACCTCTACTTTTAAGATTCAGACAGCATGAGAGCATCCCAAGTTTGCCATAGTCTTGAGATGGAGCTGCCCAAATATTTCTGTATACAAGTTTCTGAAAGAGGACTGGATTATAACAGTTCCAGTATTTCTTTAAACAGAGAAACAAAGTGACCATGAAAGACAGAAAAGTAAAACTAATGATCTGCACACAACTCTATCTGCTTATTGTGTCCCTGTTTGAACCCAAATAAGTGACTGGGCAAGATCTGCCTGATGGCCTTCAGTCCCAAGATACTTCTTCCTCCTACTGATGGGGCCAAACTCTGTTGGTCCCACATGAGCTGCAGGCTCCCAGCATGGAGCCGTGGTTTCCTTTACCTGCCACCTCTTCCGTTTGAGCAGGATCAGTAGTTGGTGAACTCACTAAGGAAAGCTAAGACTCTCTCCCTTGAAGAATTTGCATGTAACTGGGAACCAAGCAGGAGAAAAAAAAAAACCAACAACCTCACCACTGCACAAAAAAATCCAGCTGTAACCATTGCCCATCATCTCAAGATTATGTAGCAAGCATTTTGTTTAGAAAACCAAACTACCATTACAAAATATTAAAGAAAAATCTTTCTTTGGAGAAAGAATTTTTTCAGGGAGTGACAGCCAGAATAAGAAAGGAGCATGTATGTGTTTCTGAAAGTTGTTTCTTACACCCAGAGGCAATAGTAATTTAACTTTTCCATCTTCATTGTTCCTCCCTCATCTCATTCGTTAAATTTTACTGATAGAACTAATCATTAATTCACTTCTGATCATTATCTTGAAACTGATTTAATGCAGAAGAATATCTCTCCAGGGAATTGAAAAGCACATTTTTTCTAGAGCTTCTCTAGTTATGAGAAAAGTAACATGATAACTCAGAGAGACCACCACCTTGAGATGTTAAAATAAAAAATTAATAGGCTGCATTCAGAAATAGACAATATATTGATCTTTGTTCAAGCATTAGTATCCAGGGAACTATAGCATATGACAGTAAATCATCGTCAATTCTTCTGAATTCTTAGAGAAGGAAAAATTATTAATATTATTTGCTACAGAATTATTTTAAATTACATTTAACATTTTGAGACTATCCTCACATGCGTTAATTCCAAAGCACTAAAACTTCATAGTGCAAAACAGTGGAAGGTGAAAATTAAAAGTTGAGAATTAGACATATAAAAAGTACTGAATAACTACTCCACTCTTCCTTGTTGCCCAGAATATGCTAACAAAACTTAGTGGCTATAGCTGTTACTGTCTTAGACAAAGACTGCACAGACACAGATGTGCATTTTTTAATCTCTCCATATTCCTGTGGTGGATGGAACAGAAGGGTTTGTGTAGAACAAGATGGCAGGAAAGAATATTATGGAGATGCTTTTAAGGAGAGAGAAGAGTGGAGCAATTGCAATTTGTTCCTTAATACTTGCACTTGCCTTCACAAAGGAAATCTTAAAAATTCAGTATGTGTCATATTTGATGGTGTCGAAAAGGAATGAACTGTAGTAATATGTGAATAATATATCTGACATGGTCAGGGCTTCAATCAAAACTAAACTACTGGGTACAACACTTAGTAAAAATTCCATATACATCCAAGAGACTTCACTCATTTGTTTCAGTACTTTGTCAACAAAAAGCAAGAGAATGAAAGGAGCATAAATAAGAGAACAAACCATGCAAATATCACATCAGGGAAATGCACACATCTGATCAGTAAACGAAGGCTACTTTTATAAAGTCACATGCAATCAACCATAGCCACACTGAAGTTCTTTTGTTTGCTCAGTTTTGTTCTAGGGTACTTTTTCACAATGAAGTTGAAACAAGATACTTAATAAAAATTTTCATAATCCTAGTTTTTTTTCTTGTTTGCTACAGAAAACAGCAGGAAGATATAACCAATATACTGTAGTTCTGGTCTTTACAGCCAACATTACTTAAAACTACCAGTTAGAGCTATGAAAGCATGTGCACACATGGACTCACTGGCTGTCAAGAAAAGCAGAGCAGTGACCCAATCTTCTCTGAGATAACATGATACAAAATAGGTTCTAAAATGAGCTCAAGAGATCAAGTTTATCTCCCAGTATCAGAAGGAGGGCTGGAACCTCTGCAGTGAAACTGCTAGTGATGTACATTTATCTAACCTCTTAAAGGCCTTGGGGAACGGAAATACAGCAAATGTCACCAGAAACCTATTCCCAACCTATTCCCGTGCTTCAGTAATCTTATTCCTAGAAAGTACCTATTCTCTAAATCCACCTTGCTGCTCTGCTTCCAACCATTTATGTACAGCTACTACACAGTTTCCACTCTGTCCCACACTGTTTTCACAGGTGCTGCATTTCCTTAGCTTGCTTATGAGAATGCACCAGGAAACAGGTGTCAGAGCTTTCATGAAAGTGAAGCTACAGCATCTTAAATCTACTGTTTCTTCCACAGCCACAAGGTCTATTAACCTGTCACTGTCAGTTTGACAAGATCTTTTTTTGACAAATCCACGCTGGCTGCTACTTACCACTGCATTATTTTTTAGTGCTAGCAAGGCCTGAACGCTTGTTCCAGTATTTTTCTGCAAATGGAAGTCAGGCTGGCTACTCTGTTCTGTTGTCCTGGTTTTGGATTACATAGAGTTAATTTTCATAGTAGCTGGTGTGGGGCTATATCTTGGATCTGTGCTGAAAACTGTTGATAATTCAGGGATGGTTTAATTACTGTTGAGCAGTGCTTAAACAGAGTCAAGGCCTCTTCTGGTTCTCATCCCACTTTATCAGTGAGTAGGCTGGGAGCGCATAAGAAGTTGGGAGGGAATAAAGATGGGACAGCTGACCCGAGCTGACCCAAGGGATACTCCAGACCATATGGCGTCATGCTCAGCATATAAAACTGGGGAAACAAAAAAGGAAGGGGGGACATCTGGAGTGATGGTATTTTTCTTCCCAAGTAACCATTACACATGATGGATCTCTGCTTTCCTGGAAATAACTTGAACACCTGACTGCCCATGGGAAGTAGGGAATGTACTCTTTATTTGCTTTGCTTGTGTGTGTGGCTTTTGCTTTCCCTATTAAACCATGTTTACCTCACTTCTGATTGTCTCCACCATCCCACTGGGGGGGAGGGCTTGGGGTGTTTTTTCTAATATTTTTTTCTCCTTCTTTTTCTGTGCTAAAGCTCATGCTGACATTCTTCTTTCTTAAGAGCTTAATTCTAAAATATGGCAACAAAAATCAACAAAAGCAAAATAACAAAACCTAAAAATAGCGGCAACTTCCAGCTAACTCCATTTTCTCCAAACAATTCTTTTTTAAAGTGTATGCCAGCAAGCACCCCTTGTAAAGGGCTTACTATGCAAGCCATCTGGATTAATATTTAAACTACATTAAACTGCAAGATAGCACGTCTCTAAGATACCATCTTCGTATGAGGGAAGATACATTTCTTTCTGCATTTATGTCAACATCCATCATAGACAGCAGCATGCCATTAGCTCCTATTATACACAACAAAGAGAAATACAGCATTTTATAATCTATTAGTCCTCTCTGAACACATATCACAGCTAAAAGACTTTCTGATAATGACACATCAAACTTAAGCATCAGCCATACTAAATCCTACATTTTAACCCAAATAGCATTTTACGTCATATGGTCGTAGAGTGGGCTTGATCAGAAAAAAAAATCTGCAGTGTCACTAAAAGAGATTTATCATTAGCAGCAATGATTTGGTTTCAAGACCCCAGAAGTCACTTGAAATACACATTTGTATACACAGACAATCAAGGACTTTTCTACCTCCATTATTTGCATTAAAGTGACAGTACCAGACAGCTACAAGATTAGAGAGATTGAAAGCAGAGAAGAATGGCCTTTTGTTACAAATGATTGACTTGCAAAATTAATGCTTCGTATTAAGGTGTTCTACAGCTTTAAGTCAATTCATATTATTTCCACCGATGAGTACATCATCACAGCTGAACATATTTAAAAATAACTTGTAAAGAAGGCAGAAATAAAAAGTGGTGTTTGTTGTTGAGGTTTTTGTAATGGTTGTTTCCTGACAGATACTAGCCTATACACCTCTCACAAAGGTATTTAACCTGGAGTTTAAGTCAAGAAGTACGAAAACAGCTACACTGTAAGTAGGGAGTTAGCCACAAGGAAAAAAGTAAACACTGTCTTTCCCTGTTTTCAAGTACCCTGTATGCTCTTGCAGGTGTCTAGACTCCTGCTTATGGCAATGTCTAAAATTTTCTCTGCGCTTTAGGAGGAAAGACTTCAAAGTAACCAACTGCCTTAATTTTTAATTTTTTTTTTTTTTAATGAAAGAAGCCATTCCAAGACATGAAACAATGTAAAATGTTCTATTAAATGAGTTTAAAATCTAACATGTTACAGGTGAAAAATATAAGCAGAGAGATGCACAGCAAGTCATTCTCTGCCACAATCTCTGTAAACTAAAACAAGCTTTACAGCTGTGCAAAGAATTTGTTTAGCTTATGGGGAACAAAGCAAAGTGTTGTAGTGAAACATTAGTTCCCCTGTAGAGTTATACTAATAACAATTTAGACTGTGCCTCACTGTGCACAGACGATGCTGCTCTGACAGAATCAAGCATGGAATTTATTAGGGGCTTAGTAAAATGCAGTCAAAAGACTAAGTGGCAACATCTAAGTGACAGTCAGTAGATCCAGATCACTGCTGGAGAATGATGAAACTACATGCCACTTGATATGCCTGCAAAATATCATCTAACATCAATGTATAAACTAAAAAGGAGTTATAAGTCATGTACCAAGACATTTACCAAGGCAGCAAACCAACGAAGATTACTATTTCAGAGCAATTTGACTGGTCTATTAAGTATGTTGTTAGGATCCTAGCAAAGCAATGATCTTCAGAGGAGACAAACTGAATGGCTCAAAAAAATATTACCTCAGAACTTTATTTCTTTCCTATAGTTTAATAATATAAGAGAAAGTGAATAGCAAAGGACTACTGAAGAAAAGATAATACACACTCAAAATCTATGGGGATACTTGAGTCAGCAAATGCTTTACTGTTTTACTGGTGACCAAAGAAATTTTAATCTAGGATGATGACCAATGATCTGACCCAGGCATTAGTTTCTTCCACTTCTAGTTTTGGTAGAAAATGAAAACCTATTCATACATCAAAATCCTGAAGGCCTCCAATAATAATGAAATGGTTCTACATTAGTTTTCAGAATGTGCTCTTCTCATGCTGAATTTTTTCTCTGTCCCTTAATAAACACTATTTCATCTGTTAAGCTACTAGGAGATATTTGCAGAGACTTTCTGTTTGATGAAGAAAAACTACCTCCATCCAGTATGCTCAAATTCCCCAGTAAAATAGGCCACCTGTCAAGAAGTCAACCCAGAAAGTTTCTGCAGATTACAAGAAACTGAAAAGGGCAATTAAAACTGAAAGTGCCACATGGCCTCTACTCTGCACATTAATAAGCTTGTTTGTACAAAGCATATCATAAAGGTTGCATAACGACATTGTTTCCATCATCATCATCTCTCAGCTTCCTGCTCACTTTCCTTGCCTCTATTGGATTTTTGTGACATTTTTTAAAGTCGAAAGCAGTAACTTTTTGAAATCTAAAGCAGTAACTTACCTATTCCCCTTCTGTCAGCTTTCAGTGCTGAATCAGTGCTACCCAACAGTAACATTTTTTGCCTGCTAACAATACTTTTTATACTGTAGACATAACTATACTACCACAAAGATGCCAGGTACTGAAAGCAGAAAGTTTTAAGATAAGCTATGGAGACAAAATACAGACAGCAAGTCCAGGTTCCATTAACTTTGTATTTCTTAAATCCTGAGTTTACATGACAGGTACAGCACTAGAAAAATGGAAGGGTTGGGACATGACTGAGTGTCCTGACCCTGTGACTCTTCACTGGTCAATGTGGGGAAAGGGGTTCCTCATACAGCTTTGTAGGAGTCACTTATGGCCTAAGCTGCCCTCTCAAATGCAGCCCTGAAAAAATTCTTAGGTATTAACCTTATACTCAGAACAGCAGTTCAGTGTTCTCATCTTCTCTGCCTGTGAAGATGCTAAAGATGAGAGTAATCTGGCTAAATGTTTCCATGAAGGATAAGCGACAAGGTCCAGGTACAATATTTTATCATAAGCTGGGTGCTGATAATGAATAAAGTTTTTGTAGCATTGCTGATTTTTAACCCCCAGCTTAATCATCTAAACAAAATTTAATGCATACATGATGAAGACAATATCATTCACTAGATATTATTCTTCCCTCCTTTTTTTATTCAGTGTTCACACTACTGATATTCAAGTCATGGCATTAACCAACTTGAAAGAACAGCATTGAGGAGAATAAATTAATAATTAAAAAACCCCAACAGACAAAAGAAATTTAAAACATGAGAACATCAGAATGGATTTGAGAAATTTAACATATTTTCCTGCAGACTTTAAACCCTAAATTTGTCAAAGACACTTCAATATTAGAAGCCATATGAACATATACAACTCCTTCAGGCTTATATGAAAGTCCGATTTCCAAAAATAAAGTAAACCTCTTTCATTTTCCAGCCGAAGTATTTTCTCCCTTTTTTGAATACTAGATAGCCTAGGTCCAAAGGCACATCAATATGTTACCAAAAAAAAAAGGTATCAAACATGAACTTGGCAGGAATAGCTATGGTCTGTCTGCTTGAAACAAAAAGCATTTACGGAATAGCTAACAATTGAGACAGGTTTCTCAATTAAAACAGCCATAACTTTTTGAACAATGCTTTCCTTATTTTTTATTATTGTTTTAGAGGCTACAGCTACTACAACTGGCTTAATGTATTTTAGAAAAAGAAAAAACCTTTTCACTTTTTCAAGGGTGCTTTCTAAAGTAGTCATCAATTGTTATTAAAATGACTGCGCTGGCAGTATCTACATTGGTAGTAACCCCAATGAGGAAGTCCTGTTAGCAACAACCATGCAATCTCCTTATCCTCTTCAAACAGGAAGCTTTTCTAGAAAACTTGGGAACGTGACAGAACCAAAATCTGCCTTCAGCACTTCCTGTAAAATAAAATGAAATAAACTTGCATCTACATACAGTACACATTTTAGAGGACATGCAGTGATAGCACCTTCAGTGTAATTCTTTTTAAATGAAGGTTCATGTGGTTTGGGTTTTTTCCTATTTGTTTGGCAGTTTTGTTGGTTGTTGGGGGTTTTTTGTTGTTGTTCAGTATTTTTTTGGTGGAAAAATACTTTTTCACTATGCAAGAAAATTAAGCTTTAGGAAACTACACATATAGACCATAGCTGCTTTTAATGCAATCCATAAATTAAAAAGAAAGAAGATGCCATTCCAAGATTAGTCACAGTAATGAGGACTGTGCAGAACAGCCACACAGACCAAGCCTGAGAAACACCCATTACTGTAATTAGGAACAATAGGTTTTAAAAGCTTATTGTCTTTTTTTCCACTAGAGTTCATTTGTTCAAGTTTCATAGTTTATTATGCCATTAATTATAACACTTTTTCCCATATCACTTCAACTTTGTAAAATTATATCTTATGGTGGGTGACTGAAATATTTAGTCACAGAGAAAACATTGGCTGAATGAGATTTGCGAATTTATCGCTATGTAAATGAGGTCATAACAGCCTCAAGAGCTCCCTGCAGGATGACTTTATAGTAGAGCTGCAATTCTGGAACATACATGTGGAGGATAATTCTAAAACCAGAGAACATTAGATCCGAAACACTGACATGGGATTTTGATGGAAGAAGCTGGTGAATTTATGAGAAAATAAATAGACATAAACTGCATGCGGATTGGCTGTAATTATTCCAGGTACCAAGAGAATGTATTTTTGAACATTATTATTACAGTAATGTTTGTCTAAATGTGGATACTTATAAACAAATATTTAAACAGCCTTCTTCACACACCAACTTTTGATAGGGTAAAGCTTCAGATTTGCTTTTTCATGTCCAATGAAATTGGAGATGAAATAACTCCACGTAAAGCATGAACTCATAACTACAAATATGTTCACTTTGCTATTGCTAAAGAGTCACAGAATTAATTTCTCAATTTAAAGAAATTTCTGCATAAGAGATTTATGTAAAAAGCTATAAAATGCATCTGGATTTGTAGGATATCCCAAAGAGAGAACGCTTGTAGATAGTCCCTTCTAATGATGCTTTAGATGGAAAATATCCCTACAAAATCTCATTTCCCTCATTACAGGTAGTGCTGCTTCTGAGGCTCAACAAGACTGGAGGAATATGTTTTCTTCTTATGTTCATTTTTACAAGCATACCAAAATAGCAGATCACATTGCCCTGCTGAAAGCAATCACAAGGTAACCCTAAATTTTGGGTGAAAGAAATGAATTAATATAGTCTTGAAACACTTGGAATAAGTGAAAGACTGTGAGGAGAAAACTGATGCAGATATAGTTGCTGTATCCAGCTACCCAGTGAAGAAGAAAGAGTTGGACTCTTCTCAAAGGGCAATACCAGACAAATTGTAGAAAGGAAAATTGTGGCTTAAGCATAAGGGGAAAAACAAAGGGACTACTTTGCCCAGGGACATAGAGGAGTATCCAACCCTGGAAATATTCAAAACTCATCTGGACAAAGCCCAGACCAACCCAGTCAACCTCTGAAATGAGCCCTGCTCTGAGCAAAAGACTGAACCTCATGACCTTCAGAGATCACTTAAACCTTAAACTTTGTGACACTCCTGATGGTGGTGGTAGTCCCAGGATGTAACTTGCTACATGCAAGTTACATTAGAGGGAACAAACTCCTGTCTTCAGAACAAACTAAACGGTGCTTCCTGAATCAGCATAAGGTATATACTTCTCCTCTCTCTTCCTATCTTTCTCTCCTTCTCCTCTCTTGCTGTCTCTCATGCTTGTAATAAGGAAATAAATTTGCCTCTCAAGATCTAGA
Organism: Pezoporus occidentalis; assembly: GCF_034315485.1. NCBI lineage: Eukaryota > Metazoa > Chordata > Aves > Psittaciformes > Psittacidae > Pezoporus > Pezoporus occidentalis. Next base: position 8,232,474 of record NW_026915877.1, read on the forward strand.
TGTCTTTTCTATTAGGGGAAGCAATGTCATTCCAATGGATTATTCTTATTCTTTGTCTCTCTGGCAGAAAGAAATGTTTTTGCAATAAATAGCAGTACATGTGTTGATTGACCAAAATGCACAAGGTCATTGAATGAATTAAACCAATGACTGAAGGACAGAAACTACATATTTTGCTGCTGCTGTTTCACTGCTTGCAAAGGAGTCAGCAAAAATAACCAATTATTTTTATATTAAATCAACTACAATCTTTTAACAGGCAGTAATTTTTTTTTTTTTTTTTTTGAAGACAGTAATACAAGTAAAGGATAGGAAATATCCTAAACATACAGCAGATGCAAGTCTCACTCCAAGGATTTTTTGACTACCAAATGAACTGAAAACTAGACTCTGAACCATTAGTTGATTACTATCATCTAAGAGGTACCCAGTTCTCACACATGTCACTCCAGATTGGCTGCCATCATCTTAGCTTCCACCCTCACCATTTGCAGCTGCTGTTGAAACTGCTGCAGCAATTTCAGTGGGACTCCAGCCTTTTGAATGCCCATGTGTGTAGTAACTCTTTGACAAGCCCCCAGAACTTTTCAGATGTACAATGTTCATGCAGAAATAAAATGTTATGTAAGTCTCTACCAGGAAAATTCTGAATGATATTTTAAGGGACAAAACAAGGTAATCTACTAATTTAGTAGCATCCTTCCTTCTCCCTCACTTTCTTACTTGATGTTGAAGATTTCATGAAAAATCTACAGGTCCTATAAGGCTGTTACAAACAAGCAAAAAAAGTAGAGGATTTTCCAGTGTATAAACCAAATGTGGTTATCATCAGTTTGTCCTGAAGACAGACTGAGACTTAAACAAGGAAACTCTCCTTCTAAGCATTTTACAGAAGAAGAGAGATATGATATTAAAGACAGAAGTTGAAAACTGAGATATCATAGAAGAAAAGCATGCTTTTTTACACTAAACGTAATTAGCTTGAGGTGCTTACCTACCTAAAGGATGAATAAGGTCAACAGCTTAGTAAGACTTAAAAAGAGGATTAGACATTTATATAGGCACTGAGAATTCTCACAGTTACTTCTGATAACATTAAGCATTTATAAAGAATATTAATCCTTATATTACAGGCATGACCCAGCCACTTGCTGCCAAGGGTTAAGAAGGAATGTGATCACACTGAGCACCAGCAATATTGGATTAGATGGCCCAGCTTTTTGTGCTTATTCCAGCGCTGAAACAGACTACATATCTGCTCTCAAAGAAGTTTGCTTCTTATCTGGGAGTTGTACTTTGGTGGGGTGTAAGAGGGCTTGTGAGCATCACTGATGTTGCAAGTTATACCAATGGTGATCAAATGGGAAAAGCACATATAAAGTATCCAAATGATTGTGTGGACTAGGCTAGAGGAAGGTGAAAATAAGAATTTATGATTGAAAAATTCTTACTGAACTTGTTTTAAGAAAGGATAAGTTACAAAAGTAAAATGGAAACCTTCTTAGCAAGGACACCAAAGTAGCAGACTATGTTGTCTTGATGAGGGCATTCAAACCGAGAGACAGTATAAGTGGCTTTCCAGAATAATAAACTGACAAAAGACACACTGTGGGTGACATGAATTAACATAATCTTTGAAATCCTTGGAATACATTAAGGACATCTAGAAGCTGGCAAAAAGGAAAATGAAAATAATGTTGTAACACAAGGAGATGGGCATTTATCATTCAAATGAAACAATAATACAATGCTTTCAACTCAGTAATAAAAGTAGCGAATACATTTTCCACAATTAGCAGCAAATTCCACCGAACTGGCATACTTACAGAAAAAAAAAAAAAAAAGTAACTTCCATACAAAGTTGTACAAGGGAGAGGATAAAGCTCATTCTTTTGACATCCAAGACCACTAGTAACATTCCCTAGACCTGCATCTGCCTGACAGTAGGAAAACTTCAGCACAAAGGCTGGGCATATTTACTAACACAAAACAATCGGAAAAAAAGAGCCACAGCAAAAAAAAAGCTTGTTTCTTAAGTCAGAGCAGTGACATTAGATCTTCTCTCACTAAGGAAACATACTGCTTCAGAAAACATATCTATACAATCACATGGAATTCCTTAGGTGGAATTGGACTGAAATGCATGTGCGTGGAGAGAAAGGCTGATTAATCATTCAGCATGACAGAGCATGCACAGATGCCATACTTGGATTTGAGCAGAGTTTTCACATAAATGGTAGTTTTTTGGGGTCCCAGCTACTGTGGCACAGTCTGTGGCTCTACACGTTTACCACCCACTAGAAGGGCTGAGAAGCCCTATGGTCCGTTCTAAGAAAGGCTGAGGCTGGGCTGGGGAGAAACCCTTGTGTCACTTTGAGGTGGCTTCCAAGTTACAATTTAAAATATACAGAAAATATGGTGTCCAGCATAGGAAAAAATAACCTGCATGAACAAACAAATCAAGAATGGACACCGGCAATATCACCTCCAGATTGACTCTGGAGAGTAAAACAATATAAATGAAGAGTTAGTCCATCAATCTACACATCTCAGCATTGACGTATAAGAATACATCACGAAAAAGGTCCTTATAGCATGATTATGTTGTGCATGTGGCCTGGACTGAAGTTCTGCTGAAGTGTGTCAGCTTATCTCTTTGGACAGAAGCAGCCTACTCTGTGTTCAGACCCCCGTACTGAAGCAGAGGAGATGCACATCAAATCCATTGTGGCTATTTACAGAGAAGTTAACAAAGTATCTGATAGATACTGTTACCATTCTGCTGCAAATTCACTTTATGTTCGTTACGGCTTGTGCCTGAGGCTCTTCCAACTGGCTGAGTTCTAATGGTCAGTGACTTGTCAGTAGACAAAGGACAGAACTGGGCAACAAGCTAATGCTGTTTAGACCAGCAATGGAAGAAAATGGATGACTCAGGAAATATATTCCATTACTCCCCCTCACTATTACTGACAACTCCCTAAAAGTTGAAGGTGTTTTTCAGCAATAGCTAAGACTAATTCTTCTTGTCCTTCCATACTAATAGATAAAATTTCAACCAGTGGATCCCATAAAACCATTTATAGCTCAAGCGAGGCAAAGGAATCATGGTGTTAACCTCAGAAAGGCTGGTTCTTACAAGGCCTGAGCAACGGCATATTCCATCTTGGCTTTAACAATTTGGACAGAAGTCTGCACAGATTTGAACCTAAAATTTGAGCCATGCTGTAATGGAATATAAATACATCCTTTTAAGAGGTCAAATTGTCAAACTTTGTGTGCATATTATTTATACCTGAACATATGCAAAAGATGGAAATCCATTCAAAGCAATCAAAACTGTCTAAAGACTTTTTAAGAGGAATTTGTGGAAATAGATGTAAAACTGAATGTTATCATTGATTCCAAGACCTACAACAATCTCTTACCTGTAAGCCTGCTTAGAAATATAAATGAAAACACTGGCATGTATGTTGAAACCCCATCAAAACTGTTTCATTAAAGAAAATCTAAAAAGAAAATATATAGAAATCTATCATATGCCTGATACTTTCTTTTGGCAAATAACTGCATGGACTAAATCTTGAATTGAAATAGTATTCCAAAGTTACAATAATGCTTAAAAACAAGTTGCATAGAAATTTTCAATGTGGTTCACTTATCTTGTCTCCAAATGCAGTATCAAAACATACTGGAAATCATGCAGTTTTGAAATGGTCTGCTTCCTAAAGATACTTCTTCTTAAGCTCAAATAATTACAGGTTGGCTAATGTTAAGAAACATGAAATACTGCTCATCTTACATCCCACCACTTACCAAGTTTAAAATGCATAATATTATATATTTCTATTATTTTAGTTCTTTTTCTGAGAACAAAAGGATTTCATCTTACAATAAGTAGTATCAAAAAATATATGGGAAGATCTACAGTATAAAACAAGATACACAAGAGGCTGAACTGGCTAGAAGTGGTAAAAGACAGATTCTACCCAGGCAAGCAGCAAAATAGACTACTTGTTGTGGGGTTCATCTCATCTAATTTTAGGTTAATTTCGTATGGTTGTCTACATGTGAATCAGTCTTCTGGATACAGGCAATTTCGGGGGGGAGAGGGAGGATACGAATGGAGGGGAACATCTAAAAAGAAAAAAAAAGGAAAAAAAACAAAAAGGCACAAACCCCCTCCCCCAGTCAAAACACAAAAAAAAGCGCATACAACCCAACAACAAAACCCAGCATCAACCTTGTAAGTTGGCTCATAGTATACTCTAGAGACTGGGATTTTTTTCATGAATCAATAAGAACTTCAGAATGTGGGAGTAGATCACTATCATTTAAAGTCAATTATAAGTTGTACCTTTAAATAGTATTAGCATGAAAGTAGAGAAGACTGATATAAATAATGCAGTCACTGCACTACTCCACCTTCTGCTTAATTCAGAATTTATCCTCAGTCACTGTCTTGTTAGATTGGCTGCAGTAAAACAAAACCTCCCAAACACTGACTTTTGAAAACTACATAATTTCTTCCACTACCATCACTGACTAAGAAATACTATCTCTATAATACAGCAGGCCTATTATCAACTATATGATCAGTTGTGGGTAAAACACAAAGTAACTTAAAACTAAATCCTTTTAATTCCTTTGCACAAAAGACACTTTCCCTTTTTGCTCAGCAATGATTTATGAACTATTGCAAGAAGAAAAAAAATAAATCATTTTAGTAATTAGGAATCCTCTATGGATTAAAATCTCTGGAAGCCTCTGTAATCCTTCCAAGAGCTAAACATGTTTTCATTGTGTTGCATTAGTATTCTGACTTTTAGTCATGAAAAGAAACATTTAATCTCTTTATGCCCTAGGGATCCATCATTGTATACGCAGAATGGTCTCAACCTGTCTAAGCATTTTAAGGCATATTATTGAATAAAGTAATCTGATCCTGAACCTTGACTTTTCTTCATTGGTATTTGCAATCAGCACAAGCATGATAAATCCAGCTATATACTTTATCAAAAGTATATAGCTGGATTGTATAGTATATACTTTATCAAAAGTATATACTTTATCAAAGTATATACTTTATCAAAAGTATATAGGAATATCTCTAGTAGATGTCCCTGACATAATGATATTGAACTTCTGTTTAGGGTCCCCAGGATCACTATGAGAGTCCCCACAAAATACACATTTCCCATTTTCTGTTCCACACTGGGGGAAGCCTGTGCAGCTATTCGTCGAGGTTAAATTTTCCACTGTATGACTAGAGGTAGAATCTGATAACAGAAACATGAGTTTGGTCAAAAAACTGCAAGCATCTTTTAAATTTTATTACAGGTCATATGCTGTATCACAATACTTCATATCTAGAGAAGGACCACTCCTTAGGATGACTAGGGATTTACTTTCCCAGAAGAAGTCTTAGAATTCAATCTTAACTTCAATTGATAGAAAACCCGCTCAGATACGGGCCATGACAAGTAACCATGTAAACGAAGCCCGTACTTAAGTCCTGATGTAGAAGCATAACAGCACAATCCAACAGTTGCTCAGGCAGCCAAGTGCTACTGATCTCAATGAAAACCTGCCCATGGATAGTGCAGTCACTAATTCCACGATTCCCTGGTTTTCCTCATGTTGCACACTTGTGGAAAGAAGGTTTTTGTACACATCAGCCTTCTTCAGTGTTGAGCATTTTGGCTGAAGACATGGTCACATCATAAAAACCCTGGGAAATGGTGTAAAGGAGAAAGATAATCTGTGTCTTACAATGTACATTATATTAGAAGAAGAATGAAAGCAGGGAAAATTTGGCTTCTAGATTGAAATGCTGATTGCAGTGTCACACCTAATAATAATCCTTGTTATTGGAAAACTATCAAAATAAGCAGCTTTCCTAGCATTTCTGAATCAAGTGCCACTGTGTATGACACTAAGGGGAGGGACAAGGAGAATTCACTCTTCTGAAAATTTAAATCTTTTCCACAGTGTTTTAAGCATCTAAAGAAGATACAAACAAATGACATTTAACTACTTCTTATGAAGGAGAAATATTTGTTCTCAACCACTAATATGTTGGCACCAGTAACACTGTGACTCACGAAGTCAGTGCAGCACACCCTAGAATGTCTATTCAGGGGCATCATGTTCCATCATGGTTGAATACCATGAAAAAAATGTAGCAGTGAAATAACTTCAAAAAAAACATCTTACGATTCTCAGTATCTGATACACATAGGTGATTTTTACTGATTCTCAGCTGAAGTTATACTTCTGTATCTGAGGACAGAATTTAACAGGCACAGCAGATCAAAAGAAGTAGCTTTGAGAAGCTTCCAGCAAAGTAGTACAAAAGGGAGAGTAAAATAAACAAAACACCATCAGCTGGACTTCTGTCTTAATGTAGAAGGGTGCAAATACAGAGCAATCCCTGAAGCCAACAACTACCCCAGTAGAGAAGGAGGCTCAAGCACCTAACAAGTTATAGGAAATACAAATGTAAATCAAACAGTGTTCAGGTGTATAAAGGAAAATAAGAAAGTTAATAAAACTGCTTCACATGCATATAAAGCAGCTGCACTAGGGAGATGAAAAAAAAGAATAGAATATTTGATCCCTAGAAACAAGCCATGGGCCATCCCACAGAAGCTCTTACTCTTTTTACCTTAAAGAATCAGCCCCACAAATATCTTCAATAAAACATCTGCAGCTATGAGAAAGAAACTACAACACCTCATCCCACCATCCACCACAATTTCTGCACATATCTTCCCTGCAGGATGGGTTGATTCATTGGCTGCCCCAGCATAATTGTCTCTAAAAAAGATATCTAAAAAAACATAATAGATATTTAGAAATAAAAATATTTTCTAAGAGGAAGACAGTAGAAAAAGAGTAGTTTAAAAACACAAATGTAAAATGTATAAAAAGAGAGATCAAAAAAAGCAGGGGATAACTGACAGGAGAAGAATAAAATACAAGGGATTCTGGAAGCAGCAGGAGTTATGGGCTTCATTTATGCCTTAGCCAGGCGCTGTTCTGTTCAACCTTGGACAAAGGCAGAGCTCTGCTGCAGAGATGACTCTGCACTGGCACATTAAATGGGTCCAGCAGTTGCCTCAACCTTCCCTCTCACCTCTTCAACACAGCCCAGCTGCAAGCCCCAAGGCCAACACAGCCAGCTGGCTGCACACACACTCCCATGTCTGTCTCTTTCATTTTTCCTAATCTTGTCCCTAACTTAAATGAGTCTACAATCCTTCCTAATCAAGTGCTTGATTGTCCATTCTCCTGGGAGCATTTTGGGACATTAAGGACTTGTGACAACTGGGTGACTTTATTTTACCATGGGTTTTTTGCAAATGGAGTAACTTGAAGGCCTATATGAATGAGCTTCAGATGTGTCAGATAGTTTAAGTATGTACCCAAGGTTAAAGGCTGCATTCGAGTAAAAGTCCAGATTAATTCCACCAGGAGGTGACAGTTCACAGTTGGAATTCCTGCTCTCATTTTTAAAAAAGCAACAATCATGGCCATAAGTTTTGCTCTTATTCCAGTCAGGCGGACGCTGTACTACACGCTTTAAAAAACCCCCACTAACAGCCATTTACATTTTGCCTTGTCAGTAATCAATCCTGTTTAACCTAAAGTAGGTTTTAGAAAATGCCATCATTTTGCTGTGACACAGGGGTCAGCCATCTGAATAGAATCGATTAACAATATGATGAAATACAAAAGGCTGCAAATGTTCTTCAATCATCGCTATTAACTGTGCAGCAAGACATAAAACAGACCCATCAACAGCCACACACTGGCAGTAATGAGAGCTTAATGAAAGTGCAAACTCTACACTAGGTATTACAAAGAATAATTTGGAATTGCAAAGTACGCAAAGTATGACAAATATAGTATGTAAAAAGCATGTGCAATATCTACTTCAACAGTCTACTGTGATGATGTGTAACTTTTGTTATGAAGTAGAAGTAATAACTTATAGTTAACTATAATATCACACTGGGAATCTGCAACATTATAAACTGCAAGGGCCCTAAACTTAAATAACTATGTGTTAATTAAAGTTACTCAATTAACCTATTTTCCATTTACAACTGCATTTCATCTCAGAAGCTTAGAGATGGAACGCATGTGGTCTTGGAAGTTTTATTCCTGAGGGAAACTGTTGTTAGGCTGTTGCCTCCCCCTGTAATTTTGATGTTGATTTTTTTTCTACAAGAATTTTACAGCTCCCTAGTAACTGTACTACACTGTGCTCCACAGGCATATTGCTCTTTCTTCTCCATCTTTTGCCTCTTCTCCTAGTCTACTCTCCCTTTTCTAACATCTCATGCTTTTGTCTCTCAAACAGGTTTTCATGGAGAAGACTAAGCACCAAGCCACAAGCAAAGGAATCACAATGCTGTAGGATTAGGGATAAGGCAGATGATACCTAAGAGTAAGCCAGCAGAGTGCCACAATTCAGCCATGTTTCATGTCCAGGAGGGGAAACCAGGGTAGACCACAGCATGCAAGCAGAGTTACTAAGAGAAATAGAACAGAACTTACTTGTACTTCAAGTTGTATGCAATAGAATAGCAAGCCTCATGTTTCCAGTCCAGCAGATGAATGTATTTTCTATGAAAATCTCACAAGTTTACAAAAAAATATAGGTCCACAAATTATGTATTCAGTTTTTCTCTTTTCTTATGTTTTCTCTAGGTACAAAAGTTCTTATGAGGTTATTCAATAGCATCAATTTTTATTGTGCCTGCCCAGCACTATGCTTCTGTGTAGCAGGAACAAACTTCCCTTCCCTTTTGCTGGGGTTAGCTTTCTAATGCCACCAGATATACAGCACGTCTGTCAGATTTGGCTTGACTCTGTTTTCCTCCTAAAATACCCTTTCTGGCTGCCAGGATGGCCAACCTACAGTTACAGGTACTTTGTTAAAAATCAGATTCTTTACACTGAGTTATTTATAATGGCTGAGAAGGTTCCTTGTTCCATTAACCTGGAATTCAGAATGGTATGGACAGTGACTGTAATGCTAGCTGGTCCACTCCTTCGACACAACAACGAGTACGGCAGCCTTTTGCCCAGCATGTTGCAAATCCATCTAAGAGTTCCCAAATCTCTCAAGACAGAGAGATTGATTTTAGAAATACCTAAGAACTTTTCTTTCAGAATCAAACCACTATGCTAGACTGAATCTAAACAAAGGAGGAAACAGAGCAATGCCAGCACATTGTTCAGCCGTGCACACTTGCCAGCACATTGCCAGCCTTGTTCACTTGAGAAGCACAAAATAATCATCAGTTATGCATTCCAAAAATGAAATTTTACTCATTTTATTTTCTCCTTTTTTTTGAATATGTACAATAAATTCATGCAAATATGCAGATACAAATACAAGAATTTCTCTTTGCACAAAAAGGCACACAGGAAGCTTGCCTCAGAATTCATACTGCCACATCAAAATGAGGTAGGAACTTGATAAAACTTGCCATAGATCAATAGTTCCTAAATTTTTTGCAAGAATGTCGTGAACTATTTCCCATGACCACTTTTAAGGAACCACTTGCTATCATCATCAAGCTTTTAATGAAAATAACAAGAAAATGGTTTGCTCTGTGGACCAGTTTTGAATTTCTTCTACAATCTCAAGGTCTGCCAGATTGTCTGTAACAGTTAGAATAATATAGCAGAGGTGTTCAATATGGGATGTTAAAATTTAGGCAATCAAAAAATCAACCTGATTTTTCAGAAGGCTATGTACAGCCAGCTCATTTTGAAGTTACTTAAGTTACTTTTGGAAAATATGGCAATTTCAGGTCAGATCAAAGAAAAATAAAGCCAGTTCACACCAATGGAAATAGAATAGCTTTTTATTTAGGTATCTATTGCTGAATGTTGTTATCTTACAGTTTTGTTTGCTTTTTGGTTTGCTTCTTTTTTTTGGGGGGGGGAAGGGGGAGACACAAAATACAAAAAAAAAAAACACCACCACAAACCAAAAACAGAGACCTATTTGAAGTTCTGTTAAATCTATTTCCCAGAAAAGGTATTTTTTCAACAGGCATTTTAAAGAGCAAGGCGTCGTTTCCAGGTGTGTCACCTACTCAATTAGTACTCCTTAAGCGTGGACATTTTATTTTAAATTACTTAAAAGGGCAGTTTGCCTTGTCTTTACAGATGGAGTATCTATTTTGCAGTTCACTTTTATCAATTAAAGTGACCTTCACATTGAGTCGTGTTCTTGACATACTTCTCCCCTAAAGAGTGATCATATTGCAGCACAGGCATTCCAGCTCACTTCTTATACATTTACTTCCTCAAGTCCTACTGCAGTAGCCTAATATCAAACAAGGACCACAGCTGCCTTTTAACCACATAAAACCTATAAGATTATAAAAGTGAATATAACCTGTAAACATCATGGTATGCATATGATATTGTCTCAGCAACACATGGCCTTAGCAATAAATTATGGAGATTTTGAAACAGGCTTGGTAAATTGCCTGCGCAAAATCACTTCCATTTAATTTCAGCTTCTGCCTTTTAAATGGATTTTCAAATGTTCAATACTGTCCGAATATATTGAGGGACTTTGTTAAAAGGATGAGGGTTGCAGTATGGTATAGTCCAAGAAAATAACTAACATTGAATTAAACAAAAGGTACAAGAGAGCAAACGTGAAACATGCATGACACTTACTAGAAGTCTCTCTATTGAATGTCTTCACAACTTTCTCTGACAGTGGATTGTCTTTTCTCTGACATTGCAGTATTGCAAGATCAAAACTGTATCGACATAACCTACTCATAACACATAAGCTAGCACCTTACTTTCAGAATCCTGACAGGACAGATTAAGACATAGAACTGTTCAAAACAATGCAATCAATAAAATACTACCCATTATATTCATTCTAGAGATAAAATATTAAGGTATGACAAGAGGAATAATTAAAAAAAATTAAAAACAAACAAACAAAGAAAAAAGCTGTTTAAGACAAAGTATTTAAAAGGTTTGGGTATCCCAACAAGACAACTTGGTTTCATTAATCTGGAGACCATATACATTTGGAAACAAGGTTCCTCTGACAAGTTACTATAATTGTCTGTGCTACACCCAATGTGAATTAGGTCAAGCACCACTAACCACAGCGTATTTGTGGGACAGCAGCCTCGTTGCAAGAGACAGTTTTTTTCCAAAGCCTAAACCTCTAGTCTAAAACCAAAGCAGCTCCCAAAGATGCCGCCCTCCATCAGTGTCTGCTTGGTGGATCAGATAACTCTGTTTCACCAACCAGTTTTAATCTAGGCCCAGCAGAGTTTATCCAGTTTAATCCTTCAGCTGCTCCCTGATGCTAGTGAGATAAGGCTCAAAAGGCTACTTTCCTAGGATCTTGCCAAGGACAAAGCATGAAGGCAGACTGGGGTGGTGGGAAGAGATGGAAACATTTATCATGCCTCAGGTTCTTACCTAGCACAGATCTTTTGTGAGGAAAGAGGGCAGGTAAACTACTGGGAATTATCTTCCTTAGTTAATTCCTCTTCTTAAACACCCTGCTAAGCTTCTATAAAGAGTTACTATGTTTCACAGAAGTCAGAAGATTAGAGAGAAAGGAGAAAGACACTGAACACAAAGAAAACAGGTATGGACTTGAAATGCAGAAGTGCAACATTCAGGACACAGTGAAATGAGTGATTTTAACCTGGGAGGTGAGTTAGATGGAGAAAGACTCCTTTAAAGAGAATAGGGCTCTGCTTGAGGAATATCTAGCGCAAGCCCGTACCCATCCCTGCTTAGACATGCCACGGAACACTGGCACTCTGAAACATGAGGGAAATTTCAAGTGGGCCAACAGAAAACAGATTTGCTGTTTTGGTTTACTGAATAGCTTCTAACAGGCTAGCCAGACCATTATCCCCTTTAGCGAAGCCAGTCAAATTAATATTGGAAACAACATATTCCTCAGACAAAGCACTTAGTGCATGGTATTTTGCTATTTGAAATATACGTATGCTTAATTAAGATTTTAATTAATATACTTGGGCCAACCTTCAAGAAATGCTGAATATTTTTATCCAGCATTGCAATTAAAATTCCATCTGTGTGCTGGTTAGATGACACGCCATCCATTTCTACTCCTTGCTAACTGACAGAAGTAGTTTCAGAAGAAACTTGTCAATCAGACAAACATGTTTAGAAAATGGTAGTATCCTCTTTGGTTGGTGCCCTGCCCTTTCAGCCCATTTACTAGATGTTCAGAATTTATTGCTTGGAGGTTTTCCTTCAGCTCAGATGCTAACACAAAAGTAAGCAGGTATTTGTTGGCAGTTTCCATAGTGATAGCAGGCAAGGAACTACTTGTGAGTGACAGCACAGTGCTTGACATAATGTTGCCTCTTTAGCTTGCTAACAAATGTCTGATTAAACATTCATGTTCCCACAGACATTCAATCCATATGGATAACTGATTTCATAAACAACCCAAATCCTGGTTCATTATGTGGGTGAGGTAAGAGTGAGGTGGTGGGAAAAGAACCTGTCACAGCACAGCTTTGCTGCAACAAGGCATGATTCTTATTTGGAAACCAAACGAACAGCAGGAATCAAACTCCTGTATCTGCACACACTACTTGAGTAGTATACGCATGCATAAGCACACAAAAGGGTGTTGAAATCACCATGTATCAAAAGGCCAAATGCCTTTTGGAAAGGATCATAACAATTTCTTTGAATTTAGATGGACTCTCAGTCCCCGCAGTGATCTCCTGCTCCACAAAAGAGAAAATCATTCTGCGCTGAAGGCTGCAACACAGAGTGCAGAACGGGTGCCACTTTTCCACTTCAAGCATCTCAGACAATGGGATCCTCCCTCCTCTTTACTCTCACACAAACACTTCCACTGCCCTGCTGCCCCTCCAGGAATTACATAGCTCTCTCCTGCTAAATCACTGTGCACTGCTGGGAGAGAAACAAAAGCTTTGGCCAGGGAAATGGAATGATGAATATGAGCTGCTGCCCACCCTCTGCCTCCCAGGCTGCAACAAGTTTGTCAAGTGATGTGCTTCTGAGGAACACACAGTTGCACATGAAAGCTGGGACTCAGTAAGAATGTACTGCACTGTGGAAAAAGGGCCAGGGGCAGCTGCACACAGAGGGCATAAAACAAGTTCTGAGATACTAACTTTGGTGCCTCATGACTTAGGGGATTCTTTTGTTGTTGTTGTTGCTGGGGATTTTGTTGCTTGGTGTCACTTTTAGAATCTCACGTTATTGATGCATTACCCTTTGCTAGGAGGGACTGCACAGGCTCCCTAGAGAGGCAGCCTAATGACTGAATTGAGACCTTTGTTAAGTCACTGAACATGCTCTATTGGCATACAAAAAGTGTTCTCTGCCCTCTCCCACAGTAACAATAAAACATACTTGTTACCACCTTATTTCTAACCCTAAAAGAGAATTTTAAGCCACAAGCAAGAATAGTAGGATCTGTTCAAGGACAAATGCACATTATCAAGGAATAGCTCACAGAGCTAGGAGACCCATAAAAAATTTCATCTCATTTTCTTTATCTTTTAATCTCATCTTTGTCTTGTTTTAAACATTCCTTCCGTCATTCCCTGCTAGAGGTCATGATAGTAAGCATCAGCTAGTGACATTGTGATGATATATAGGGCTACTAAATCACAAGTGTGGATCCTCTCTCACCAGTACTCTGTTAGTGTTAGGCTGTGTATTGCATTAGCAGAGTATCATCACTCTGGTCATGAATTAGTGTGAAACACCAGCTGAAAGGTGTTTGGCGTACAGCTCTCAACCTCAGCAGCAGGAGAAACAAAACCTGCCAACATGGCTCACGTAAATATTCATACAACAATTAGCATCACAAATTAGCAGGGTGCTTTGTTTGCTGTTTTAAAATCAACATTTACTGAAGTCAGCTTTCATGATTGTCGGTGGTCATTCACAGCCCCTGTGAAGCTTTAGAACAGCTTTCATATCACACTGTCAATACAAGATATTTGCCCATTTTCACTTGGGCCTATGCCAGACTAGACCCAGCACAGAGGCAGACTAAGTCATCCTACCACATCTAGCCTAATAACAGTTTACAAGAATTCATGCATAAAAGTTACATTAGGCATAGAAGGACTCACAGCTGCCAAATATATTGAAAAATCTGTGTGACAGCCCTTCATCTAGATGACTGTAGGGTAGAACTTCAAAAGGCATGTTTTTCCCCCTTCATATTGAATTCTTTTTTTCTGGATGGAGGTTGACTTAAAAATGTTTTATCATGCAAATGCCTGGTGTTATCCGTCACAACCCTAAAATTCTTCTCTCCAGATTGTCTTTATAAATAGACAAACAGAAGGATTTTGTCTGCTTATATATGAAATCACATAACTCTACCACTTATTTTCAAAAAGGTTATAATTTAATTCATTTGATACCTTTTGTTCAAGAACACCAAATACATTACAAACCCTCATCAATTAAAACTCCCATATATTAAAAAAAAATATGAAGCCAGAGCTGAATCCCTTAGAGACATGGCTCAAACCATGGTCAGGTTTAGCCACCAGGAGCTACATGAAGTCACAAAATTAATAAAAACCCCATCTTTAGCAGCTTTTAGCCTTCTGGAGATAGTATAACGTGTACAGATATTTTAAAAGCTGAACTTCAGCCACTTCAGTAACTCTAATAGATCATTAATTAACTCAGATAAAATTATGCTTACATTTCAGCTCTACACATATTAAACAAACAAACAAAAAGTGTATTTTTTCTGCTGTATGTTTCTGTCTCAACATTACCTTAAAGATATGAAAATATTGCAGAAAGTTTTTGACTCTGAGCCCAGCTGTATATATGTGTTCTGCCTACAATTGTCACTGCCAGTTACATATCCTGGTTTCCACAAGTGCCATTTCTTACTGGCCCTTCGGAAGGCTTTTGTACCTGTGAGATTACTGTGATGGCAGCTGACCCTTTGTTCCCCTGGAATATTTTTTCCCTGAAGGTCAGAGACTCCATTTGAAGAATTTCTAATGAAAAGACATCTGAAGAATCAACAGTTCTGGGTGCTCCAGTCATGCAACTCTCCAGACTTCTCGCTGACAGCTGGTGTTAAAATCCTGAGCTGACTCTCTTGTGTCAGGCAATTGAGAGGCAAGGCAGGCCCAACAACCAGTGCAAGGAGAAAGAAGCGGTTCTTGAAAACATTAAAAATTGCAGAAAACTCTCAAGAGATTCTGACTATCAATCAAAAAAGAAAAAAAAAAAATAAATGTTTCAGACAGGTCTCAGGCCCACTGACACAAACATGTGGAAAATGCCAGCAATCTGCTAACCCATCATCTGTCAACAAACATGAGGGACAGAACCAGGAAGTGGAAATAAGGGTGAATTTCACAAGACACAGTAATTTGGCAAATGCAATATGACTTAAATTGTGATGAATACCTACGTCTGCTTCTGCCCTCTTCCTTTCTTGCATTTAGTCACCAATCACAGTATGAATGTTTATGCTTGTCTTTCTCTTGAACCATCTTGTGAATGAATGGTCAGAATCACAGCAATGAAATACTACTTTCTTCTGCACAAGACACCCCACCTGTGTAATCCTTGCTCACAGAACTAATTAGGCATTTTTGCCTAGATATATATTAAGACTTCATTTCTTATAAACAATTTAAGTTTTTTTTTTCAAGCACTTAGATTAGAAGAATTGAAAGAAAGGTACAAAAACAAACATAAAACTGGCCAGACCAACAGACACACAAATATCCCAAGAACACAAAGATGATAAATGCCAGCTCTGACAGGTGACAGTATTTATATTCTGCTACTGCGCAAGCAAACGGAGAAACTCAGCACAGTCTTTCCAACAGGACCGCAGTGCATGACATTCTGCTTTCAAATAAATCAATGTGTGAAGAAAAAAAGGCACAAGCAACATGGGAAGTTCATGAACGCACAATTCAATAGTACTTTTAAGCCAATCTAATAGTTAACTGCTGATGAAGAAACATCCCTGCTACTGCTCCCTTTCCAGCAGCTCCAAATGTACCCTCCTGCATATTCATCTGAGCAGCCACTTCCATGTTTTCTCAGAGACCAACTTCTGTAAGACAACTCAACAGAAATGTAACTATGCCAAAAATTACCTTGGTCAGCTTTCTGGAAATTCAGGCAAGCGCCAGCGCAAGCTAAAATATCGAGAAACATGTGTAGGATGAAATCTGGACAGTCTGCTCAATGGCAACTGTAGTGGCTCCTCGAGGTATACCCAAAGGAAGCAATGCATCTGAGACTGCCTTACACTGTGAGATGTGTTCCTTCACAGTTGGAGTTATCTTTTCTAGTGCTTTTGTTTTCCTTGTTGTTTTACAAGAAACAGCTTATTCCTACTAGTTCAGTACAACTCCAACAGGGACACCCCAATAATCCCACATATGACCAGAAACTTCATACTATTTTCACACACAGTAAGGAGAAAATGAGTCTCAAAGTCAAAAGCTGATTGCTCAGTTCCACTGGATGTATGGCAGTCCTCATACAAAAGCTTCAAAATCCATCAGGGTCTGCTTTGTCTTAACACCGAAAGAAAAGGCCACCATGTCAGCTCCCCTCTAACACACCCAGGTCACAGCGAACCCATACAGTGATATCCTTGTGATCTGAAGATAAACAAAACCCCAACTTGGATATATCCCCACCTCCTTGGTTTCACATACAGCTTTGACTGCAAAATATCTCAGGGACCATCTACTAGGCTCTCTTTTTCAAAGTCAAATGTAGGTAACCAAGTTAATCCACTTTCACTGGGCCCATAGCCAGGAAACAACTCCATGGTCTGGCATTTGGTGTCTGTTGCTAAGAGATTTCCCTTGGCCAGCATTCTGCCTTCTGTTTTTGTTGTCTAGATCTGCTGATCTTGATAAGTGCTGCCATCTTTTTCCCCCAGCTGCTCCTGAAAACCCAGAGGACCGAATGTCCTCTTTGAGTTCATTCCTGAGCTCTTTCACAATTTACATCCACATGTGGAATGACTTTCTTTACCAGCAATCAAGAGGTAAAATGGGAATTTCCAACAGCACAGCTTTTGTGAAAGGAATTAATCAGCAGAGACCAATAACTTCAGCAAGCAGAAAGCCAGCATCCAGACAAGAAGAGGACAGAACATTTTACAAACAAAATGCAAAATAATTCAGATGTGCATGTGTGTGAGTGCACATGCTGAACAAGATGGGGAGAGATGATAACAGCTTCTCCCAAAGCCACCAAAAAGAACTGTATTAATTCATATACCCTAAAATATACTTCTAACATAAAAATACAAAGGTCCAGACCTTCAAGCAAGTAGTGGGCTAAAAGCATCCAAAATGCTGTAGCTGTTCTGTTTACTTGGATAAATCTTTATATCTCCTCTATCAGTCATTGTATGAGACATTTATGAAGGAATTAACCAATAAACAAACTCATACTAGTAATTTGTTTCTGTATTTACAAGCAAGATAAAATTTATAAGGTGCCATCTGAATGAATAGCGTAGGACTAGACAGAGAGATTAAAACAAAAAACAGAAAAATTGAGAGTGGAGGAAGTAGTTTTGAGAATTTATGAGACAAGTAGTTCTTTCCATCTTATTCAGACTAACTTCAACTATTACTACATTCTTAGTAAACAAACTTCTGTTGATGCTATACCATAGTGACTGACAGTAAAATACCTTCTAGTACAGCACAAAGTTCATACTGCTGCCTCTAGCAGTGTCATTGTTACATATCACCAATGATGGAGACTGTAGAAGCAGCAGCAGTTCATGCTTTCATCCTTCCCTTTCCAAACAGGGGGCCCTAGCATCACAACTCAATCCTTCTTTCCACCATGCACCCCAAACTTGTGCTCCAGCTTCCTAGCCCATGTCTTCTCCTA
Organism: Pezoporus occidentalis; assembly: GCF_034315485.1. Classification (NCBI taxonomy): domain Eukaryota; kingdom Metazoa; phylum Chordata; class Aves; order Psittaciformes; family Psittacidae; genus Pezoporus; species Pezoporus occidentalis. Next base: position 8,250,429 of record NW_026915877.1, read on the forward strand.
TTTTATTAAGGTATGGCTCTGCCTCCTCAGCTTGAGATCCCAACCACAGCTCTTCAGACCTTCCTCTCTCCTCACTTCCTGCTCCTCTACCTCTACATCAAGACCTGAACTCATAACTGCTAATATTCACAATGGAAGCCACTGGTTGATAGCAGTTTGAGAAATCACTCTCAGAACAAGGTGTCTAAAGTAGAAACAGAGGTATTTTTGAAAATCGAGACTTAATTATGTTTACTCAGTTAACTGGCACCAAAGCCTACAAGAATGCAGCATGAGCCTTCATACAGCTCCAAGCACAATTCCCCTCCACTGCTGAAGAGCACTTTTGGACATATGTATAACATAAATTCATCATTACTATTACTAATGCATTTAAATTGCCTTTTATACCCTCAAAATTGGCTCAGTAAAAATAAATTAAACATTAGCTTTTTTCTTACAATTAGATTCTCATCTCATTGCTAATCATAGTCATTCTAGTGAATAGGGTTATTTGAATACTCTTAGTTGCATCTTTGTATTGAAGGAGAGACAGGACAAAAAAAATTCTGTTAGAACTGGGGAAGACTTACAAAATGTATAATTAAGCATTTTGCAACTGCTCACTATAAATAGAAGTAAAAGAAAATAATGAGTGTTTACTTGAAACTGTTATCAAAACACAACAGTATTTTAATTAAAGACAAAAAACATCTGTGTGAAGACAGATTTGAAGGAAACAACAGTATAACATATTAGGACTAAAAGGAATAGAAGTAAATACATATATTTGCAGTGACTTGTTGACAATAACATTATATAAAGTTCTACAATCTCATTAATATACAGCTGCAAGAGCTGCTCTATTATTCCCAAGTAATTTTCTCTTCCACAAAAACTTTCTATTGGGTCATTGCATGAGAATTCCATTCTCTGGCTTTGTAAAAATAAATTCTCATTATGTGCCTCACACTCATTGAGTATGCTATACAGGAAGATCTGTATGTAAGATGTAATAAACACATCAGTCCTCACACACAGGTGCAAACAAAGAGCACCTGCACACTACATCCACAGACACACCACTCTCCTACTGCTTTCTTCATTGCAAGCATTGTGTGCAAACAGCAGTGCTGAATTTGTGCCATTAAAATCATTTCAGTGCCTCTGGATTGCCATGTCATACCTGACTGAGCAAAAGCAAATTTAGATGGCAGAGATAAAGCCAGATCATGAAAAATATTAGAAGTATAACTTACTTTGTGTTTAAATCAACAAGTTAAAGTTTGATCTGGTGGGGAAAAATCCATTCTGTGAAACACTATAGAAGTAAAAATTTTGACAGTGAATGCTGGCTGATGTAAATTAATGCAGTGCCATTATGTTCAACATTTGTAACATCATGGGTATAAACTGATATATTTTAAACAAAAAATGTGCATTCCTGACTATTCACCAACAGCACACCAGAAAAAAAAAAAAAAAGTACCATAATTTTGAAATGCTGGTTCTGGCTAAGAGCATGACTACTTGATGCTTAGCACTGTGCACAGCTTTGACAGCAAAGCTGGCTGGTCACTCATTTTTTTGAAAGTCACCCTCATCAGCACAGTGTGTGTTACACTGGTCTTGACAAAAATCTCAAATACCTAGGGAGGAAACTTACTCTCCAACTACATTAGTAAAAAAGGGTAAAACAGGTGCTACATCACAAGTCAAGCTGATTAACTAGTACAACTTTATTTAGGTACAAAGTCAGTATTTTTCAATCAATCACCCACCAAAAGTTTCATATACTTCCCACAGGGTGGTCTATTCCAAGACAAGCAATGCCTCTTAAGCTAGCTTAATAGAGGAAAGGCATTTCTTATAGGGTCCTGCAGAGTTGCATATTGGCCCTACTTCCATTCTAACTTTTGCCAGTGGCTTAAATACTGCAAACACTTTGAAGTACAAGAATAGAATTCAAAATCATAGATCAGGGAAGTGTTGTGAAATCACAGAGATTAAATTCAATTTAAAACAACCAAACCAAACCAAAACCCCAAACCTCTCAAGGGAATAATATAATGGGGGTGGGCGCAGGGGCAGATGGACATTTGGAATAATGCCCTAATATGCTAAGGGCTAGATTGTGGATCTCAAAATAAGATACAGTCATTACACCACTAACAAAAGAAATGAAAAGCAACAACATGAAGTGATAAAGACAATTCTCAGGCTGTAACGCACTAATAGAAAGGCTAGGTACCTATTCACTTGCTCTACTAGGGCCTCAAGAAGCCATTTTAGAGCACCAGTCTTCCATAATATTATAAACCAATTGGAGAAAGTCCAAAGGGACCATCTAGAAATACAAGATGATTAGAAAGCATGATTAACGACAACAAATTAGGATTTTGAAAGAAGCCAAAAGATGACTACAGCCCTCTTAAAATACTTGGGTTACAAGAATGCTGGTGATCAGTAGTCCTCTGTAATAACTAGGCTAAGGACAGAGAAAAAGTCTCAGTGTGTTTATATATGAGCATGGAAAATCTTGTTAATATTCCCAAGTGGTGAATCTCTTAATCCAGAAGGGTGGAGGGACTCCCTTTGCTGTAAGATTTTTTAATAGAGATACATAAACATCTTTATATGAAAAATCTAGGACATTGCTTCTCAACCACCAGTTTACAGACTTCTGGCATCTACACACATTTTTAAGGTGTCTATGAGTAGTAATCAAGACAGTCAAGCCTGTAAGCAATGAATTCACTGCAATGGAACACATTTCTGTAACAAGAAAATGTCTGGTAGTTGGAAACAGCAGAACACCTGGAAACCAATGGGGTAGCTCATTTCCTAGGGTTGTATTTCCACTTTTTATAAGACAAAAAAAAAAGGAAAAAAAAAAGAGAAAAAAGAAAAACAAAGGAGCATATCTAAATTCAGGGAAAGAAAGAGGCTTCTGGGACTGTGAACACTCTTAAGTCAGATGATACCCAGGAGATTTAGCCATTTTATAGCTATTCTACAAATATTCTACACCTATGCATCCAGATCAAGCAAGCCGAGATTTTTGTGCAATGTTAGTGGAAGAGCGGATTAAAGCCCTCTTTTTCTTTAAAGCCCCATGTATCTTCTCTCAACAACACAAGGCTTAGAACATGTTTCTTCTCAAAACATTTCTAAATGTCTTAATTTAGAAACTCTCCACTTTTATTACTCAAATACTCTCCACTTTTATCCCAACCCTTTAATATCTTTAGAAAACACCAAGTCTCAGAAAGTAAAATCTTATTTGTCTTCTGTGCCAGTATAGACACAGTAACTTTAATATGCTACCTTCTACAGCGAAATGGCAGAGACAGACAGGTGGCCCATTATGATGGAATTGCAAACAAAAGCTCAGCTTTTCCACCTGAGGAACTTTCAGCATCTGAAAATTAAAAAAAAAAACCTTAAGCTACAAGACTTTTGAAAATTGAATGCAAACTAGGAATTTTTTATAATAATAATCTTCAGTTAACGGGAACATGACATTTATGAAGGTATGCTCCATGCATTAAATGGAAGAATAAGAGTCAAGTTGAGGAAAGATCTTGTCTGACTGAAAAATGGGTAAGCAGATACATATATATCAAGTGGGAGAGATGAGAGCAGGTTCATTAGATCTCTCAACACTTAATACTGGTTTTAATCTATACTCACGAAAGGTTTCTTCTCAACACTGTAACACATATTATGTCTTACAGCAATAAACATGCTTCAAGTGTTAGCTGAGTTTCTTACCCCACTGCCTATCCTCTGTATTGTACCTTCTCTCTCCTCAATTTCCAAAGTGCCAGATTTTCTTGTTTCGAATGTTTCCTCTAAACCTGTAGGGTTTTTGGAAACCCTGCAGATTCAGAGGGGACAGAATGAGAAAAACGCTCAGTTACACCATATAAACAGGAAATCACTACAATTCTTATGATAAATGAGAGAGAACCAGTCAACACTGTCAGCATCAAAGAACACCTAACTGGCCATTCGTAGTTTACATGCTCCCTCTTTCTCACTCCTCACTGCTTAGAAGCATAACCATCTTTTCTCCTGACTGATCTGATGTCACTAATTCAAAAGGGTATTTGCACTTCTGCAAAGGGAGTATAAATTTAATATAAAATCCAAAGAGTAGTTGCTTCACTTGCCACTTTGTTCCCGTGTAAGTAGCAACTTAAAAGGAATAAAGAAATGGAAAATGCAATCATTTCTCTTTCGGCATCTGAACTTCTCATATTATCCAAAAGCCAAGGAGGAAAATCTACCAGTGTTTTTAAAAGAACATAAGGTTTGACAGCCTGTAATTCACAGCATCTTTCCCCTCTTCCAACAGCACAGGCTCTTTCCTGTTAGAGGATGCTTCACAATTTCTTTTGTTTCCTAGTAGGAAGGCAGACAGTGGCATTTGCAGTGTAACAGCTGCTTATGAGCATTCCCAATGCCAACAGATTCTTTCAGAGGAGCGTTGTGGGGCCACTTGCTTGTGTTTGCTGAGGAACCTGCAAGCAGGTGAGAGCTGCCACCAGCTCCAGCTGCCTTTTGACTACACCCAGAAATTGCTGCCCTCCTACCCCGCCTCAGCAGAAGGGAGTGCATACCAACAGGACAAGCATTTTGCCCATAAGCTGAGTGTGCTCTATCTGCAACTGCAGCTTCCTCAACAAACTGAGCCATATGGCCATGTTTCAGTCCCTGTGATGAAAGTACTATCACCCCTGTGCTGGCTGGGGGATATTCACCAAAAGGCAGCTATTTGCAATGTATGGTACTACAGATCCCCTACACAGTGACAGATGTGAGAGCATTCACTGACTAAGGAAGGATGAGGGAGCAGGCCTTGAAGTGCTGTAGCTTATGTATAGGTTCTTCTACATATACATCCATGATGGTCATGAAAATAGCCTGTATTAGTTGTTCTTTAGGCCCCCTGGATCTGACAACACAGTCTTGAGAAAACAGTGTTCAGCACTGGCACCTCTCATGATGAGAAAATGAACATGAGCTGGCAGTGTGTGCTTGCAGCCCAGAAAGCCAACCGTATCCTGGGCTGCATCAAAAGGAGCGTGACCAGCAGGTCGAAGGAGGTGATCCTGCCCCTCTACTCTGCTCTTGTGAGACCTCACCTGGAGTATTGTGTGCAGTTCTGGTGTCCTCAACATAAAAAGGACATGGAACTGTTGGAACAAGTCCAGAGAAGGGCCACGAGGATGATCAGGGGACTGGAGCACCTCCCGTATGAAGACAAGGGATGCTGGGGAGGGACTCTTCATTAGGGACTGTAGTGATAGGACAAGGGGTAATGGGTTAAAACTTAAACAGGGGAAGTTTAGATTGGATATAAGGAGGAAATTCTTTCCTGTTAGGGTGGTGAGGCACTGGAATAGGTTGCCCAGGGAGGTTGTGAATGCTCCATCCCTGGCAGTGTTCAAGACCAGGTTGGACGAGGCCTTGGGTGATACGGTTTAGTGTGCAGTGTCCCTGCCCATGGCAGGGGGGTTGGAACTTGATGATCTTAAGGTCCTTTCCAACCCTAACGATTCTATGATTCTATGATTCTGTGATTTCTTGTCTCTGCCTTTACCATTAGTCTGCATGGAAGATGACAACTACTTCTATGATTTTTTTTAGTATGTTTTAGAAACCTTAACTGAAGATGGCAACTTTAATAGTTTTTTTGGTTGGTTTTATGTGTGATACAGCTCCATCTACAGTGAAATGCAGCATAAACTCAACTAAAAAAAAAAAATTAAAAAATCACAGGTTGGGATGATACATCTGAGCAGAAGGCTACTCTCACAAAACAGAGCATATTTATCAATTTTTGGAATACTGTCATATAAAATACAAGTAAGCATCTGTATCTAACTTTCGGCTATTTATTAAGTACATTAAAGTACAGAGATAAAGCTTCTGTTTTCTGAGATGGATTTGTATTTTGCTAACAAAATCACTATTTCAGACCTGCAGTGAAACAAACAAACCCCCAAACCACTTCAGCAATAAAATATTATGTCCTGAAATTTGTTCAGCATATCAATCATGGAAAGTGTCTTTTGTTGGTAGCTTAACTGGGCTAAAAATTTGCTTTCAAAAGAATAAATCATACAGGTGATAAATCGGCAATGCAGGAAAAAGAAAATTACAGAAGGAAAATTATAGAGGGTGTAGTCTAGCAGGATTACAAGCAAAATATTATCCTTCTTCAAAATGTCATCATTTTCCTTTTCATTTTCATAGATAATAATAAACACATGAAACATGGACTTAGATAAATGGAGAATGGGGACCAACAATTAAACATCAAATCGGAGATTTTGCTAAAAGATCCTATTATCTTGAACAGCTTTGTTATTAGTTAGCAATGTTGAGTATCTGGAGAATAACTTGCAGCAATAATACTGGGTGATACTGAAGACAATGATAGCAGGTGACACAATTGTAATAAAGAAGAGTTGAAAAAAATATAATCTGATTTTCTGCTATCTAAAATGACTATAAAAGGTTAAATCCAGTACAAAATTGTTACATAATTCTGTAGCAAAATAATCAATGTGAATACCCGTTGGGTGGCCAGTAAGAACACAGACCTATAACATAACCTGATATTTAAACAAACCAAATCACAGTGATTAAGAACTGAAGCTAATCTGGTTTATCATGTATGGCTCTGCATGGAGAGAAGAACTGAAAGGTAGGAATCTTACTGACACATCTGCCTTTGTCAAAGCGCTAGAGAATTTGATTATTCCCTTAGAAAGCAGCTCTCAGATTGCTGCATAGCACAATCTTCCTCGTTAGATCTTATGCTAGACAATATTATCCCATGTTCATTTCCTCTAGCTGGTACAAGTCAGCACTTCTCTCTCCCCCTCTGAACACATTTGCAGTCACTTGGAATAAAAAAAGAGGATCTGGCCTCCCTGCACTCTGATTTTTGATTCAAAGGGTGTTAGCAGGTAGCAGACCCTACTTTTGGTTTGCTTGGCTCATGTCTTGCAGATGGGGGGAAATAAGGGAGAGACAGAGAGAATGAGTCCCCCAAACTCTGTAGTTTGAAAAGTGCAGCCAAAAAACCACTCTCTTGCAAGCTTACAATGTCCATTCAGAAAACTTCCTGTCACCTTTGGATACAGCTTTGATTTTTACCGTATGCTTAAAACACTCCATGAAGAAATATAAACTTCCTGCAGTTTTCCTTTATGTTTTATAATTGTTCTGGAAACTGCAACTTGATATTTATAAATACACATACCAGACACGGAAAATATAATTGTAGATTGCATTTATTTTAGGTTAATAGAGGTGGTGATATAGTCGTCATTAACGATTCTGGCTTCAGCATTACTGTTCTCAGATACAGATGGAACCATGCTGTCTCTCTCTAAGCCCTGACCTGTAAAAATACTACATTATGCTCGTTTAAACTTTCCTGAATGTGTTTATACTATCTCCAATTTACAGTAGACACCTGCATGATCTCTGAGTATTCTTTGATTAAAAAAAAAAAAGAAATTTAGGAAAAAATAATCGCTTCTGATTTTTACTATTTTATGTTGAACAACAGATGATTCTCTGATTTTGAGAATCACTAGAGACTTGGAAGATGAAACCATGAAGGCTCCATTAATTAAGACATTTGCCTAAGACTTCTACACATTAGAGGTTCTGCTCCATCAGACTTGTGTGACCCTGGGACTACTGGTATCTCTGTGTCTCTGTTCCAGCTCTAACATGAAACCTGTACTCCCTTAATTCAGAGGAAAACAGTCAGTATAAATTTACTGAAGATTCTAAAATTCACATATACTGCACTACTTGATTTTGTTAGTCTGCATAAGATGAATATGGGTAGTTTGCATGGGCAAGCTGACTTTAGGTCACAGGATCCAAAGGTTACAGGCATTCCCAATGGTGCAGGACTACAGTAACTTTTCCTAGGAGAGTAAATCTTGATGAAGTGGCATAGGAAATGACAAATCAAGTGGCTTCCAGACACCTGTTGTCAAAAAACAGAGAGAATTCAATCTTGTCTCAACTTGCATGTTAAAGATTAATTAAACGCATGCCTTCAACTTATATCCCATTGCCTACCACAGATATATTCCTGGAGAATTTTTTGTAAGTTAGAGATAATATTGCTGTATTTTGTTTACACAAATGCAACTATTTGTGAGCAAAATGATTTGATGAACTATACATTTGCAACACTCTCCAAGTGTAATTCTGCTTTTCTTTGGTTGGCAAAACAGCATGCATCTTTATTTTAGGAAAAGAAAAAAGGGGACTGGGGGGAATAAACGTAGTTCTCTAGACAGAAAAAAAAAAAAAGTCCTCAAGGAAATAGAACTGAAGGCAAAAACACTTCTGAAGTTCTTGTAGCTTCAGTCTGGACCAGATAACTTCTTTTGCCTTGCAAATTCAAATTACTTTGAAAAAGGTTAATTGTGATTCTTTCCATATTCTCTGGGGTTTCACTGTTGACGTCAGTTGCAAGCTACCAAGTACTCCTCCATAACCAATTACACATTGCAATAATGTTTGCTCAGTCTTAGATATGTCATTATCTATATTTTCATCTTTATAATTGTACTCTCCCATAGTATCAGTTTAATTTTAATTTTTAGAATGCTGCGTTCCTTAGATCTAGACTAATTACCATTTCATAGTTGCTTCCCCCTTCCTCAGCTGGAAACTACTAAAAAGATAAAAACTAACCAAAGGAAGAAAATAAACTAATTCCAAATTAATTTTTTTAAGCTATTACTTTTTAATCCAGAATAAAATGCTGTTTGCACAATTCTCAAGCATTCTCCCACATTCACACAAGAATTTTCACAAGATTTTTGTTTTTTGCCATTCTTTCACTTGGAGATTTCCTTAGGTTGCTCTACTGCTATTATCATGAGCTGCTGAGGAATTACCTCAAGTCCCTTCACAGGAAGAGTGCTACACAGGAATAAACTATAACTTCTGGACAGCCTAACATAGAAAAACCTCAAAATTTCATCTTTCTGTCAGTCTGTCAGTTTAAGAGCATGCCAGATCCAGTGTTGTAGCTAAAGACCACCTTTAACCTTCCAGCAGTATGAAGATACGTACACACTCATTATGAGATAAATGCAGATTTTTTTACTCTGCACTTATTAAATTGAATTTAAAATTATTTAACACAGAATGTACTTTGCAATTCATTTTCTTTTTTCTGTATTTTAAATCCTCTGACTGTACTTATTGAAAACATCTCTTTTTAGGCCATCCCTTTGAGAAATATTAATGCTCCCACAGGTGTCTTATTCAGGACTTTCATTGACCTTGTGACTAAGAAAATCACTTCTGTATCAAACAAAAGCAGACTTTTAAAGTAACATATTATCTTACGAAAATGCCATAATATCTTGAATTTCACAAAGGAATGAATAGGGAAGCCTATATAATTTATTTTAATAGGGAGCTTGAGAGACTGATATATTCATCTGTATTAAATAGAAAATATAAAACTAGCTATACACTAGAATGAACATCTTGGGAAGAAAAGCAGCAGTCTGCCTCATGACTTACTTTTATTCTCCCATCTGCCATTCTAAGCTCCTGGCAGGTGTCATCTTTATTAGATCTTTCGGACTTTACACAACACTTAGTCCTGCACTTGCAGCCCTGTGACAAAATCTTCCCCACTCAGCCATTCTGAGTTATCCTTTACGTCTACTGGAAGCACTTCTTTGAATAGCTCAAGGTTGAAGTCAGAAAAACTGGCCAAAGGATGTCAAATTATATAGTTTTCTAATCCAGCTTTTGAACTCAGGCTATGGCTCAACAATACCATAAACCCAGCTTTAGGACTCCTTGTACTCTTCAAAAAGTGCCATGGCTGTGAAGAAATACTGATATGGAATAAGCTGACCCTGCTGATTGGGTACAAATTCACACTGCCAGTTCAGATCTGTTAAAAAAATGATGAATGGTTAAGTTAGCAACAACAGGCTTTATGAAGGATTAAATATCACCTGTTCACCTGTAGCCAGTGTAAAGAAACAAAGCCAGCACAAACTCCCCCTCAGGTAGTTTGGGTAATCCAAGAGAAAGGCTACCACATGTGCAACCCTGCTTCTGATCAGATCTGTTTTGCTGGGGGCCCTGCCAGTGCACAGATCCAAATGAATGATCATGGAGATCAGAAACTTCTCAAGGGAAAATCACCTACGTATAAGAAAAATGGTTCTTCTGGGCCTCAGCAACCAAGACGTATGCAAGAACAACCTTAATTTGCACTTTAGTTTGTTGGCATCTCCTATACAAAGGATAATAATAGTGACAGAAAACTGAAGGTAGATGTATTACATGGCAACCTGCAATTCAGAAGCTTCACGAGCCCAGGAACTTTCAACATGATTTCTCCCAATAGAACAGTTTACTTGGGACACAATGACCTCTTGGAAGAAAGACTTTTGTCACAGCATCTGCTGCCCAGACAGAATTACTGCTCCTGGGGGCCTCTACAGGATTCAACTCTAACAGAAGCTAAAGTACAACCAAAGCTCAGTTCAAGGCAAGTTAAATCTCAACAGACAGAGGAAGTTAACGTGATTTCTTAAAGTTACTAGCATTCAGTTTTCAGATCTTATACCATATGTTCCTACACTCCACCATTTAAGCAAAATACGGTACCAAAAAAATCTATGGCCTAGCTTCTAGACATACTTTTGGAGGATGCAGATCACTGTAGTATTTCCATTTCAGTTTTAAATTAGTTGTTTCCTAGAAATAAAACAGTCATTGACAGGCCTTGAACAGTATGTAGGCAGCAGTCACATTCCAGAACAAACAGTGGATTCTGCCCTTGGCAATAAAGCAGCATTAAATGAACGTTAGCCTTCACTCTAAGCCCACAGAGCACAGGTACAGCCACAACATGCATGAATTTTAAGAGATTAACTATGCATTCCTTATGTGAACTATTTTCTGCCTGTTATTTTACTGTTTTCTGTATGATGATTTACAAATTGTATGACTTGCACACCTAAAGCAAATCAGATTCAGATAAGCACATGAATTTATATACTTAATGTATTCCTTGTAAAACCAGTCATTTCATTTTCACATGTGCCTCCATGACTACTGCAGAAGAATAAACCAACATCTAGTCATACAGCAGTACTGAGACGAAAGGTGGTTTCCTGAATTTCCTCAGCATTCTGTGACATGCATGTCCACCTCTTTGTGCCTATGGTATGTTATTACAAGCCTAAGAAATTCAACACATATATAACCGATGTTGATTAATGTATGTGCCATACCGCCAATTTCAATAAAGGAAATAATCTAATTCCATTTGATTTAAAATGAGATTTTAAATCTCTTCCTTCATCTTAAATACATTCTGAGGTACTACAGTGAAATTTTCCTTTCAAATTTATTATTTAAATGGCAGGGCAAGCCTTTTCCCATATCATTACTGCCTTCTTTATGCAGAGAATTTCCATTACCACGACTGTATGTTACAAATATGATTATGCTATGTATCTGACATGAATCTAAGCATTCTTATGCAGTTTTCCAAAAAAGAGGTGGAAGAGAAGGCAGTCTCACTGCCCAGCTCACACCAAGGACTTCCTCTGCCTCCCTTGCACCAACATTGTCAAACTCCTGGATCATGCTGAGCTAGTTCATGGATCTAAACTGACAAAAAGCTTATCCCCTCCAAAACCAATAGTTTCAATGCAGCAACTGATTGGTGAGTCAGGCTTTCATTGCTGTACTCTCAAGTGAAAGGGAGGGGCAGAAACAAATATCTGGGTTTAAACCTCGCTAAATTATATAATTGAACCACACCTAAAGGGCCCATACTGGCTGAAAATACTTCCTATCTAAAACAGCAATATAAATTAGAGTCCTCATCATCAAAAATAAGATGACATATAACAAACTAATGTAGGCATTTACAAAGAACTTCTATATAACTGAAAAAGTGCTTTTGGCCTTCTGTGTTTTTCAGATTTGGTGTTCGTGAAAATATTACCAACAGTCTGCTGACCTCAAAAGCAAAACAATGTTTGTGAATCATGGAATGGTTTGGGTTGGAAGGGACCTTAAAGATCACCCAGTTTCAATCACCCTGCCATGGGCAGTGGTACCTTTCAGTAGACCAGGTTGCTCAAAGCCCTGTCCAACCTGGCTGTGAACACTTCCAGGGATGGAGCAGCCACAACTTCTCTAGGCAGCCTGTGCTAATGTCTCACCAGTAAATTCCTTCCTAATATTGAATTTAAATCTGGCCTCTTTGAATTTAAAGACTTTCCCTCTCATCCTGTCACTACTTGTTCTCATAAAAAGTCCCTCTCCAGCTTTCTTGTAGGCCCCCTTTAGGTACTTGAAGGCTGCTGGAAGATCTTACTCAAACAGAGATCTTTTTAAAACCTACTGACACAAAAGACCAATGTTCAGTCACACAAGTACCTTGCCAGTGTTGAGTAGGAAAAGCAATCTTCAAGTCTTTCAAGTAGAAGATTCCAAGAGAAACACATTGGTAGCAGTGAAGCAGGATTATGTTAGGGTCAGACATTATGCAACTATGGGAGAAGAGACACAAAGTTAAGAAGCAGAAAAAGAATATTAAGCCTGTATTGTATCATGTTATCCCATACATAACTAACATCATGCAATTCCTCATTAGTATTTCAGGCTTTCTGTAGCAATCAGCAAAGTGTTAATTTTAATACTCTTCCACGCAGTCACAAGGAAGCTAATTTTCAGTGAGAGGTTAACAATAAATTTAAAACTTTGTTAAGAGTGTATGCTTTTTTTGACTGCCCGTGTAGTCAGTTTGACAACTTGAGAAGCAAGAACAAAGCACTTGCAAAAATCCTGCGGCTGCAGCGTGGAATCAGATAAAGTGCAAAGAAGCCTATAATAATCTAAGAACAAAGTTACATGAAACAGCCTTAGATCAGCCCATCAAATACTTTTATAACTGCACAGATATCGGAGACAAGGTTAGGTTTGCGAGGCTGACGTAACAAGTCCTTGAGGTTTTAGGACGCAGGCTGGAATCTATGAATCTGGTGTGACAGTAGCATACACTGTAAATATGCCTTTTATATTCTACAGGAAAAAAAATAAAGGCTCAGGACTGAATAGTGTTGAATACCTTCTCCTCCCATCAATTTTAGCAGAGCTGCTTTTTGAAGATCTGTCAAGTATATAACTATTTCTACATCACCACTGGAAATCCTGGCATATTTTGTACCTGCTTTGAAAGATATTTTTCCTATGCTACATGAAGGTGGGCTCAGTAGTGTAACCATTTCAAACATCAATCTTCTCTTACATCCAAACTACAGTCATACTTTATTGAAATGCCAAGGATTTAGTCCCTGCTACCTCTCCAGGTTTTCTTGCAAATGTATTGAGAGGTGTTGCCTTCTGCCAAGTGATTCATGTTTTGATTCAGAATTGATTTTATCCCTTTATAATAATTTATGGTTTACATACACAAGATATCCACTGACTGACTGCAAGACAAAGGCATTTCTAGTGTCCCAGGAAACATATGTTTAAAGATAAGTTCAGAATCAACATAATCTTGGAAAAGTAAAGAAAAACTAACCATGTCATGTACTCCTATAATCCATTTAATTTAAAAATCTTGGGATTTCTTAGGAAGCTTTCAGTACCTTTTTTAATTGAGAAGGACAATGAGAATAGTTGCATTCTTTATTATGATTAGAAATATAATCTTAAATTTTTCATATCTCCTCATCCAAAACTATATTCTCTGAGATGGTATATGTACAAGGATTTCAAGGCTTTTTTACACACATGCACATACCCTATTTTTTCTATCTAAAAGCCAAATCATTCTTTCCAAATAATCTCGACATCATTTTTCCTCCTTCTCCATCTTCCAATACTGTTTCAATGAATTTTAAACTCACTTGCGAGATGCATTTGTGGCTTATAAAATCACATGTGCAGAACCTTCTTGCAGGTCAAGAAGATAACAACTTCCAAGACAGTAAAACTGGTCACAGTATAAAGTTAAGCATTGGCTTGTATTATTACAACTAATCAAAGGCAGTAACTTTCTAGTATTGACAGAAAATTAAAGATGGGAAATTGACACTGATAAGCCACTGCTTAGTTTAAAACTTAATTTAGAAGAATTTTAATAAGTGCAAGAAGAACAGTCCAGCTGATTTCCAAGACAGTCACCCTCAAAGTACCAGAACACTGCATTGTTATGGTGTTTTTTATTATTAGTTATCTTGGTGATATCTATGTTAGCCTAACCCTCACTGTTCTATAGAAAATCCCAGTAAGCAAGTAAAAACTGGCAATACAAAAAAGGCCTTTCTGGATAATGTAATAACTCCTAATTGTTTGTTGTCTGGCATAGTTCCAAGATTTTGAAATTATATTTATAGGACAACTTTTATAACTTCATAGAATGGTGAGGGTTGGAAAGGACCTTAAAATGATCCTGTTTCAACCCCTCTGCCATGGGCAGGGTCACCTTGTACTAAACCATGTCACCCAAGGCTCCATCCTACCTGGCCTTGAACACTGCCAGGAATGGAGCATTTACCACTTCTTTGGGCAATCCATTCCAGTGCCTCACCACCCCCACAGTAAAGAACTTCTTCCTTATATCTAACTTGAATCTCCCTTGTTTAAGTTTTAATCCATTATCTCTTGTGCTATCACTACAGACCCCGATGAAATGTCCCTCCCCAACATCCTTTTAGGCTCCCTTCAGATATTGGAAGGCTGCTATGAGGTTTCCACACAGCCTTCTCTTCTCCAGGCTGAACAGCCCCAACATTCTTAGACTCTCTTCATCCAAGAGAACAAATTCTGAAGCAAGTTTCTATGTATCTTTGCATTTGTATATATTATAATATGCATTTGCATAGTAGAACTAATTCAATGGCAGCAGTGGCTCAGAGGACCACTGCAATGCCGGGTATGATCTATATCAGGAATCATTTAACAAAGCAATCCTTAAAAAAGAAAAGACTCAAGCAAGGATAAGGGAAAAGAAGTATTCTTGGAACAGGAATAAGTCATAAGGGACAAGAACAACTGTGTAGATAGCAATTCTGTAGAAAATAATCTAATCCTTTATAAACTTTTATAAATTAGCCTGCTGCAACACTGGGACAACCTTCGTGACTCATCACATCTCATACTTTCCTCTGTCATTTTGCAGGAAGATGCTCAATGTTGCTGTCTCAGCTGGGAGATGTAAATACCAGCAGGGGGATTGTACCTTCTTAAACTGCCTTTGGCAGGTCCTGAATGTTTAAGAACTGCTGTTTTGTTTCAGTGCAAAACCAAGGTTGGTGAGCTGGAGGGAAGAAACCATGTTACTTTGCTTATTTACTTTTCACAGTATCACAGTATCACAGTATGCTAGAGATTGGAAGGGACCTCAAAAGATCATCTAGTCCAATCCCCCTGCCAGAGCAGGAACACCTAGATAATGTTACACAGGAACGTGTCCAGGCGGGTTTTGAATGTCTCCAGGGAAGGAGACCCCACAACCTCCCTGGGCAGCCTGTTCCAGTGTTCCATCACCCTCACTGAGAAGAAGTTTCTTCTCAAGTTTAAGTGGAACCTCTTGTGTTCCAGTTTGTATCCATTACCCCTTGTCCTATCATTGTTTGCCACTGAGTAGAGCCTGGCTCCATCCTCGTGACACTCCCCCTTTATATATTTATAGACACTTATAAGGTCACCCCTCAGTCTCCTCTAAACTATAGAGACCCAGCTCCCTCAGTCTTTCCTCATAAGGGAGGTGCTCCACTCCCCTAATCATCTTCGTTGCCCTGCGCTGGACTCTCTCCAGCAGCTCCCTGTCCTTCTTGAACTGAGGGGCCCAGAACTGGACACAATATTCCAGATGCGGTCTCACCAGGGCAGAGTAGAGGGGAAGGAGGACCTCTCTCAACCTACTAACCACCCCCCTTCTAATACACCCCAGGATGCCATTGGCCTTCTTAGCCACAAGGGCACAGTGTTGGCTCATGGTCATCCTGTCGTCCACTAGGACCCCCAGGTCCCTCTCCCCTACACTGCTCTCTAACAGGTCGTTCCCCAACCTATACTGAAACCTGGGGTTGTTCCTGCCCAGATGCAGGACTCTACACTTTCCCTTGTTATATTTCATCAAGTTATTCCCTGCCCAACTCTCCAGTCTGTCCAGGTCTCACTGAATGGCAGCACAGCCTTCTGGCGTGTCAGCCACTCCTCCCAGCTTAGCGTCACCAGCAAACTGGCTGATAGTACACTCAATTCCCTCATCTAAATCATTGATGAATATATTAAATAATACTGGTCCCAGTACTGACCCTTGAGGCACTCCACTAGTTACAGGCCTCGAACTAGACTCAGCCCCATAGACTACAACTCTCTGGCTTCTCTCCTTCAGCCAGTTCGCAGTCCACCTCACTACCTGATCATCCAGTCCACACTTCCTTTTGGCTCACTTCAGTTCAAGACATTCACAAGGTGAGAAGTGATAAAAGTACTTTTCTAAAAGCTTTTTCCCTCTGACAGCTTGAGTACTTTTCAAGCCAGCTCCACTGCAAACATGCAACCTGAAACCAGCATTTTGCATTCATCTGTTTGACTCTGCATTTAAATGGTGTAAGAGTATTCATACAGGCTGTAACTGCTCACAAATGGGATAAAGTTTGGTAACCTCTGTTTGTGAAGATCTCAAACAGAGTCTGTTGTCCTTTCAAACCTATATGACATGAGGCATAGGAACTCAATGCATTCCATCTGCTGGGCCAGTTCACACACATTCAAGTGTCTCTAGATACATGTTACAACTGATTTGAAGTTGTACTAAATATTGGTCTAGACTTATTGTCATTTGTATTCCCTTTTCCAAACTATGTTCCTTTTTAAAGACATGTTATCACTGGTCCTAAAATGTACGAAAAAAGTAGAAATAGCACTTTGAGAGATCTTGTAAAAGTTGGGCAGAGGTTTCTGAACTGAACATCACATTTTTATCCCTAAAAGCAGTTTAGGGACAAAAATCTAATTATGCTACCATACCCTACACTAAAAAGAGCTAAAAAAGTTTTAGCATGCTTGTCCTCTGCATTAGCTACAAAAGATTTCTCTAGAGATTCATCATGAAGATCAGCAGTTCCTAGATGACTGTACATGAACTCATGGGTATTAGATTTTGGCATCAGTACATTTATAGTTAGACTCTGTCAAATGC
Organism: Pezoporus occidentalis; assembly: GCF_034315485.1. Taxonomy (NCBI): domain Eukaryota; kingdom Metazoa; phylum Chordata; class Aves; order Psittaciformes; family Psittacidae; genus Pezoporus; species Pezoporus occidentalis. Next base: position 8,267,671 of record NW_026915877.1, read on the forward strand.
CTTAGTCACCTTTTGATTCTCTTTGATGTGTGCAAGGAGTCAACACTGTTTCAGCAGCTATGATCCACACACAGCATACAGCAAATGGAAACTGTAAGCTTTGTACTCACTCTACTTAGCTGAACATCCAGGCGTTGGCTCCGCAAACTGCTTAGGCTCCAATCTGGGATGCCAAGTGGCCTCAAAGGACTCCTTATTCACCTAGGTATGGTAATTAGCATTAATAACTTTACTGAAGTGATTAAACAGAGACAGTAAAAATGGATATTTACATTTACCGTTAGAACTTCCAGCTTTGTTCTTTTAAAAATTGCATTTAATTACATAAATAAAGACGGAACTGGATATATCTCACTGGGGATGTATTACATACAGCTTTACATATTCTCACACATTTTTTCTGGGAATTCAGAGTACTCCTTTTTCTGAAGGCATCAAGAATGAAATAAAACTGTCTGCATAGGCAGAAGACAGTAAACATGTATAATATACATAAATATACAGAAAAAAAGGAACACCAAAATAGGTCTGCCAGAATACTACTGCTTGAATAAAAGCTCTGTGCCCTATCTGCCTTGAACTTCTAAAAACTGATTTACAGCATCATGTACTGTATTTGCACTAAAAACTTCTGAGTAAGGCTGAAGTTAAAAGGGTTATATAGAGAAAAAGGGGTTATGATATGCCAGAATGGCACATGATTTCTGTAATCACAAAATATTCACTTTGAAGAAAAAGCTTTTACTTGAAACCGTCCCACCATCTTTCAAGGAGATACACAGTTACAGATTCGGAATTTGTATTTTTTCCTTATGTGTATTTTTTCTAGCATTTTTATTTTCTTGGATGACTTTAACTGACTTCTTCATATGCTCATAAACTTGGAGAGGATTTGCTCTAAGCTCTTACATCTCTCATGTATATTAAGATATTTTAATCTTTAAAGTTCTAGTATATTTAATGGATTTAAACCATTTAAGAAGGAAGGAAAAATGCTAGAAATATGCACCCAAGCTGAACATTTTTTTGCGTGAGCTTTCTGTCTGACAGAACTTAAAAGTTATTTTAAGATAGCCTAAGAACTCCTGAATGGGCCCAATTGTAACAAAAATGTACTTTATTTCCTGTGGAATAAAATGTGGCAAGCAGGGAAAGAAAAATATGGAGAACAGGGAGGATGGAACAGAAAGAGCTAATGTGAACTGAAGCATAAAGAGACTGCAACAAACAGTAACCCAAAGTCTGCTTTTTGAGTCCATTAAATTAAGAGGCTGAGTTACCAGAACACACTGGGAAAAAAATAATATTATAAAGAAAGCAAATTTATAATAAGAGGTAACAGTGAATGAAAGATAATACAGGTGAATATTTGAAACGGAGAATCATTTCTGAAAATAAAGGCTTCTGTTTCATACACTGTGGACCTGACTTTGCAAATTCCTCTCTATCTGTATTGTATGTGTTAAAAATATTTGTTTCTTCAAAGTGACAGAACAGATCTCTTCTACCTGCTGTTTAATACACTAAGAATGTAACCTTAAGCATAATCTCCTTGCCTGGAAATATCAGTCTTTCCAGAACACGACAGAAGTAATTCGTGCAGATAACCTTTGCTTGTAATCTGGTAGTTTAGGAGGACTGAAAATGTGGTCCCTGCTGTCTTTCCCTTCTATTCATCTCATTTTTACCACACAGAGATCTTCAGCTAGATGAAGAAACCTGAACGGTGTTGGTAACAGCTGAATATATGTCATGATAGATGCAAGTCTTTCCTGCCCCAAGTGGGACAGGAAGACGATATGTATCTTGAAGATCAACTCCATGGAGATTCTGGAGTCCCACTCACCCTTCAAAAAACAGTTCTTTTCCTCCTTTTGAGCAAGCATTGCTCTCCCTTGCAAGTACACTAAGGCTTGATTCTCTCTCTCGCTTACATTGATACTAAAATAGAAGATGGAGCACAAGCAATACTGAAAAGGAATTTGATCTTCTACTATTCCTGCTCTCTGAGGTAACAACAAACACAATACTTGACTTTCATCCATACATTTGTCATTTAGAAAGGAGCTTTCAGTTGGTTGTTTTGCTCAGCCATCCGAAGCACCATGAAAAGCTCTGTGAGTCAGCTGAAATAGATGGTCTTAAAGGTCTTTTCCAATCTAAATAATTCCACAAAAAAAAAAAAAGAAAAGAAAAGTGCACAAGATATTCCCCTGGCCTTAGTTTTCAGTATTTACCACCACCTAAATCATTGTAATAGAAATGTTGTTACAGAAATTGTGTCTGATTTTAACTCACCTTTAAAAGCTGTGAGTTACACTCGTATTATTCTTCTCATATTTCTAGGAATTATGTAATTTACAGATTTGTGAATTGTATCGCTTACACAACCATAGCTCTTGCAAATGCAAGAAAAATACATACCTGTAATTGACTGGCCTGGTCAGTGCTGACATGCATAAATAAAGTCACAGACTTACTAAATGGTTGTGTCGTAGTCGTGGAATATGGTCATGCTTCTTGTTCAGACTTTGTGTTTACATTATTTGATGTCACGTGTTACAGTAATTCACTTGAAGAAGTACTTCAGTGATTAAAATATCACTTCCTGAGATGAGACTTCTTACATAAACATGGTAGTGAGTAGGATGGAATCACTGTATATAAATAATGCATAATTGGAATGGATTGCTAGACTATACACAAAATTAATATTCCCTCTTCTTAAATACCATCATTGCATCTCTTGTTAAAAGATGTGCTAGCATCCCAATTTTAAGAAAATTCAAAATCATAGAATCATAGAATAGTTAGGGTTGGAAAGGACCTTAAGATCATCTAGTTCCAACAGCCCTGCCAGGGGCAGGGACACTGCACACTAAACCGTATCACCCAAGGCCTCATCCAACCTGGTCTTGAACACTGCCAGGGATGGAGCATTCACAGCCTCCCTGGGCAACTCCTTCCAGTGCCTCACCACCCTTACAGTAAAGAATTTCCTCCTTATATCCAATCTAAACTTCCCCTGCTTAAGTTTTAGCCCATTACCCCTTGTCCTATCACTACAGCCCCTAACGAAGAGTCCCTCCCCAGCACCTCTATAGGCCCCCTTCAGATACTGGAAGGCTGCTCTGCGGTCTCCACGCAGCCTTCTCTTCTCCAGGCTGAACAGCCCCAACTTTCTCAGCCTGTCTTCATACGGGAGGTGCTCCAGTCCCCTGATCATCCTCGTGGCCTTCTTCTGCACTTCTTCCAACAGTTCCATGTCCTTTTTATATTGAGGACACCAGAACTGCACAAAATACTCCAGGTGAGGTCTCACAACAAAAGAGTAGAGGGGCAGGATCACCTGCTTCCACCTGCTGATCACGCTTCTTTTAATGTAGCCCAGGATACGGTTGGCTTTCTGGGTTGCGAGCACACACTGAAGCTGGCTCATGTTCATATTCTCATTGACCAACACCCTCAAGTCCTTCTCCACAGGGCTGCTCTGAATCTCTTCTCTACCCAACCTGTAGCTGTGCCTGGGATTGCTCCGACCCAAGTGTAGGACCTTGCACTTGTCATGGTTAAACTTCATAAGGTTGGCATCAGCCCACCTCACAAGCTGATCTCCCTGATACTCTCAGGTATCAGCTGGCATCTAAATAAAATGCTGAACCACTGCTTTCTGCTGATGATATTAAAACTCTTATCTTCCAGTGGTACCACATCAAGTCTGTAAGAAGCAAAAAGCCAATGCTCAGAAACCATGGTAGGCTTCATGATATTCATTTGCAGTTAATCTCCTCTTCAAATGAGCAGGTGTCTCTCAGAGTGAGTGTTCAAGAGCTGAGCAGCACTGTAGCTTGCACAGGGATTGCTGCTTGAAAGAACAAGCAGCAAACTTTCAGTCAAGTCTGTAGCTGGCTCTGCTCTACAGAGCAGAAGGAAGCATAACAAACCTCCACCTATACAGCCAGCCAGCGCAAAGTTTGTTTCTCACAGTGCCTTTTCTACAACTTCAGCATTTCCCTCCTTCCTTTAGAAAACAGGTAGAGACGGTATCACTCTGGCCCTATTTCAAGTAGATTTTTGAATGGGTCCTAAAAGCTTGTTAGCGTGAAAGCAATATAATTCACCCTCTGGACATACAGAGTTAGGGCTTTCAATCAGAAAGTCTTGGAAGCTGTAATGTTGTTACTGCAGTCTCATTTTAAGATCTCATTTAGCAGACCTATATAATTTTGCTCTGAGGGACCTCTGGGCTGACTCAGCAACCAAAGAAAAACTTTATCACTGGCCTTCAATGCTACCACCTAAAGTTCCTAAATCTGGATATATAAGCAAGCTGTAAGTACACATATTCCATACCCAGGGTGCAGGCAAAGGGACACAACAAGGAGAACCATAGAGAAACTGGAAGTAAATGTGGCATCTTCTACACTAGTGATAGTTCTAACGCATCCACAGCCCCATCAAAATACTCCTTTTCCTATGATGACCCAATGATTAAAGTTTGGACCAGATGATCTTTCAGGGCACCCTCCAACCTGGGCTGTTCTATGATTCTGTGACTGGGAGACAGTCAGTACATGGCTGGGTACTCTGGTGTACTGGGAAAACAAAGTCATTCTTGTTCTGAGATTGTTGCTAACCTACGGGTTGTCATCCTTTGATCAAAAGTCTTCCAAAACAGTTCGGATGGCCTGTCACCACCCTCAGGAGTAGTGTTACTTTTTTACTTTCAAAGGTATCTGCAGGGGCATTTAAGGTCAGATATCCAGCCAAAAGAAAGGATGTGTCAAATTAGCACATTTGCATTGCAATCTGGAAATTTAGCTGTCCTTCTTTTTTCTTTTTTTTTTTTTTCCTTCCATAAGAGAGATTGTTGCAAATTCCACACAACTCAAAAATCCTGGGCAACTTGTGCAATGTTTATTTACCATATTTTGCTTTGTCTAATTCTATAGCAAATCAACAGCCTTTCCCAAAATCTCTGTAGATAGTATGTTCAAATTCACATTGCATAGAACGTGTCACCCAGTGATATTTGTGTCACTTTATTCAAATGCTAACTGTAGGACCAGATACCTCCAGAAACTGTTCTCAGTGATGGGGCACACATTGCCTTTTATGTTTGCTGAATGAAGCTTCATAATACATGGACTGCATAATTACAGAAAAGCAACTACTGTTGAGAGGCAATTTGTGTGAGCAGTGCTTGTACTGCAGTTTTGCAGCACACAGGCAAGCCTGTGTGAGTCCAGTTCCTACCACTCTCTTTTCATATCAACATCCTGTTTCCAGGACTACAGTTACAAGAGGCCCTCAGAAAAGCCAGGTAAGTTTGACTTTACCCTTGTTGAAGTCCCTATGTTCTTCAGATGGGAGTCTTTTAATTTATATCATTAGCTATCCCTTGTTATGTAGAACACAGACTAATATAAGCAGATACCACCAGTTTTATATTTTGCCTTCACAGAAGAACAATAGTTGTAAAACTATAACCAAGTTTAGAAGAACAGTACTGTAGTTTTCAACCCAATGTTCCATGTACAGACTCTTCCTCTCTTCCTGGATGTTTAGCTGCTAGCTTATGCGTGTGTGTCTTCACGCTTGTGGTTATCTATAATGATAACCTATGTCTATATAAAAAAGATATTTATAAAATACAGCTGTTGAGTATGCCTTTTACAGTGCTGCTGAGTAAACACATCCAAATTTCAAGTGTTGAACATGCCCCGCTGATACCTCCTCACATTCCCTTTCAACAGTGCTGGCACTTGAACTGAAGTGTTCTGTCTTAAGACATTGACGATATGAGTATTTCCCAACACGTTAGAGAGGGAACATTTCCTATCGAAGATAATATCTTACAGAAGTAGCCTGACACAGCAAGCACTCCTGTCACTCAGTGGGGCGCACATGCTGTCACACTACTGGACTTCTAGGTCTCACCTGTGGAGACTTCATTAACTGGAGAGATTTCTTGATCTCGAAAGGCCTCTGCTGCAACCACTATGGCATTCAATGTCAGAGGCACACTAGCCTGCCCTTTAAACACCCTGTCCTTCCACCTTCAAGCACCCCTGGCACTCAAGACATTCACTACTACTAACAGCAATCAGTTTGAAATTGGAAAAGTAAGCAAGAAGCTTACAATTTTTCCATGTTCTCCGGAGGCAAAATAAAGGAAAAAATAATTTTAAACTATTGTCTCTAAAGGACAATCCAAATAGAAAAAAAAAATAAACCCAAGAAAGAAATGCAGTTTTCTGCTGGTGTCACTAGAAATATTACACTATTAGAGAAGCCAACAACCTATCTAGACCAGTGTTTCCTGACACCACTGGAGAAGAAATAGAAGAGGTTCACAGAAGGGTAACAAAAATGCCAAAGATACTTTGAGCTCTTCCACACAACTGCACCTGATGAATTTTGAATTTTTACATTTAAATAGTGAGTAAGCAAAATTGATTAGCCCCTCCTAGCCTTCAAACAAAAGCAGTAGTTTGACTAATGAAATTCAGATGTAACAGCACATCCAACTGACCAAAAAAAAAAGAAGAAATAAAATTTTCTTTATAGGGTACATGTCTCAGTTGTGAAATTCTATGCCAGAAGTTATGAGATACAAAAAACATCCAGGAGAAGAAAACCTTCATTAGAAGTCACATATTGCTTAACTGAAATTTTATTTATTTAAATATCTTTAATGTAGCTGACATTTTCCAGCTATCACAGAGGAGATCCTGGACTTCAGTTACTATGCATTCAACAATTTTTTTTTACTATTTTATGAGAGTCACAACAATAACTTATGCTTTTCTCTCCAAATACATAGCTGACATACTCTGACCAAAAGAATAAGAAATTCTATGCTTCAAGAAAGATGAGTTATTTATTGTTGCCATGTCTGATAGAAAAGATTTTGAGTAGTTACAAGTAGATTTTTCTTCTCATATAAATGACCTGTTTAATTTTTGTAAACCACATTCATGAAGTGAATGGATGCAGCGAAAAATTACAAAGTAAAATGGTACATAACCAACCATCTAGTACAAAACCAAAGGTGTAAATTATAAAGTGAAACTAACACAAGTTTTAGTGTGGCAAAGATTGCTTTTATTTTAGTATACTTTTGGTATGTACATAGGAATGTAAAAATCCTCAAGCCCTGCTGAACATATCTGCTCAAAGATTTACAGCACACACTGGACTAGAAAATCCACTCTGTAGGAAAGCTAAGATTAAAAATTCACAGCTCGAAGCATTTGCTTATTGGGGTAAGCTTTAAACAGGAAAATTACAACTGTCAGACAATCTTAATTTGTCAATGTTATTCTCAGAGATTCTTCAATAATACCAAGATTTTACAAGAGCAAGTAGCAAATAATTAATGTACTTGCTTACTATACACCTCAACTTTACTGACTTCCACTCCTTACAGAAAGGGTTAACAGCTATTGTTAGATGTCCTGTGCATACTGCCATCTGTCAAGTGTTAGCTATTGGCTAACATGGGCTTTCCAAAATTTTATCATTCACTGCTGCTAATTGTCCCTAAAGGTACTAAGCAATATAAAGGGTTTTCATTGGTTTTATTTGGACATTACTTCCCCTGAACAGATTTTAAGCTGTGGGCAATGCTGTTCTCTGTTGTTGTAGTCTTTTGCTGAGCTCCCACTGGTCCAGTTCTACTGTTAACAAAGCAGAGCAAAACCACAAGGATTACTGCCTAGACCATTTTATATATCAAAACACGATTTGCAGTTCCTAACAGGAAATGTAACATAGAATCATGGAATCATAGAATGGTGAGGGTTGGAAAAGACCTTAAGATAAGCCAGTTCCAATCCCCCTGCCATGGGCAGCGCCATCTCACACTAGACCATAACACCCAAGGTTCTGTCCTACCTGGCCTTGAACACTGCCGGGAATGGGGCATTTACCACTTCTTTGGGCAACCTGTTCCAGGGCCTCAGCACCCTCACAGTAAAGAACCTCTTCCTTATATCTAACCTGAACTTCACCTGTTTAAGTTTGAACCTATTATCCCTTGTCTACCGCTACAGTCCCTGATGAAAAGTCTGTCTCCAGCATCCAAATTACCTCTCCGGTATCCAATTACCTCTAGGTTGTCTGTATTGCTGTCAGCTACCAAATAGTTTTATTCTGGTCAGCTCCCCTTTTGGTGATAATTTATAGAGAGCTGTTCACTGAGATTTTGTTGCCAGACATCAGCATTTATTTCTTTCAGCATTTCCTAATAGTTTATTTAACTCCACATGGGTTTTGTTCTGTTCATCCTTCTTCTTTCAACACCCTGGCTTTGATGGGGTCCTGTAGATTTTCCATTAAAAATCTAGTAGTTCAGAATAGGATCCATGGACTCTTTACAGGTACAGACCAAAGGTTCAAAGCAGTAGCCTTTTGCAGAAATATAAGCAATTACTTTCTTTGGACAAATCAGCACTACAGAAACTTTCACATATGTCTGAATATGGTGAACACAAACACTGTTACTGTGATTTTTTGCCAGATCCTGGGTTCAGCAGTAGCAGTCATGTTTCTCCTTCTTGGTAGCTGGTGCAGTGCTGTGTTTTGACTTTCAGCTTGGGAACAGAGCTGATAACAAGGATGTTTTGGTTTGGCCAAGGACTTTGTGAGCCTCATGCTCTGCCAGGGAGGAGGGGAAGCCGGGAGGAAGCAGAGACAGGACACCTGACCCAAACTAGCCAAAGAGGTATTCCATACCACAGCACGTCATGCCCAGGATGTAACGGGGAGTTAGCCGGAAGGGCTGGGAGACTGCGGGGTTGGAGGAGGCATCGGTCAGAGCTTGGTCGGGCTGGGGGGGCGAGTTATCGGTTGGTTGGTGGTGAGGTGATGTATTGTTATTCCCTTGTTATTTCCTTTATCGTTGTTATTGGTGGTAGCAGTAGTGATTTGTGTTATACCTTAGTTACTAAACTGTTCTTATCTCAACCTGGGGGAGTTGTATTCTTTTTGATTCTCCTTTCCATCCCTCCGGGAGTAGGGGGAGGGCAAGAACAGGGGGAAGTGAGTGAACGAGCCCTCTGACTGGGTTTAAACCACAACACTAGCTCTTGCAATGTCATTTGGAGAATACTACAGTGAACCAGTAGATGCCATTCCTGATGACATTGTCTGAAAAATTCCAGCAGGATGAGTTAATAAACTGAAGATCATCATCGCATCTCCAATGTTATGTTAATGGAACCTATATATAACTCCCTGTATACCTTAATTAAAATTGCCCCATAGTATGCGATAATCCCCAAGAACTCTCCTTCCTTTTCTCTAGTAACAACTCTCAATAACTGCACTATGGCACCTGTTTCTAATAGGCATTTATCCAAAAAAGAAAGAAGATAAGGAGAAGATGCAAATAAAGTAGATTCCTGGGAATTTGCCTTTATTTTTTCAGACTGTAATACAAATTTCACAATTCTTAAACCTGAACAGCTTGATGGTAGACTACATGCCTCCAGCATGATAGTGAAAATTATCCCTAAGTTTAACTCTCAAACATAATTTTCAGATATAAGTGTCCAAATGTGTAACAGATTATATGTAGCTTTTTGCAGATGGAGTACAATTAGCAAACCTTATTAGGATACTGTTAGCCTCACTGAACATCCTATCCAAAGCACTCAGCCTGGATCAGTGGTTTTCTTGGGGATGGCTATTATACAGTACAGTAACACCATCTCCATGGCCAGTGAAGCTCACCACCCCTAACAGATGCATTGTCTGCTACAACATAAAGATGTCAGCTTCAGTAATACTAGGTGTCAGGTATGCAAAACCAGATCTTTAACTACCTGATACAGCCAGCCTTTGACATTGGATTTCCTAACAGAACCTGAGTGACTCCCAGCAGTTAAACTTCTAAAGGACTTTCTCATTGACCATATTAATCTCATAAGCTGAGATGCAAGTACACTGAAGGTTCAGAAGAAAATTTTAATTAAACATTTCTTCATCCAAGTACTAGTCTTCTGAAACTAAAGCTATCTGCAGCTTTTGGGCTATTTGGAATAAACCACTTGGTCCAGAAGAAGAGAAAGCTTGAAGTTTTCTGAGAATGCCACAATATCTGCCAGAGAAGTGCCTCTATTCTCAAATCACAACACCCAACCACATATTCTTTGGGTATGTGCCTGACAGATCAAACTCACTATTTTCCAGTGTCTGACCCTGGACACATGAAGGAAGGGAAACTGCAAACAAGACAGATTACATCACTTCAAATGGCAAGCTGAGGCCCTTGAACATGGAAAAAGTTTTCTGCTGCGCAGAAGGTGAGGAAAATTAATGATCTCAACTGGAGTTCTGTAATCTCTTACCATTTACTTTAAGACCTACTTAGAAACAGAGTTTCACTGCAGTTTACACTTTAAAGGTTGATTTCTCACATAACCTTAGCTTAAAGCGTGGAGTGTTTCAGTTTAGTTTTGAGCTGGGTGAAGGAGCATCATTTGAATTTCTTGCCGCATAAAGTCCCCTATTATCAGGTTAAATGCGAGGTATAAAGAACAGCACTCTATTCTATGCTAACTTGAGTTACGCTTTGTGAAAATTCAGAAAGACAGACATCAAATGACTGTGCAGGGACTTATTAGTAAAGAAAGAACAAGAGAAATAACTTGTGATCCCCATTTCCTTTTTGTAAGTAACAGTAGCTGGATTTGTAACCTCAAAATCGTGATGCAAGGAAGGGTAACGGATATTTAAAGAGACTGTTTCCAAAGAAATAAAAATTATAGCAAAAGTTATATAAATAATGGAAATTTTTAAGGAGAATAAATTAAGCATGGAAAATAATGTAGCTGTACAACTTACACCACTAAAACTACTGCTAAGGAGCAACTTAACTGTTCACTAGAGCATCCTGTTAAAACTAACTTTAATGAAAATGCTAACACACTGTTAAGGGAAAGACCCCAAACCCCACCATAAATCTAACATGCTATTTTCCCACATGACAAAGGTTTGCAGGATTAAATGCAAACTTTTTAGAATTTACACATTTCTCAAACAGTCACACTAGGCAAAGGGCACAACCAAAGCCCTTAACATAAGCATTCAGTAAATGTTTTCATTACAAATGCATTTTGTGTCCACCACTTTTGGGTGTTCTGTCCATCTTACCTTCCAGACAAGATGAAAATTCAGGTTAAGCCTGCTCTTTGAAATGGCTTGAAACAACTGTGCAAGGGGCAGATAACTACTGCACTGTGTTTTAGGTTATCTCCTCAGATTTATTATACCATAAGCAATTTCAAGTTATTTTCTGTTGGCATAGTTACAAACAAATAATAAATGTTGATGTTAGCCAGGAATTCCAGGAGAATGATGGTGACCAGGGGCTGAAAGATACGAAGAATTCTATGCCAGGGCTCATAGCTCTTCCATTCTCTTCCTCCATTAATCAGTCCTTACCAGACAATTTGATTTCAATGTCTGGACTGGGCTCTGTTTGTCCCTAACAAGAATGTGTGCTCTGGCTCCCTGTGGATTAGGAAGGAATTGAGGACTAAGCAACTATTTCTCACTCAGCAAGCTAAGCAGAGTCAGCTTTGACTAATCTCCTCCTCCCAACTCCCTGTTCCAGCTCCATTTATCAGAACTCTCTCGTCAATTCTTTTAAAGATTTACTCAGGCTTTTTATGACATGGGGGAAGAGATTGTAGATCTTAAGGACAAACATCTTACTTCCCTACTGTGTCTCAGATAAGGTCAGGGAATGTCCTATTTCATTCCTTAGATTCCTGAGCCTCTTGCTTTTGCTGATACATATATGCATGTAAAAACCAAAGTCTGTTTCATAAACAGTCCCACATTTAAAAAAAAATAGTATTAAAGATATTGAAAGGTATACAAAAGCTGAAGTGATACCAGGGTTATAATAGTAACATAGGAAGCACATTGGTGCAGCTGCAGTTTGTATTTTGTAGATGAAATGACATCCCGTCAACAGAAGCACAGAGGAGGGGCCATGGAATGGCCATTGTGCAAGGCAAAACACAACAGCCAAGTTACAGAGACAATGAGAAGCACTCATGTACACTTTGTTCCACACTAACTCATGGCAAAAGAAAGCTAAATACACTTTACAAGAGGATAGTAGACCAGTCTAAAACTGACCAACTAATTCTCTGACGGAACTGCGCTGTGTTAATGCAAGACATTTTGATTCAGAAAAAGAAGTAAGCCTGAAGTAAACCCCCTTCATTGACATTCTCTAATATCCACAAAAAAGATTCTCAATCCAAAGCTGGATTTGAAGATGTGGCTAAGCAACTGGTCAGTTTATGGTTTTGCACCCCACAGTCCCTGAGCCCAAAGATGCAGCCTCCTATTTCTCTTGTGTTTTGTAGGCACATTGAAGGAAAGGAGCTAACTTAGGTGCTTATATTCAGAAAACAAACAAGGCTACACTTTCCATGCATGAGAAAAATGTATAAGATTCTTTTGTGAACAAATTATGTATGTAAATATGTAAATTATGTATGTAAATATTGACCTATTTATATGCTTGGTAGAAAAATATAAGTTTGTCTTTATAATTAAATAGTCTTTGTAATTGAAAGGCTCAGACAGTAAAGACTGAGTGAATAAAAAAAAGCTATATGTTCTTGAAAGGTATCACCATAGCTACAGTTAAACTATTTTAGTTTGATGGAAACTTCCATATTAATCTCTACTGTAATATAATACCATTAATGAAGGAGAGAGAAACTGTAACAATCTTAACTCTCATCTCAGTGAGTATGATTCTAGAAAGGATTACTGTGAAGTTGAATACCATTTTCTGGTTCTAAGTCTCATATATAAATTCCTGTTGCAGCAAAGAGCAAATGTTGGGAGGATATAAAAAGATAACCAGTCCACATCACATATTGTGCTTATGTATTGTATCAGTCAGATTAAGATAACTTTCTGATTGTTGTAGCACCACTGGATTGTTTTCTGCTTCTTTCAGGTTCCAACAGGCACATACTTCAGCGCTGACTTTTTACAATAGTCTACAGAATAACCACAGCAGCGAAACAAAACCAAAATTCCTATCTAAAGCTGGCATGAAATTAAAGCACTCAATGTAAAGCTGCTATGACATTATAATTCATCTTGTAGAAATCTGTTCACCAGAAATTTCAGCTGCAGTGAACAAGACCCTCTAGGCTTATGCATAAAAGTAGTTGTTGTGTTACCTGTTAAGCTTGCTGTCTTAGGCTCATGAGGAAGAACTGAAACTCCTATTTTGCCAGCTTTAAACTGGAAGCCAAAGACAACGTTAATTTTTCCCCACATAGCTAAAAGCACATTCAGAACAAGATAATGAAACAACCTAGTGATCTGAGAGCTATTCCCATAACGGCATGCTGTGAAAAACCACGTTAAAGAAGGTTAAATGTGACACGGTGAATAGGACTGCAAGTACAATGCCTCAAAACAAAATATGTGGAAAAAAAAAAACAAATAAAAATGTCTACTGTAATGTGTTTGGTTTTGCTTCAGGAGAGTAGATTGAATTATCTCTTCTGAGACAATATACCGGCCCTCTAAGCCACAGGGAACCTTAGGGAACAGACCTTTGCTTCTAGAAAACAAGAACACCGGAAGAAAGTAAATCATTTCAGGGTTATTTCTGCTGACTGTACAGACCCTCCTACTGCAAAATACTCTAGGAAGTACAGTACTAGGAGTCTGCAGTGGAGAGCTTTCTTTTTTTCTAAGTAGCCAAGGCTCATACAGGAGAAGCAGTAAATATTACCTGGTTCCTCTCTTCTATAACTGTTTGCCAGTTGTCTTCTCTTGAAAGAGAAAGACTAAAATGCTCTGCACTGACCTTAACATTAAAAACACTGGCACACCATACACCCCAAAGCACCCTGAAGAAGGCTCTGCCACCTGTTTCCAAATTCAATTGCTAGAAAAACTTTGCTACAGATTTGAGTGAGTTTACTCTAAAGGAGAAGCCAAAAAACCCCTACCCTAGCTGGAGCAGAAGATATTTGTGGGACTGAATGAGGCATGAGAGGACAGCTGTACTTATGAGAACAAAATTAAAAATTATGAGAGTAAAGTCTACAGTCAAACTGAATCTGCCTAGTATGAGAAAGGAGAGCAAAAATAATCCAGTATCTTCAGTTAATCTGTCTCAATCACATTGTCGTGGTTTAAATCCAGCCAGTAACTCAGAACCACACAGCGCCTTGTTTACTCCCTCTTCTACCTCGCTCTATGGGTGGGATGAGGAGGAGAATTGAAAGAATGTAAACCCCTTGGGTTGAGATAACAACAGTCCAATAACTAAAGTATAATATAAAACTACTATTACCACTAATAACAATAATGATAAGGGAAATAACAACGGGGAGAATATAAAACTAAAAGGGAAAAAAAAACCAAAACGAAACAGTAAACACAAGTGATGCACAATACAATTGCTCACCATCCGCCAAACAATATCAAGCCCAGCCCGAGCAGCAATCTGCCTTTCTGGGTGACTACCCCCCAGTTATACAGTGGGCATGATGTGCTGTTGGTATGGAATACCCCTTTGGCTAGTTTGGGTCAGGTGTCCTGTCTCTATTTCTTCCTGGCTTCTCATGCCCCTCCTCTCTGGCAGAGCATAAGAGACAGAAAAGTCCTTGATCAGGGTAAGCATTATTTAGCAACAGCTAAAACAGTGGTGTGTTACCAGTATTGTTCTTGGACTAAAGCTGAAAGACAGCACTGCATCAGCTACTAGAAAGAAAAATAACTGTTACAGTTGAAACCAGGACATGCATATACACAATCTCAGTTAAATCTGCAGTATTCAAACAAACATATTAATTGTAACTATGTAACCATGTGACAGAGAAGATATATCCCAGAAATATATAATTGATGTAGAAATTAAAGTAAGATATTCAGTAAAAAAATTACTTTAAACGTAGAGCCCCTAAATCCAGTATTTTGGTTTCTGATGTTTTCTGAAAACTCAAGACATCAGAATGATTAATTCATTCAACATACATTTAATTGTTGTCATGAAATATGCCTTGAACCACATTTGAAAATAAGTACTCCCTTTACATCATATGTAACCCTTGAGAATTTGTTCTACTACAAAGAACCCTCTTAGTTCAAGTACTCTTGCTTCAAAAAATACTCTCCGATCAACACAAATCACACACTGTGTTGGCTGTCTCACTTTGAGCTTTCAATAGTCATATGGCGATTATTTAAACTACACTTAGGATTATCTATTAAATAACTGAATATGCTAAACTTTTTGGAATGGGATGGATCAACAACATAATGAAAATGTGTATAAAAAACTGCAGTGTCCCCCATACAGTATTTCACAACTGTCCAAATGTACTTAACATCATTACAGGGACTATGAAATCGCTAATTTTTAGGTGAGATAACTCATTCTTGATTGAGCATTCCTATAAAGAAAGCCTGGTATGTCTTACACAAAATGAGCCCAGATACATACCTTTTAAAATTACCTTGCTGATCTTTTCCAGAATACTCAGACCAGTGTGCATGTTGTCTTGCCGCAGAAGGGAAGTAAAGTAATAATTTGTCTCTAACACTATATAACACTAGGCTAGATTTGCATTGATAAAATAAGTGATGTTTCCCCTGCTATTTTATAGCTAAATTGGTGAAAAGACATTCTTGCTTCTACAAAGGCAAAATAACGCAAAACCCTAATATGTATATTTCATGCCAACCTATGACATCAAAGTTGTAATATGTTTTTTCTTATCATGCATGTCTCTTTGGCACATTTTCTTTGAGTTTTCAGAAACTGCCTACTTCTAAACACCAAGTCAAAAAATAACTGAAAATCTGGATATCTTAAGTAACCTGTACTGAAACTGTGAAAGTGCTCCTGGATGGTAACAATTTCTATTTCCCAAGAAGTGAGGGGAAAGCAGAGGGAAAAGTAAGCTCTGCTATCTCTAGAGTTAGTTGAAAAGAGAAAATGATGTCACCAATATGAACAGTTATAGCAGAACTTTAGTTAAAAGATGTACTTTCATTCAAACAAAACCAGTGAAATGTTATTAAAATTGACAAAAAAAAAAGATTGTTTTTGAATACTTAGTATTTACAGTGTTGATATCTTTAATTTAAATCTTTCTCCATGCTGTATCAGAAGCTGAGGGACTTCACCTTTTCCTTTTTTTTTCCTTTGATTTGGACAAAAAGTGAAAATGAGATATCAAGAAATACTTAATTTTCCTTATGCAAAAGATTTCAAATGTTTCCACACAAAGTTTGTGCCTCAACTCACCAAACATCTGTCAGTTGTATACTCTCTATTATTGATAAATGTAAGTATTCTTGATAATGAGCCTAGGAAGAAATGACCTGCAATACTGAAATACACTGTTCCAGTGATAATAAAACTAAGAGATCAGATACATGTTTACAGTGCGGATATTTGAAGCTTGATGAGATTAAATGCATCATAAATGCTGCAACCATTACATCTGAGGAAACATTAACATCTATCTGATGATATCACAAATGTGAAAATACAAAAGATGCAACTCTGCCATTGCTGCTGTTGTCTGGTACCAACACAGACATCCGCATTCCCCCTCCCTACCCCAAACTGCCTTCCATGGTCAAACGACCAGAGAGCAGCAGAATGTCAGAACAGCTCACTGACAGAAGGGGGAAAAAACAGAGGATTTCTTAATGGGTTGTTTACCTTTCTGTCAGATGAATGGCATCAACCTACTCTCTGTACTTGTATAGCTGCTATATCTGAAAGAGAGTGGGAATACACAGCTGGGAATTAGGGAGGAGGAGCTTTCAGCTGGATCAGACTGAATTTAGAAGAGTTTGATAAGGCTAACTATGCATATTAATATTAGCTACTTAGCAAGGAGAGGCTGTCCAGCAAATGGTCAGAGATTTTTGGTTCTTGTTATACTTGATGATATTGTATGATATGTGGCTTTGCAAGACATCAGCTCAGGCTAGTAATGTAAATAATTTCTATTTTCCCTATTAACACTCTCCATTTTTGATGTAAAATTTTGGAGAGGTCTTATACTGAATAGATAATTTCAAAGAGTTTGCAACAGATGAGATTCCTTCCTTCTTCAAAATGATGGGGAAAAAAATGAATGAGGTACTTACTCCTGGAAATGTGAAGGGCAGGTGAATGGCCATTAAGCCATTTCCATTACAATATTAACACTCATTTTTAGATCTAAGGTTTCTAAGTTTCTAAGAAATTTAATGTGACATTGTCCTGGGTTCAGCAGTAGCAGTCATTTTTCTCCTTCTTGGTAGCTGGTGCAGTGCTGTGTTTTGACTTTCGGCCTGGGAACAGAGCTGATAACAAGGATGTTTTGGTTTGGCCAAGGACTTTGTGAGCCTCATGCTCTGCCAGGGAGGAGGGGAAGCCGGGAGGAAGCACAGACAGGACACCTGACCCAAGCTAGCCAAAGAGGTATTCCATACCACAGCACGTCATGCCCAGGATGTAACTGGGAGTTAGTCGGAAGGGCTGGGAGACCGTGGGGTGGTAGGAGGTATCGGTCGGTGCTTGGTCGGGTTGGGGGGGGGGGGTGAGTTATCGGTTTTCTGATAGTGAGGTGATGTATTCTCTTCCCTTGTTATTTCCTTTATCATTGTTATTATTGGTGGTAGCAGTAGTGATCTGTGTTATACCTTAGTTACTAAACTGTTCTTATCTCAACCCGTGGGAGTTGCATTCTTTTCGATTCTCCTCTCTGTCCCTCCGGGAGTAGGAGGAGGGAAAGAAGGTGGGGAGTGAGTGAGCAAGTTACCTGACTGGGTTTAAACCACGACAGACATGCATCACCTTAAATATTTTGGATGTCAACACAACCAATACATAGACAACAGCTTGTACAACAAAACATTCTTTCAGTGCTTACATGCTCCAGCACTTTCTGGGATCATGTCTCAGGCAGACCTTCTTAGAGTAGCTCATACATACTACAAATGAATGGCCAGATTTTTTGCACACAGGGAAATTCATTCACTGGCCTAGGTAGCTCAGTTCTTTTCTGGTTTGGTAGTATCTGAGAAGTAATTCCTTGGTTTTGGTAGGCATAAAACTGTAGCGGAAGTATTATGAATCATCCTACTGACTCATAATTATGTCTTCCCTAATTTACAATTTTTCATACGAACAATTAAGAAGTAATCAGGTCGAGGAAAGAATTGCAACAGGATGAGAGGTGTCTATAGTGCTCCAAAAAAATCTGTTTTTTCATCTTTAAAATGAGAATGAAAACTGTTTCATCACCAGCTGTGGGCAATTCATATTACTAAATCATTGAAATCAAGACATTAAACTATCTCTCTGAAAGGGGAAAAAAAAATAAAAAATGTCCAGCACAGCAAATCTATCAAGAACTCCTCTGGCAGCTACTGTGATCTAGTGGTGAACACCTAGTGAGGTGCGTATCATTAAAACTAAAACACCCAAAAAGGCTATATTCTGAAGTCAAGTAGAATAATCAGCTTGAGAAGCAGGACTTGATTTTATTAAAGAGCGTCCATTTTAATCTCAAAATAGCTGTTTGGACTCATCTAAACTTAAAACTCAGTACTGAAAGAAAGAGTGGTGTTATTGAGTCATTTCTCACAAGAAAAATTGACCCAGATTATTCTAATTTTATCTGCACAGATAAAACCTCACAAGTTTATGAGAAGTAACTTCTTTTTATTAGATCAGATTCCTATCTGCAAAGTGAAAACAAATCTTACTGACTCATAGATATTTCTCCCAAGTTACATGCAGCTTGTTTCCTGTAAAGCCATGACCATAGTCATAGAATCATAGAATCGTTAGGGTTGGAAAGGACCTTAAGATCATCTAATTCCAACCCCCCTGCCATGGGCAGGGACACCTCACACTAAACCATGTCACCCAAGGCTCTGTCCAACCTGGCCTTGAACACCGCCAGGGATGGGGCATTCACAATTTCCCTGGGCAACCCATTCCAGTGCTTCACCATCCTTACAGTAAAGAGCTTCCTCCTTATATCCAATCTAAACTTCCCCTGTTTAAGTTTTAATCTGTTACCCCTTGTCCTCTGCTTTACTTCCTCATCTTTTGATTTGTCTGCTTAGACGGAAAGCTCCTTAAGCAGCAGTTAATTTCCACACTGGTGCAATAAGAACTGTCACACTGTGTAAAGCCACAGGTATCCATAGGCCTGGGTCACCTCTGACACTGGCCAGCAACAAACACCCAAAACAAAACACAAGGCAAGTGCATATAAAGAATTACTGTTCCCTGTTGCCAGTAATCTGTAATTTGGGGATTGCTGAATATGGAGGAAATGCAGACCACAGCGCTTAATATTCAAGTGCTCACACTCTACAAACATCTCTTTCACCAACACTTACCCTCCATGAGCATTTTTGACCACTTTTTATGCTTATATTTTAGGCCTCCAAAACATCCCATGGACCTGAACCACATAATGTGAAGATGGCATGTCAAAAGAGAGTTGTTTTTTATTTGTTTTAAACTACATGGCTGATAATTTTTGACAGGTTACCCTCATGCTTTAATTCCAAGGACTGATAAAATCATCTTCTAATTATGTTCTCCCCCTCCCCCATCATCATTTCTTAGACTACTTTCCTCTCTCCTCTTACTTTTTTTCCAGGGTGACAATCCAGTCTATTAGCTTCTCCTCCTGCCCTGTATATAAGCTATTAAATATTCTTCTTAGCCTTTTCTGCATCTTTTCTATTTCTGCACCATGGCCTGGGTAACCAGAGCACTACATGTATACCACAGAATTCTATACTGACACATGGAATACAAACCCACATTTGCAGGACTCAATACCCTAACTCATTACAATGGCAGCTTTCAAGAAAAAATAACCACCTTCACATCCACTTGCTAGGCATCAGGGTATTTAAAGTGTACTAGATGTAATCAATCCTTTTGCAGCTTTGCTTGGAAACAAAACAATATATTCCATATACCAAATAAGTATCTTTATTAGATACGGCCTCCAATCAGACAAGATATTTAATGCAAAGCTGTTCAGCAAAACACAACACAGAAGTAACGGGAAGTAGATGCTGGAAAAACAACAAATACTACATTTACTTTCTCTTATGGTAGACATAAACACCGGAAAAAAACAGAAACAGAAGGCAGTCATATGCAAATGCTTCAGCCTCTTACTTTACAAAGTGAGTAGAAAGACTAAAGAATGATTTTAACTACATGAATTTGCAACAGCAACTAAAACTTTCCACAGAAACCATGCAGAATCTAGAGATGATAGCAAAAAGATGACTCCTTTTATTCCTTATGGATTTAATTTATTTTGTTTGGTTCCTCCCAAAGGCTCTTTGCTTTGACAAAGTCTTACCTTTCAAATAATGAAGAAAAAAATATGGACAACAAAGATAAAAGAGAGCTGCTTATTCACTACAGACATAGGATCAGAGGAAAACTGTGTGTCCTGATAATGTACCTTCTGGCTCCAGGCTGCCACATTGTCCTAACTGAATTGTGACTAGTCAAGCAACACCATACCCACCTTCTCCTTCCTTTCAGTATTTTTTCCCCTGGTTATTCTTGTAATACATATAAAACCTCAGAACACGTATAGTAGCTTTACATAACAGAAAGTGCCCAATATTCCCGATTCATGGCTTTGATGTGGAAAACTCTGTTGCCAGTCCCCTTTCCCTTATGCTCCCTATCTGAAACTGCTTTCCTTTTTCTATTGTGAGATTCACATTTCTGCGAGTATCACACACAGTATCACAGTATGCTAGAGATTGGAAGGGACCTCAAAAGATCACCTAGTCCAATCCCCCTGCCAGAGCAGGAACACCTAGATAATGTTACACAGGAATGTGTCCAGGTGGGTTTTGAATGTCTCCAGAGAAGGAGACTCCACAACCTCCCTGGGCAGCCTGTTCCAGTGTTCCATCACCCTCACTGAGAAGAAGTTTCTTCTCAAGTTTAAGTGGAACCTCTTGTGTTCCAGTTTGTACCCATTACCCCTTGTCCTATCATTGTTTGCCACTGAGTAGAGCCTGGCTCCATCCTCATGACACTCCCCCTTTCTATATTTATATACACTAATGAGCTCTGTTGGTAAAAATAAATAAATAAATTAAAAGACTACAAAAAAGAATAAGTATACAATCTGCTTCTGTTCTCACAGGAAAATGCTCAGACATACAAATTCTGTATCTTCCAACTTACTGTCACAGCACCTCCATGAATTGCCTAATTTTGATCTCTGCTGTGAAAGTGCCACAGCTAAAATATTAGGTTCAAATCATTGTTACATACACAGAATCATCAGCTATTGATAAGAGCTGTGCCATGAAAGGTGAGGAAACATCCAAATTTTGCAATATTTGATGGAAAGTAGAGTTTTATTTTTCAGGTACAGAAAGCCTATTGAGCATAGTACAGGGTCTTCCCTATGTTCCGTACTCAAAAGGCACCCTGCAGTACAGAAACCTCTCTCATTTCATCCATGATTGCAGTTATAAGCAATGTACTTGAACCTCAATTTATCTTGCTAAAATAATGCAGTCCAGCAATAGATGTTTTCAATGTCTCAAAACCTAGAAAGTTAGAATCACTACATCCCAAGGCTGTCCTTCTTTGGAAGGGTGCAGAGCAACATTACAAGAGGAACTGAATGTTTCCAGCATTCAAGAAATGGGATGAAAAACAAAATGTCTAATCTATCAGGCTCTAGACTTCAGCACTCAAGAGAAAGTATTTCATGGACATTTCTTATTTGTATGTTTTTCTGCACTAAAAATACCAACTCCAATTAGGAAATGAGTAACTAGTTCACCCATACTTATCTTTATTTGACTATTTATCTCCTCAAGCTTAAAACAATTTGAGTGCCCAGGCTGTTCCACATGAAATCAAAACCAGGTGATCACATCTGGCTTGCTATCATAACATGGAGCCTGAGTAGTTAACAGATGTATTCCATAGTTCTAATAAGAGCTCACTGATGTTCATTTACTCTATAACTTCACACATGCACTTACAAATAAGCCATACAAAGCTGTGGTTGAAAAGGAGTGGATGATATATTCTTTATAGCATGTCAAAGCTGGCAGCATGTAAATGAATGTTATGGTTTAAATGAGGTTGCAGTTTCATTCAAAATAAGTACAGCTGACTGTTTAACATCTGGCTTAAGAGAAAATTTCTACTTTTAATTTTTTTTTTTAATTACTCAGTCACAAGTTTAATGAAAATGAATTAAAAATGGTGACTTTTACATTAGTGAAGCTAAAAGCGATTAAGATAAGCAGTAAGTAAAAGGAAACATGGGGCCACAGAACAGCTAAGCCACAGAATATTTTCTGGTAGTAATATAACTGAGACATGATTTTAAAACAGACAGAAACTCCTGAGGCAGCAGCAAATAAATCAAAGAGGCTACAAGTTCAAAAGCTAACTCTGTGTATATGATTCAAAGACTGCATACTGTCAAGTATCAACTGTACGCAGTATTTTTGCAATAATCTGGCCAAAGGGTTAACGTAATAAATAGTGACAAGTTCACACAGACAATATGATGAGAAATATGGGCTCAACTTTGGCCTTAGATGCATGCCTGCAACTTCATTAACGTCAGGCAGAACTAGATGCATGTGTCTGCTGTCAGAATTTTGCTCAGAGAAATTTACTATCAGAAAGTCTTTTGAATCCATTTCCTTCATTACGATACAGCCTTCCATCTCAACAGGCATAACCAGAAACAGCAACTTCCTTAAGCTCTCCAGGAACCTACTGTTGTCATTTATTTATACATTTATATTTGAATTCTTTTTTTTAGTATGCAAAGGAGGTAGGAATCCTGAAACATGACATAAAAGGTACTCTACTCGACTGGCCTCTTCAGGATACTTCAGAGCCTCACGTACATATTCAGCATACATTCAAACATCAACCCATTACATGATCAACACCTAATTTTTGTGTCAAGTGACTGCTGCACAAGTACTTGTCATATATGACAGGTACACAACTATGATATGATAGGTACCCAAGTACTTATATAAAGGAAAAAGGCCCCAAGGGCTGTGTAGTATAGCTGCCTGCAGTCCCCACATAAACTACATTCCTTATGAACCTAGTGGTTTGTAGCTTTCTAACACTAGTAATGCTAAACTGAGCCAGGAAGCTGCTTCAATTTTAAAACTGGATGAGGAGAATGACTTCTCCCTCCTAAATGCTGCTGATGATACAGAAATACAGAGGTCAAGAGATTTTATCTTCTCTATGGTTTTCCCAGTGATACTTTGGGAGGTTCCATTAACTGGATGCAGAGAATTCCATTTCAGCAGGACTGAGAAGAGTGGTACAAAGAAAAAGATTTTTCCATCTTCTAAGAATACCATCTGAGCCCTGATAAGGACAACTTAAAACCATTCTACCTCAGCTAGGGTTACCGTACTGTTAGAATGATTTTTCTGAAGCTGCAAATGTTGACGGTGGAATTCAGACAGGTAATAATGTCCAACATAATTCTTCCCTAAAAGTGGAATAAAATTGTCAAAGTGAAAGTTGTGAAGTCATGCTACTTGTTGAAGCCAAGGCAGGAGTGAGATTACTAGTAAAGAAAAATAAAAATGAGACATTTGACAATTAGTTGATTGTGCAGCAGCTAAAGTACCACCTTCTTGTTTCAACATGCTGTTTGCTAGCATTCAAATATCTCATTGGCTCAGTTAGCTATTACACCACACTAAGTGTAGTCAGTGTCATTTAAAATAAAAAGAAATAAAAAACCCAACCCAACCCAAACCAACCAACCAAAAAAAAAAGAAACCTCACCAAAAAACACCCCACAAACAAAACAACACAGAAAAAAAAAATCTTCTAAAAATATCTAAACTTTCTTCCAAATACATAGATGTTGTTTATTCTTCTCTTAGTTAAGTTGCCATTGTTTCTTACAATGGCACAGTGCTGCTTAGTGAGGAGCAGATTATATGCAAAAGTCTACATGGCTGCATGACTTAATGATGTGTAGGTGCACTACTGGGAAGAAGGATCCTCTTGATACTCTTCCTTTCTACTGTTAAAATCATTTTTTAGAAGGACTTCTAATCATCCAGAGGCTGAAATACTGGTGTAAGAAAAAAATTCTAATCTAATTGTCAGAAATACACCCAAGCTTTTGAATTGGTGTTGCCTCAATGTGCAGACAAGGAAGATAACATTCCATAATAAACTGTACTTTCCAAGAACTGCCAAGAGAAATATTTACAGCAGGAAACCTTGGGATGAAGCTAAATAATAAATGCAAAATGAAGCTAGAACTGCAAGCAATGAAATAAACCACCTCTACTAAATAAAGGGGAATTATGTGCCTACAGAAGAGAACATTCATTATAGATTCTTTAAAGACTTTTTATCCAGTAGAAAAACTACACTGCAATAGGTCATACAAGCCTTTATAATTTTTATAATTTAAACTTTTATATGGTCTTCAAAAGAGACCATTGCAATAACTAAGTCTTACTTCTTGTGTAAGACCAGTCAATTTCACCATTAAATTCTGCAACTAAACCGCAACTTACTATTCAAAAAAGTCCCTCTGTAGAGAGAAATTCAGGCTTGATTCAAAGATTCCAAGTGATGGAGAACCAAACACATTTCCTAGGGTAAGCTGCAACTGTTATTACTCTCATCAATAAAAACGTGTATCTTACAGATAGTCCATTTGTCTAGGCTTGGCTTCCAGAATTCCAGATCAGCATATGGCGTGTTCTAACAAGTCTCTGTCACCAGAAATCTTCCTTGTGTATGGGAAGGGTAGTGATTGAATTGCTTTCATAAAATCATAGAATAGTTAGGGTTGGAAAGGACCTTAAGATCATCCAGTTCCAACCCCCCTGCCATGGGCAGCAATGCCTCGCACTAAACCATGTCACCCAAGACTCCATCCAATCTGGCCTTGAACACTGCCAGGGATGGAGCATTTACCCCTTCTTTGGGTAACCTGTTCCAGTGCCTCAGCACCCATAAAGAACTTCCTCCTTATAGCCAATCTAAACTTCCCCTGTTTAAGTTTTAACCCACAACTCCTTGTCCTATCCCTGCAGTCCCTGATGAAGAGTCCCCCTCTGGTATCCTTGTAGGATCCAATATTCACTTTTTGTGAATTTCATAGCTTGAGCTTTCCAAGTGTCTACTCATTCTGGCAGTTCTTTTCAAAGCAGCTATTTTAAAATAGAATTGTATTTCACCAACAGCATCATAAACTCACAAAAATACCACCACCTTGCTGTTTCTACATGTTATTTCTAGTGTTCAAGGATCTCATCTATTCAGTTAGGTATTGTAACATGCTGTTATGTTCAGTTAAAAAAACATGACCTCTTTAACTAATTTCCAAACAGTCCCCTACATTGTAAAAATCCTTTTTTTTTTTTTTTCTTAGATTTAAGGCCTAAGAAACCATCTTAAGACTTTGAACAATATTTAAACATGCTCGGTGGTATAACGTATATGGTATCAAACGAGTAGAACTCAAACAAAATGAGACACACTCACTGCTGCAGCACTTTTAGCTGGCTCCCCCTTTCTCTTCAGTAATCCTAACAGGTTAAGGCAAAAACTGCCAGAGAAACTATAGATTCATTTACCTAGGGAATAATTCAGTAAAGCACCCGATGTGTGGTGAGCATGTGGATCAGCATTCTACATACCAATACTTAAAACATGTCTATGCCATACTTTAGGCTTTGTGAAACTACACTAGGAAGGGGCAAAACATAAGGTGAGTGAAAGTATGAACCATTAATCAAAGTGAACTTTAGGGAAGACTTAAAATATATGTTTTTAAGGAAAGATTTGTCTTTAGAGAGATAAATATAAAATTATTGTTGGCAAAAACCTATTCAAGTTACCTTAATGTAACAGTTTTCTTCACTAAAAGAAAAAAAAACAAACTAAAAACCATACATACAAAAAACCCCAATCAACAAATCCAAAACAGATTTGCTTACCCACACTTGTAAGATTTTTGTTGAAACTGGACAGATGAGATATAATACCATGCTAAATAAAATATAAAGCCATAAAGCCATGCTAAAATGATAGACAAAAAAAAACAAAATTGTGCTTAATTGAACTGTCATGTAGGTAGAAGCTCAGCAGAGGAGTTTCCCAACAGGTTCTTGTACTTCTACTAAGTATTTTTATTAATTACCATTGCCTAAGAGGAAGGCTACTTAAATCTGCTATGATACAAACGTAGAGGTCATCCCTAGCATTCTAAGGAATATTTTGGAGGAATTGGAAATCTTAGCTGTTACAAGGAAAAGTAATGAAATGCAGTAGTAATAAATTAAGTCCTCAGAACAAAATGATAAATTCTTTCGAAAAAATGAGAGTTCATCAATTGCAAACACAAAAGGGGAATCAGATTTCAGTAAACTGAGAGTAAATATTTATTTCTTTCCAATTGTTTCAAAATCATAAAAATTTACTTTAAAATATTCTTATATGTGTCTATTCACAAAAGAAGTTAATACTGAAATTGGGAACTGAATAATCTCAGAGCTCGGCATAACACCCATTTTAAGTACAAGCATATTTTAAAAAGTAATAAAATTGCAAAAGGTATGTTCTTTAAGAAATAAAATATTATAAAGTTCTTACTTTAGCCATTATTCATCCAGCCCTCAAGTAATTGTAAACAAAGAGCATACCCTGATGAACCCAGTTTCAGTGGTGTGTCAGCTGAATTACTAAAAAACTTCTTTTTAATAAGCTTTCATATCTGGCCACATAAGTACTGCAATATTCTTCATGCAGAGAAAAAAACCTGTATAGGTATACTTGGAAAGTAATGTGAACCTTTACAAGTAAGCTAAATGCTACACAGAGCTGGTATTTGTCTGTTGCTGTTCTCCTTTCAGTGGCTTAATGTCCTAATTCTTACAAGCCTTTTGCTTTAAAAATGATAAAATAACATGCAAAAGTATTTTGTAACCGATGCAACATAACTGCATATATGCTCAGATGACAATAGATTATTTCTGAAGCACTTATTTCTTTTTTGCATTGTCACACTTAGAAGTACTGTTGCTTTCTTAAGAGGTTATGGATAAGAATGAAGTTTTAACAATTAGGAAAACTACTTTAATATTTTAAAGGTATTTTGAAAGGTCTCCTTTTTTTTCTTACTAAAAATGGCAATATTGACTTGAAATTTTGCACAGGCTAAACTGAATGTAATTTAAAAGAGAACATAATTTAAAAGAAAGAGGATAGTAGAGGTAAACCATTGTGACATTTGTCTTGTTTGCCTACAGAGTTTCTTCTCTTCTGTTTTTTTAGCTAATTTTTATAGCTATTCTTTTTAACCTGATGTCCTATGGATCACGCTCTGCCTACGAATGCAAACTTTAAACAGTATTCATTTTAAATAATATCTAATTAGCTGTTTGGGTTTTTCTTACTTACACAGTAAAAATTTCAAAATTCACACATTTTAGGAAATTAGTTCATTTTAGGAACTCAAACTCTCCTTCCTCCAGTCTTGCTGCAAAGACTGTAATATTGAAATACAAGTTGCACTTTGCTAACCTTAGTTCAAGCGAAGAATGAACTCTATGAGGCCTCCAGCATGCTATCTGGCAGTACATGATAAAAATACTACTGAAATCACTAAACTGTTTATGAAATAATTAGAAGCTAAGTATTGTTTGTAAAAATCACTGGGGAATTACTTTATGTAATGGAAAAAGTCAATAAAATTGAATTGTTCATGGAAAATTTCTCACCAGAAAAAAAACAAACAAAAAAAGCAAAACAGGTCAAGCAAAGAACTATTTAGCAGTTCAAATCATAATAAGAAAACAATAGCGATCACATCAGTCAGTGCTTCAGGATATCAAGTACACATATGACTTGGAAAGTTTTAGATCATAGATTGCATCTATTACAAGGTGTTACAATAGAAAGAGATAACTGTTAATCCCTATTTCTGCAAACATTTAAACATTCAACCCTAATAAGAGGACCTAATTAGATTACAGTGATAAATGCAAATCTCTTCAAAATAGCTGTAAGCAAATGCATGTTAATAGATGGTTTGCAAAGAGACTTGACAAGTGGAAAGCAGACAACAATGTGAAAGAATTCAGTTCGCCTGTAAGCCATGTAATAAAAAAGCTATGAGAGGCTTATGTTTCAGGTTTGGTAACCTTAGAAAATATCTTAACATGCAAACACTTGAACAAAGATTACTATAAGGAATACAGAAATAAATTGCATACTACCAGAATACTATGAATTTGTTTTAAGTTTGGGGATTTTTTTGACAGAAGTTTTGTCAGACAATTAAACACATTTGAACACTTGGAAAAAACAAAACAGAACAAAACTAGAAAAATATTAGGAAAAAAAAAACAGCTGCCTGGGTATTTTTCACTATGCTATCATGGCAAGCTTTTTTTGAACTTGAAATCATCCCTAAGAAAAGTTTATGCTCTTCCTTACTTCAATACAGATTGCCTCCCTGTAGCAAAGGCTTATTATCGGAAGCTGATCCTTGTCATATTTATTTAAAAGGCATTCCTGGTTCTTTGCAACTAAATTTCCCTTTTGGTGAGCAAGGAAACAGACAAGCATTTGCTAAACTACCAATGTGAATTGATAATGTAGACTTAGAGACCAATATAGAGTGGAAAAAAAGAAACACAAAGGAAAAGAAATTGATGATGAATACCCAGAAATCCAAATAAAAGACAGCAAGCTTTAACATAACTCATGCTGAATGACCATTTCCTCACCTGAAAATTACACCTAACAGGACATCTAGCTTTTTGTGTCCAAAAATAAAGCCAGGAGAGGAAGCTGTAACCACTGTGAGTCAATGCACAGGGTCTCTGAGCACCACTACATGCTGAGAGGACTTCAGTGTGCTCAGGAAAGTTTCAAGGTTTTTTGACTTTAGGCATCTAAGTTAGGAGCCAGAATCAAGAGTACAGGCTAATTAGTCAGAAAAGTCTGGTTTTAACCCCCCTGAGGTTACAGTGAATGCATACTAGGGCCACCACCAAGAACAAAGCACTCCATTTAAGAATCTTCCTCCCTTAGCTCTCTTGGGCTTCACATGCATGATGGCCTTGAAAATGCTTGATTTTTGTTCAAAACTTTACCCATGCTGGCATTTCCATATCTATGCTGCAGAGGAAAATCACCTCGTAAGGACCCAGACAGCAGACTCTGCTGTTGCCGAATATCAGTAGATGTGAGCCACAGCAGGATGTTTGTTCTTTCTCCCTGGGCAAAGACCAAGAGGAATAACAATGTAAGAAGGGAGACAAGTCCCACTACTTCATTGAAAGGAATTCACAGCAATGCTCTCACTGTTTCTATGATTAGGACATTGCAGCCAGGAATGAATTTACAGTTTCTAGGGACCTGGGCCACTGGGTCTGACTACACCAGCATCTTTGTGGTCTTCTAGAATTCTGCGCAAAAACATCTTACTCACAAGTCTTCAGCTTTCTAATGAGGTTCTGTTAAATAAATGTATTAAATTTTATTCAAACAAAACACAACAGGGCTTTTCTGAGATGGATACAGAATGCTAAGTATGAGTAGCAAGCTGTAAATACCTCCAAGATAACTGTGACACTGGGGTACTGCATAAATGTCACAGTGAGGTCCACAAATGCCTAATTGTTAAAAAAAAAAAGCTGTCATTAATCCTCTATGAAAACACAGAATAAGATGTTTCAAGTTAGCATCCCTCACACAATTTTATCTATCTAGACCATCTGGTCTTCTATGCAGAGCCTGGGCTTCTCTTCAGATTTCTGGCTGTGGTTCCACATTTACAAACATGCAATGAACTAAAAATCCAAACGTAGATGATGTGAAATGCATTGCTGGGGTAAGTCATATAAAAGACCAGGCAAATGATCTGGGGACAAAATGTCTGGTGCAGATGACCACACCATGAGTACCATGCTGTCTCCTGAAGAAGGGTGCAGTACATTATCTCACTGGATTACTCCTGGGGGCAGGACTGCTGTGAAGGAAAACTCTGGCCCACCCAGAAGATATGAAAGAGAGAGACTGGATTTCCACCTGACAGCAGATTGTGAACACTGTGTTTTGTGAACAACGGAGCTTTTGTTGTCAGTGTCAGATAAAGCAATATGGAAGGAAAGTTCACGAGAAAACACTGAGAACTGCCTTATTCTAAGAAATTAAATTTCTTATGTGATATTATGATGACAGTCAAATCATATCATCTGAAATTGGTAGCCATGTGAACAGTGAAATAGCATAGAGACAATACTCTTCAGGTTTGGTGAAAATAATACAGGAATCATCATAGAAACAAACATTCAGGTTAGTATTTTGCTTAGATAGAGCTGAGCAGGGGAACACTATGGAAAATAGTAAGACAAAATGAACACCTGGGGGAAACCACAGTGTGTCACAGCATGATTAGGCAAATCATTTTGTTAGAATAGAGAATGAATGAGATGCATTAAAAAGACACCAGCAACTTTCTAGAACTCTTGAAAATCTACCATGAAGAATACAGCGAGAGGGACCAGGGACAGAGACAAGGATTTGAGATGATGCAAACTCTGGAACTAGATATTTTGTTCCCAGAATTTAGAAATACATTTCCTCCATCTATTATGTGTCAGGATTTTTTTTCGTTTCAGGGTTAATTTACCCACGCAGCCCTTTATTATTTACTTATTTTTGGGGAAAAGGAGAACTACAATGTTCAATGAAATTTTAGTCATGCAAATCATAGATGGAAACCTTTTTAACCCCAGTGAAAAGGTATCTCTGGGCATCAGTGCTGCAGGGAACTGAGAGTCAGTCTAAAATCTGTCAAAGGACTGTTAGCAGGGAAGAAAGTGAGAAGCTACTGTGGTAAGCTATTGGGAGCCATCTATGAGTATGTAAAAACAGTCTCAAAGGCGTTGATAGCTCCCATTTTGCCTTGGGGTCTCTGAGGATGCAACTGTGTTTAGAAAAGCAGGGCTTTGATATGCCTTGTCAAGCTCCTGCAGCACCTCTTTTCATTTTGAGCTGGCAACCATGGTTGCCCTCTTAATGCAGAACAAGACCTCACTGCTATGATGCTGCAGACTCTTTTATTAGGTTGCTCACTGACTGCACACAGATGCGTATGCACATCAGTTTCAGTTAGGCAACTTTCACTGTATTTTAGAACTGAGCATCTTTTGCTTGTTTCCTGCTCCTCAGTTTTTACTGCTCACATTTTGCCTTTTTAAACACTTCTTAAGGCCTCAAATCTGAATGAACTGCAAAAACTAATTAGAAAGAAAAGGTGAGCTCTCTCAATCCTTCCACAAGCTGACTTCAGCTCTGCTGTGACTATTTTTGCCACACAGCCATCCCCCAAGCCCCCCTCACAGTTAAAAATCAGTACGTCTGTTCAAGTTTTGAACCATTAGTTAGAAAATTAAGCAATTAAAGCAGACAACATCTGTGGACAATAATTTATCAAACAGTTTCAGGAACCAAAGTGTAAATTGAAGCCAATTTCAAGAGCTGGAGGCTTAATATAACTTCAGGAAAAAAGAATAAAATGCAAGACAGAGAATGAGTCTTCACAGAATCTAAACCTCCTGGCAATTAGAAATGGGAAGATATTTATAGGTGTGATGAAGAAGAAAGAAAAAAAAAATTATAGCAACTTAGAAAGGGGATAATTTCAGAAGAGTAATTTTATTTTAATCGCTGCAGAACAATATACTCATTTAAGAAATACATTATTACAGCAATAGTCTAGTGAATTGACATCATATGTGTCACAGAATTTAGGCTATGGAATACAAATCCTGTAGTACTCAACATTTAAAAGTGGTTTTGAGAAAAAAATGCAACATTACTCTTGAACAATGATAGCTCTTATAATCAAAGGTAATTGTGAAGGTGATTCTGTGTCATCCTGATTAAACAACTAGTTGCAGACTGTTGACAAGTTTCATCAAGAGCAAAGACTTTTTCTGTCCTGCAAAATTAAGAACATTAGAGGGAATTCTCTTCACTGAACTTAAGGATTATACCAGTATTTGATTTTTTCATATCAGTAAAACTCTTATCCAAAGTACTACAAATCTTACACACTGATCTGTTTTTAAGAAACAATGAAGCAGCTAGAAATATCAACAATAAATACCTGTGGTTTTGCTGGTAAATATAAAAGGGTGACAGCTGAAAGATAATTATAATCATGCTGTATCAGATACAGTCTTCTAAGCATATTACCTATTGGCAGAATAAGCATAGGCTCACTGAAAACTTCTGAGACTGATTTTCTCCTTAGTACACTGCAGAACAATAAGCAAGACATATTCTGAATGTGTTGCAAGTCCTGCAACACACCTGATTTCTGCCCCTATTCTGCTTACTTTTTACGTTATTTTTTTTTAAATTACTTATGAGTTTGAGAGCTTCAATCCAATTTGGACAGCAATTTCTATGCATTCCTATTTTGCCATAATGTTTTCTTCCCATTTCAATCAAGTGCCTGATTCAAACTAATCTTTGTAACTCCTTACTTTGGGCTCTAAAAGTAACTAGACATACTGGACATGCAAGCCAGAAGTGTGCCTGTCTTCTTATTCCATGCAAACGCATAAAATTACCCTCCTCCATATAAAGTGCATACCATTGCACATCTTATCCCAGTACTTGTTTCTAAATTAAGACAAAACTGGATAGTTTATCACATAAGCTGGCACCACTAGCTTTTATATTTGGCACCACTTTTTACTTTTACATACTTGTATGTATGCATGGAGGGAAAACCAAGCACAGCACTACTCAGACAACAACAAAAGCAGAATTCCACCTTT
Source organism: Pezoporus occidentalis (assembly GCF_034315485.1). Classification (NCBI taxonomy): domain Eukaryota; kingdom Metazoa; phylum Chordata; class Aves; order Psittaciformes; family Psittacidae; genus Pezoporus; species Pezoporus occidentalis. The sequence goes on from NW_026915877.1 coordinate 8,300,584, forward strand.
AAACTGAGATGCAAACATCTTCTTCCAATTTGAATGCAGAAAGAACACTCCTACTCTCTACCAGACATATCAGGTATAATTATATGTGGCAAGTTAAAGGGGCAAATGTATCCGTGAAGCAAAATGCGGTTTTGGTCATTCCCAAACTGTAAATCCATTGAGCTGAAACACAGTGAGTAATTGCAGCTGAGAGGGAACAAATAATCAGAGCTAAGCTCAAAATACAGCAGTGTCACTTTTATCCATTGCATTTTATAGCATAAGACCTCATGACAGATTCTAAGAAGAGCTCAAGAGCAGATTTGGAACTGCACACTGTGGAGCCAGTGCAGACAATTGGAGAGGCATCAGGAGCTGGGAGGGAAGCACAGCACTGCAGAAAGTCAGGAAGAGCTGGATCCTGTGCTCCAAACCAGCACACGGTATCGTTACCTCACAGTTACCTCAGCTTTTTGAAAGGCAGAAGCCACCAGCTTCTGATGGGTTCCTGAAAACAGTTAACTTTCCTTCAGGCTTCTCTATTTAGCAGGTGAACTGACAATGCACAGCATTGATGACACAGCAGTGGAAGGCCCCCTCTGCATCCTAACAGCAGAAAGATGACAGCAAGCCTATCCAAGCACATCACATACACCATTACTTTTAAAATAAGGAAAATAAAAAAAAAAAAACAAAAAACAAACAAACAAAAAGCAAACAACAAAAGAAAACACACACACATTTCAAATAAGAAACCTATGATTTAAGGGGAGCCTTAAATCCTGAAGCAAAGCACCACCTCCTTTCAGCTACTGACTCACAATTCACAGGCTATATAAAAAGCCATTGCTGCCAGTCCAGAAGACCCCTCAGAACAACAAGGACACAACTCTCAGCATCTCTTTCACAACGTCACAAGAAGTCCCAGCAGACCACTCAGGCACACGTGTGCAAATGCTTGTGATGTTTAGGAAATTATATAGATGTGAGATAATGGGAAAAAGAAATCTTTTTAGAAATTCTGTAAAATAAAGTCACTTTCCCATAAGTTCAAGCATTTATTTTTGTCATGGTATTTTTTTTAACGAACCAGTGGGGTTTATATTCTATATTAAAAAGCATGCAATAAAAATTTTCTCACTACATTTGAGGTTCGCAAGAAAGCAGTAAACATTTACATCTACTGTAAAAAAATAAGTTTTCTGACTCTATTGTGTATTATTTATTTGTCTTAATTGGGCTTATTTTTGCCTCCTTAAATTTTGTCTAATTTTTTAACTCGGACTTTTATTTGTTGCAGAGTTTCTCATAAAAATCCGCAAACGAATTGCAAACTGTGGTTAATGAGCTATGCATAAACCTTCTCTTTATCATTCTTACCATCTGCTTGGCTGTTTTATTATCAGCCTGTAAGCTAATAATCTATCTACTTTATTTCCTGTCTCACTTGGAAAAAAAAGATGAAGAAATCCAGAACAGTTTTCAAACTCTTTGTTTTCTCTGATTTTTCCCTTAGTGGTGCCTTATGGTCTAAAATCTGTGTTGTGATCCCATTTTCTCCACTGCAAAATTCTGATTTTCAATTCTCTTAAAAAAGCCCATCAGATTTCCAACAACATCCCCCAAGGAAATGGTAGTACAGCAACTGTAAGATTCAAATCAATATATTTTTACACTAGTTCTTTATTGTTATTAAGCAAAAATACTTCTTTTCTCCCCACACTATTCCTATTGCAATCTTTATTTACTACAGATTTGATGTAAAATATGATTACACATTTGCAGAAAAATAATTTTGCAGTATTTATGTCTTATTTATCCATGTATAAGTGTTTAACCACAACCTTACTTCTGTTCACCACAAGTCTAATATGCAGCTTGGTTAGAGTTGTTCCTTCTCTTCCAGTTAGGGCCAATAGGTTTCTGGGCATCTTTATGACATTATGGTATGTCTCATCACACAAGCACCATTTATATGGGATGTTAATCAGATTACATGAAAAATTCTCTCATTTTGTCTAAAAATATTGTTAAAAACTTTGAGTATTCCCTTCTGAATTAGACTAGCACTGCATTTTCATTTGCTGTTGAAATTGTACCATGTGAATTTTTTTACTTCACTACTACCTCTTCCCACACACATGGATATACAACTCAAGTGAGAGCGCTATACTGCACATAACACACTGCTATTACGGAGCTAACCTACATGGAAAGAAAATGTTTCCAAACAGGTTTTCTGTGCCTACCAACTAAATACCTAATTGCTGCCACAAAGTGGACTTCAGAAAGCTGAGCTAATATGTTTAGTAATAATTGTAGGAAAAAATAATAAAATGCAGAATAAAATACTAGGGCACTGTTTAAAATTATGAAAAGTGCCCCAAAGCACCTTTGTTTCTTAAGGGGTGCAAGCTACATAATTTTTTCTGTCTTCAGTCTAAAGCAGTAAAGACCAATAGAACAAGAATAAGAAACAGGACGAACCTCTTCAACAATCAGATTTTAAAGAAAACAACCCACAAACTTTAAATTCAGTGCTATATGGAATAAAGTCATTACCAGGCAGCTTAAGGCATAGTGTAACCATGGTCTCTAACTGAGCCACTATTTTCAGAACTAAGAGTTAGATAGCATTTATAATTCTATTTAAAATGGAATAACTGACTTTAAGAGAAGCTGGAAAAGCCAACAGTAAGAAGTAGGCTTTATTTAATGAGTGTGACTTTGTGAAAAATCACAAAGTGAACAGCAAACAGTTAACCACTAACCTGAAAAACTTCATTTGGATGATCTGCAGATCTCCTGGCAGAACTGCTATTCTAGTGCATAAGCTCTATAGAGACTTTAATCCACTTTGCACCTGAAAAAGGGACATGTGAGTGAAATGATTACATTTTCAAATGCGAGCTCATGGGAACAAAGCCTGGTGCTGAAAATTGATAGTGAACTGAGCAAAAAAAAGAACAAAAAAACCCCACAAAGCTTGGCTACACATTCTGAGGTCCTCATGCCTGCCTCAGGCATGCTATGTACAAAATGTGCTTCATAGCTTCTGTGTCATGAACCCACGTATTTAGTAGCCTTAACCAGCTGTTTTCTTACTTTCTTGTGCTCTGACATACATTACAGTACTTCGGCAAGAAACAGTACATGCATAAGGCTGGCCGCTTCCCACATTTTCTGATTTAGTATGTTTTATAAGACAAAAACAAGTCTTTCTGAACAATTTGTGTTTATTCTTTGATTTACTCTCAATAAACTCCTGTGATAAAAAGAAGTGTATTTTCCCAGATATAGAAACTTGGAAAAACAGAAAGGGCATGTAGCTGATTTGACCACTTTGAACTCTACAGAAAGACCATGGGCAACATTCATCTCTCCTAACCACAATGATTTAAAAGTTGTCTGGTCTAAGGGGGTTGCAGAGGCCTCCACAATCAAACACAATTCTGTCTTTGAGTATGACTCATTACTCCTAGCATGTACCAGTCTCTCCCTGTTGATTATAAAGAGGACCCAGAAGAGTAGTTTAGGTCAGGTATCCAACTGCAAAGACTGCTGCAGTTAAGTGACATCCACTGCTATTAACTTAAATGGAATGGATCCTGACAGCAAGTAAAGCTGCATATGAGTCTATGGCAAAGAAGTGCCATGATTTTTGAATCTCCAGTCCTGTACCTTAACCAGTAAATACTACTGCTCTTTGCAATAGACAAGCTTTCATTTAATGGAGTCTTAAAGCTGCGTGCCAGTCAAGGAAAGAGATAAAAAATAATTAAAAAAATAAGGTGAATTCATATGCAGACTGACGATAATTCTTCTTCTAGAGTCATTAAAATCTACTACTTTTCCCTCCTAATTAACCTATATTTATATAATGTAAAGTGAACCAAGCACACTTCATAATCAAGGCACCAGAGCATCAGGCTTTCTCTTGGCAACTGTTATAACACCTGGACAGGTCACACACCCAAATTCACCCAGCAAACACTCTTACTGCAATTGTTTTGTTTCTTAGAGCTAAAATACTAACATATTCTTAGCATGCCAAATAAGCTACATCAGTCGTAAGCAGCATCACTGCAATGACTAACTAGCCCTGACTGGTCTCAATAATTAGACATAGGCCAGGAGACCACAAGGCCCTTTTCCAGCCTGGTTTTTTCTGTACCAGTGAGAATGCAGGCTGGTGTCACTCACATGTTACAGTGCTTTGCTTCACAGAAGGCAAGAAAACAGGAAAAAGCAATGCCTTTCTATTTACGTACCCCATCCCCACAGAAACACTGGAGGAATAACAGCAAAGGACAACTCCAAGAAATCAGTAGTCATTAGGCAAGCTCTGCGACTTGTAACAATGGTGTACAGCAAGTTTTCACTCAAGACAATCATAAAAGAAGGTCATAAATATCAGAGACTGAAAATGCTGCTGAATATTCAGTAGCCAATCAATACAGCGCTCCTATACCTGCAGCACTATGCGTGGCAAGTTCTTGTTTTACTCACCAAGAGAGGAGCTCAGTTCAGATTATGTTTGTTTTTATAAATAGACCTGAACCCTTTTACCAACAAAAACAAAACAAAAAAAAAACCACTAAAAAACTACCCTAAAACACAAAGCACAAGCAAAAAAACCCAAAACCACAAAATCTTAGAAAGCAGTGCTTCCCCATGCAATCACATCACACGTTTCTTTGTTAAGTTTCAGCTCAAGAAGAGAGTTTAAGCTCTGATTAAGTATAGGGTATACCCTTGTAGCTACTGACTGTTACAGAATTTGTAATTGATATATTTATCTTTTTGTCCAGTTTTTAAGGTCTGTTGTACACTAAAATATCTTGGGAACAAAGCTGTCATTTCTGTGATCTCATTTGACACAGGTTTGCCCTTGCTCATTGTTCCAGGCTGCAGTTCTACACTGCTTTCCCACTACGCCATTTAACTTGCTTTCATCCAGTTCACCTTAAGCACAGCTGCTTAAGCACAGACAAATTTAGAAGAAACCTTGGAAGCAATTCAGAAGCCATCTTTCTGCCATAAATTTTTTTCTAATAATTCAGTTTCAAAACTTCTCCTTTGTCTGCATATATATAGTGCACATGTATTACCATTTTAGTTCAGATAGGACTATGATTTGAGGAGAACCCCCTAAGTACCCCACTTACCACAGTCAGTTCACTCAAGGGAGAGGCCTCAGAGTGCATGAACCGAGCCTTATTTTGGAGGTACTTAAACCAGACGTGCTTCAACTGCTGACAACGCTGATTCAGTCCAAGGGCAGCAGTGGTAGCCCAAAGTATACCTCCCCAAAACACTGTGCATGTTGTGTCCTCAGCGCCAACTGCTTTACAAACAGATCTAACCCTGCAGTACCCTATTAAATGACAGTATGTACACACTCAGTCATATCTTTGTTTCCAGGCTTCAAAGTCTTTCTCTTTCAAGAATCTTGCCACTTTTTATAAGGAAGATGACCATTCAAATGCTGCCCTTATTTCCCTGGTTTATCCTGACAGAAAGAGGTGGGATCTCACCTATTCCCCTGTACCAAATTATGAGCTGTGAAGTATTAGCCTTAATTATTTTCCTCACAAGAAAAATACTGCATCAGAGTGACCTGGAAAGAGAAAAGAGATTGCCCTCCTCTTAGTAAAATAACTGACAACAATGGAACTTCAGTCTTGCCAGCCACCCTAACTGCAACCAGAAAAAATCCAAGTACTGGCACCCCAATTTCATAATAACAGCACAGATATTGGTGCCCAAGCAACTAGGTCAAAGGAGTGTCTGATACTTAAAGAAAAATATGCTAAGCTGAGTAACACCTTGGCAAGGTCTAAGATGACAGAACTAAGAAAGCTCATAATGTTAAAATATACTGTGTGCATTATTTATCTTCTTAACATGAAAAAAATTTCCAGAGCCAACATAAATTTTAAATGCAATAGAAGCCATAGCAACCATGTGAAGCTAATCTTTAACCTCTTTGGTCTTGAGTCACATAATTATAATTGTGTTAAATGCAATGCCCTTTGATTTAAAAATATCACCATTACTGTAACAGAAAAAGTAATTAGTTTTTTTAATTAATGAGAGACTTGAAAATGCATGAAGGGAAGCATTAACGTCTGTTTTTCTTGAGCTATTAAAATAATTGTATAAAAATATCACATAAAGAAGTCACATCACGTTACAAATCTATTACTTATGGCTCTGCTACAAAGTATGCCTTAAGGTTCCAAACACAGATATATGCATATCAAGAAAGATTTTGTCATCCAGTTGTACCAACTAAATGCTTCTCTCTTATTCACTAAGGATAAACAAAAACTGCTAAAAGCCTAAACAAACAACCCACAGAACAATCCCCACGATTTCAGTACAGCTAATAAGAATAGTATTCTGTGCCACCATTGCTTTAGTATGTTCCACATTGCACCTGGTAAAAACCAACAACCAACACAACCCTCAACACAGACTTGAAGGGCAAGTGACTGTACAACAGGCCCCTATTCAGGCCCAAAGATTAATCTTACCTGATTTTAGAAGCCTACAATTTAGACACAAACATCTGAATTTACAATCTAATTTAATGACATTTAAGTCCATTACATTTTACCTATTTAGATGGAAAGCATGGGATGACACATTAGGTCCCAGAAGTATCTATTTCTGTCCACTAACTAAAAGGGAACTGCAAATTACCAATTTGTACATAAATATTTAGACACAGGTAATAAAAATTAATAAAATAGTTCTTTAGAGTGATTTACCTTTTTCCTTTGTTTCAACTAAATTGTCAGCTTGTCTCCCTAACCCCCAGCTGTATTTCAGTCTGACTCTACTGTAATTCTTTGTAATGAGGGGAGGGAAAAGTCCTGCATACTTTTCACCCATTTTCTGCAAGGGGATAAATACTAGAGTGAGATAAGCAATTCAGGAATTTACTATATCTTCTGCTTTTCTACAGTCCAAAGGAGGACTGTTTCTCAAATGGAAGTTACCATTGTGCTAAAACTCTACTTCTGAGTGGGGGCTTTTCTATCACAGAAGCTCAATATCATCTGTAGTATTTCTCGGAAACCATCTCTCCTAAATGTAGATCCTGAAAGTGCAGTGGGTGATTACAGAAACAAAGTAGCTTCATAATCATCTGGAAGGCTTCACGATATTTTCAGGAAGTACTTCTGGTTAAAATAAAGATTAAAAAAAATGCGATGGTCAGCTTGAGGAAAATAATTCTATACAGTAAGAAAGGGTGAAAATAATTTAATGGAAAGTATGGCTGCTTAATTTTACAGAATTTCCCTTGTTGGACCAAGTACTCCCCGGTGCAATGTCACTAAGTTCTGTGCCATGATCTTACTTGGAAATATGCATTTTTTTTGTTCAAAATAAGTTGAGCAATTCAACTGGAATACATACTGGTATAAAAGACAGCAGTTATTCATTGAGCCAAGTTATAGCCAAACACTTCTGCTGCTGCAAAAGGATCAATCCCTCTAAATGGCCAGTGTTCTGAAGATTTTAAGGGAAGGAACACCAGGAATTTTGTTTAAAGGATAAACCACTCTAAAACTTATGCACAATACAACTCTCTTAAATTCAAGAGAATACTTTGAAGGCTCAAATCTCAGCAAAAACATAAGATTTCCATAGCTATGGCAAGATTATTTACAACTGAAGGTTATTAATACTGGTTTAATTTTAGAATCTAAATCAGAAGCTAAATATTTATCATTCATAAAATCCTTGTAAATGCTCTTCAACTGAAGACATTTGTCTGAAGAAGTAGAGGGAAAAAAAAAAGAAAAAGGAAAGAAAGAGGACTCCAGGTTAATGAGGTATTTAAAATGAGAAATAGGAATTCATGCTTCTACTTGCACTTTCTAAATTATTTCATACATTATAATACATAGTGTATCATGGGTCTGGGTCTTCAATTCTGAGATCACCCTTATGACTTCATACATTAAAATCAACAGACTGGCAAGTCTGTCAACAAGGGAATAAAAAAACCAACAAAATGAATGTCATTGATTAAATCTGAGAACAAGAGAGTTTGGGGTCCTTCAACTCACACAGCACACAAATGGAACTCAGCTGCCACAGCAAAAAGAAGTAAGACTTGAAAATAAGGCCTTGCTTCATTACGTGTATGAATCAAATGTATTAAGGAGATGCGCTGTGACACAGATCTTAGACTTAATGCGTTTGCATATGCATCAATGACAGCAATATTGTATATTCTTCTGTTTCAAACAAAGCCACCTTCAGTGTCCTTAATCTCCAATTATACTGTTGTCCTCACCCTCGTCCTGTAAAGGAAAAAGAAGGAAAAATGACCTAGAAAATTAAAGATTCCAAGAACTTTCCCAATGAATCTTGAAAGTTAAAACTTTAAAACCAAGACATCTAGAGCTTGCTGTGCTCCAGAGCATATCAATAGCCCTCCCACACTCAAGAACAGAAGAACAAGGAACAGCAACTAAATCTGCAGAAAAAGTACTCAAATACCTTAATATCCTAAAGTGAAACCTCACTCAAGGGAATGTCCCCCTCACTAAAGCCTGTCATAATTTCAGAGCTGGAAATTCAATGTCAAAAAAAACCTGAATTGTAGATTTATCATCTACTCTTTACCTAAAACAATGGTTTAGTCACAAAACAATACAAAAAGCCTGCAATAAGTACTGAAATTAATCTGTTGCTTGTAATGATGTGTTTGTTCATGGAGAGACCAAGTCTTCATTGAGCAAGAATTCCTCACTTAATCTTTTGTAATCACTCTGTGTCTATTAACACATAGGCATTCTTCATGTAGGATCGATGGATGTGTCCCACATATAAGCCTGCGAGACCTAGACACATTATTGCAGTTTCATAACTGGAGCTGTGTGGTTTTCAAGAAGAAATATTTGAAGGACAACATAATAGCAGAAGTTTTTCAGACTGTATTAGCAGCACTGGATCATTTGTTTAGAATATACACATCACACAACCCTCAAGATCTTATAGAAACTCTGGGAACTGCTGAGAAGGCTCCCAAATCACCAAGCAATCAGCACAGCCTTTAACCTTCACTTCAACAACAACAAAAAACCCTAAAACCACCTCACCCTGGTTATTCTCACTGCAGAGGCAGCAATGCATGCACAATCATATCATTACAGCAACTAAATTTCTTAAGCAATTCTTCAAAGATAGTGCGTGACTTCCTCCTAGTTCCCTTCAAAACCCTTCATACCTTAGATCTGCAGGGCTGTCAGGCCTGGTTAGGCTTTCTGGTTACTACCTGCTGCAACGAATGAGCTTCATTCAGTCCTACCTTTGCAGGTGGCAGAGTGTCTTCTCCTTGACTTGCCTCTCTGGTTAAAGCAAATATGCTCCCTCAAACCTGTGTTATGAGACACTAAGTGATGAACTCATACTTCCTGAACCCCTGGTCTCTCCATAGCTAAACACAGAATAATTAAATACAACTGGAATCCAATTTAATTGTGCACTGTTTGCCTAGTGCCAGAACCCATCCCAGCTTCATTTACTTCATTACTTTTCTTCCTCTGTACATGCAGAATGTAGTTTCTACACAACTAGGGCCCTTTTCCTGCATCTATAAGTGATCTAATTTAATAGCTGAACTATTGCAAACACCTGTGTGTGATGGGATGGAAGGAGTGGGAACCAGAGACAATCATTCAAGGGACATGACACGCATCTGCAGAGCTCTATTACATGCAGCCCTACTACCACAGACACCAAGCCCATAGAGTAAAAAGAGAATTGCAAAACTGAAGCTTCTTCTAACAAGACTGGATCATGCCAAAGTATGTAGGAAGTACCTGCAAGACAAGGTGTGTACTTTTTTGTAAGCAGGAGAGACTAGGTAGAACAGAAAAAGAAAGTGTTCTCTCGACAAATTTGAGCAATTTACTCTTTTTTCAAATCAACTGGATTCATGTCTGAGTCATAACTATGATTTAGATAAAGACAACTACATGACACTCTCTGGTGCTTTGGACATTAAAGTTATACTGTGCATCTGAAAGGTTTTTCTTCTTGTAGCCAAGGCAGGCTGGTGCTGCTGAAAGCCCTCAGCAACCTGACATAATCCAAGTGAAACTAAAATCAAACTTGAAAGGGGAAAAAACTAGGGCATGATGTCCTTTACTTATTCTCCTGACCAGTTGCATGAGAACCAATAGAATCAAGCTGGGATTTCTAATATTACTTATTAGCAATTACTTATTATTTACACCAAGAGAATCCAACTGGAGCTGAAACTACATATTGGAAAATACTCTCACAGATGTACAGCAATAGCCAAACATCACTGTTTACTGATGACAACCTATAATGTGTTCAATCGTTTATTTCACACTATTCAAATAATTCTATAAATAATGGAATAAATCTGTAATATGTTTGACAAAATTTTCTCGCATTCAACCAGCTCTAGTTCAGTAAAACATTAATTTTGTTTATCTGTCTGAAATACTGAAAACGAATGTGTATTTCAACCTAATTGCAGCTGCAGTCTTCTTGATGTTTATATATCTGCAGTGAAGACTTGCACATTAAGCTTTCATAAAATATCAAAATGCATGAAGAAATGGACTTGTGCTCTCTTTTTTTTTTTCTTTTAAGAGTTAAGTCAGACATTATCTTACAGGGTGTTGTAGTCCCTAAGCCACCTCCCCACCACTATATTTAATAAGAATATTTAGTTTAATATTATTTTACAGCATGTTCAATCTGATGTCTTCAATTTACAAAGTAGAAAATGTGATTATTCCATAATATGGCATTGCTTATTAAAAATGAAAGCAATACAATTTCATTTGAATTGTATTACTAATATACATCTGCATATAGCTTATTAGCTGCTGATAGCTTCTCGAGTAGACAAGATAGGAAATGTTTTGATTTATGTAATAATTACATTAAGGCCAGGGGTTCATTCCATATTTAAAGTGCATTAAAGAGTGACTTTTCAGACAAAAGTCATACAGATTCCATATAAAGGAAAATATAACCTCCATTTTCAAGAAGGGGAAAATGGATGACCCAGGGAACTACAGACAAGTCAGTCTCACCTCTGTGCCTGGCAAAATCTTGGAGCAGATTCTCCTGGAAGGCATGCTAAGGCACATGGAAAACAACAAGGTGCTTGGTGACAGCCAGCATGGCTCAACTAAGGGGAAATCCTGCCTGATCAATTTGGGGGCCTTCTATGATGGGGCTATGGAACTGATGGACAGCGGTAGAGCAGTTGACGTCATCTACCTGGACTTGTGCAAAGCGTTCGACACTGTCCCACACAACATCCTTGTCTCTGAATTGCAGAGACATCAATTTGATGGATGGACCACTTGGTGGATAAAGAACTGGTTGGATGGCCACACACACAGAGTTCTGGTCAATGGCTCAATGTCCAGCTGGAGACCAGTAATGAGTGGTGACCCTCAGGGATCGGTGTTGGGACCGGTCTTGTTCAACATCTTTGTCACTGACATGGACAGTGGGATTGGGTGCGCCCTCAGCAAGTTTGCTGATGACACCAAGCTGTGTGGTTCGGTTGATACCCTGGAGGGAAGGAATGCCATCCAGAGGGACCTTGACACGCTTGTGAGGTGGGCTGATGTCAACCTCATGAAGTTTAACCATGCCAAGTGCAAGGTCCTACACCTGGGTCGGAGCAATCCCAGGCACAGCTACAGGCTGGGCAGAGAAGAGATTCAGAGCAGCCCTGCAGAGAAGGACTTGGGGGCCTTGGCCAATGAGAATATGAACATGAGCCAGCTTCAGTGTGAGCTCACAGCCCAGAAAGCCAACCGTGTCCTGGGCTGCATCAAAAGGAGTGTGGCCTGCAGGTCGAAGGAGGTGATCCTGCCCCTCTGCTCTGCTCTTGTGAGACCTCACCTGGAGTATTGTGTGCAGTTCTGGTGTCCTCAACATAAAAAGGACATGGAACCGTTGGAACAAGTCCAGAGGAGGGCCACGAGGATGATCAGGGGACTGGAGCACCTCCCGTATGAAGACAGGATGAGAAAGTTGGGGCTGTTCAGCTTGGAGAAGAGAAGGCTGAGTGAAGACCTCATAGCAACCTTCCAGTATCTGAAGGGGGCCTATAAGAATGCTGGGGAGGGACTCTTCACTAGGGACTGTAGTGATAGAACAAGGGGTAATGGGTTAAAATTTACACAGGGAAAGTTCAGACTGGATATGAGGAGGAAGTTCTGTACTGCAAGAGTGGTGAGGCACTGGAAGGAGTTACCCAGGGAGGTTGTGAATGCTCCATCCCTGGCAGTGTTCAAGGCCAGGTTGGACAGAGCTTTCGGTGAAATTGTTTAGTGTGAAGTGTCCCTGCTCATGGCAGGGGGGTTGGAAATATATGATCTTAAGGTCTTTTCCAACTAACTATTCTATGATTCTATGTTTCTCTCCTAAACATTGAGAAATACTTTCTATCCTAAACACTAAGAAACAGTTTGGCTTACAGCTGAAAATTCTTTTTCATATATTGAATTCTGTAACTTCCATGAAAAGCCAACTGGGTTTATTACTTCATATATTACTAAAACTCCAATGCAGACAAATATTACTGGTTTTTTTTGAAAAAAAGTCTCTCCGATACCAGGCTCATTTGAAGCTTAGATGTTCAATGACTTAAAAAAGGAATCGTCACAGTCAGGAAAATAGAACGCATGCATCCTTCACCAAAATGTTTATTTTTCACAGGTAGTTTAGATTGGTTTGCTCCCTCCTGGAGAAGCAGTATGTAGCTTTGTAATAGAGATTTTTTGCTCAGGTTCTCCATGGGAAATAACTTAAAATGAGATTAAAATATATATGGTTTTGAAGCAGGCAATTTGAGGAAGTGTGAACATAATAATAGAATTAAAGGTTACTTCTCCTCCTTCAGTAGAGATTTATTCAAGAATTGACCTTTCATCTTTGTATTTATGAATTTAAGAAAATTACCCACACTATTAAAGATCAAATTCCTGTTCGGGCTTTTACTGATGCCTCACAAACTTCAGTGTAGGGCAGCCCTTCTCTCCCTCATTTACACCTTACATCACAACACGTGGGATTCATACAGCATGTGCTGCTAGACCATTCACACTGATATGTTCCCAACAGCCCAGTAAAGTCTGTATCTGGAAGCAAATGTTTAAAGTATTCTTGAGTATTAATTAAAAAAAAATGAGTAAGAGTTTATAATGAAGAAGTTTTTACCATTTCAAGATATATTTAACATGCAAATGAATAAGGAAGAGGAAATTCCTTGTCTCACTCTGTCAGGATACCACCTAGTTGATTTAGTTCATGCCAAAATGTCCTTTTCCCAGATGGGCTTTACTTCTTATACTTCACTGACATTTATTGCAGATTATTAAGCCAATAACACCATAGAGAAACTCAGCTGCTCTCAGACAGTGAGGGTCAGTGCTCTAAACAGGCCATAATTGTTGTTTTCTATCAGTCCTTTTCTCTGATGCTATTCAACCCTCTGGCTCTAACACAGCCTATTTTGTTCCACAACTCTGAAACAGAATCCATCTTTAATTATTTTGGGGAGAATTCTAAGGTATTTTCTGTTCTATCTAGCTTAATATCTTTGACCAGAAACCATCTCACAAGACTTCATGACAGAACACTGAGACAGAAATTTTAATTCCCACTTTAGCCATTTCTATTGACATTGCAAATACGGTGATAACTGCATCAACTCTTCTGTGTTAATGTTTCTCTTTTCTTTGGAAGAATTCAAAATTTGATTGACTTTAGTAAGAGGGTTATGAAATCAGACAGTCTTGTACAGAAACCTTTTCAAAGTTGCACTATAAACAAACAGTATGAAACAGGAGTAAGAACTTGACCATTTAAGATTGCCAGAGAATCTTTTTGATATTTTTGTAATTATCTCCCAAGAGGCAAAAAGAGTTATGTCTCTCTAAAACATGCTTAAAAATTATAATGATGTTACACCATCTGATATGACATTTCATATGCCACAGATATATATTGCTCTGTTATAAGATCACATCTGGCAGTTACAATTTCTGTACTATCACTTGTCGTGGTTTAAACCCAGTCAGGTAACTCGTTCACTCACTCCCCCCCCCTTCTTTCGCTCCCCCTACTCCAAGAGGGACAGAGAGGAGAATCGAAAAGAATGCAACTCCCACGGGTTGAGATAAGAACAGTTTAGTAACTAAGGTATAACACAAATCACTAGTGCTACCACCAGTGATAATAATGATAAAGGAAATAACAAGGGAAGAGAATACAACACCTCACCACCAGCTGACCGATAACTTGCCCCCCCAGCCCTGACCAAGCACCGACCGATGCCTCCTCCAACCCTGCATTCTCCCAGCCCTTCCGGCTAACTCCCAGTTACATCCTGGGCATGACGTGCTGTGGTATGGAATACCTCTTTGGTCAGTTTGGGTCAGGTGTCCTGTCTCTTCTTCCTCCTGGCTTCCCCCTCCTCCCTGGCAGAGCATGAGGCTCACAAAGTCCTTGACCAAACCAAAACATCATTGTTTTCAGCTCTGTTCCCGAGCTGAAAGTCAAAACACTGCACTGCACCAGCTACCAAGAAGGAGAAAAATGACTGCTACTGCTGAACCCAGGACATCACTCCATACATTTCTGTGATATGTAGCCCCACCTAGACAGAAAAAAATTATACATGCTATTTTAGAAGTCCAATCAAACAAATTTACACAAAATAACAGTACATTTTTTGTCTCTCCTTTTATTTACCTCATTTTCTTGAGCATCAATATTTACCTTAAAAACATTAATAGTATTTGTATTTGATAGACATTTCACTTTCCTTAGTTATTCCTATGCTTCGATTTATTTCTATTTTCTTTTGTTTTTCACATCTTTTACCTGTAGTTTCATGCATCCATAATCATCAGTTCATTCAAGAAGGCATGATATCCAATGCATTTTCATAGCACAAAGAGGATCTCTATTCCCTGAAAATTACAGCCTTATTTTTTCATAAAATCATTTTGCTTTGTATCTAGCTCACACATACAGCCAGTATGAATCATTTCCCCAGTAGAAAATCTAAGCTGCCAGTAAGTGTTTTCATGCAATATGATTCCTGATACATGAGGAATGAAGATATGTTGTTGGCAGCTATTGCTACCTCCACATGTAAGGTTTAAATATTGTCCTTCTCATCCTGAAGTTGTAAGTGAAACGCTAGCTGTACTCTTACATAGAGCGCAATAATCTGTCCTCCCACCGTCACTGCTCTGAACAGGTAGGATGGGTCAGGAAAATGTTGAGATTAACACTAAGCCATGTAGTTCCACAGTGGGTACAGGCCAAGTATCTTGATAAATGAAAAGCTGAATCACTCTGCAATAGGAGATGGCTTTTCTGGGGACAACAGCAAGCAAAACAGGTAATCTCAAGAAGCCGAAGATGGCACAGACAATCAGAAGTTAGGTCCTTTATTGTATACCCTGTTGGTTACAGAAAGGAAATATGGGCTAACTTCTGGCACCCAATTCAGTTTGCCTTTTTTTTTTTTTATGTCCTCATATCCCTGTGCTTAAATCCTTGAATGATGGAGAGGCTAGGCATCATACAGTGTAATGGGACATCCACAGCTGGGAACACATGTTGCTTAGGGCCACAAGATAACAGGGCATATGTGGAAGAACTGAAAGAGGAAAGACATGACATCACGGTCATTTTCATTGCTACTTTTTCCATTGAAGTGTAGAGTCAGGCTCCATTTGACCAAACTTACCCGGCTACGGAGTTTTATGACATGACCTTTTTGGTGTGAAAAATTTCCTGGCAGGCTTAGCCCTGGTTTAGAAAGTCATGCAGACCCAGAATCAAGAGATGACTTAATGACATTAAAATCTGAGGTGCATGGGATATACCAGTCAGAACTTTCATACTGTCTGCAGAGGACTTCTTTGACTGTTCCCAAATACAAGCCAGATATTACTTTAATATTACTTATCCAAGTACAGAAAGCTTTGACCTAATTACCAGAATCAATGGGAAATATTTATGCCAATCTCCAAGGAATTAGAAAATAAAGGAATATACAAAGAGAACAGCATTTCTTTTTGTTCTATTCATTATTTTTTTATCTATTTCTAAAATTATTTTCTATTTGGACCTATGCTAAAATCTGGCACAAATCACTTTCCCTACTGGGGAGTCATCAGCATTAATCTGAAGTTCTGAAACAGTTAGCAAAACACAAGTAAACGCAAAATCCAGAAAATAGCTGGTTATGTCTGCTCAAACAAACAAAAAATCCTACCGTCACCACTGTGTTCAACAGTAAAGGCATACTATGGTTTAGTTCCAGGCAAGACAGACACCCCCAAAGGAATATTTTTAATAGAAAATAATTGTTGTAAAAACAAACCAGAGTTCAACTGGCAGATACTGTAAAATCAAAGCGACACTATAAAGGACCAGTTGTATCCCATCTCTCTCCTAGATTCAGAACATAAAATAGCTTTTGTAGCTATTTTGTTTCTTTAGAAACTGTGCAGGTAAAAGAATTTATTGTTATTACTTTGACTCCAAAGTTCTCTTCTTCACAATTTAGTAGTAAGTAGTTTTTAAACATTTATTTTTTTCCATAGCTCAGGACAGCTTATGTAGCAAAACTTCAATGAAATGTCAAAAAACATTGTTAAACAGCCAGCACTGAGATCAATTGGGTTTTGTACCACATTAATGAACAGGAAGGCTATTTCACAGTGTTTTGGTTGAACAAAGAAAAAAACCCCAAACCCAGAACTGTAGGTGCTCATATGAAAAAAAAAGAGTTACAATCCAAATCATTGCAGGAAATCCTAATTTGAATTTGAAACAGAAATCACTAACTCAGGCTCTGATCAGAATAGACACAGAATTTGTAATCACATTACTTAAACAAGATTAGCTAAACTGACATTCAAATAAATAGTTTGAGACTTGGCCATGTGCAGAACACAAATCACATAAAACATCTTTGTCAGCAATATGGACAACAGGATTGGGAGCACCCTCAGCAAGTTTGCCAATGACACCAAGATGTGTGGTGCGGTCGACACGCTGCAGGGAAGGAATGCAATCCAGAGGAACCCTGACAAATTCCAGAGGTGGGCCCATGCAAACCTGATGGATTTTAACAAGGCTAAGTGCAAGGTCCTGCACATGGGTCAGGGCAGTCCCAAGCCCAGATACAGGCTGGGCAGAGACTAGATTGAGAGTAGCCCTGAGCAAAATGAGTAAACATGCCCCATCAATGTGTGCTTACAGCACAGGAAGCCAACCATGTGCTAAACTGCATCACCAGCAGCATGGCCAGCAGGTAGAGGGAGAGGATTCTCTCCTTCTACTCTGCTTTCATCCTGCTTCCAGCACTGAGGACACTGGCATAAGAAGGACATGGACTTGTTGAACTGAGTCCAGAGTAGCACCATGAAGATGATCAGAGGGCTGGAGCACCTCTCCTATGAAGACAGGCTGGGAGACTGGGGGTTGTTCATCCTGGTGAAGAGAAGGCTCTAGGGAGACCTTAGAAGAGCCTTTCAGTACCTAAAGGGGACCTTTACAAGAAAGGTGGAGAGAGCATGCAGTGACTGGACAAGGGGGAATGGCTTTAAACTGAAAGAGGGTTGGGTTATGTTAGATACAAAGTTCTTCACTGTGAGTGTAGTGCACTGGAAGAGATTGCCTGGAGAAGTTGTGGATGCCTCATCCCTGGGAATGTTCAAGGACAGGTTGGGTGGGGCTTTCAACAACCTGGTCTAGTGGAAGGTGACCCTGCCTGTGGAAGGGGAGTTGGAACTAGATGATCTTTAGGATTCCTTCCAACCCAAACCATGCTATGATTCTATGATATCCTGATTATAGTACATTATTACATGCTGAAGCCATCTGATACTATGAATTCCAACTCTAAGTGCAAGGAATACTTGATGGTACCGCTTAAAATCCTACAGTTCTATCACTACTTATCTGGCATCAATGTACTTTCAGTCTTGGGATCACAGTTTAATAGTAGTTAATGGCCTCATCTCTTCACCACTGACATGTTAGATCAGACTACTAAACAGCAACTTGCTCCACATACCATTTAACTTTGTTGACTTGTGTGTCAAGCAGCTGTGCTGCTGAGGGGTAACCATTCCAAAAGAAATAACATCTTGCCTCTTCTCACTGTGATTAAGTTTTCTTACCTCAGTTTCATCTCTGACAAATGCTAAGCTCTTGGGCTGACCTGTCTGTAACCTTAGATAACAAAATAACCAAATGAAAAACAAATAGATGTAAAAACCTCTGCTAAAATTCTTTGTGCCATTTCAATTAATTTGCTATGACAAATCTTCCACTTGCATCACTGTACCCTTTTTCATTTTCCCTAGCAGTAACTATTAAAACACAAACAGCAGAAAATGGATAGGACTTTGAAGATGGAAAAAGCAGATAGAGCTCAATTACACTGTTGAAAATGCCATGGTTTTAATCATGAATGTTGTGTACACACTCCCCACCTTCAGTACAACACATCAGCAGAACTATATGACTTCTCATTGGGGATTCACTTTGCTGAATTCAACCTTCAAGGTTGCCTCTCATTATTGCAACATATGTGACTAGTAAGTCAATACTTGATATTGTCTGCTCTATAATACTATGTTAAAACCAACCAACCACCAAACTTAAAACCAGACACTACAAATGATTTCAGATATTCCCTAATTCCACCTTGTAAACACCAAGCTATTTCCAAGTGTGCAGATATAGTGCTGCTTTTCACAGGAAGCAACCCTTTTTATACTAGCATCATATCTGAAGTATAAATATGCAATGAATCTTATAAAGCCAGCAGTCTTGGAACAGTCATCATTGTCTTCATTTGTCTTCATACTGCCTTGGCACACACTGCATGCCCAGTATGGTTTGAGATTTCTCAAGCTTTCTGTTTCAAGTTGACATACTCAAAATGCTCACCCATCTGACAACTAGCGCTGCCTGTACAGAATCCCAGTGGAACAAAAATTCTAAACTTTGAAACATGTCTCTTTCCAAATAATTCTAGTATGCTACTTCACAGTACACCCAAACTTCAACTAACCACAACACTACAAACAAAATCCTGAATTATCTGCCCAATGAAATTGACCATGTTCAGTTTCATTTACACCCATTAGTTTGCTAAAAATCATCTTCAAAAAGATGCAGAAGAGTCCAATTACTTTGAAGTCAAATTAAGACCTTTGGAAGGCAAAGGGAGCAAGAAAAAGTTCCTTGTAAGAAAGCTCTGCAAGAAAATTAAAACAAATCCTTCCCAGTTCGTAGCTTTATGACTGGGAATGAACACTAGGGAGTTAGACTCACCGTCAAAGCAAAGGGTATGGAAATCATACTATTTCCAGCTCATGAAGAACTCAGTGTTGAGACAGGAGTCTCCTCCTGAATCCTGAAAGAATCAAGACACAGAATACTGTACCATGAACCATTCTGCTATCTTCTTGCCTTTGCATGTACACACATGCACTCCATACCTCCTGCAACAAGACAGTCTGAAAGCCACTTGAACTGGGTGTCACTGTGTCCTGCTGCTAAAAACAGGCATAGAGCTCTATAAAACTTGTTCCAATACATCCTGTCCCATATAATAATGGACTGTATCAGTGTAGTTGAAACCACCACTTTACTGGTTCTTACCATTTTACTATAATTCATTATTCATCCAATCTAATGAAGAGCAAAATTTTAATGTAACAGGCGAACTCTTCAAAATCATATTGAAATTTTGTTTCTTATTTCAAAGGATGATACTAAGCAGAAGAAATGTTTCACAGTATCAATTCTGAAAACTTTGAGGTTCATATAAAGTGATTTTTAATTGGATGTTTTTACATGTCTTAGCAGAATGAGGCCCCAACCTGACCTGATTTTGCAAGCACCAGTACCATACATATAATCTTTAAAAAAAATAGGAAAGAAACAAAACCAAAAAAAAACCACAACCAAACAAAACTAAATCAAAACACACACATAAGCAAGAAAAATATGAATTCATCAAGCAGAAAAAAAAAAAAGAAAAAGCCTTTCTTCAAGCTTATTCAGAGCCTGTAACATCCTGCCTAAATCAATATGAAAGAAGTCTGCCAGCTATTTCCCAAGCTGCCATGTGAGTCTTTCTTCCCAGTGGTGAAACTCAGATTTTCAAGAAACTGTAACTAAACAATAAACATCACGAATGGTGGGAGCTTGCAAAAACTGTAGTAAATGTTGAGAAGCCATTAAAGTTGGGTATTGGTGCCTTTTCATGCGCCGTTTTAGAGATGTATACATAGGCTTATGAGGTTAAAAGTGCATTCCTGAAAATGAATTTTTTAGAGCTTATAGTGCGTTTGTTTTCTCTGTACTTCTCTCTTTGCTATTACAGCTGCTTAATTCTGTTTCTCATACAGCAAAATGTAGTTTCTTTGTTGCTGAACTACAGGTGTTTTCTGTGTCAAACTTTGGCAGCAAATTCTAACGCATGTTAACTTCAATCACTACCACTTTATAATACTTACAGTCAACTATACATCTTGCAGATTCTGTAATAACAAAAACAAATATTGATTTTTACCTTTATCGACTTACTTGCTTTCTTAAGAAAAAAAGTCCAATTTTTTCATGCCACCATTTACCTTCTAAAGCTTACACTTTTAAAGCCACATACAGCTCAAGCAAAACACAAGAGATATTAACTACATACAAGTCAGAGATTTAAAAGTAAATCTGAAAATTACTAAAACTCCCAACTTACAGCATTGCTCATAGTATGTGTCTCTTGCATATAATTTTGCATACTGGAAAAAGCAATCCTTAAGTGAAGCGCTTGGAAACCCAGAGTACCCCAGTGACAGAAAACCCTATTATCAAAAGAAGGGGAAATGGACTAGTTTTATAATGATTTGTATATTTTAACTTCATTATCCGAACTTCTTACCTTATTTCAGGATCTGAAGTTAATCAAATTATTATGAGAAATAGCTCATGGCAAAGGATAATACTTAAACATGACTTCAAATTAAAAAAACATTTTAGCTACCTTAGTGCACATTCAACTATCCTGAGCAAACTGGGAGCACACAGGTACTCAGTGAAAAATGGAAATATTTTTAAATTAACAATACTTCCTTGTCTTTTAGATTAAGACCTTATTTTTATTTTTTTTTTAGAAACATGAAGAGACATAAACATATTACCAGTAATTTTTCAGCCAAGTAATTATCTTACTGTCAGGTTTCTGTAAAAAATTATCCTTGCAAGATTAGACAGAACATACGTAAATTACTGCATGAGCAGGACATAAACCAATTTACAATGTCACATCATTTCTTTACTCACCTCATACAGTTGCTGACTTTTTTATTCAATGCTCCATTTTAAGCAAGTTGAATTGCATTCGAAAAATCACAGAATTTTACTGAACGTCTTAAGATGCTGAAAGAACTGCACTTTGAGTATCAGATGATGGAGGAAAAATAATTTTGGAGCTTTTTTCCCAATGAAACAAAGGAGAAATGAGAAATTTAAGGAAGTGCTGTACAACTAAACAACAGCAGGAAAAAAAAAAAAGGCGTTAAAGGCAAATAAATAGATCTTAATATGCCATTTATTACAAAAATACATTGGTGTGGGGACCAGAACAGATTTAACATGAAGCAAGATGCTGTGCAATGCTTACACATTTTATGCAAATTAGGTCTGATTTTAATGTGGATTAAACACTAGTTAAAAAGTTATTATAAAGGTAAGGTAACTACATGGAATCTCATGCATTCCAACATTAACTTAGTTTTATTTAGGAATCCACAATAAGATTTTGGAACAAGTACACACTAGAGCGATGGCACTGCAGATTATGTTGGCTCTTTGATGAGAAATTTTGAACAGTAATTTAACAGTCAAATCCAAGCAAAGATACCCAAATGTAAAAACTGAAAATGTGGATATTTTTCTTAGCAAACAAATAAGAACACGAACACATGATAGCACCTACAGCCATCCTCAGAGTATTTTGCCATTCCTGAAATAAAACAGGTAGCCACTAAAGGCACATTCACTGGGGAAAGAGAGTCATTTAACATTGTAACAGGTAATTCTTCATGACTACATTCACAGGCAGATAACCAATTCATTGCCTCCATGTGCAAAGAGTAATGAATAGAATGATGCTGCTGGCTACTGCTTGAATCCTGAAGCTGCAAAACTTAGGGCTGCTCCTGACTTCCAGTTCAGTGGTAGTTTTGAATCATATTCAGTTTGAGTGCACTGACAGCTATTCTCAGCATCCCTCTGGAGCAGAGTGCAGGCTTAGTTATCGGCTATCTGTCAGGAGTATCTTATCTAAGTTTTCACTGCTGCTCCCAGACATCACTATTTTATAATCAGTATTGCAACAGCCAGCTTTTAAATCCCAGAGTTTAAACTCATTTTACTACACAAAAAAACTTAACCCTCTTTTGTACAATCATTTTTCCGTTGTTTCATGGCTTAAACCCAGCCGGTAAGGTAGTTCAGTACCATACAGCCATTTGCTCACTTCCACCTTTACCCCTGCCTAGGTGGGATGGGGATGAGAATCGAAAGAATATAAACCCCACAAGTTGAAATAAGAACAGTTTAATAACTAAAATAAAATATAGTCGTAATGGAAAGAATACCAAGAATAACAATAATGGTAATAATAGGAAAAAACAAAAACAACACCACAACAAAAAGAAATGAAAGCTCAGAAAACACAAGTGATCCACAATATAGTTGCTCACTACTCGCTGACCAATATCCATCCTGACCCAAGCAGTGACTGGTCCCTTCCAGGTAACTCCCCCAGTTTATAGACTGGGCATGACATGTTGTGGTATGGAATAGCTCTTTGGCTAGTTTGGGTCAGGTGCCCTGTCTTTGTTTCCTCCTGGCTTCTTGAGCCCTTCTTCACTGGCAGAGCACAAGAGACTGAAGTCTTTGATCAGAGCAAGTGCTACTTAGCAACAACTAAAACATCAGTGCATTATCAGCATCGTTTTCATGCTAAAACTGAAACACAACACTGCACCAGCTCCTTGGAAGAAAAATAAATGTTACAGCTGAAACCAGGACACATTGGTTGGGCAGTTGAAGGAAAAAGTATTCAAAAATTAATTATTTAAAATTAGTGTGCTCTGAATTTGAAATGTTTACTACTGGAAGTTTCTGCAACTTCTGGAACATGTATAGTTTATTTTGTCAAGAAACAAAATAACAGTCCTTATATTTGGCATAATGTAATCCATACATTATGATATCAAGTACAAGATGCTACAGAAACACCATGATGAGTTAACTCACAGAGAAAGTGCCAGTCTCAGTATTAAACCACTTCAATACTCACACGTTTGTTCCGCAGAGCACGCATAGATTACTGCTTTGATGTGTGATGACAGTCTCTGCATACACTACTGATGAGGATGGGTTATTTGAATTATAGTTAAAGGTCTGTTGTTTTCTAAAAGACTTGGGGAAACTCACATTTCTGTCTTACACTTTTGCACTACACTGTTCCTGAATAATGGTTTTTAAAACAAGGATATACCAAAGAAGAAGCTGTTCTTCATGAAGGGGGAACATGTAAACCAAGATGGATTCCACTTCAAATAAAAAAGATAAAGCTGTGGCTGGGCAACCGTAAGGAGTGTCCAAGTTGCTTATGTCAAATTATTCCACTCAAAAATATGATTACGTAGGGTGTGTGGTTCCTACAGTGATCACCCCTACAGTCACCTACATTCAGGCCTTTTTACAATGTCTGCTACTGACTGTTTAAAATTGCCGCCACTGGCAGCTCTACTAACTGCTGTAGCGCTGAAAGGGCATGAGCAACATCATCCCCTAAGGGTCCGACACACATCAAAAACAGTTCAAAGTTAACTTCAATAAATCCTACAGTTAATACATCTTTCTGCTTTTCTGTCACTCCAAGTCCTTACACCGGCCTTTCCCATTTCAAGCTCATGGGTATTTCCGAATGGATAGTCCACTTTGTCTCTCAAAAATTTTCTCCCTAAAAGACTTCTACGACCTGCTCAGATGACTCAATTCTTACTTGAAATGTGCCCTTCTTGCTGCCATCACGTAACCATACAACAAAGGTGAGGAGAAACACAAGTGTGAACAATAGGTCACATTGTGATGCTTTTTGCTATTTCTTCTGAGAGCTGGTAATACTTCTATGTAAGTCACACTTTATAAAATAGAAATATGAAAACAAATTTAGAGAAATTCATTTTTCTTTAAGAGCAAATTATTGCTCATCACACTTGGCACACACTTTGCACTGTAAAGATTTTACAATTTTGAAAAGCCATAAAGTCCCTTTTTGCCTAGCATTATGCTGGGGAAGACAGAAAATTTGTATGAGAAAGCAAATTTAAAGTTAAAAACACAGCAGAAGGCTGCAAAAAGAGGTGGGAAAGTAGTCATATGTAAAATATATTAAGGAGATAAGACACAAAGCTGTATCAGATAAATTGATACCCATTAAGAGATTACAGTTTTATCTCACCTATTTCTTCTTTACTGAATAAACAACGGAAAAGTAAACAGAACAAAGGTTCCTGAAACACCACCGTGAGCTAGTCAGCTCTTCCCTGACCTCCCCTTTTTTCTCTTTTGTATTTGGATGCATGACAAAAAGCTGGTAATCAGAACAGTGTAGTTACCTAGAAACTACTTAAGAATTTAGAAAGCACAAATATTAGCCCCAAGTGGGGGGCTCCAACTAGGGAGGAGAATGCAAATTTTGAAATGAGAATATGCTCTATGGATCACTTGACAAAAGACTTCTTATTTAATAAAAAATATTTCATCTGTCACCAACTTGTGAGGCCAAAACTCTTACCTAAATGATATTTTCTCATTTTATCTGAAGCTCAGATAAAGAATATAATCATTATAAAGACTAATATTAAGCAAACAGAAATTCATATAGTAACAATGTAAGTAAAGAGGAATGCACACTGACTCATGAATTGCATTACAGTACTTTGTTTATTAAGTTTTCTTACAGAATTTTATAAAAATACTGCTTATTTCTGAAACATCACAAAACATGACTATATTTCCTACTTTAAGATACACAGTTGTTTTTCTTTGAAGAATATATAATACTCAGATTTCACATAACACAAAAGTTATAGAACAGGTCTTTATTAAACTCTGGGAAATGAGGTAAATTCAACAATATTCATGCACATTTAAAAGGCAAATGGTGAAAGTTATGCAATAAAATCCACAGACGACTAGTATTGGAATTGCTGCCTCTGGCACAGAAAGTCTCTGGGTCAGAAATGAATCACAAATAATCAACAAGAGGAAAAATGTCCATTTATTGAAAACAAAGGTAAGTTCAGCAAGAAACGCTTATTAGGAATTCATAATTATTACTGGAATATATCAAACACACAGCAAAGTTACAGAAGAAGATTACAGGGACGAAAGACCATCAGGACAGAAATACTAGCTGACATCATGCATGTTTAGAGAACACTAAACAAAGGAAATATGGCTCTTGATTGTTTTTTCTTTCCAAAAATCACCATAAGAAGACAATAGGATAAGCAAATGTTGAGAATTCAGCAGTCAGTGAAGTGAAAAAGTGTGATAAATAAAGCAGGAATACATATAAGTTTGTTGTGGTATTGAGCTGTTTATAAATAACAGGCATTTATACCTTGATAATTCTGTACTTCTATGTTAGAACAAAAATTGATTATGTGTCACTGGAATGAAAGATTACAGCCACTGTTAGTGAATTTATAGCAATATAAAATTCCTGAAATCTTGAAATGTTTTTAATCTAAATAGGGAGACTTTAAAGGTCGTAATGAGTCTGCATAGTAGCCCACAGAATCTGAACTGACTGCATACTCTGTGCAGCTCTCAAGGTTAAACTGGTTAACACAAAAAATCTTATGTATGTACCAAGAGTAAAAAAAAAAACCAACAAAAACAAAACAATCAGGTCACATATAACTTCTTGAACAATTTGCATGACCATGTACGTGCCCATGCACAGCTCAAGTAGCTGTCCCAGCCTTGCACGACTTCCGGATTCTGAGCAGCATCAAGCATTTCAATGAAATTAACAATTAATGTTATTTATTTTATTTATATTAATTCTTTCTGTACGTAACAGAGGAAATGAGTAAGCTTTTAGTTTTCTTTGTTTCTTTTGATTTTTCTGGGTTTGGTTTTTTTTTATTAGGGTTTAGAGAAAGATCACTGGGCCTTAAAGCTGGAAGAAAAGGAGAAAATAGCTTGTGTTTTTTCTGATCCAGCTCCACTAAACAGTGTGATGTTACCTCTATGTATGACTACTGCTGTCTGGAAATTATGGAAATGAGACCATGGTCCACATCTCACATGTACTGCTGCTAATTAAGTTCTTTGTGATATAATTTGATTTAAAATACAGAAGGGGAAGAAATTGCCTTTTTTTCCCCCCCTTCCCTTTCTGGGGGAAGGCTGTTTTTGAAATAAACTTTTATGTGGTTATTTTCTAGCAAATCTAATTTCAGAACTGTAAACTGTTTTTTACTAGAACTGTTCAGCATTAAAGACTTAACATTTTAACAACCATACTCTACAAGCATATTGCACATAATCACAGATATCAAGTGTAATTTTTTCCATGCCACTTTCCTACAAGCATTTACTGCACTGCACCTTGTGCCTTAAAATGGGATTATCAGAAGTCAAACAGGGTAACCCCCTAAAAAAGTCAATCCTTCAATTATTTTATGTTAATATATGGATTGGGTTAAAAAGAAAAAAAGAAGTTAAGAATGGAACGGAACCTTAACAGATTCACCTTGGTGGAATTTTCTAAAAAGAAAGTTATGTTCACCGTTAGGATATTGTTCTTGAAGTATCATGTTAAAGGAATTGTTGTGCAAAATACAACCGCTATTCCAATAAACTTAAAACTGCCATAAACAGCAATGCTGCCAATGGATGAGCAGCATTCTGCAGGTGTCCTGAATTATCTATATCAGTCACACACTGAATAGCATCCCACCTGCAGCTGTTACTGTCAACCTAGAAAATCTTAGAATGAACTCATATGGGTTAAAAGAAGTGGAACAATAAGTGAATATACCCTCTTCATATTATGCTTTTCACATTCACAGGGTCTCACTAACTAAGAACTGCCTTTCCAAGCAGATAGTAGCATTATTCAGTATGAAAGTGAAAAAAAGAAAAGACAAGCCAAAAAACACCACTCAATTTTGTTAGATAAAATAAAATCAGTTCAGGTCAGAAAATCTTCTCCAGATAACACCAAGAACTGGAAATCAAATCATTCTGATTTTTGGTCCCCAACATCACAGAAGACATCCTACTAGTTCAGACATTTCTTCAAAGCAGTAAATTAGGCCCCATTTCAATTTAATGAACAGTTTTGCAATTCTGGCCCTGAGCATGAGACCCTCCCCCAAAATAATTCACATAAAACTATTTTTCCTCTAAATTCTAGGTATCTATGAAACTATTGGTTCCTCCTTTTGACCCCAGTCTGGCTCACAAACAAAAGAAAATCAAACACTTAAAACCAAACTAGATTTCATTTAGCCTAGGAAAGACTTTATTTTTGCCAGCCAAAGTCATTCAGTAATACTGATTAGAATTCACAAGTTGTTTTTGTAAAATGGAAAGCTCCTTTTACAGTCAGCTTGCAGTTTGCCTGAACAAAATTGACCCAGTTCCAGTGAGGAGACCTTTGAAAAACTCATCCCTTTTGAAACTGCAGTAAGAGATATGAAGTCATTATTGCTGCTTTCTAGTTTTCTTAACATGAAAGACTTCAGATATTATTACAAAAGGTAGAGAAGACCAAAATGGATGGTTACATATATGGAAAAGTTGCTAGTCAAAGAGCAACTACATAAACTGTGACCAAGCAGCATGAAGGAAGACAATACAGAATATTACAAAGGTCAATAAAATTATCGTAGTGGACAAAAGGTCCACTACCTTTTGGGGGGAAAAGGAAATCATTATTCACTGTTTCTCAAGATACAAGACCTATGAGACACCCAGTGTAATTACTGGAAGCAAAAATGCAATGAACTATTATTTTAAATCACACAATTAAAATCATAAAAACCTTTGTCATAGGATGTCTGGGAGGCTAGAAACACAAATGGGTTCACAAAAAATTGGACACTGAAAAGATCCATCCACAGCTATTAATCATGATAGCTGAAGTACTAAGGGTATTAACTGCCAGAACCTTAGCACACCACTCTTCACCTGACCTCTCTCAGCCTCCTTCCCTGAACACCTGCTATGGACTACTCAAAGAGACACACTGGAAGAAGTGACCTTTGGGGTGTCCTTTCACAAGGCATTCTTCCATAAGTTAAGAAAAAGAAGGGTTGAATAAAAAGTTCTGAAGAACACTAGTGCTGCTTTAAGTTGTATTTTGTACTTTTTAAAGGTCACGATATATTAAATCAATATATTTCTTATTTTCTGAAATGTGTGTGGAAGTTCCCAATGTTGATGTTATATTATTTTTATCATGCATTTTCTTAATAAAGGATTTGGACAAGAGATTCATTCAAACTAGCAGATTATTTCCATATCAAGTTGAAATTAACGGATACCCAGACACTCACGATATTAGATTTGGTGAAATTACCTGCCCATTTCACAGACTCCCTTATAGCACGCATACTCCTCGAGCGCTTATGAAACGAATATAGCAGCTGCTACCTCCTATAGCAGGTGCTGGAGTGTCAAGTAATTCATTTTCACATTTCAGTCTTGCACGTTACACATACAAGCTACACTATTCAGCAAAAAAGAAAACTGATGTGCACACATTTCAATGCAATGGAACAGAAAAGACACAATCCTGAGTTTTTCAATACAGTCTCACTTTTGTCAAAATCAACAGAACTTCCACTGAGACAACCTGCAGCAGCCCCACAGAAAGTTCAGTTATTTAAATAATCCAAGAGAATCAAACAGAAAAGCTGAGAAAGAGTTGTACCTTTCAGTCAAGAAAACATTCCTTGTTTAGGCATGTGCTTAAGTGCATGACACTGAAGCCAGAAACATCATGAATATAAGCAGAGACAACTGCATTCAGTTAATTCCTGTTCAGGATAAATCTTAAAATACAAAATTACCTTCCTATATTGGAATTTACTTATCTGAAGTCAGGCATTTGGGTAAGTAGCTTTTTAAATAGGAGATGAAATAATGATTTTTAGTTCTGAAGTCATCAAACATCTATTCTATTCTTTCATTCAAGTTCAAAAGATGCTTCTTGAGAAATACCGTGCAGTCAGTCACAGAGCACTATGCCAGGACTGTTTCTAGTGCATATGGGTGATGAAGCCAGTGAATTATAAAAAAGGAATGTTTCCTAACATAATGTTTCAACTCTTCCAGAAATGATGTGCCTTTTTTTTTTCTTTAGAAAGCAGTCTATTAAAAATACATTAATATTAAGTAATCAAAGAGATATACATTTTAGAAAGAATAGTTTAGGACAGATCATTATTTCCATTTCACAGTAATTCATTTGAGAAATGTTCCTAATTAATTTAACGTTCATTTTTACTTGCTGAAAGATTAAATGGATTCATCACTCTCTTGCTGCATAAGTTTAAATGAATAGCTTTAAATGCTCCTTATATTTATGGCAAACTATTTTGTCTGTTTGCTTTAGCAGAAAAAACAACTTTTGTTTCTGTAGGAAAAGGAGTAAATGAAACCTGTGGAAGAAATGCAAACAAAACTGAGCAATGTGTCTTTTTTTTTTTAAATTAAGTGCAATCTTACTCTCTTGACCAACAGTTACCAGGAAAGTTTCTCAGGAAACTAAAACTGAAAAGGTGTGGCAAAGAGCTCCTTACTACATTTTTGCCAAATACTTCTTAATTCCATTCTCGGAAATTAAAGTAGCTCCTGCTAAGACAATGGGCAAAAGGATTTAAAAACAGTACTTCAGAGGGCTGGAATAAGCAGCATGTTACTCTGCTTAAAAATACTCCTGAAACTGAT
This sequence comes from Pezoporus occidentalis, assembly GCF_034315485.1. Taxonomy (NCBI): domain Eukaryota; kingdom Metazoa; phylum Chordata; class Aves; order Psittaciformes; family Psittacidae; genus Pezoporus; species Pezoporus occidentalis. Next base: position 8,330,680 of record NW_026915877.1, read on the forward strand.
ATACACAGTGTGGACATTCCTTGATCCCACAGCCGTTTCTCTGGCCTTTCCAATTTCACACTGGCTCTTAAATAACTGAGGAGGAAACAGAACTGGTGATCAATAAAGAAGCTGGGGGGGGGGGGGGGGGGGGGGGGGGGGGGGAAGAAAAAAGGCTTTCTGTACCTACATATTCCCCCCAAGTCTGACAGAACTATGTTCAAAGCAGCACTGTATTGTCACATTTATAGTGATTTATAGTGCTCTGGAAAACACATGTGTCATGGACTAAGACATTCGCATTAATTTGAATTATACATGGAACCATGCCTTTACTGAAGCCAGTCTGGCCACTTACCCACTGCACACTTGTTTAATTTGCAGAATGCTCATGACACTTCTCATGAGGCAAAGCTTGTACCTAGACAGTGGTTCGTTTTTTAAATCCAATTACTTAGAGCAGGATAAACAGAGGTTTTCATTCATCCTAGGTATATGTCAACCATTACACTAGCAAGTCCTGGTCCATCTTTTAGTTTGTTTTGCTCAAAGGATCCTCAGATCCTGTTCAACACAGCAAAACACAGTCCTCATAAACAGGCTTGGTTAACAATGTCTGTTTGGTGTATCTTCTGCCTGGCTGAAATGATATCACAGACTAAGCATAAAAGAACAGTGATGGTGTACTTCACTTAAGAGAATGCCTTCCCTCTCTCCATGTGCCCACTGGCATAGCTGTTACATTTACGCTCATCTTCAGCACCTAAAACAAAAAGATTACATTGACATTACTGCAGCCCTTGACCCAGGATCTGAAAGGCATACGATTCAGAATAGTTCACTTTCCAAAGAACTGCCATTTGGCTAAACAACTGCCAGTTCAGCTCTGTTCTGGGGGGAGGGGGCTATTTAACACTATGTGGAGATCACTGAAACCTGTCACACACTAACATTAGAAGTTTGACCTCATAACTCAGGTTTCTGAGTTTTGTTTTCACTGTGAAATCAGGCATCACAATTTGGACACTTTCCCCACAACTATGTGACAGAGGCTTGGAAATTCAAGGTGAAAATTTGAGTTTTCTGAATACTTCCAACCATCCCAAGTTACTTATCCCACTTTCACTAAAATGAGCATTTGTCACATCACAGTGAGTTGTTTCACCAAGTTAATTTATCAAAGGATGCCTCAGCAAACTGAAGTAATTCCTTAGAAAATAAACAAATGGTGTTTTTAAACATTTTAAAATTATAGAAAACCTCATAATTTACTTCCAGGATTCATTTCAGGGCTTGCCTCAACCCAGTGAACAAGCATAGGGCCTAAGTCATAAAATGCTATTTGTAAAAACTAGAAAAACATATAATTTTATTAGGCATTAAATTAACTATATAAAAGAATGAGAAAACATTAGGTTGTCTCCAATCTTTTTTTCTAATAGCGCTGCATTTAAATGAGCGCTATAATTCTTGACTTTAATTCAAACAAACCTAATTGTGCATGGTTCACTTTGAACATGATAAAAACAAAGCATACATCAATGAGTTTAATATTTACTGCACTACTTAACTGCACTTTAAGCTGAAGGAAAAAAAAAAGATTTGATGGGTTGCTTTGCTTCGTAAATAACAATATCTTAGTCGAAGATAATGGCAGATTTTGCAACAGTAAATTTTACTGGTTTAGCTAAATCTTTAATTTTATTTTACTTCCTTGTTAATATAAAAGCAACAGTGGGGCAACAGATAATTGGCCATGGCAAATAAATGTCAGTTCTAGATCTACTTGCAGTTAGATTAAATGTTAATGAGTTACGGGAAACAATACAAAATGTGTCTACTACTATTTAATTCATCAGCATGAAACGTTAACATACCAAAACTGAATATATTTGAGAGGTGGCAATTTAACAGGTTGCCAATTCCATCATTTATATTACCTTCTATTTGTGAAAAGAATGGAGAGGGCACCAGCAAGAACCAACAAAAGAATTAGATGTTATTTATATTCATTCAAGATTTCAAAATATTTTTTAACATGGAACAGGAAATACCCAGATTTTGTCCTGGCTCAATTTAATAAGAGTGTGAAATTCACACTGTTCTATGACATTATATTTTAATCTTCCTTGATTCTCTATCTTCTGAGTCAGATTAAAATGCAGCTCAAAACAAGCACAAGCAATATGGGGGGAAGGGAGGTCATAGTTCTTGCAAGATGTTAGTTTCTTTTTCTTAACATTTTCAACAAAAGATCCTGACTATAGCTTCCTGAAATAATACTGTCAATTGTAAATTGCTCCAATTTGTTTTTCCAAGATAGAAAATGACTAAAAATCACACTTACAGTTTTTTGGGGCACAGCTTTATTTGATTAAACAATAGAACCGCTTTTTGAAGCTTTTCAGCCCCTGCATTTCAAAAATCCAATGGAGTGATTCAGAGCCTCTCTTCACTGAAGCTAATTATTAAAACCACCTACTACCTCCTACCCCAAACCTAAACTGTTGACAGAGCAAGCCAGCCCCAGAGCCTCCAATGTGCAGACCAGCCTCGTACAGTCTTAGAATACTACTGGCAGAGTGTAATTTTTTTATACCATTAGACATCATTCTGGTACCATTCAGAGGGACATTTATGTAGATGGATTTCCGGGTACTATTTTTCACATCCTCTTTTAGATGAGCCACAGGTATCACCATTCTTGACATAGCATGCAAAATATTTAGATATGATACATCAGCTGAACTAGGCCTCAAAACTGGATTAAAACTCTGTTTCTCTAGAACATTCTGCACTGAGACACAATTATTACACACGCACACACACACAATTATTACTGTTAGTGGCAATCACATTATTCCAGGTTATACCAATATTCTGCTGGGATGAGTGTAGAGCCAAGTTAGATCAAAGATATCCTGCTGACCCTGCTTCTGGATACTTTGTGATATATGAAGCATAGGTAATACTTTCTGTAAGTGTATCGCAGCACCTGTCAAACTGTGCTTTGGGCAGTTTTTGGATTCATTTGCCCTCAGGACTAAGGTTTCTTGAATGAAGATTCCTGGTTTCTTAGGAAAACCTAACACAGTATTCCACATTTTCAGGTATCACCACACAGCAAGACTAAACTGATACTAGACATGTGCTAGTAAAATTATGAAGCCAAGAAATTTTTAACCACCCTCCTGGCTACTGAATAAGCTTAATCACCTGAAACTCTTTGCAATCACTTCTACCACATTAACCTCTCCTGCTAAGTTTACAGCTCCTGTTTCCAGTTCTTCCCTGGAAAAAAAAAAAAAATGGAGTCATACATCATTTTCTTCATTATTGTTCTTGTCCCCAAATCAAAGCTTAATGCGCTCAGATACTAGCATTTGCTAAATTTCCATCATAACTGACATGATTTAAAGACACACACAAGTGCTGAACAAAACTTAACACTGTCAACACTCCAACTTAGCTACTGAGTACAAGCTTGTGTTGAGATACTGAACACAAACTAATATTCGTTTTACTTTCCTAAGACCATTTGCCAGACTTCTTGATGAAAAAGTTTCTGCCCTAAGCAATGCCCTTCAAGATTTCTTCCCTGTATGTGTTGGGGTTTTTTTTAACTCTCCCTGTCATCCCCTTTTACTTGGCTCTACATGTAAGCAAAATACCCTTTCTTTTCCCTCCCGCTAACATGAATGAACCCATTTGGCTGGCTCTCCTTTATTCCTGAAACAGCCAAACTTAACACACACAACTATTAGTCTTATTCTTCACATAGGAAGGCTTTCTTGAAGGAACTCCGGTTTTTCAACCACTGTCTTCTGGTCTGTTGAAAATTTCTCTACTTTCCTTGAAGTTAAACTCACCAGCCCCAAGTTCCACATACTTATCTTCTACCCACAATACCCCTTCCCTGTGTTAATACTGCCATTGCTGCAGAAGCCTAATAGATGGCAGCAGTGTCCAACTTAAAATAATAACAATAATAACAAAAAATATCCCAAAACATCCAACTCATAGTCTCTTCCTTCCAGCCTTCTGCTGATGCTAGCCTAATTCTCTTTGCCTATACTTCTGGAATTCCTAATAACAAAATGTTGTAAGGTATTTTACATGGTCCTTTGCACTCTTCATACCTTTTTCAAGATGCTGCATTTGTTTGCTTAAGAGCTTTGTGTGACATTTTCCGTGGACTTACATCTTCACTTACACAAACAAGCCAGAGGAAGATAGACAGTATTCTGGATTTTTTTTGTCAAAATCTACCTTTCATTAGCTTCTGAGCTGATAATGTTCTTCCTTGATAAATTCTAAATCCTTTGGTGAGGAATAATTCTTTTTCTTCCAATATCAAAATTCTTGTCCCAGGTCTCAATAGTTTTACAGGCTTCTTCTGGGACTTCAGTTAGCCCACTCAGATCAGTGTCTGCAGCAAGGCTCACTCTGATAAAAAGCATCCCTGATTTTGGATTTGAAAACCTAATTCTGTCTAATAAGCTTTATGACTTGTTATTAGAAAGAATCTAGTGAAATTCAGAAGCCCCACTGAAGACATATTACAGAAAAGACAGTCTGTGCCCCACTCATAAGATTACAACACCAGCACAGACTCAGCAATGATTTCAGGTTCTCAGATCTCACCTGAAGACAAACATTATGTATCACTTTGCCCCTGAGGGTCTGCATTGCAGCTTCAGAATGCAATCAGATGATTTCTTTTCCCTACTGAAATGCACAGTCAGCACTTCACCTAATTACAAGTTTGAAGACCTTGTACAATGTTCAGGCAAACTTGGCCAGTTTCAGTAGTCAATAATGAATTTGACTGGGAAGCAAGCAAGTTCACCAGCCCAGAGTCGTAAGCATGATCAAGCCACTCTTGCTACTCCAGTACCTGTGGTGTTGGGAGCAGGGAATTACTGTTGCTAAATGATAAGCAAAACCTGGATAATACTAATGCATACAGACCTGAGACTTCCACATTACACTCTAGAACTAAAGCATTCAAGTGCAGCAATACATAAATGCATGGGCCAACTTCACCCCATATAATTTCCCATCTATACCCACATTTATGCAACACCCAAGAAAGCCATACCGCTAATGATAAATCAGTGGCTTTGCAATCAATTTCCTTTTTCATTGTAACATCAAGATTCCCAAGCAGCAGATAAACTACCCATCACACTAGGTCACAGCTGTTCAACTAGTCTCCTTCAAGGTCTAAATTGTTAATTTCTAACAAGATCTACTCAACAGGAAATCACCTGTGAGCTCAAGCTCTGCTGCCCTCAGAGCTGAAAACAAGGGTAGTGCACTACAGCCAATCTCCAAGAGACCAAGGGAGTAATAAGAAATATGAGGGTTTTTTTCATTTGTGATCACTGTAGAGGCTTATTTTATAGTCAAGGCAGAGCAACAAGTAGTTTTAGAGTTTGGATACCCTGAAGTATTTGAACTTGCAGTTATAAAAATCAACAAGTATCTATTTCTCTCAACTACAATAACAGGAAATGAAAGCCACTAACTCAGACTCTGGTGAAGATGCTTAAAGTGAAATAGGATGAAACCCACACAAGTCACGTTCTGGAAATTATTAATGTGGCTTGGATCTAGACCAGACTCTATTCTTCAGTATTTCTCCACTAACCAATACAAATATGTTTAAACACCTACATGCATTTTAATACGATATATCCCAGGTCTAATTTTTCTCTCCCTGTCCATTTAACTCACTGACATGAATAACAGCTGCATGCGTGTGTATGCACAGAACTGACTCCAGGCATCTTTACAGCTTAATTTTTTTTTTAAATGTAATTAGGAAAGCACATCAAAATGCTTCACCTGAGTGTTTTGGGAGAAATGTTTGATGGTGACTAACTAATGCACAAAATTTACATTTAGAAAACTAGTATCCAGGCAATAATCAAAATATTTGCAGAAATCACAATAGAAAGAAAAATAAGATTATACATGGTTTCCTGACAAGTTTTCATGAATATCTTGATTTGTTTGGGGATTTGTTTTTTTGGGTTTTTTTGCTTGCTGTTTTTTTTTTGAACCACAGTTTTGGATATGCTTCAGTTTATGAACCAAATAAAAAACTATCTGCAGCTGAGTGAACCACAACTATATGCATCTTTTCAAGTGGAGCAGGCAAACCTGGAGGCTGTAATTTTGAGTTATTTACTTTTTTCTTTATAACAAATCATCTGTAAATATTAAACAATATAATTCCAGTCAAATAGTTAATTTCCTTTATCACATTTCTATTTGGGAGTGCATTTATGTAGAGCCTAGTTCTGTTAATTCTTAAAAGTCTACAAAACTTTAAATTCTCAAAACACAGTGAAGGCCACACACATGACAAGCTGTGTCCTACACTGTTTAAAATTTTTGCCTTAGGATAAAATTAGGGATCTGGCACATAAGATGAAATCAAAGCTTTTAGAAAGAGTCTCTCACACTGAAATGAAGAATTAAAACTTTGAGACTGACTAGAAGGCTCAGAGAAGGGAAACAAAGTTGAAGGAAAAAGTCTTTGTAGAGGTGTAGTGAAATCATTCCATAAAGATTTTTTTTTCCCCCCAGAAAATACTTTGCATGCACGGGCTTAGCAAACCTTGAAATTTTGAAATACTGCTGAAGTTTCAGTAGGTTGGAGAGAGCATTTCTTTTACATTGCTGCTGTTAGGAAAAAAAAAAGCCACACCGACTGTTCTCAGCTGGAGCTTTCCATTATCAACATAAAGAAAATAATCCCAAGAGCTGCAGAGTTGCAAAAATTCTGAATAGCTTAAATGTTCAAGTGTGTTGTGGGAAGTGGACTCCAACAGAGGATTATTTCCAACCCCTATTCAAATATAGAGTTATCCTTGCTCTAAAAGTCCAGTTGAACAAGCTTGCTGTGAAGAAGAGTCTCACATTGTAAGAACATGAAAGATAATTGCAGCTGAACTTAAAATCATGCACTAAAGAAACTGATGGCAAAGAACATTGGTGATAACTATGAAGTCATCTTAAAAAATAGTGTTTTGCAGTGTACAGCACAAGAGACATCCTGTTTTACATAAAGAAATCTTCTGTTAATATAGTACAGAAGATTCTGTGAAGAGATGCCTACCAGTTTCCACACAGATTTGAAAGACCCAGCAGAAAAGATAGGTGAACCTGAAGTCCGCAGCTCCAGCTCACAAAGGTTGCATTAAATCACACAGCCCTACACTTTCCCCTTGGCTGTATCCTGTATAGAATATTGATGCATTCTTATCCTCTGGGAAGATTTGATAAAAAAACAAAGTGACCTAAATACTGAGATATAAATCCCCAGAGTAAGGGAATTCAGAGAAAAGGCTCCAGTAGTAACCTTAACCAATCTTACAAAGAAGGAGACACAATACCATTTTTCATCACACAACTGTCTGACAATAAGCAGTGCAACCATACACAATATAACCAAGGTAATACTGATATTCATGATTTGTAATTAAATCTGATTATATACATATAAAACAAATACTTCATTACATCTATTGTTTAATACTTAATCCTGCTTATGGGTTTGCATATTTGTGTTTGTCCCTAGAACACCCTACACATTCTCCCTCTGCAGAGGACACCCTAGGTAAAGGAGAGACCACATACAGATTACTCTGTATCAATAAGCTTCTCTTCCAAAACAGCAATTACAATTAATTCAGCACTTGCATGTCCTTCCCTACAACAGGCTCAGGTTCAGAAATTCAAAGGTAAGCTGGCAGGCAGGCTGAGAGAGAAAACAGCTTCAGAAACTAAACCCTCCACTAAGTTGTGTTCTGCCACCAAAAAAAAAAAACACCCCAAAACCCCAAATAAAAACCCAACAAGAAACTGAAACCAAAGGGGGAAACCAAAGAGGCAAGAATCTTTTGCACTAGCCAAAGAAAGTTGGACCTAAGTACCCATCTGGTCTAACAGCAGTGTTTCAAAATGGCAGGTAGAAGGAATGGAGTATAGACAAGAGCAAACCATGTTCCCATCACTGGATAAATCTAGATTTTGTTTAGAGTTGTTACTGGGGTGTATGCGCATTCATGTAACTTTAATTAAAAAAGCAACAACCAACCACAAACAAACAAATAAAAAAATAATAAACCCAATAACCCAACACTGCCTGCAATAGGAGTAGAAAATAATCCCAGTGATACTAAGAGGAAAGGAAGCTACTACTACTTCAGTTGGAAAGGAACTACAACGATCATTTAGCCCAACCTGCTCCAGCCTGACCAATTCATAGCTGACCAACTTTATGTCATTAGTGGCATTGTCTAAAATCCTCTTGAACACTGACAGGAAATAGGTTTCTTCTTCAAGAAGGAGGGAAAAATGCTGATCTTGCATAGATCATTGCCCTCGAATTCAGTTCTTTCCAGTGAGACATTCTGAAACACAAGGAACAGGATCCTAAGTTTCTCCTCTATAGAAGACATTTGTGTTTACATAATTAGGAGTGAGGAAACACATATTAGGTTAACCAATAACAACGTAAGATTGTTTAAAGTAAGTGCTATAATAATCACTCTTTTCCTGAAAAGTTAGTTGAGGAAGACATTTCCAAGCTGACACAAGACACCTAATTAAGCCAATGTTTTCAATAGCTGAAATCAACTGTCCACAAAAACCACGCAGACTAAATGCAGCGGCAAGCTGGTGAAGTAAGAAGTGAGCCCCGAATATAACCCACTCTTACACAGGCGTTTGTGGCATTTACACACTACAGAAGTTTGCACCAAATCCATGACATATGAAATCAGAAAACTCCTCAATACGCTGTCAATCCTCCATTGGTTCTCCCTGAAATCGCACTGCAAAGATGGAAACAAATCATACATCTGGCCAAGCTTCCTCTTGTAGGCTTCTTCTTGTAACTTACCTGATACACTACAGGCAAGCTCCTGAGGCATCCTCATTTACGCAAAAACCCCAAAGGATTTCCAACCTAGGAAATCTATACTTTGAGATACTTAAAAGTCACTGAATTTGCACTGTTGTTAAAGAAATGGAGTCTAGCATCCAAAGAAAATTATTTTTGGAATACAGTTTTGAAAGGAATTACTGCACACTGGAAATCTGTCTTTATAATGCAGTGGTAAGAAAATGTAAGTGCTTCTCTGGTAAATGCGTATCAGACAGAGTATATACTGAAAGCACACATATTTCCTTAGAAAGAATACCACCACAAAATTTTATACATTTTAATTCAATAAGGACTCAAGCCTGCATAGTCTGAAATTCACAATCACTCCAAATTAAGGGCAACATGTGGCACAGCTTTGCACCATGCCACTTTCTAAAGCCCCACCTGCAAATCCTTTATTGCTACATTTGACTTAATTTTTTTTCTTCCAGAGTCAGTAGAGAGAAATAAATATTGTGCCACTGCACCTGATCCAGGAACTGCCACCAGCCTTTGCAGTACTTCACCTAAAGAGTCCAGGAACAGCCTGCTGCCTGCCCACTGCACAGAAGTACACCCAGAGCACTATGCTAACATGCAAGGTTTAAGCTTGGTGACATCCCTTGTTCTGGGTTTTAATAAATAAAAACCAGCACAACTGCACCAGTTTGTACTTTTACAGCAAGATGCATAAGAAAGACTTTCCTCTCAGTACTGAGTATGCCAGCATCAGAGTGTGATGAGCATCAGTCCCTACAGTGCTAGCAAAACCAGAGAAACTGAGGTGGAACTCAAATAAGAGTCCAAAGTTTCACTAAGTAATAGAACAAAAGTAACAGTAGCTATAATAAAACAGTGAATGCAAACAATAGCTAAAAGCATTTGTTTATAGACTTCCATTATGTATATCTCTGCATAAAGTATGTTGATAGTGAATTACCTCAGTGACAGCAAATGTGCTGCACGAAGTATCAAGACTGAGAAAATGCTATCCTTGAAAATGCCATCCCTTTTTATTTCATTTGCCATTTCAGCTGTCCTTCCTCATCAGTGCAGAAACTAATGTTCTCTGATAGGCATTATTATGCAAATGTTCTTATAACACAGGGTAGGTGCACTTTGCTAATCAAGAGTTGTCATCATAGTACTCCGGGACTTCAAGGGAAAGAGGATGAAAAGCAAAATGGGTGCAGATATCTCAGTTCTGATGCCCATGGAAACTCATGGCAGGATGATAGCCAGAGTACCAAACTCCACATATACACAGCTTCATACAAGAAAGAAAACAGTCATAGATATTCCAGGGAGCAAAATCACTATGTTGTCATACTGAAGCTCAGACTGGGAAAAATACTTTGAAAATACAGTGCATGAAATCATCTCAGTCTTCAAAGGTACACTTAAGATCTTTTCTGGTACACAGCTACTCTTCACTTTCATCCTGCAAGTAATCTAACTTTTCTTCAATGGATTTTGCTGCCTCCTCCATTTTGAAGTAAAATGACAAGACAGTTACAAGGCAGAAAGAACAAACCTGATTAAAAAAAAAAAAAACACAAACCAAAACACCCCAAAAAAACCCCCACCCACAACCTGTGTTATTTCCTGCACAGTGATTTAACATCTTGACTGCCTCCAAACCTTTCTATTGCTATTAGCATCTGCATGTCCACTCTTAAATACAATCCTACAATAATGAAAATAGTTATTTTCCATCATTATTGTCAAATTTCATCACCATCATTCTTACTGTCAGTTTGGGGTAGAAAAGATAGAGTTTCTGTTCTCAAGTGCCCTGGCCTCATCCCTAATAAAATTTAGTTCATTAAAATTACATGGGTGTATAGGAGGTCAATACATGGTGAGCTCCAATTGTTTCCTGGATGAAAACTAATTTTCCAGTTATTGTCAATGATAAATTATACATGAGTATAATCAAAGCTAATTGAAGAACACTGCATGGTTTGAGATCATTAAAATACAAATGCCAACATTAAACATACTGTTCAGTCCTTTAAGAAACAAAAAAAGAAAGAAAGAAAAAAAAATCTTTTACCTTGCAAACAACTATCAACAAAAGTGGGAATTCTTCAAAGCTAAATTAATAAAGCTCAGAGCACCTTGTATGGTTACCTGGAATTAGCACATGAATTAGTCCCCCCTTCTTAAAATGCTGTGCTTTCAAACCTGTTGGCTTAACCAACATTCTAAATTTCAAATGAAATATTGGTCATACAAAAGTCACCAGGATCCATTTCATTAAGAACTCCCCAGGATACCAAGTGCTGGTCACATAAAAACTAAGAAAACATTTAAGCAAAACTCACACCACTCCCCCATGAATACATACAAGCTTGTAACTTGTGGTTCAAATAAAGCAGTCCATTAGCAAATCAAGCAAAACGTTAAGCTGAAGATTTTCAGCTGCAAACCTGCCAAATCTCTTCTGAAATTTGTTCCTCAGTTATGTTTTCTTCAAATACTTTGCATCTTAACAATGGATTAAATTTAGCCTGGATTTACAGCAGTTTGATCTCCTCAGATCTTTCTCTGACACTCAACACAACTCTTCTCTCCCTGAAATCACTTACCTACCCATTATGACCTCCAAGAAAACAAGGTAGCCCTTTAAAATTATCTATCGGAAACTAAGCAGGTTTGGCATTATCTTTGTTTTGCCATTCACTTTCTCACCCTTTACTGGCTGATCCAAATACTACCGAGAAGTGACTGTATCACCGAGTATCAATAGTGAGCTTGTCTAGAGGAAACACAAACTGTGTTAAATCAGGCTTTATTTTGTAATGTAAATAAACCCCAATAATCACCAATTTGACCACAAAGCATTGTTTAAGCATTATTTTGTCTCCTTAGAAAAGGGCTTTTAGGAATAGTCAATGTTTCCAAATAGCTTTAAGCATTAGCTCCTATTTTCAAAAATAAATGGATGCATGCCTGACCTTCCCTGACAACCTTCTCGCCTTTCTCCTCTAAAGCCCAGTCTGGATTTCATCTAACACAATCATCACAGAAACACCAGAGATACAGCAACAACTGTTCAGGTCCTCCACGTGGACACCTTTGGTTTTGAAGGCAAGAGAGAACTTTCATTTCCGCTCCGGGTTTGTTTCCAGAGGAGCAGCAAGGAATTGTTGCCTGAGGGGAGCTCGCTCCCAGCGCCACACCAACACAAGCTTCATTCCTGACAGAATAGCGTTCATCTCCTGGGAAGCCCAATAACTGTGTGCGCGACAAGGCCTCGTCAGGCATGGAGAATCCTGCTAAAAATAGTTCAGGAGCACTCACAACCAAACAAAAGCATATGTACTCATCACATCCTGCATGACTTCACAGTAAATTCCAATAGCTTTATCAGATTCTGACGTTCTGCAGGTTTTCCTCTCAATAACTGTTTGAATTAAAAAGAGAAGTTTCACAATATAGTAATCAGAGTTCGCCTATGGTTATGCGCTGTTAGCGAAGAGTTGATTCAACCCAATTTCTGAAACATAAAAATACCACTTCCTGAAACAGCATATCAGCATACAAATGAAAAAGAAAGAAAAAAAGGGCTATTTCCTTTACAAATACCAAAGTAAAGAAACCTTTTTTGCAGTAGTTTCTCTCTGAAGATCTTGGTCTAGAAGAATCTTTTTTTATAATAAATATGTGATATATAAAACATTGCTTCTGCTGAAGAGCCAATACTTCAAGCCTCTTAACACCTGCAGTTACTTCCAGTGGTATAATTAATACTTAATCACAGCTGTGGTTTTCATAGACAATGATGACTAGTGTGCTTTTGCTGAGATAAAAATATCTATTCTCATTTCATGCATGAAGATCTGTCTCTTCCAAATTATTAGGAATTTGAGCAACTACACCAAACCCAAACATGGATATTTGCAAAACTGAACCTTCATTTATATTAGCGGTTCTTCATCCACAAGGAATTACAACAAGGAAGCAAGTCTGTAAAGTATGTTTTCTGCAACACAGGAAATAAATATGTAATTAAACTAAAATCAAATATTCCATGAAGCACCAGTTGTCATTGTCAGCTCTGTTACTCAATACAGAAAATGTAATGAATAACTGCCTTTTACAAGCATTTCTAAACTAACAAGATCTGCTGATTAGAACTACTGCAGAACACTCAAATAGGAAAAGCATTTCTGCCATTATAAACAGCAACATATATCCTGATAAAGTAGCTTCACATGGGGAGAAGGAGGGAGGGAGGGAGAAAGAAGGCAATTAAAATCAGCATCATAGGGCACAATGTGATGGCAATAGAAACCTAATGCCACCTGGTGAGCAGAGGGAAGCCTTTAGTAAGGTCAAGGATTTTCCTTCCTCTGCAGGTCCACTCACAAATCTAATAAACAGGGTATTTCACCTAAATCCTGAAGGAAGTCTTTCTGTTTGGGGGATACCAGTCTTATTCCACTGGCCATACTTATAATTGTGGTAGTCACAGTCAATTAGCTGTGGCTTGAGTGTTTGTTTATTGGTGCTACAATGAAACCCTACACCAGTTTTCTTTATAAGAGGGCAAAGATTATAAAATTCACAACTGATAAAGGGCAAGAGACCCAAAGAATATTACTGACGATTACTATGAAGAAAATTGACTCTCATTTAATGATTGAGCTCAACTTTGACCAGGCAGAGGATAGAAAAAAAGTGGAAAGGGAAATGACATGCCTAATAGCTCATCAGGAGTGTTTACTGTATCAGAACAAGGAGAGATATCTGGTATACTAGTGAAATACAAGTATTCAGGAAAAAAAAAAAAAAAAAGAAATTTTTGGAGATATTTTTTATTATAATTCAGTCTCATAGCAGTAAATTTAAAAGCGGGTGTGTGTTATTGCTGGAATTTCTAATTCCAAGTAAACCGACTTTACTGCACTGTTATAATCCTTTTTGGTTTCCATAATCCTTTGATATACCTAGCAATATTTCTTTCAACTTCTGATCAATCTCAGATAATGCTCCTTATGTCTTATCACAGTTTACTGCATAAAGCTATACTGGATATTCTGTCATAGGTACATTTCATGAGTATTTTGATAACAGGTCAAACTACTTTTCTAAGCCTGATTAAAACATGGCTTGTAATTTAGAGGCCAGTGGTCAAGGCACTGCAAGGATATATAATGTAAACGTTCAATCATGTGGTACAGAATTGTATACAGGCAGGAAAGGCTACAAACCAAGTCGTATTGACTTCTTACAGCAAAATAATTCCAGCCAAGAGCAAATGCAGAGAATCCAATGATCTCTGCTTGTAATAGCTAGGGCTGCTGCCTTTAAAAAAAAACAAAAAACACAAAACACAACAAACAAACCAACTTTTGTTTAAAAAAAAAAAAAAAGGCAAAAAAAAACAACAAGCCATACACAAAAATAAATCCCCATACATCATTAAATCAGAATAATTCATCCATACCACAAGAAAATAGACAAGTTAGCCTGAACATATACGGAACTCTTCTAGCCCCATAAGTAAAATTCAGTGCTAGTGAACAAGTGTCCAGATCCAGCTAGGTCTTTTTTTAGTGCCTTTCCCACCTTATCTGAAACAGAAAAATCAAATAGATGAACAACATCACACCAATCATCTCATTTAATTTCATCTTGGTGTCATGCATTAATTCAAAGATGTTTAAAAAGTCAGCAAGTTCACGTCCTTGTAGCTAATTTTATTCCTGTAGGTTTTTACTTGTTAAAATTTTTAACAGCAGAATTTCTTGTACAACTACTAAAACCATTTTGATTCCATATAATGCAAGTTCATACACATATTCTCTCAAACGCATTTTGGTAATTCTGTTAATAAGATCATGTACATTAATTCCAGTTATTTTTTATAACCAATGATCTAATTTATGCTAGTTTGGCCTTTGAGACATTCAAGAATTTTTTCTTGTACCATAAAAACTTTTTAATTAAGAAGAGTAATCACATTTATGTAAGCAAATATCAGGGTTAATTTTCTTCCTGAGATTGTTCTGTTTTCTTTTTTAAATTCCTGTTGCAAACTAATATAGTACTTGCCTTTTATTGGTCTGTCACAGATTCAAGTTTTACAATATTTTTCAGAGGCGATAATCAACAGTACATCAGCTCGACTATCTACTTCATTTATTAGTGTTCACTTGTAATTCTGTTCTCATCAATAAATTTGTGTATTTCTAAGTCTTTCAAGTATTTTCACATTTTATTTTCCCCGGTATTTTATAGTTCCCTCCGTTTTCCCAATATTGTTTATTTTCTTGTAAACAGAGGTGTAAAACATACATATCTCAAATTACTATACAGTACCTCAGGCATTTAGAAAGAACATTAATTATATCTCTCTTCTGAGCTGCAATGTCCTCATCTGCATTCCTGTTTCCTCTAAGCAGTGTTTCACAGTATAAAATGACAAGATAAAGACCATATCCACTGTAAAGTTTTTGACTAGCATTAATCAACAAACAAGTTGACATGTGATGTAAAATATATGGCACTGATAACATTGATCCTAAAAAGAGACCACTGAAATATATATATATATAAAAGATCATATTTTGCTGTATAGAGATACTTGGAATAAAAAGGAAAACATTTGCAATTGGTACCAAAATAGATATTACTTCCCTTTTTCTGCTATCTTCCTGTTTCTCACCTGTCAGACACACTGTGCCAGTGAAGACAAAGGAAAACGTCATATTTAACACTGAAATATCATTATGCCGTTAAAGTTTTAGGCACTACAATTGCTGTGTAGTACTGTAACCTTTGCTTTAACAATGCTGCATGCTTAGTATGCAGTGAGTTTTCATACAACACTCTTAGCATCTTCTAGGGTTCCAGCACCACGTGAACACAGCCTGTCCTGTCCTAGAAAGATTTCCCTCAGTTTTTCTAATTGCATTAGACTTTATATACAGTCTTTCTGAGTAGCATAGAAACTCCAGGATTGCCCGCTTTTTTGCAGATTGATTAATAGCTTAATGCATGCTTTGTTTTCATTTCATCTTGGTTGCTGCCTCATTGATAGCCCTGATTCAAAGCAAAGGGATCGAGCACTCCTTTGTCTATTCAGAGCTGGATGTGTTAATGTTACCATCCATCAGCATAAATCTGCATGAGACAGTAGTTTTGCTCTGTGCTCAGGCAGCCTTTTCAGCTTTACCATTGTAATAGTAAGAAATGATGTAGTAATATGATTCTCTCCGTGGACTTTTCACTTCCACAAAAGTGCCTTCACCCTCATCTCCCCTTACAGCAGCCAGATGTATTCCTCATCCTCATAACTGCCCCCTACCAAGATACACACAGAGAACACATCTGTGTTCCTCCTGCTACATTTACAGCTCCTGCTCCCTTTTATTGCATCACTCCTCAGAGGTACATTCAAGAGCCTTCCCTTCTGAATTTCAGCCTGGTCCTTCCTCTCCTCCATAATATCTCACTTCCATGAACACTGACTTCTGTGTCAGCCTATTATAGGCTCTAGTGTAAAACCAGCAATGTAAGTAAATAACATAGAGGCTTATTCTGAGAAACATTTTGTCTTTCTTCCCACCTGTGGCTCTGGGCCCCTTATGCAAGGTTTAGAGAAACCCAGGAAGAAGCAGGCAGGCTCTTAAATTGTTACATAAAACCATTCTGTTTTAATTAAGAACACTAGGGCCAATGCATATTCTCTGGACAGGTTGAAGTAACCTGAATGAAGCTCCTTAAAGCTCCGTACATACAAATGCTCTGAGATGATTTTTGTGAAGCTCATTAACAATCCACAGATTCAACCGTAAAATAACAGCACGGCAGAATTTCCCCCAACCATTCCTACTGCTATACACTACACAATGCTGTATTCCACTCAAGGAGAGCTCGGAATACTACAGAGCAGACATTTGTTTCTAGAAAAATTACATAGCAGTTTTCTGAACAGATGGGAGTTTGAGAAGTTAAGCAGGTATAGATTTGTAGAGTTAGCTCCTGACCTCATTCATTTAATCAAAAAATTCCCACTTCTTAAAACAGGAAATCACTTCATGCACAATATCTGTGACTTCAGATCTCCTTTCTGTCTGCAGCACATCTTGACTTGTTTGTACTACTCTGTTTATTTCACCTGTTCTGCAGTGATAATTGATGCAATTGTCACACTGGGAAGAAACAGCATAGGGAGGAGTGCTCAGAGGAAAATAAACTCACTCATTCTATCTCCTCAGAGGTATTAGGATGCTCTTGAATGAAGGAATAAATTTGACCAAGATTGTCTTCCTTTCCTTCCCAGCATTTGGATTATGACCATTTACTCTCATACAAGATATATCTGTATATACTGAACATCTTATGATGTGTTTGTATTTCAAATATTCCACCTCCATGTGTTTTGTCCACATTATGTGCTGATTTTCTGAGTCAGATTAACTGGCCCATATGACAGGGAAAGAAATTACAAGCCAGAAGCTCTCAGATGTCTCACTTGGATTCCCTCTGACCTCAGCAGAGTTAGTTCCTGTGAGAAAATATCAGGAGAATGTTCTGAGAGAAAATAAGTTTTTGCATTTTGTTTTTTGATTTTGCTGAAAGTTAATAAGCAAGAGCATAAGAAGAAACTATATCAAGTTATTGCTATGCTAGACTGACTAAAATGGAACACTATTCATCAAATCAAGGTTTTAACTGAAGTTATAACCAACTATTGACTTAACAATAATGTGGACTGGAGTCAGCATTTGATCAAATCAACAGGGGAATGAGTAAAACAGGAATCATAAAGGGTCTGGCATTTAAAAAACACCCACTACAGAAAATAATGGAGCTCATAAGCTTTGCCAGCTCATTCCTTTGTGACAAGAGCCACCTCCTTCAGGACTCTAACAGCTCTGAGGTCACTGCTAAAACTGACACCCTTTTGTTGTTTATGTTCTGAGCTAGCAGGGCTTAAAGCTTTTCTGATGGAAATGTAGTTGGATAACTTAGGAAGACAAAGGATGATTTATGACAAAATATTCTGTGCTAATATATGCAAGTGCCTTCCTTTAGCTTGCACCTTCAGAAAATGTTTAAGCAGTAAGAATGATATACATGAGGAACTACGAAAAGGACAGTAGAAGGTAATATGGAAAAAAAGACTAACTCTTAGTCTTGCATCATTTTCACTGTCAGTTAGAAGTGCAACTCAGGTAACCATTGTAGATAAGCACCTTCATCCTAATGAACCTCATCAGCACTCAGATAATCAGGACTGTGCAGCTGTGGAGTTTGCCCTAAGAAAAGCTAATGTCCTTCTTGACATGAGAGACAGTTGTTGACATAGTTGCAGTTGCTCCACGGAATGATTAATTTTGCTCCTTTTTAAATTGTCATCATTAGAAATAAAAGGAGTTTGTGAAGACCTCCTTCCCTAGGTTAGGAGCAGACATGGTTTCCAAGCATGGAAAAGCACAAAACAAAGGACTTTGGAGATACAACATCAATATCCTTCCTGTAATAAGCTAATGCTTACCATGCAGAGCTGGTAATTAAACTCCCCACATACTGTGCATGTGCTTTGGACATATTCAGTGGTAACATGAGTCCTTATTTGCTTATGCTTTCCACCTGTAGACATATGTTTCATAGACTTTTCCTGAATAGTCAGCTATTTATAGTGCTAATGCTAATGTTAATGTAAGCCTTCAATTAAAGAGCATCTTACAGAAAACTACCATTTTAAGCAAAAATTTTCTGTCAAAACAAGTCTGAAATATACTTAAAAGTAAGCACTGATACCTTTCAAGTCATGTTTTGAGATGCAATGCATTATTTGGTTCATAGCTTCTCAATATTTAGCTATGTATTATTCAAATATTTTTTCCTATTATTTGCCCTTGTTCTCACCAATAGGGAGGGACTGGTGGGGAATGTGAAGCTCAAGGGCAGCCTTAGCTACAGTGACTATGAAATGGTGGAGTTCAGGATCCTTGGGGCGGCCAGGAGGGTGTGCAGCAAGCTCAGTACCCTGGACTTGAGGAGAGCAGACTTTGGACTCTTGAGGGATCTGCTTAGTAGAGAACCATGGAATAAAGCTCTGAAGGGAAGAGAGGACCAAGAAATTTGGTTAATATTCAAGGATCACGTTCCTCCAAGCTCAGGAGCAATAGATGCTGACAAAGAGGATGTCGGGCAGCAACACCTGGAGGCCTGTGTGGATGAACAAAGAGCTCCTGGACAAACTCCAGCACAAAAAAGAAACCAGAGTGGAAGCAAGAATAGGTAGCCTGGGAGTAATGCAGAGAAACTGAGCATCCAGGGACCACGTTAGAAAACCTAAAGCTTTGTCAGAAGTAAAGCTGGCCAGGGACATCAAAAGCAACAAGGAAAGCTTCTATAGGTACGTTGGGGTTAAAATGGAAAACGTGGGCCCTCTCTGGAAGGAAATGGGAGACCTGGTTATCCAGCAGAAGTCCGAGGTATGACTTTTTTTGCCTTGGTTTTCACCAGCTCCAGCTACACTGCCCAAGTCACACAAGACAAAGGCAGAGACTGGGAGGTCAAAGAACTACCTGTTGTAGAAGATCAAGTTTGAGAAAATCTAAGGAACCTGAAGGTGCACAAGTCCATGGGACCTGACAAAATGCATTCACAGGTCTTGAGGCAATCTAGTGGATGAAATGGCCAGTATCCATCATATTTGAGAAGTCATGGCAGCCTGGCGAGGTTCCTGCTGACTGGAAAAGGGGAAACATAACTTTAATTTTTAAAAGAAAAATAGGAAGACCCAGGGAACTACAAGCCAGTCAGTCTCACCTCAGTGTCTGGAAAGATCATGGAGCAGGAAACTATGCTAAAGCACATGAAAATAAGGAGGTAATTGATGACAGCTAACATGGCTTCACTAAGGGCAAATCGTGCAGGACTTTGAGCAACCTGATCTAGTGGAAGGTGTCCCTGCCTGTGGCAGGGATATTGGAACTTGATGACATTTAAGGTTCAGTCTAACCCCACACCATATTATGATTCTATGATTTATTTCATTTTTCAATCAATAAGGTACTGACATGCTTTTAATGAGAATCTACTTTTCTGATAATCACAGGATTCCAGGAAGTGGAGCATTAGGAGAAAGCTCTAATTAGTGTAAGACCTCTACTAAAACAATAAAAGTGGGCAATAATGAAGCTTCCAGTTTATTTGGCTGTCTTCCATCTGTTTCTCACTTTCCCAGCACTGACTTTTCCACGTTTTCATTCTGGTTTTATTAGCATCTTTTTGAAATCTTGATATTTCAAAGGAAAGTTATCTGATATTAGTACAATTATTCAAATCAACATCTCGTGACAGCAAGCATCCAGAATTTCAATGTAATTTCTAATTATAAGTCATTAAGTTTTTAAACAAATAAAGAGTTAAGCATAGGGCAGGGTACTTGTTTATGAAAATATTTACAATTAGAGTAATTCAGAGCAAAGAAATCATAGGGTACAACAACTACTTAATATTTGGTAAACATCGTGACCAGACAAGAAGACCTTCCTGATAAGTTTGAGTTCCAGCTGTAAATGGCCAGAAAAACTGTTCTATAACCCTGAAAAGTAAAGATAGTGTAGAAACTCTTAGTGCTACTTCTTAGCATTATAGATGCATTCCTATATTAAATATTCATTGTAAAGGGATACATTTTCTCTGACAATTTCCTTTCTCCCTTGAACATGGTACATGAAAAAAATGCCATTACCAAAACAAAACAAGAAATAAACCCAAACAAACAAACAAAAAAAAAAAACAAAAAACCAAAACTCAACCACCACAAGATATCTCTTTACTTATTCCATACCACTTGAAGTTTATCTGAAAATAAACTTGCAGGATCAGCTCCCTGCTCAGAAAAATCTGTCTTTAGAAAAGCCAGTGATATGCCTATGAGTTGATACTGCCAAAGCACATGGGGCAATGTAAGCAGATAGATATATATTTATTTCCAACACTCAGTAATCCTGAAATGAAACATTCTTTTTTGATATAACAGTAATCACCTGGTACTTCACAGTCACTGCCTGAATCTGATGCTGCTTCCATCATTGCAGTATATTTGTTAGTTTACAGACTTGGGGAAAGGAGAAATACAACAGTCCTTTGTTTCTAGTAACTCAACTCTGAAGCCCAGTTCATAGTGTTCAACCCAACTCACTTCAGAGACACAGAGGCTGGGGTAGGTAATTCCCCTGACATACCAGCTGCTGGTCCTCAGCTCCTGAAGCACAGGTCTTGTGTGTTTCCACACAGTGGTTCTTCCATTTTCTTTGAAACAGCATATGCTTGATTTTTAAAAATGCTTCCGGTTTACAGTTCTGTCCCTGTTACATATCCTTGCTCCTACCCCTAACCCCCCAGTCTATTCCAGTGAGGGAAGTTGAAGCAATCCATTTCTACCTGGGCAGCTTAGCAGTTCATGTGATAAACTGCAATGTGACTTTTCCATCACTGCCTTCATTTCTTCTAAAATTGAAAGCTATGAACAATAACAGCTTCCACATTTCACTGAGCTGTAAACTATGTAGTTTAAAAACACCTGCCAAGTCCTTCACCACAGATCACAAGAATATGGCAATATCTGCTACTGTCACCTCTTCAGAATACCCTGCTGCAAAGGAAGCCTTGGTCATTGATTCCCTCTTCCATCTCCTTCTTTAATACACAGTTGTTTCAAGGGCAAACAGACCGTGAATTCCAGCTCTGGTAACAGTTGCCATTGGTGATAAGAGAAAGTTATGTTTTATTGCATAGGTAGAAGTTTTGTATGCAGTCCTCACTTACCCACCTGCAGGCTCAATTCCAGTGATGAACATTTCAATATAATTCATACAGTAGAACTGATCTCTGCTGCATACTAAAATGTAAACACAGGGACTTACAGTGGGACAGTTATCGCTACATGTTCATTGCTGTTCATGCTCATCCAATTTTCCACTATGCAGTCCATTTCTGCGAGTCTGTACCAGAAACTGCCACAAGAAAGTTGTTTACTGCATTGAATAATGATGTTATCTGAAGGTCTCTAATATGTCAGTTAAAAGCAACAATAAATTCCAGGATTCTATGAGGAAAAAAAAAAAAACAAAACAGATACTTAATATGTATCTCAAACACCCCCCCTAGTTTGACAGCTCATGTCCTTTTTAGCTTGATTTTTTAATTTTGTAATGACCTTTATCAAAAGGGCATTTAAGAAGCTAGAAAAGCAGACCACAGGTAGCCGCAACTATTGCAAAATGCCTGCATAAGGCAGAACCCTTCCATGGTGCTGGGATCCATATTTTACCTGCACACTTTCTAGAAGTTGAAGGCACTGCCTGGAAGAAGGAATTGGGTAAAGGAAAGGGAATGCTTAAGCTGTAATTAATACAATGCTTAAGGTGAACTATATGGTACCTGGATAAGGAATGAAACTAAAAGACTTCCCCTTAATAAAAGTAACCACAAGAAATGGGAAAACATCACAACTACAATGGTTTTACCCCCAACCTCACAGAATAAGAGTTGCGCAGAACTGTGGTTTTCAACTAGATAAAGAACTGTTGGGAAAATAAGCACTAGGAGGTGGGAAGTACATGGTGGAAGGTCACCACACACTGTGCAATAGTTGGTTTTGAACATATCTGAAAAGAGGATGAATACTAAAGTGAGTAACACAGTCTGATGATAACAGTATGTCCTGGGTTCAGCAGTAGCAGTCATTTTTCTCCTTCTTGGTAGCTGCTGCAGTGCAGTGTTTTGACTTTCAGCTCGGGAACAGAGCTGATAACAATGATGTTTTGGTTTGGTCAAGGACTTTGTGAGCTTCATGCTCTGCCAGGGAGGAGGGGAACCCGAGAGGAAGCAGAGACAGGACACCTGACCCAAACTGACCAAAGAGGTATTCCATACCACAGCACGTCATGCCCAGGATGTAACTGGGAGTTAGCCGGAAGGGCTCGGAGACTGCAGGGTTGGAGGAGGTATCGGTCGGTGCTTGGTCAGGGCTGGGGGGGGCGAGTTATTAGTCAGCTGGTGGTGAGGTGTTGTATTCTCTTCCCTTGTTATTTCCTTTATCATTATTATCATTGGTGGTAGCAGTAGTGATCTGTGTTATACCTTAGTTACTAAACTGTTCTTATCTCAACCCGTGGGAGTTGCATTCTTTTCGATTCTCCTCTCCATCCCTCTGGGAGTAGGGGGAGGGCAAGAAGGAGGGGAAGTGAGTGAACGAGTTGTCTGGTTTGGTTTAAACCACGACACAGTAGCATATCAGCTAGTAGGATAATGCTTATTAAGAGGAGCATGATAAGCTTACAATATTGAATGATTGTGGGAAAAATAGAAGATGAAATTCATTGTTGTTAAATGTGATATCACACACGTGAAGAAATGTAATCCCAAATTTACATACACAATGGCAGGTTCTGAGCTGACTGAGGTATGAGGTTAGAATATGTCAGTCCATTAGAACTTGAGCACAGTGCTCTGTAAAGGTCATAAAAGGAAACTGAGTGCTCTCAGTTATTAGGAAAGGAACAGAGAACACAGAAAACATTATGATTCCTCATAGCAATCTGCAGTGCACCTGCACTTCAAATGCTCTTTGCAATTCCAAACCACCTATCTGAAAAAGTGTACCATGGATTTGGAAAGATTAAGAGCAACAAGTCTGATCAAAGGCATGGAATAGATTTTGTATGAGGAATAACTGAATAGACAAGCTTTTCCATATGGAAAAAAAAAGCTAACCAACAGGTTACATGCTAGCAATTTTAAAATTGCCAAAAGAAGCATTCACTGTCTTTTTAAGGAGTGAGACACTACACAATAAAACTACATTTTTCAACCACAGATTTAAAGCACAGGAAATACTTCTTAATACTCTGATTAAGAAATAGGCAAACCTCCATGCCACAGGCTGTTGTGGCTGTCAAAAACTATCAGAACTTCCAAAAGGTATCCTGCAAATTAAAGGAAGGAAAACCCATTGAGGTTCTTTGAGTAAGGAGACACAATCTTTGGATCACAAATGCCCAAAACACAAACTGTAAGAAGACAATCCTGGATTTTAAGTAATCATTACTACATGGCTTCCCTATTCTTACAGTCTTCTTTGCCAGTGTTGAAGAGAGGGTAAGAGGCTACACAGACCTTCAGCTTAAGATGGCAGAGGGTGTAAATATTCTTACAATGACTTAAACATCCTTCAAAAGGCAGTAAAAACCCATTCAGGTCCACTAGGTTCAATTTTCTAAATCCACCTTTTCTTATTACATACATGTATATCAAAGATCTTTGCTTCTGGGTTCAGGTGCTCGCCCCTGGCAGCATGTGGAAGAATCAAATCATATTGTAGGTCATCTTTCTCATCAGTGGAGTCACCCAATCTCAGAATCTATATGATAACTTAGATTATTTTTGTCTTTATTCATCTTTTCTCTTACCATCATAGTTCTAATGGAGGTATTATATTGCAGATAAGAAATTAGGATTTCTTAATAGGAAGAACTCTATAACCTTTTTTGCTTTTACTCCATAAGTCAGACTATACTTTTCCTTTTCAAATATTATACAAATCTTACATTTTCAATAAAGTCTTAACTTGCTGGGCTCCAAAGGACTACAAACTGCTGCTCCATCACCTGATATGATGATAGCATCAACCACCTTCTGACCACAGCCAAGGAGCAAAGTATTATAACATTTGGATGTTAGTTCACAGCATTCTCTCTCCTGGTATTTTTATTTTCCCCAAGTAATTTGTATGAGCTTCCACTGCAGGTTCAAACTGTAAGTGACAAAAGCTGTGACTTTTGGTGTCATCAGCAGTGAGCTTCCACATAATAAACAGAAGGAGAAAGAATTTATAGGCTCTATCTACACTCCTGGGGATTTGCACTAAAGGGGTTACCTTTCACACAGGACCCTAGTTATCCAGACCTGTGTAACTGTTGCAGTGGTCTCGGGGCTCTCCCTTGCCTTGCTGGCCTCTGACTGGAATCAGGGAGTGCAGGGGATATGTCTTGCACTGAGGTCTTGTCCCTGTCAGGACAGAAGGGCACATGGCAGAATTACGTGTCCATGGTGTAGACATTACCCATGTGCTGTGACAGTAGCTTCAATGGCAACACAATTGTTCCACTAACAGAGGGTTTGTATAAAGAGACACTAGCTCAGATACAATATTTGTAGAAGAAAACATTATCAGTGGTTTTGGTACTCTTGTCTGCATTTTCCAAGGGCATTCTTCGTAAAACACCTGCCTCCACATTAGATTTCCATCAACAATATTTCACTTCGAAGTAGGAATATGCCAGCCTGTTGAATCACTAAACCAGAGGACAGACATGAAACTGGCAGTTATCATTGCACACTGTGAAAAACTTCATGTCCTTTACTAAGCCTGATACTCTAAGCCTGATGTTGTAGGTTTATAAATAATTAAATAGTTGGTCTAAAAGAGAAAAGAAGGAATGAGATAAACTGTACTTTACTGAACACTACTTGTTCATTTTGGTGATAAAATTGCCTTTTGGGCTAATTAATAAAAAACACAGCTCCATCTTCTATTACAACACACAGTGAAATCAATCTATTCAATTTTGTCAACTTTTTTGTGTTGAAAACTTATTGAAATCTACAACAACAACAAGGGTGATATAAGGCCAGGGTGCCACCTCACTTTTGCACTGTGTCATAAGAAGAGAGAAGTCAGGGAAATTTCTCCCTTGGGGACCAACTGTTTAAACCATTAAATGTGGAGAAAGAGGGAAGAGAATTAAGATCTCTGAGTCAATGTGAGATCTAGGGCTAGAACTCAGCAATTCTCATGCTGAGACTGCAATATTTCTCTAAGGATTTTTAAAACAGAAGAATGAATTTGAGTAGCCTCTTTTTAAACTAAAACAGAACTCTTAATTATGGGAAAATAGTTTTTTGGGCATTCAGTCTGCTGGCTGAGCTAGGAAGGTGTCAGGTTAGGGAGAAATAATAATGTGAATAAATGTGAAATGAAAGAATAAGAACGGAAAACCTCTGTTTAGATTCCAATGCTACAGGCAGACCACACCATTAAACATGCTGCCATCCTGCTTGGGAAGAGATAAATGTGGAGGTGAAACATTGCTGCCTTTACTGATACCAAATCCTGCAGAACATGCATTTCATCATCAAGCAATCTGTTTGAATAGGATGGTTATTCTTTCTAAATAAGTTTTAGGTGGAACTCGATGATATGCAAGCTGTGTACAAGGCTATACATATTAGCTTTATGGGATACCATGATACCTGCAGAGTGTGCTTTGCTGACATCAGGAAACTGTTTATGCATATGATGACAGCAACCAAAAATGAAATCCTTGAACAAAGGAAAAATGTTTTGTATCAAAAACATTTTGGAATAGACTAAGTAGAACCTGAAACATTGGTATGGTATAATGTCCTGGGTTCAGCAGTAGCAGTCATGTTTCTCCTTCTATTGTTCAGACTAGCGTCTGAACCTGACTGGGTTTAAACCACGACATATTAACAGTAGGAATCTTCAGGTTTGAGTTAGGTGACAAAGCTCTCCAGTTTGTGAAAGAACGGTGATAATAAATTTTCTTCTTCAATACTGAAGCCGCTGGGCACAAAGCACATTATACAAACACCATAGAGACCAAGGAATTGCCCAAAAGAAGATCAGAGGAGGCTGTAGTTTTTGTGTGTATAAGCATGTAATAAAGGCATAAAAGTTCTGCTGAAACCATAAGGGCAAACAGACATAATTGAATATATACCCTCTCACTCTGCACTTATGCAGGGGATGAACCACTATTGATAAGCTGTGTTTTGGGTTTTCTGCAGAAGAATCCTGAGACTCCAGGCAAAGGTTTGTTTTTTTTAGCCCTGAAACAACAAAAATCTTCAGGACGAAAAAAGACAAATAGAAGAAAACACACACATTACCTTATCGCACCACATCCTAGGAGTCTGTAGATGCAAAAAAAAATATAATTCTGCACACATCAGAATAAAACCCCCCAATAAACAAATGCAGGTATGCTGGATCTGTTTGGATAAGAATAAGAAACAGAGTCCCCGGCTAATGCACTGAAAGCCTGCTGACAGTCTGTGTAACTCTCCCTCACACACTGCCAATACAAAGGAGCTAACCATGATGACAGTTACTATTTGGAAATATCCATAATTCCAAAAATACTTATTTACTTTCATGAAAAGTCCTTATCATAGCATCAGATTCCAATACTTACATCCTTTCTCCAAATTATTATAAATTGCTGGAACAAAAAAACTTCATACAAGAGGTTTGAGTGGGCTTTTTCTTGAAAATCTAAAATCTAATCAAATTTAATGGAATCAATAATTAGCTCTCTCCCCATATCCTATTACTCATTTGCTTTATTTCTTTCCTTCTGCGAAAACTCCAGCTTTCCCCATACAATAGTTACAAAGCAACCTGACAAAATATGCCTCCAAGGTTTGACTTCATAGAAAACCTGATGCTTCCACTGCTGTGATAGCTGCCGTCTTGTGATGTTAGCGATAACTGTCATACACTGAAGTTGTCTCTTTTCCAAGCTTTGTAAGAGATGAGGGGTTGCACAGGCTCGCACCTAATCTACTTGTATCAGAAACCAAGCCTTTGACAATCATAACAATACAGCCCTGGTGAAGTACAGCCACTACTGAAATTCTGTAGGAGAAAAAGGGTGTGTATGGAAAAGAGAAAGTGCAAAATATGTACTTATCTCTTAGTCATTCTTTAGGTGAACTACTGCTTAGGAAAATTCTGAAATTTAACATGGAGCATAAAAAAAACTACATAGTTGTTATAAAATAAAGCAGCATACAGAAAACTAAATTAAGCTGTTCTAATACATCATTGCACTTATGATTTTCAATGTACAAAACCTAAGTAAAGAGAATTGGGACTGTCATAGTTAAGCCAGCAGGATGTTACCAGTGGTCCTAAAAACTTGGATACTGCAGATCCACTGTATGTGACTCAGTTTCCCTTCCTTCCTAGACACTTTTAAGAGTAAAGAAAAGGTTAATGTTTATATTTATTTGTATATCTGTTTGGGTAGTAAATCAATGCCATCAGATGCTGAAGGTGGTCTCTGCACCCAAGAAAGATGACGGAGCACACATCAGAAGAAACAATGTCATCTTCCAGATATTACTTTTATCAAGGATCCCCTGCAGACCAAGCTGTACAGGCCCTTTTTCTAAAGAGCACATGAGAAGACAGATATTCTAATAACTTGCTGGAAAAGACAGAGCCTAACAGAGGCTCTGTATTTAAAAGCAAAATGTATTTAATTAGCAAGATCTCTGATTGAGAAGGATTTAGCTAAAAATGTATCCTGGCTGAAGAACTCTACCTTCTGCAATCCAGATGATTTATAAATGCCAAATCGTTATACAGACAGTACCTTCCAAGCTGTAATTCACTGTTGATTGCCTGACTTTTCCTTTAAGAGGTTAACTGCTCATTTTAGAATTGATCTGCTGGCTGTGATGTGGCCACTGAGCCAAGAAGACACACTGTCTAGTTTCACATCAAAAGAGTTCTTATCCAGATTGTATTGTAGTTCTGTCTTTCACAGACACCAGAGAAAGCTGTGTACAGGTAAATTGAAGATGTCCCTTACCATTGCAGAAGGATTGGACTAGATGACCTTTAAAGGGTCCTTCCAAGCCAAACCATGATTCTAACCATCCCCAGCCTTTGGTAATAACACATGACACCAAGAACAAAACTGTATTCCCTTTTGCAATTGAAGTAGAGATTAAACACACATTCTGTCTGAAATCTCATTCTCAAGTTTATAGTGTAACAACCGGTGCATCCAGCTCTATCTTCCCAGGAATTTTCAAAAATCATTTAATGGGTAGGTTCTTCATTTCTATTCTTGGGCTCCCCTTCAAGAAGCCAACCTACCTTCCAGCAGCTAAGATCTGCTATTAACAGGAAGCACCTATGAGCTGGTAGGTGAGCAGGTCTGGCTGTCCCTGTATCAGAGTACCTTATGAAGGCATATGTTGGCATTTCAGTTAACTCTTCTTTTAATATTAAAGTAAGCTAATGAAAAGTCACAGAATATATGAAAACAAAACTGAGAGTTGCATTTTAAATCCTCTACATTCCCTCGCAGCCGAGCAAAGCTGCAATATCAATAATCCTCACCAACAACTGCTAGGTTGTAAATATTGACTTAGATCATCTGCTGGTGAATATCAGTGCCGCTCCAGTGATTTTAGTAGTGCAAGATTTATTTGCACCAGATGATGATCATGTTTGTTCAGCCAGGTTATGCCCCTTAAAAGGTCAATTAATAAAGAGCTTCTCAAAGTCCTCCAGCAAAAGGAGTGAAATCAAGACTTTCAGCATCTCTAAATATAAATTACACAACATGCTTCAAAAACAGAAATGTAAGAATTCTTCTTAATGTCACTCCATTAAGCTGGGACTGTATGAGACTATTTCAGATTCAGCAGAACTGAATTACATAGGCGATAACTGCTTTGCAGACATCATCAAGCACTACAGTCTGTAAATAAACTTATCTGTAAACTGTAAGCTAACAGTGTGTCCAAAGAAAAAAAAATTTGTACAGAAATAACCTTACTTCTTCTATTACTTATAGGAAAAAAATGTATATACATTGTACCATCTGAACTGTAGTAGAACACTTATTGCACCTATTCTGTGATAGGTATTCCAGTAATTACTAAGATCTAAGCTACAGTCTCCTTTAGTGTTTCAAAGTTTCATTTCCAGCACATTTCTCTCCAAGGACAAAAACTACTGCCCATCAATA
This sequence comes from Pezoporus occidentalis, assembly GCF_034315485.1. Taxonomy (NCBI): domain Eukaryota; kingdom Metazoa; phylum Chordata; class Aves; order Psittaciformes; family Psittacidae; genus Pezoporus; species Pezoporus occidentalis. Next base: position 8,360,431 of record NW_026915877.1, read on the forward strand.
CTTCAGCAGTCCTTATTAAGCAGCAAAGAGACTATTAAAATCAGAAAGGTGAAACACGGGTTTTGAACCTGAAAAGCTATGTTAGAGTTAAATTCAGCAAAGCAAGGACCTCAGTGCTTGCTACTCTGACTTGTGCTCCATGCCACAACAGCAACCACATAAATGCACACACTTTAGGGCCACTCTTTTTTTCTTTTTGCATTTACCTTCACTACATACTCTTGTAAAAACAATTTTGCCATCTGCATTTTTTTGTATAACCTCACAGAAACCAGGAATAAAATCTTTCCTGTAAGGTAATCTTACAAAAATTATTGCCTTCAGGAGAGTTTACTCAGTATTTGGCCAGTTTCAGTTACCACAGCACTTGCGGAAGGTGGCTCAGCTGTCGGAACTTCAGTATATTTTCCCTGTCTTTTGAGACACACAGATTTCAAGCCATTAAAATATAGTCTGTATTCACTTCCCTAGTATGGCAAAAGACCACTTAATAAACACACTCTCTCACAGTGTTCATTGTGAAATACAGGAGACCAAAAAGAGCATAAGGCCGACTACACCAGAATGGATCAAAGTCTATCTAGCCCAACAGCCTGTAACTACAAAGTTTGATAGCAGCTGCCTAAGGAAGAATGTAGAAATAGGACAATAGCAGGATCATCAATGATTGTTTTCCTGAAGCGCCTCCAGTGGGATCAGAAGGATTGATAGGGACTTCCTGAACCAGATACAGTCTATTCGTATTTAATATTTCAAGAAATTTCTTCCACCGATATATCCTGCTAGTTCTTTTTCCACTTCAAAACTTCTGGCATCTACAACATTTTGTGGTGTTCCAGTTTTACTAACAACTTTGTGAAGAACCATCTCCTCTCTGTTTTGATCCAGAGGCCTTGAGTTTCATTTGGTTCCTACCCTAGATTCTGATCAGAAAGACATATTAACCTCCCAGCTTCCTAGACATCTTCAGGTACTTTTTGTTTTCCAGGCAAGAGAGTCCCATTTGCTCCTTTTATGTAGCCTATTCAGTACATTTGTTTATTTATGTTGCTCTTTCACGAGCCTTTTCCAATTCTGTTATCTCTTTATCAAGAGAGGGCCAGAGCTACATGTAATTTTCAAGACACAAAAGTACCATCATGCAGCATCACAATGCTGTTTTCTGTTTTATTTTCATTCTTCTTTTTAAACCCTAGCAGGGTAGGTTGTTTTCTTAAAGATTACAGAGAATTCAGCTGATCTTTCTTACCCTCAAACCTTGTTCTTGAGTTGTAATGCTAATCTCAGAACTAGAATCTAGCATTATGACCGTATCTCATGTTGCATTTACCTGTATTTCACCTACATTTTTTTTTTATCACTTGGGCACTGAGCACTGGATTTTTTGATGCAGCTCTACATAGTCAGTCCTCACCTTTAGTCTACTGAAAAACACAGTATCTTTAGAGAAACCTGTCATCTCCCTGCTCCTTTTTGGATCACCTGAGGACACCTTTAACAGGCCACTGGGATACTCTGTCTACCAGTGACATCTCTATGAGATTTACCATTTATTTCCACATTGTTTAAGGATTCATTCACAGTAAAAGTTTCTGTAACAGCAACTGTCCTGAAACTCCTCCACAGTGAACAAAAATCATTGAGGGGGTGGTCTGGCCTTTTGTTGCCTTGGTTCTCTCTCCATGCTGCAATCCTCCTCTGGTTTCCCTGACAGGTTTCCTCTTCCTCTCGGTTTTATACCTTAATGCCTTAGACATCTATAGCAAATGAATAATCCTCCTCTTAAATGTTGCCTGCATTAAGGACTATGTGAAAATACCACACATTCTAACAGTATGAATACTGAAGACTTAAGGTTTATACTACCATTATAGTGAAAGGAAAAATGTAGTTAAGCACCACTGCGAACAGGATTAGACCTTTAATATATGAAGCTATTAAAAAAAAACAAAATAATTGAGAGTCTACCTCAAAGTGGTTAACAAAATACCAAGGGATAAGAGTCTTATTTATGGGAAAACATAATATATTTTACATCCAAAAAAGAAAAAAAATTAATCAGCCTGCTGAGAAAACAATCTACAAGTGTATTAACAGAGATTATTGTGACTCAAAATTGAAAGAACCAGGACAAAAATGACAAAATTATCAGCAAAGTGCTGCTATTCAGTCACTGAAGACAGAGATGGAGAATCTTGCAAGGATACATAAATCATGCAAAAGTAGCAGCATTTGTCAGACTAGAAGGAATATTTACTGCCTAAAATGACTATGTAAGGACAGATAAACACTTCGCTGTAGTATACAAGTAAATGTGTTGTAGCATAGAGCAACCTTCAATATGACAACCCGCATTCAACAAGCAACAGCATCTTTGCTTTCACTTGGGAATCAATAATAACCAACACAATAAAATCCATACTTGAAAACTGATCACAAAAAAAAAGGTCATATTAGCAAACTATCCTAATTATCCTAGAAAAGAATACAGTTTTCCACACCTAAAAAAAAAATTAAATATATATGTATGTTGATAGTAGTGACCTCTCAATATCTGCAAAGCAGAAATTCACATTGATGCAGTACTCAAAAACTGCTCACCTCACACAAACCAAAAGCACCATAATTACTCCATTCAAGACACAGGCTCTGACAGCTACACACTAAGCTCAAGCCCAGCAGAAAATACCAGTTGTGTGCCTGAGTAAGGATGTACTGCAGCACCAATCCCTGTATTTTAGATGAACAATAAATGTCTAAGGTAATAGGAGGAACACCATTTGTCCTCACTGCATTTCCAAAGCAAGCACCAACCCCATTCTTTCTTGATTTAATTTCTAGGGCATTTTAGTGTCTCTCCAGTTTCTACGCAGGAATGGAGCATGAATCCCAGCAGCTAACACTAAGAATCTGGATTTGGTGGGTGGGGATATCAAGGTGGGCACAGATAAAATACCCAGCTCTTCATGAGTTATTTTCTGATATTTTACTGAAGCCCAGGGCAGTGTATCAATAAAAAAATAATCAATCTAGCTTCCAAGAAAATCATAATATGCTCTACAGTATTGTGAAACATAAGCTAACACCTCCATGAGTGTTTGTAAACATTGATGAACACATTGTCTTACCTGAGGGTGCCTGATAAAACCAAGCAATTAAAATTCCTGACAGGCCTGCAAACAATTCAAAATATACCTTTTTTTAGCAATTTATAAGAATACCTTTTCTTATTAAAAAAAAAAACAAACAACCCGAACAAACAAAGAAAAATCCCTAACAAACACATTCAAACCTGTCCACAAACAAGTATATTTCCCCCATGTCAATGAAAGGTTAACATAGAACTCTATGCTCAAAAATCAAAATGCAGAGCAAGATTCAGTGATTACAGAAGGGAGAAAAATGAGAGGAAGAGAAAGTCCATGCTTCTTTACAGCATTGTGTATTTGACATTAATATTTCTGGAGCTTTGCTTTAACAGTTTTAAGACTGAAAACCACATATTAAATATTACATGCATTTGTCATGCTTAAACAACAACTCACTTTCTGTTTTTCTTCCTACTGTAACTCTCCCAAAGATCCACACCAGGTGACAGTACAGAGCATTCTTAAATACTGCTAAGCAATTACACCAGGAAAGTGGCTAATTTTATAGCTATTAAGCAAGCAGGAACACATTAAATTACAGAGATAGTTATCTTGGATTTCTCTGTAAAGGAGGTAATTCTGACTGGGATGCTATAGTGTAATGACACATTAATTCTGCTTTATCATCTAATTCAGAGTGTAGACATTAGTAATTTCAATGAACTAACTGTATTGGAATCTAAGGCAGATTTATGATGCGATGTGACATGATAGTTGATCACATTTCAGTACACATCAGTATAAAAGACGCTCCAAGACATGTCATACAACCCCTGCCTGAAAAAAAAGCAGGGGGAAAGGAAGGTAACTGCACCCAAGAAGTATAGCAATAAAAAGTAAGGTGCTCACATAAAGCAAAAAAGGAGACCACGCTTGGGTGACTAATGAGTGTAATCCCCAAAGGCATTACAGACCTTATTCCTATTAACAACCGAGGACACATTGCAAAGATTTCACTCCACAAGCTAAAGCAAACAATAGCCTAACATATATTTTGAATTTTATTTTAGTCTCATAATTATTTCTGTGCTTTAATGAATACTTCTGGTTTCATTCTACTGGTTTCATTCTACTGGTAGACATCTCTTTGTGCATGCGGCAACTGCTTTACTTGTGTAAAAGTAGAAAAACTAACAACTACTTATAAACAGAAAACGTTTAGCTTTTGCCCTTGCTCACACCACCCATTCTTGTCTGTGCTTTATCTAGTATTGCCTAAAACCATATAGGAAAATCTACTGTTGCACAATCCTGGGGATTTAGGAATTCCAGGTGTTACTATGTCATCAATTTTCAAATAGAACATAATCAGCCAAGAGTTTGGGGGTGGAGAAGAGTGTATTAATTAAAAAAAATATAAAATAAATCAATAGCATAATAAAGCCCTGAATTTTTGCAAGTCTAAACTTGGATTTAACTTGGTTCAACCAAGTTGAGTTCAAACTTGGTTGAATTTTAAAATAATTCTTGCTGTATTTTTGTAACCATAGAGAAATTCAGGAATTATAAATTGCCTGAAAAAAAACAAACCAAAACAAAAGAAAACCTTGCTTCTGAACATTAAAGTTCAATCCCTGTAAGTTTACAGGTAGTCTTTACTGTCCTTTCTTAGTTTTTAAGAAAGGAAACTTTGCTATGAAGCTAACATTTAGGCTTCCAGATTGCCAGTGGAAATATGCTTTTTTCAGGAAAGATAATCATAGCTTCTTTAAAAAGATAATCAATAGTGCACAGGGCTTCATGAATCATCTGTATCTTTACCAAGCTGGTGGCCCTAGCAATAGGATGCAGTGCGCACAGGTTCACCTCCAATTCCTTTCTGAGGGAATTCCAAGCACATCAATACAGTAGCATTTGCAGTTGAGGCAGTGAAGTGTCAGACCACACTGCCAAAATAATGCAGTGTACACTGCACAAAGATACACCAAACTGAAAAAAAAAAGATCTTATTTATAAGAATTGTAGTCATGCACAGATGCAGCAGACCCTCTGTCAAGAAACTGTGCTAGAATACAAGAACAAGATAGCTGTGTTAAGTGCACACACAATTAGTAGCAGAAGGGAACCAGGTGCTTGGAAGCAGAGGGAAGATGCCAGAGAATGTGGTGCAATGGGATTATTAGCAGTTGCAACACTGAGGGTGACATTTATTTTTTTAAGTAATCAAGGTAAAAAGGCTATCCTGTATGTTAAAGCACAATGCTTTACAGAAAGTGCAGACTCATCTCAGCCAGGCAGTTTCTCAAGATGTCCTCATTTCCAGATTTCAATAAATAAGGTCAGTTCTCCAGCCCAAACACCAAAAAGGAGATAGGGATACAATGCAAATCAATCTGTCAAAACCCAGCAAGTAGCCAGAGGCCATGATCCAGACCCTTCTTCACCCTTTCCCAGGGTGGGAAAGTCCAGGATCACTCCTTGTGAGATACTACACAGGCCCAACATTTCTGTCTGAATTTATTAACAACAAAACTCTATTTGGCACTCTCTCAGGCTAAGCATTTCACAAACAGCGGGGACTCAAGACAAATGATCATAAGCCAAAAACCTGTACATAGATATATTTTTCTGAGAAATGCTGGAAAAACTTCAGATGTTATATGTCTGCAAGAATATAATATATATTTGATATGTCAGTGTATGTCACAATCTCCCCGCTAATATGACCTAGTCTCAATTTCAGTTGGCAATTACATTCTGATTTTCAGAAAGACTTTGAGTTCTGCCATGCATTTTATCAGGTTTGGAGAGATAGATGTAAATAATGCAGGGTACATGCCCTGAAATGTAACATTCTACTTAGTGTTTTCCTGAAAGTGATTACTTTGCCCTCTGGCTCAGCCTTCCTTAGATGCTGCTACTGTAGATGGTGAGAATTTGAAAAGAGGCTGTACCTCTAATGCTTTTCCTGAAGAAAAAAATCTCCTCAAACCAACCCAAACCAGACAAACCACCACCCCACCCCCCCCCCCCAAAAAAAAAAAAACAACAAAAAAACACCCACACAGTCTAAGGAGGGAAATAAGGGTAGAAGCCCATTCCTGCATTTTCTGGTACTGAATGATGTAGTCATTCTCTCAAGGTCACAAACCAACTTGGTGGAGCCAGCTAGAGCTTGTGACATTCAGCAAATCACAATTCACTGTGCCGTATTCTACCTTCTGTAACTCATTCCTAAGATCCACTGTGACATTATTTCCTAGGGGACTTTTCATTTATTTTTAAATACTATAGTATTGCACATTTCCAATCACATTCTCACATCTGGAGGTCATCTATTCCAACATCTTGCTTTAAAGCAGTATCAGTTTTTCCAGGATTCTCCAAGGCAGGAGACTCCTCAATATCTCTGGGGTCCTGTTCCAGTGCATGACCACCCTCATTCTAAGATTGCTTTGATGTAAATTATTTTCACCCAGTAGGTATTTCACAATAGCCAGAAAAGTTCCTTTCTTGAAATTTCTAAGATGACTGTCTCAATGCTTCCGTAAATTTCACCCAGTCACAGAAAATGAATGACAGCACAAATAAAAACCTTCAATCATATTTTATTATTTTCATACACTACCAAAAAGGTTATGGACTTGGTTTATTACACAAGGTAATGAGTAACTGGGTATACACCTTCTAGAGGCAGGATTTTACTTATAAATGATTGCTGCAATGAGTCAAAATTCATGTCCTAATACTGCAGAGTTTAATCACAGGCCAGAACAGTATACTCAAGCACAAAAGCAGGTACATACTTTTAATTATTACTAACATGATTCCAATCTCATGGTTGAATGATCGTATGTGCAGGGCAAGATAATCATCATCCATAGTGCATAATTTAGACCACCACAGAAGATGTTTCTCTGAGGAAGTCTGCCCTGTATAAAATCTCCATGGTGATACGAAACAGAATCTCATTTTTCCATTTTGTGTATTAGCCCCAGAGGTGAATCTTTGATTTTGCTCTTGTAACTAAGCATTTTTGTGTTAGCTCTCAAAGACTGGTCTGCTTAAGAAACAAGCAAGCTTCTGCATATGGCATTTTGGGCTTCTCTGGCAGACTAAGAGAAGAAGCCATTATCTTTGGTCAGTGGAGTTTGTCAGTTTGGATTACAACTCAATTGACAGAGCTAAGTAGCAGGTCCTAGCAAACATGTAGTTGCCCTTTTGAGCCATGTAATTTATGTCACATGAATCAGAGGTCTGAGGAGTCTCACAACAGCAGTATAATGGCCAGTAAATCTATATACATGCTATTCATATCACATCAGCATTCCTAAACCAGCAAAACCCTTCTATCCTAGAGACAGCCACAGTTAAATTTACCCATCTCCTCACTATTTCAGCATCATCTCTGAAACCTTGCAGTGCTCCTACTTGCTGCTGACTTACCTATCCCAGATTTTTCCTGGAGAGAGCTTTCAGAACTCTCCCCTTCCTGCTCACACAGCTGAAGCCTTAACTGTATGTAACCCCTTTACCGACTGGCTCAGCTCCTTTACTTGTCTACCATATATTGCTTACTGGCCTAGACTGGAAACCTTTGGAAGCAGTGACAGTACTGGCATGCTTGAATAGATTATTAGGGTCTCAAGCCCAATAATAAGTATCATTCTTAACATATTAACACTATGATCTTAATAATAATTCAACTACTATTCTCAATATATTAACACTATGCTACCAATAATTCATTATACTACCAGTTCCCACCTGAAGGAGTCTCAACAAGAGTGAAATATCTCCCCAGTAGAAAATCCACTCTGCAGTATGCTAACATTACCTTTTTGAACTCCCATACCCATATTCTGCTGCAACCAGAAGCAGCATTGTGCTACTGCAGCCTCAAACTAATATATTCTGTTAGAGGCAAACACCTTTCACTTATCAGGAAATAGCATCTTATGACTGCTTCTGAAAGGTGCAACATATTAGAGGTAATTAAATAATCTAAAATGACATCAAAGTTTCTTGTTTGCTTATCTTACTGACTTCATAGCATTTTCTCTAATTACCTGAAAGAGGATGACTTTTCTGACTGTTGAGTCTGAAAACTCAAGCTGAAAGCTGGAGAGACAAGCAATTGAACTTTGGATGAAGTGTGCCCTGAAAAGGCAGGCAGGGCATTGATTTTGCTGCTGACAAATATTGCAACCACAGTTGCAGCCAAGTCCCAACTGGCAAATGGTGTGATAACTGTTAAAAGTAAAAATTGCCTCAAAGGGGAGCACTCCTTCACAGCAGGAGCAGGTACATTTTAGAAGATGAGAAGAGCACGTACCAACGGAGAGTAACTCATAATCTCAGAGTTATGGTAGATATTTACTTGTTTCATACCAGCCCGTTCCCAAAATGTTATTTCTCTATTTGCAGACCCTACGTAACTCACCTCAGAAATGAGTGATCTATCACTCTCTGCACACAGCACTGCCTCTCCTTACATCTTGGAATGAAATACAACAGGCAATCCCAGGTTTGGTTTTGCAGAATAGAGGACACTGACAGGCACTGGTAGAATGGGGAAAAGCTGCAGGAATGCCAGCCATGCACGGTTGCCTCCAGGACAACTGCTGCTCTAGCTGAATAGATGTTGTGGCAACAACCAGTTGTCTTAAGACATGAAATTATTTCAGCTGGGCAAAATTTCCGATTGAGTCTTTTGTGGTCTACATCAATGCTATTATCAAAGGGAGCAAAAAGAGTACAGATCAGTTCTCAGCTAACAAGTTGTGATCTGGAATAAGAGTCCAGGGAAAAAATATCTTTTTATTTGTAATCTGAACAGTGTTGCTATGCATATCCCTGAAAGAAAAATCCTCCAAATCCCTGAACCACTTTGGTGCCACATTTCAGCAGAATCTGAAATGCCCCAAAGCATTAAATATCTAAGCAGGGTAAGACAGAAAAGTCATTCTATAGGCAGCTAGTGTGTGCTTATTTCATGCGCATTCCAATTACAATGCCAAACGGTGCTTTTGTTGTCAGGATAATTCATAAAAATGGAAATCTGATACTATCAGCATACGTGAACTCTGAACTCATTTTACCAGCCGCTGCTGTTGTAAAGTCTTACAACTCAAAAGCACATGCAAGCTTGAGAATCCTTTCAGTATGTAAGATACCATTTTGAATGCAACTTGTCACCAACTTAATAGTAACATTTTACATTTCTATAACCTCTGAAGGGTCCCAAATCACATTTGAAGCTAATTGCAGTCGCAGAGCTGACACCAGGACTTGAGCACAGTCCCACATCATGAACCACTGGAAGAGTGACATCTCTCTAAAGTTCCCCAAAAGAATATGGAAGCTATGTATTTTTCTTCTTGGTATTTTTCATTTCTGCATAATTCTTCACCTTGCTTTGCTCTACAGGAGCAGCAGAGTCAGAGTACTACTAAGAAAAGCATCCACAAAATAAAAGATTTCCTGGTGTATTAACTCCTAAGATGGAAATGAAAAACTGTAAGTGTTGCTGGAAAACTTTTTCGTCACTTTATTTTCAGCTTCATTTTGCAAAACCTACAAGATCCAAATCTGACTTGACACTAGCACATCACAAGAAAACCCACTGAAGTCAGAGAAATCACAGTTGTGTGAAACCAGTACAGTAAATGAGGTGAAAACCATTCCCCCAAACATAGAGGGCTTGCGGGACAGACTAAAATTACAGCTTGCTTACCTGCAGGCATGCACAAAGCTCTCCACATCATCTCACCACAACAAATGTATCACACAAACAAAAAGCCTTTTAGGCAGCTGGGATCTAGTCTGATACAGACCTGGTAAAGGTAACCATAAATTTTCAGAACTCTCAACATTCTTTTTCAATGAATTCTAACTCCACAGTACTTTTCTTCAAAACTACTAAGCTTATTCTCTCTGCTAATTTCCTGCTTCAGCAGAAAGAGTAGGCATTAAAAAACAGGTAGCACCTGATCAGACTGTGGCCAGGTGAAACCCATTCCCAGAAATCAGTCTGCCGGTCTAGTTGGCTGTCTTAGAAAGCAGAGATTCTCTGGCTATCTTCTCCCTGAGACTGCAAACAGCATTTCAGCAGAAATAACACCTCATGTATTTCCACCTGCACAAGTAAAACAACCAAACTGTCTCCCTCAGTTTAGCAACTTTGCTACCCTCTCACTGTAGATCACACCCAGCCAGAAGATGGAAAAGGTATCAGAGCTAAGATAAACCTAGAACTCTGCTGCAGGGCCTGCCTCTGTCTGGCATGGGAGGACCTCGCTGTCCAGCAGAGAAGCAGGCAAGGCCAAAGACCACAGTATGCCCCTGAGCATGGGGGTCAGAGGGAGCACTGCCTTCTGCCAGGGCACAGAGGCTGTACCATCTGCGGTTTTCAGGAGAACCAGTGTGCAAAACCAAATAGCTGATTTAAAGAAATAAAAAGAAAACCAACCAAACAAAACCCAGAAGTTATTACTTCACATGCATGAATTTAATGCCATGGTTGCTTGCATAGGCATATTTTGAGGTTTCTTAACCTCAGAATTCTTAAATGCGAAATACCCTAATAAATTATGTATCTAGGAAGGTAAACAAGGTTTATTCAGAAACCTAAATTAATCCCAATTCTGAGTTGGAACAGGGCTTTTAAAGGTAATTTTAAGAAAATTTCTGAACACAGCAGCAAAGTGCTCCTTTCAGAGTACTCATTCAGAACGGTTATTTGATTCAGTGGGAGTCTCCTTTCGTGCTTTACCATCTTCTTTTTTAAACAGTGCTATGTATTCACATGTTTTAGTTAACATTTCAAACTTCCGTATTTTTCAAACATTTCTCTAAATGGTGGACACAGTGCCTGACTACACTATACTATTCATACCACAGTTTTACTTATTTACTGAGAATCATATCTGTGCTTATATTTTATGTTCCCATACATTAAATCACAAACAAAAAACTGTGATGCACCCTATTTGTTTTTTATAACATTTATACTTTCAAATAAAAAATGTGTGAACCAAGTGCTACTTACCATAAGCATTACAGAAACTGACAGAAGATGAATTGAAGCTGAAAATCAGGGATTTATAAAAGTTTCCCAAAACACCAAGGCACTGTTTGTACAGAAGCCTTTCCATCAGACTTTTCCATGTTGCTTCCACCTGATATTTCCATATATAAAAAGGATATTAGCATCACCATTTATGAGTGGGGTTAGGAACACTGTGTTGGATATGAAAAAGGAGTCTGCCAGTGTCTGCCTCCTCCTGTGGCATTTACCTCCTATAACATTAGCAGGAATTAGGTAGTTTATGAGGATCTGGAAATAGCAATGTTGCCATTTTCTTTGATACAAAGGAGTGCTGCCATCCCTCTTGAAGCTTTTCGTCACAGCTGTACAAAACAGTCATTTCACTGTCAGGAAGCAAGCTCAGCTTTCCCACCTTTCCAGAAAATAGTGAATTCACTGTTTTATAGTCCAAATGAGAATGGAGGGGAGCCTAGACAGGACCATCACCTCTCACTGCCCCTTGGGGCTCCTCCCAGCAGGATTTTGGAGGGAAAGAAGGAATATGCTGGGGCTGGATAAAGTGGAGAGGGGAGGTGGAGACAGCTTCCTGATCTCCACCTCATGCTCCTCATGACTCAAGTAGAGAAAAGTAAAACAAATAAACAAATAAAATCATCAGACAAAACTTGTTTCCTCTAGAACATTAAAGTATAGCAAGGTATCTGCACTCTACCATGTTTTGCCCAGTAAAATATCCCTCCTAAACAATAAAGCAGGGCAGGGCAGTGGGGAAAGAGTCTACTCTGTTCTTGGGAAATAATTTACTAAATTGATGATGCAGAGCTCCAAGGAGCCTGTGTCAGGGAAGAAAGGTGAGCAAATAATAATACAAATATATTTGAAAGTCTAATTTCAAAAATTGTTTTCTTCACTCAGTTTGTTTCTTTCTCCTTCTATGTGAATGTCACTGCGCACCACTGAAGGCCTCCTCGTAACCTTAGCAACCTTCACATCATAGCTCGGGCTGGCAGCCATGGCAATCCCAAAATAAGTTCCTTTAAAGTCAAGTGTAATGACTGCTAAGAAATTTCCCAGTGCCGGCATATTTAAGGTCATTGTACTAAAGGAATCAGCCTTAGCTAGCTAGAGACTGCCAGATATTTCTAAACCTACCAAGCCTGAAGAGGCTATTTCCCCATCTTTCCTCCAAGCTGGAAGCGGTACAGCTTTTGAGCCCACATAGGTCTTTGTGATGGCAAAACAGAAATAGCGTGTTTGTGGGGGCAATAAACCATGCACAAATCTCACACCTGACACTAATTTGAACAACAGTGTGCTTGACAATTTTTTCTTTTGTCTAATTAATTAAGAGAAATGACAAACCAATTCAGTTACAAGAAATAAAGAACAGAAGATCTCAGATAATTAAACATTAACTCAATGAAAATCTGTTATTCGTTCCACAGTGTAAATTGGTTTATAAATTTCAGTGCCCAGCATTATTGCTTTTCATCAGTCCTTGAGTGCAAGAACTTGCAGGCCAAACCCATATATCAAGACGAAAAAGCCTTACATGATAAACTGATTAGCCACACTTTTTCCACAGAGGCATCATTATACTAAAGCTCAGTGAATAATTAGTAAGTGAATTTTCCCTTGAAAAGGTTCTTTTGTTAACAAATTGTTTTTAAGGTGACTGTGAAGTTCTCCGATCCTAGAATATTTGAAATGCATTATTTTTTTTTCAGCCTTAGTCCAACACAGTTCATTTACAACCACCTGGTTTCAGATACATAAAATTCATACTATATTGGCTAGTAAATTAATTGAAATATTTCTCTAATTCTGGATGAAACGACTGATCCTGCCTATGTGGGACAGCCAAAAGACACAACTTAATATAGGGCTTTCAAAATCCATTAGCCCTATATGTAATCATCTAGCAAGACACCAGTAAGCCACAGTATAAGCCATTACCAGAATGCCTGCCTTCCATATCACTGTTCTTCCCAGTGGATCTCAGCTTTTTTGTTTCCATTGAAAGGAGAAAATAAAACCAATCAACTTCATAGGGACTAATTAGTGCTTAAAAAGGACTAGTTTATAATCTGGTAGCATAGCAAGAATATCATACTGCACTGCTTGACCACTCAGAGAGCATCAACCTCATTTTATCAGTGCAATGAAGGAATATAGCTACTACTTTTTCACCAGCACAATAGACCAATAGCAAACAAACTTCAGTAGAAGGTCTTGCCTTGACAAGTGCTCTCGCCACAGACCCAGGGAAGGACTACACTGCTACAGGCAACAGACATAAAGGCCTGGACTAAAGGGGGACACAAAGAAGAAGAAACAGGAAATCCAGACACCAAAGTAAGGCAGAAAAGACAGAAACACTGCTTTTTGCTACTGCTTGAAAGATATTTACCCTTCCTGCCAGCTCTCACTAGCTTCTGCTTAGTCTTTTGGTGACAGCTAGTTTGGTTCAAACAAATCTGCTTCCTGTATAACTTTGCCCCGTTCAGAAAGTGAACTTATTTCAGAAACAGATTATTTATGACAGCTAGTTGCTGTCAGTATCATAAAAAGACAACACAAAACTGGTACAAACTTGCAACTAGAAGTGGAGTAGAAGAGGGGCAGAAGCAGCAAGAAACCATCCTTATCAAAGCCAAATACATTCTCCTATCAGTAAGAAAAAAAATCCTTACCAAATATGGGCTAAAAACATTCTCATTATTTCCCCTCCACATCTGCCCTCCATGCTACGTAATTTGATTGCCATGTTGGTTTGGGCTGTTTGATTTTCTCTTTGGGCTGTTCTGATTTTCTCTTGATGGCTGATATATGATTCTGCTCCACAATCTAGGCAAAGTCCTCAGGTGTTTGGTTAGCTTCTCCTGCTACACTCCCAAGAATAAGTTTGTTCTCTGCTTGTGGAACTAAAAACTGGAAGACACAATGAAAAGATTTTATTTGCCTCTGTCGCACAGGCCACTGAGCATCATCCAGGAATTCTGCCTTATCCATTCCTCAACTTGTGCAGCTGCCCAAGACATAACTGATTTCCTTGATCTCCTTTGCTTCCCGTCCAGGGCATGAAAATCCAAATGTGGCTTTTGCTCTTGCACAACAGAATTTATACAGGAATGAGGGGTTTTGCAAAAGAATTTGTTCAAGATGAAGCTTCTGTCTATCCTGCTGGACTTTTATTTCTCCTTCATGGTTCCTTACAATTATATGACAGAAAAAAGGACCCAAGGGGAGCTGCTTTCGGTTCTGACTACAGGTTTACCACCTCCCTTATTCGCCAAAATCTATGCTTTTAATACAGGCTTCCTTTAAGGTGGTATACTCTCTACTCCCATACATAAACACTCAGTATATTCCTGGCATTTAAAGCATTTATCTGAAATTCTACCCAACATCCTGGTAAAGAATTGGATAAAAATCACAGCAAAGGAGGCATCAAAGTGAATGCATCTGCTTCTGTTTTCCAGACTTTCCCTGACCTGTAACAATCCTAGAATACAGGAGCATTTCTTAAAAAATATAACAGGACATACAACCTGCCTCCTTTCTTGGATCGCCTGGCTCCAGCAAAGACCAACATACTACCATAAAGACTGAATCAGAGGCACAACAGTGATGTCTGTCTTCCATTTTAGAAATAAAGACAGTGACTATAAGTGAGGAAAGTTGATATTTAAAGGTTGTGAGAAACCTGAAGTGCACTCAATGGAAAAAAACCCTTCCTAAATGATTCTTTATTTTATGACACTAGTCCTTTAGGTAAGCAAAACTCAACACACTTTTGTTAAAGGATCACTTATTTTGTTGCATCAACAAATCATTTTATCTATCATCAGAGCTGATCTTGCAGCCAAACCAGCCTATCTCAGGGCTTAGAATTACTGACAGCACAAAGTTACTATTTAAATAGAACAATTAATAAATGCAATCCAAGACTCTGAAATTGTCCATAAAAGAAACATGAGCCCTGCTTGCCAAACACAAGTGTTACTGAAATTGCAATGACTAAACCAGACCTGTGCTGACAATGTCATATGAGAGGATATTGATGACAGATTAAGTCTTGGATCTAATTTTCTCTGTTTAAACAGTAATTCAACATTGCTAGGAGCAGAGTAAATGATTTTCTAACTCATTTATTCAAAAGGTCTTGGCCAGGATTGCTAGCTGTTTGTAACAAGCTTCAGAAGGTCTGAATTAAAAATACAAGGCTTCAAAAGGATCAAACAACTACTAGAAACAGGAGGAGTAAAGAGAGTAGTTAACTAAACCAATCCACCTTGGAATTAAAAGGATTGAATCAGGACTGACATTTACAAAACTGGAGTGACTCGTACATTTTGCAACTGACCATTGCAGCGTGTGACAGACTGAAAGAGTTTGTACACTTTAGAATGTTTAATATAGCAGCTATTATACAGGGAACACTGGCAACACTCCTTAGCCAGGGAAGCCTGAAGCAGCTGCTTTGCAGCTGGAGAATTCCCTGGCCAGAAAAGGGCTGGGAAAACCAGGCAGAACACTATGACTTAAGAGGGAGTAGACTAACTTGAATACAAGTACTTTCGTTCCAGAAAATAATTCATATTCAGAGCAGCCGTTCTAGATAGTTATCACAGAATACATCAAAGACCAAGTTTCCTATGATTGCTAACAATGGCTAAAATTGTGTAAGCAGATGAAAATAAAGGGGAACAAGACGCTACACACTGACCTACCAAATAAGTAGTTTGGATGGCTGAGCTGGAAATTATCACTGGACACGCTAAGACCTCTTCCACTGCTATTCTTTGATGATTCAGTTAATAGACATACTTACTGATATATTATCATCCATTGATAATAACATGGAAGTGTTTTTAACATCATTTCTACCTCCAGATGAATCAAGATAAGGTAAAAAGAAAACCCAAATAGAGCTAGAACACAATGGCCTTCCCTATTTCCAGCATTTACCAACATTCATGAAGAATCCACAGAAGCTCTTTATTTGTTTTAAACTGAAGCTATTGCCAATCTCACACTACCTTGAAAGACAGCTTAAATTCTTTAACCTGCATCACCTTGTGTGATGACCTGGTAGCTGTGAAACAGCGCATTAGTAGTGTTGCTTAATTATGATCTCTCACATGGGCATCAAGGTCACAGAACAGCTTTTGCCTTTGTATATCTCACCATCAGTTTGCAAAAGAACTGCAAAACACTCCCATTCAGTTATATCCTCCCCAGCCACACTGTGTAGCAGCCACTGGCGTGACACATGACTGTCAGTCATTTTTCACACAGGTGACCCCAAGATGCGACTTATTTCTGGAGTAAAAAGAATATCCTCTCACCAAGTACACTCAGATAAGAGAGAGCAGCATTCATCATGTCCACCACACAGTCCTTTGTGTTCCTCCGCATGAAACACAGGGAGTACAGGGATTTTGGCTGCCCTGACCTTTGTACCTTTTAACACCCAGTCACAAACTCCTGGTAGGGCTGCTTTGAACCGTTCCACACCAGACTGGCATCAGCAGACTCGTACAGAGTTGAACAGGTCAAAAAACAATCAACATTCATCCCCTTGGACCTGCAATCCAGTTTACCTTTTATGCCTCTAAATAGAACCCTGGCAGTGGAGCACAGCACAATGATGCGACACTACGTGTCACATGATGTGACAGGGGATATACATCCCGATATTCCCACAACAGCAGAGCCTAGCCCAAGGTTTGCAGACAGTGGTGTGGCTAGGTAGGTATAAGTCCAGCTTCACTGTGGAAGAAGAATCACATCTGGGCCACAGATGGTCACCATAACTGTAGTCCAGTGCATCAAGAGATGTGCTTCTCTCTTTTCTCTTCTGGGAACCTTTACACCCAATTAAAAAGTTATAACCTTGCAAAGACAAGCAATTACAATCAACCGGAGAGAAATAAACATTTGCAACCTTTTCTTTGCTGCAAATATTTCATATATATGAACAGTATTTATTAAACAATATATTATAATTTCTATTTTTTATGTATGTTTCAGGGGTTTAGTAATCAAGACAAATTACACATTTCAACTTGGAAATAGCCTATAAAATTAAGGTTTTGCTAAAAAACGCTTAAGTATCTGAGCTACAACTTTGGAAAGTACAAGCTGTCTGTCTAAAGGTATTTGCAATGACCAGAGGGTAGATAATCACTGTTAGAGAATCAAATATTTTCCAAGAAATACTTGGAAATATCGTGAAAGGATCCAATGTTTAAACACTCCTCTACTCGCCTGAATACAGTAAAAATCACTGTGAATCAAAATAGGAGCCTGCAATCCTGATGGCTGAGATAGCCTTAATGGTATTTAATTTGACAGACTTTTTCCCCTCATGTGATATGAATGGTTGCCTCTCAGCATTTCTCCTTCCAGCGTATCAGGAGAAAAAAAAACAAACCAAACCCAAAACATCACCACAAACAAACAAACCAGAAAACCAACCCACATAGTTTTTAAGGCAAAAGACAGACTCAATCAGGAATAAATTATGACAAATTCATTTCCAATGAACCTGTTATTCACTCCTTTTAGACTCAATCCTTCTAATTCTTTGCCCGCACTCAGAGCTGCAGTGGTCCAACTCCATATTCTAACAAGAACTGCCTACAGAAGAACTTGGCTTCACTTAAACATAAGGTTGAAATAACTGGGGAACAGGGGTGGGGTTTTTTATTTTTTTTAATAGATTAGATTGCTAGTGTCACGGAAACTTAATAGGAATTCAGTGATTTTTTATCACTTATCTATGGAGAAAAACTTGATCTAAATTTTAAAAATGGACAAGGATTTGATCTTCTTACATTTGATTAACAAAACAGAAAACCTCCACTGGGATATGAAATGTAAAACCTGGTCCCATCAAAGCCACTAAGAAAGACCTCCGGAGGGGGAAATGAAGGACAACAAGAGTCATCTGCTTGACATTACCACCTTCTGTGACCAGGACATGTACTATCATCTGAACAGTCAATAAGAAAACACAAGACACAGACTGCTGCTGTGTTCTTGGCAATTCCTTAACTAGCAAAAATTGAACAGGACTGGCTTTTAAGAAAAGAGAGAAGCAGCAAGCCAGTTTACTTTGAAAGCATTGAAAATTTAAGACACGAGTTATAATGGAGATATTTCAATAATAGATAGACAGGCAGCTGAAGTGTTTTTTCAGTGGACCGTAAATCTGAAAAGCCCCAGACTCAGTTTAAATAGATAAGACTTTCTCGGTAGCAGGTCTAACAACACAGCTTTTTTCATTAGCTCTCTAAAAGGATTTGTAAAAAACTAGTTTTCACCTTTAAGAAAGTGGTACTGGCAATATAAACTATTGATATCCTATTGTTGTAGAAACCACTACTGTGAAAAACAAACCGCACACACCAAAAGCAAGACCATTAACCCGACATGGCAATTTCCACAATTTTCCATGATCCTTATCCACTCAGAGGTACAAATGTGGAAAGCTCTCCTAAAAGTAAGAGACTGAGAGGATAGTACAATGAGAAGCAACAAAATTTACTGTATCTTAAATATATTTAGTTTCCTGAAAGCAACAAAATCTGGAAATTACCTAGCATGAATATTGCGCTCATTTAGGCAATTATTTACTGCATTTTGCAACAAAATTATCTTGAGCTGAAGCTCTGTGAAAGTGGTTTCAGTGCAGAGCTTTGGAGATATTGAGTGTTATACCCAAATAGTTTAGTTAAAAATAATTTAAAAAAAAATCTTTCTGCATTTTATTTTCTCTACTGTAGATGAAGTGCAAATGCAATAGAAGATTTCAGTGAAAAATGACAGTTACAGACCAAAAAACCCAAACCATCACAATTCCTGCAATACAAGTGAAAGCAGATGAGTTATGCTCAGGCCAGAATTTTGGAGAAAGTTAAGCTGGATTGCTTGCTGGAGGCTATCTAACTTCCAACTGACATTTAGAAGGCAGTTACGGGGGCGGGGGGGAATAATTTCATTAAATTCTAGGACCTCTCTAAGTGGCAAGGAACACAAAAACTCAAGAACAAGTAGGTCAACATCCTGATGGGTGTACTTTCCTATCTCATTTTTCAGCACTTAGAACTATTCACCACTAAGCAGTTTTTCTGAAGTATTTTGAGGTATCATTTTTTTAATATATATGTGAGTTTATAACTTGATCAGATTTTTAGTAAAAGCAAGATTGAGAAACAGCTTCAGATTAAGAGAAAAATGTAATCCAACAGTTATGAGCAAATTAACCATCTCTCCAGTATTTCATGGCACATGGACACACAGATTGCCAACAGAAGCCACACTTCAAAGTCAGCACATTTCAGCGTAAAATCTATTTCCTTAGTCCCATTCTAACTCACAGAATAAGAAGATCTGTTTTGGCTTTCAGCTCAGAGGCTGGGAAAAAACACATGAAATTGTGCTACGTCTAGTTTGATGCTGTTAATCATCATTACAGGTTTGACACTAGAGGCTAATATTTTACTGGGTTGATACATTAACTTTACCCTCTGGAATACATGAAACTTCAAGTGAGAGCAGTTGCAGAACATTTATCTTCCCCTGCCAGAAACCGTGTCCCTGGGGCTCCAACATCACTGGAGTCTGGTTTTAGTAGGTATTTTGATCTCTTCTTAAATCTTAATCTTAAATATTATTTTGTATTTCTCATCTTAATTATTTTTATTTCTGGGTTCATTATTTTAAGGAGTTTCTGAAGAAGTCAGAAGCACTCATTCAAACCACAGCTTTATTTTGAGTACTCTGTACTTTGTAAAAGGGAGAATAAAGATGAATGGGTGAAGGGGCTGCATGAGGAAGAAAGAGAACAAGACAAATTTAAATTGTTAAAAGAAGAAACCAGCCTTCTTCAGATGGGATGTATTAGCAATCAGTAGTAACCAGTTATCTCATTCTCAAAAAAAAAACCAACCAGGAATTTGGGTCACATCAAAGGAGAAGCAAGACAGAATACCCTTTAATAAACTTAGTTTCTTCAGAAATAACTTTTACCCGAAGCAAAACCATTTTGTGGCAACTTGGTGGATTTGCTGAATTTTACTTACTTTTCCCATTCCCAAAATGCAGTAGTAAGGATGGATCCTGACTTATTAAATTTCCATGATTGACCTGTCAGGTTTTCTACCAGGTTACTTCATTACATAGGAAGAAAATGCCAAGAATTAAGAAGCTGCAAAAGCCCTGAAATTGATTTTACTCCCTATTTTCTGCCCACTGATGCACAGCAGAACATAAGAAAGCTGTAGTCTTGATCCAAAGATAAAGCCCAAGATTCAACAGTTTTCCTGGGTTTCCAGATACTCTGTCAATGTAAATGGAACCTAAATCCCATTCAAAGTAAACCCCTGAGATCTGAGCTCCCTTCCCTCCCTGCCACCACAGCAGCCCTGAGGTCTTCCAGTATTTCAGAAAGAAGTTCACCAGCATTTCCCAATCTCAGCTCATTGCTGAAGAATCCCTGATGTGCCCATGTTGAACTGAGGCTCTCCCAGCATCCAGGCTGTAAGACTGAGCAGGCATCACAGTACCTTCTAGCTCTACACTTGAGACAGAAGATTTGTGGGTCCATGCCACCTCTGCAGGAGCATGACTCTGCCAGGATAACTGCATTCCTCACCCTCCCCCCCCCCCCCCCAAAAAAAAAAAAAACACAACAAAAAAAAAAAAAACAAAAATCCTACATGAGATTATAATAATTTTTTATTATTATTATTATCCTTTGGCATTTCCTTTTGAAGGATATGCATGAAATTTCTATACAACATTCCAAGTCCAACACCATTGGAAGGTGCTACTGGTATTCCCATGTCATGAAACACCTCTCAGCTAGGTTTTTAAGTTTATTTTAATATTAAAGTTGTCTCCATATGATGGAACCATAAACAGAAAATGTACACTATAAACAGAAAAGGGTCAGGGAAAAGGTACTCCCTTCTCGCAAATAAGTAGTTTCTTTTGCAGTTTTTGAAATTTTTAGTATCATTTTGTTGGCTGTCATGACAGCAGAGAATTATCCTTGCAAGGCTAGACTCTCAGTATAGTTCTATTCTAAAAACTCTGTATTAAAATATTAAACATTAATTTTAAATATTTTCATGCCAAAATGACTTATTTTCATGAGAATGCAGCATTGTCTTCCTGATTTTGCTGTCATTAGAAGTCATGATCATTATCCCTGTGTCATTAACTACTTTTCAGCTAGGTCTCTGGT
Organism: Pezoporus occidentalis; assembly: GCF_034315485.1. Taxonomy (NCBI): domain Eukaryota; kingdom Metazoa; phylum Chordata; class Aves; order Psittaciformes; family Psittacidae; genus Pezoporus; species Pezoporus occidentalis. The sequence goes on from NW_026915877.1 coordinate 8,381,828, forward strand.
TAATTGTTTGCTCCACAACAATCTTTTCTTCATTCATGCATTGTTTATGAGGCTTTTAACTGGCTTCTTGTTTATTGAGATTGGATTTACTTGATTATACTCTCATCCATTGTTTAAGTGAAAAAAAAATAATTCCTCACAGTTGTTACGAGGCTTTGGTCATTAATTACTGTTGCAATATTACCTCTTTTAGATGTGTCTCCCTTGGTGTTAGTACTTTACAAAGATTTGTTTTCTGCAAATGGTCCATGACAGATTTATAATATTTTCTCTGAAATATATAGAAAATAGAATGCTTGCAGAAGACTACAAACACATGGAAACGAAGGAAAATAAATAACAGAATTAAAGCCATTGCTGTTTACTTGTATTGGCTTCAATTTGGCTCACAGCTTAAAGAAATCATGCAGATGGACAGATATAAAATCACTGCTGGGCAAAACTGATATTTTGTGAGCAATCACACAAACAATAAAAATCAGTTTAAGTTTAGGGAAAGCAGAACATTGAGATTTTTATAACAGTCATACAATTTAGGCCAACCTAAATATTTGATTACTTAAAACAAAAACAAAAACAAAGCCCAAAGACAAACAAACAAAAAACCAAACCAAACTAAACTAAACAAAACCAAACAAATAAAAAAAAAAAAAAAACAAACCCAAAACACTTTGAAATAAAATGCTTGGGTTTTAATTTTTTCTGTTCTGTGCTTCCTGTATATGTAGGGGGCTATTTCCATTACCATATCACACTGTTTCTTAATGCCTTCTACAGGTATATATTCCATTAAAACTGGAAATAAACTTTAGAAAAAAATCGATTAAGAAAAAGGCCCATATTTCATGTGAATAACTGTATTATGTAGTTTTCTGCAGTACAATATGGTTAAAATCATGTACAATATACCTTGAAATCTCTAATTCTATTTCACAATTAAAAGTACAAAACAAACCTAAAAACCCCTACTTCCTTAATCATTTGGCTTTCAGTAGCTTTCTTGTTCATATAAAGACAATGGCCTTAAATCTTAATCCTTGTTTAGGGACTGGTGAGTTTTAAGTTAAAACAAGAGAACCTCTACTGTACTATTATGTGTGAGAATTAATATTATTACATATGTAAAAAGACCTAGCCAATACCGTAACATTGTCTTTCATTCTAGAAGAAAAAGAATAAATCCAATTTTTGTCTGCTTTATTGTACTGGCATCCAAGTCCATCATTTCCTACCTATTAGTTATTTTCAATTAAAGCTGTCTCCAACTACCTTGTATTTTAAGGAAGATCTTGAAAACAAATCTACAGTTAGACTCAGAGAGAGAAATAAAGCATCACATTTATGAAGATATTTTTTTCTGCTGAGGTAAAATGAACATATTTTGCAAAACAAAGAATTTGTAAGTAAATTGTGACTCATTCTGGATTGACAAAATGTTTGTATGTGATTCATAATTTCTGCAGCTGTAGATCTTTTTAGAGACCTAGTTTCTGATCTAATTCAGGCCAGTAGGATATGTTATACAGGCTGAAAAAGTTGGGGCTGTTCAGCCTGGAGAAGAGAAGGCTGCGTGGAGACCTCAGAGCAGCCTTCCAGTTTCTGAAGGGGGCTTATAAGGACGCTAGGGAGGGACTCTTCATTAGGGACTGTAGTGATAGGACAAGGGGTAATGGGTGAAAACTTAAACAGGGGAAGTTTAGATGGGATATAAGGAAGGAGTTCTTTACTATGAGGGCAGTGAAACACTTGAACAGGTTGCCCAAGGAACTTGTGAGTGCTCCATCCCTGGTGGTGTTCAAGGCCAGGTTGGACAGAGCCTTGGGTGACATGGTTTAGTGCAAGGCGTCCCTGCCCATGGCAGGGGAGTTGGAACTAGATGATCCTTTCCAGGCCTAACTATTCTATGATTCCATGATTCTATATACATTTAACTAGATAGTCATGTTCTAATTGTAGGAAGGAGCTAATGAAAGATTGGTCATGTTTTGAATGCAAAACTGTTTACTTTGTTCAGGACACTGAACTTCCATGCGAGGTTACTTTCCACGTACAATTTCCTTCTCAGGATACTTCTGTCCAAGAAAACCTCACAGGCCCATATCATTTACAAGCACTACCTTCTAAAAGAAACAGTGATTGAAAATTACTATTTTAGTGGATGTGCACTGTAAGCATTGACATAGAACATATGTCTGACTGTCCTAGTGTCTGTAAAACACTTCTGCAGAAAGCTAAGTATCTATCATGGTCCCGGTACTAGGAGGAAAAGTAGCAATGATGGAATTACTGCGCACAGTTTTATACTCTACAGAAAAGATGTGGACATCCTGGAGAAGGTCCAGAGAAGGCCCACGAATATGATCAAACATAGGACTGGGAAGCCTGTCCTATGAGGAAGGGCTGAGAGAACTGGGTGTGTTCAGCCTAAAGAAAAGAAGGCTCAGGGGACACCTTATCACCATGTTCCAGTATTTAAAGGATGGATACAGAAAAGTTGGAGACTCTCTTTTGACAAAGGGTCACACGGAAAAGGCAAGGGGTAATAGGCACAAGTTACACTTAGGGAGATTCTAAATGACACAAGAGAAAAAAAAATCACAATGAGAACCATCAGTCATTGGAATAATCTCCTCAGGGAAGTAGTGGATTCCCAAACACTGGACACTTTTAAGATTTGGCTGGACAGGGTGCTGAAACATCTAGTCTCAGTCATGCTTTGCCATGAACGATGGACCAGATAATGCTTAAGGTCCCTTCACACCTGGAATTCTATGATTTCTATGACCTAGAAGAAAAAAGTGAATGAGATGAAGGAAGCAATGTTCTGTTTGTCCAATTCACTTAGCATGTAACAGGCATCTTGTAACAGTTTATTAGTAAGGTTTTACTGCAGTGAACCTCCCCATTTTGAACATAAAATGGATCAGTAGCAGAAGATCAGATCTTTCTTTACCAAAACCATTGTAAGAGTCCCTGTTGTATATGAAGTTAAAAACCTCAAATCTCTTGTTGCAAAGCTTGAGACATAAAACATTCCTCAACACTCATAGAGAAGGAAATTACCAAAATGGAAAGAGCTTCTCTTTTTTAAATGCTGACAGCCATGTGAATGGGTCTGGACAGAGATGCCCAAAGACAAGGGAGTACTGGGAACTAAGGCACTTGCAGCCGCTTACCTCAGTAAATAAAGTATTGCCATTGCTAACACCCAGCCACAGGGTAGCTCTGCAAAGCCTGAAGACTGAGGACAGGTTTCTCTTCTTTCTGGCACGCCTGAAGCACTATTTTAGTTTAGGTGGGTTTTTTTGTTTCGTTTTGTTCTTTTTTTTTTTTTGGTGGTGGTGGTGGTGAGGTTTTTTTTCTGCTTAGCTTTGTATAATCATGTGGTGCAACCATAATTTTGATATGGATAGTAATAGCAAGTAGATACTCTGTGAAGAATGAATAATTGATGTTACCAGCCTAATGATGCAGTGCAAAGAAATGGGAGTATGGAATATCACTGAGGCTGTGAAAACAGGAACCAAAGATGCAGAGTTGACATAATAGCTGACAGGTATGGCCTTAAAAGTGGGACACGAGATAATGCAGGAGGCACCATAGTTAAGAACAGCTCACCAATGACCAGTTACTGAGAGCTAGAGGAGTTACAAGCAAAATGGGTTTAGGGGCAACAATGAACACTCATTCAATAACTGCATAGGCATTTCACAGAGGCAGTAAGATACCTGAGCTCTGGGCAAGAAAGAATTGCCTTCTCTGGGTTGAGATATGCACAGGGCACCCTGCACAGGCACATGTTGCTTGTCTCTGGTTTGAAGACAAGTCACAAGGTGACTTCATCCCCTCATCCCTTTCCGTCAACCTAGCTGCTTTCCTGCTTTTCCTGTTTTATGAATGTAAAAAGCCTCAATCTGTGATTGACTGCCAACAAAACCTTGATACTATGTCTCAGTATTATGTATTCCTTCTGAATATGCATGTGTTAGCACACAGAGAATATGGCTTCTAATTTTTATGTCCAAACTCGTTGCAACAATCTCTTTGCTTGCGGCATTGATACACTCAAAGCTCACTCTGCCTGAGATTGCTTGCACACGTTCCAATGAATGCTGACAAAGGATTTTCGTGGCGTGGACGTCTACCCTCTAGGTATGGCATTGACCCTTCCAATTTATTTTGGATGGGACACCCAAGAGTCATAAGATTGCAACATCCTTTTGTTAATAAATGATCCTACAGAAAGCAGACCAAAACGTTCTTTTTCAGACATTCTTTCCCAGTTGTCTCTTTTGATAAAACCTAGCAACAGCTACTGGCATCCCTTAAGGTATGTGTGCAAAGAGTCCAAGCATCCTATTTTCTTCCATTTTCAACATTTTTCAGAAGTGTACTGAAGCCAAAAAAAAAAATAATCAAGCCATCTTCTTTATCTAATAGCTTTTCTGGATCAGTGAGTCTAATCCTGTCAAATTCTTCATAATATGCTGCAGTGCAGAGAAGCTGGTGATTCTCCTTTGCTAACAAGCAACTCCAGTAAGTAGTGAAAAAGTTAGTTTTCTATAAATCTGTACTACTTAATATCTTTGCTCTAAGAGGCCAATGACGATGCAAAAGAGTTATTTAGTATTCCAAGAAAATGTTTCCAAAATTATTTTTAACTGAAATTTCTTAGCTTACCTTTACTTTCAAATACTAATTTAATCAGTGAAGGAAATGTCCATAACCAAAACATAAATCTCATAAAATACAAACCTGCTTTATTTTTTAACAGAAGAGCATAAATATATTTGTGTCTGTATCTGTCTGTAACATGTGAGTAAATGGGTCCTTTTCTACTGAAAAAGACTGTTGCACAAGAGTTCACTTAACTTTTCCAGTGTTAACATGAAATTATTCAAACAAATTGAGAAAAACATTTATTTCCATAATCCTTTCTTTTCTTCACCCAGCTAAAACCCCCCTTCACTTCCTCACTCTAGTTGACGTACTTCTCTGACGCACAGCTCCCAACATCATTCTGCTTCCTTTACGAGATTCTATGATGTTCAGCTGTGTGTTTTACAGCAAAGAGCTCCATAAAACCAACACCAACCACACTTAGATCCTGTTACCTAAGCCTCTTCCTTTTACCCATCTCACAATCCCTGCTGTTACCTATCTCCTGCATCTCCTTCTGCAGAAATACAAGCAGTGTCTTGTCTAGACAGTGTTTTGTCTAGAAAGACATACAGATGCAGCTGTACCAAAAAAGCTCTTCAGAAGATTCAGAACTGTAAGAAAGAGGGTAGATTCAGACTAGCTATTTGAAAGAAATTCCTCACTATGTTCCTCACTGGAACAGGCTGCCCAGAGAAGTTGTGGATGAGCATTCAAGGCCAGGTTGGATGGGACTTTGAACAACCAGGTCTAGTGGAAGGTATCCCTGCCCATGCAAGGGGGATTGGAACCATATGATCTTTAAAGTCCCTTCCAACCCAAACCATTCTATAATTCTGTGAAGATAGGGTGCAAGAGCGACAGACTGCATCTAGTCTCCCCACCTAGGTTCACCAGGCTAACACAACTATATTTGGTATTTCCCACACAGAACCAGAAAAAAACCTTCAGTGTGCATCATGAGGAGTTTACAATTTAAGCTGCTTAAAGCTAGATATCCTGGACAGTGCAAAAGGAGACCAAAGTCCTTTTCATTTTAGGTATAATTCTATATTACATATATATATATTCTATAAATAGTCCTTTTCATTAATATTTGGGTATAATTTACAGGGAAATTGTGATTTCCTATGCTGAGATGAAAGGTAGGAAAAGTGTAGGCATAGGAAAAGGCAACAGTAACAAAAGTAATGCTGCAAGTTCCCTGAAGTACTAGCTATTTCAGTCTCCACAAGCACATTCTCAGTGTGCCCTTAGGACACTGGGCAGATACTTTCATTGCAATTCATATACCCACTCCTCTGACCAATGCTCCCTGGCTTTCTTTTCTGGTCAGCCTAAGTAGACATTTTTCCACAGATTTCATTCTTAGCCTTGCTTGCTTATATTAACCCAGGATTTGGTCCTGTAGGATGTCATAATTTTGCAACTTAACTGCTTGGAATGACATTGCATGAGAACTAGTAACGTTAAACTCCTTTTCAACAAACAGGGTTAGAGCTTCTACTTCACAGATATTTGTAGAATACTTTCTATCTGTTTCTAATTTAGAAATGCTGGCTTGAAATACACACAAAAAACTCAACATTTAAACCTGTTTCCTTGCTTCTTTCTTACTTTAACACTGCAATTTACCTTCTTGGTTCTCTACCATCCCTTAGAAGATGTAATAACTACTTCTTGGCAGCTCACTAGAAGGAATTAAAAAAAAAAACTGGATGGAGTTCAGAAAACAGCAACAAAGAAATATAAAGGGCTAGAGAGACAGACTAATGGGAAATTACTTTAAAAAGCAAGTGTGTATAGCTTAACTTAACAATGACAAAAGAGGCTGTGATAACTGCAAATAGCTGAAGGTTGTAAATACTGAAGGTGAAGGATACATTGCCCCAGGTTGCTCAAGGGGGATATGACTGCAAAGACAAGATGGAAATTCTTCCCAGTCAGCCAAAAGTCAAAAAAGAGAAGTTTTCAGACTATTTCTGCCTGAGGAAAATAGGAGCACAGCAAAGCACTAGGCATGAAGGACAGAATGGACAACCAGTGGTGAAGAGTGAGATCAGAGGGGGATGCACTCATAGAAGCACCTCACAGTCACTCCGCAATTTTGCAGTACAAGTTGCCTGGGTCCCTTCCTAACAAAATCCACAAATACAGCACAGCTTCACAACTTCAGCACATTGTTAGTTGATCAAGATGCTGCAAATTCATTAGCCTCTGTTTCTCATCCTGCCATCTTTGGGGCAGAGACTGGATCCCAGTCTATCCTTTCCCTTGGCCTAGGACATATATCATGAAACAAGAATAAACAAAGTTTCCCTGACACTTCTTCCCCACCTCTGTGCAACTGTCTTAGATATAAAACCTGCAGAAAACTGTGTTATTTGATAGTCATTTTCAAATAATTTGAAAATACAGAACTTGCTCTCTTATGTCTTTTTTGCCCCTAGACCCATGCCCGTAGACATTCACTCCCTTTTAACCCAAGCACTAAGGTCTTCTTCTCCATTGTTACTTCCATTTCATCTATTTTCAAACCAAGAGAAAAACGCCTTATGTCAAAATGTATTTCCCAGACCCTGTGCTATAGACAGCACTTTCTTTGTTCTCAGGAAGGGCTTAAAGAGATTTTTTTTCACTCTCTGCTCTTTCTTTTTTGGTACTTTGTCTCCCTTCTTCCCTCAATTTCCTAAATGTACTGTTTTAGATAAGATACTTCAAACCTTTCTGACTTGCAGCAACATGTCTGTATTGGTTGTGGGCATAGTATAAAACAGAGCCACAAAGACATTTAGATTCCTGTCTCACATTCCTAATTTTGTTGCTGTCATCATTAATCTGGCCCATAACTCTCTGAAGAGGGTAGCCCTACAAAACAGAAAACAATCATGAGGAAAACTGAAAGGACAAATATCAACACTTACATGAGTATTAGGAATTGATTAATTTTATTGAATGCTAATAAAATATAATAAATCCTATGACAGTGGTGGTAAAACAGAATCCATATCCCAATGGGTACTTAGAAGTCTTGCCAGGTACTAATCGGTAATCAATTTGCAGAATAATGCTAGAGCTAAGATTATTTAGAATATAACCAGAGGGACATCAGATTGATATAAGGAGGTGTATTACTTCTGCAAAAGTATTAATGAAGCACTGTGCCCATTTTTCAGAGTGTTCTCCAGAAATAAAAAAAATAGGATACATGGATGAAAAGCTTTTTTCACAGTGAAACTCTTGGGAAGCTCAGTCTGTTTCAGCTTATTCAAGAAAGGTCAAAGAGATGACTTGATTATGGTTTACAACAGCTTACAACTCATTACGATATATTCCATGGGAAAATAACTTCAGATTTTAAGTATCCCAGTCAAAAATAGTGGAAAAAGTTCCAGCTGATAGAGGCTGAAATTGCAGCTAGGAGGAATATTTTTTTTAATGAGGATTAGAAGTAAACAGTAGACAAAACACCTCTTGTGATGATTTTATTCTTCATCACTTAGAGGTTTCAAAACAGGATCAAATGTCAGCATTATGAGATGCTGTTTTAACATAGAAGCTGTGTGTTTAGTTTAACAATAGCTAAAATGATAGTACCTGACCTAATTAAAACCCTCTGACACTTTTCCTGGGAACACTGGGGAAAACCAAATCAGATGGACAATATCCACTCGTCCTGTCCTACTCTGAATCAGTGCTACATTTTCTAGTGTTTTGCGTAACCTGTTTCTGAAACTAGTGTCTTTCTAGTATCTTAACCTGTATCACTCTAGAGCCCAATTTTAATAGCTACTGTTTGAGTGAATGGTTTGATTTTCAGGTTGCTGCTGTAAGGGGATGATAGAACATCAGAAAATGTCTCCCTGTAGACATTCAAAGTTTGAGAAGATGCTATGACATGCTGTAGATTTATTAATTCTTAGACTAATAAAGAGGATATTATAACTAATCTGTTTAAGCTTATATTGGTTTAACCCCAGCTGGTGATTAAGTACCACACAGCTGCTCACTCACTCCCCACCACTGGGATGAAGAGGAAAATCGAAAACAGATGAATCCCATGGGTTGAGATAAGGACAGTTTAATAACTGAAATAAAATATAATAATAACAGTAATACTAGGAAAATGAGAGAGAGGAATAAACACCATGAAAGACAGGTTATGCACAGTACAATTGCTCACCCCTTGAACAATTCCCAGCTGTCCCCAAGTAGCAATCAGACCCTTCTGGCCAACTCCCCCCAGTTTCTCTACTGAGCATGACATTCTATGGTGCAGAATACCCCTTGGCTAGTTAAGGTCAGCTGTACTGGCTGTGCTCCCTCACAGCTGTTGTGCACCTCTTCATTGGCAAAGCATGGGAAAATAGAAACAACCAAAACATTGTGTTATCAAGATTATTCTCATAGTAAAGCCAAAACACAGCACTGCATCAGCTACCAAGAAAATCCTTCATGGGGATATACTATGTCCATTGGCTACCTGCACTTTCTCATTAGGCTTGTTACTGAGAATTTTACATGAACACAACTCAGCATATGTTCTGGCTGAATTTATTTTTGACCAGAACTAATACTTCAAGTACTTGCTGTTTGTAATTTACCATCTGCAGAGTCTTCAGGGTCACACAGTACTTTTTTTATTCCCTTAGCAGATACATGTAATTTACATAAGGAATTTATGAAATGTCTATATAAGCAGACTGAAATTCATATTCATACTCTTTGGAACACTTCTGCCACTAACATTTCATCTAACAGAAATTCAGTTTTCCCCTCACGAAACTGAATCCAAGGGTTTAAACACCATTTAAGCCAATTACTGGAGATGAAAACTCATAGGGGGTAAATCTACCCATTTCAATAAGTGTGCCAATTTACTTCAGCTGGACATCTGCCTGTTGTGTTCTATTTGAATAAACACTAAATCTATCTTTCCAATGTTTATGAAAGCTAGTGAGAGAGATGAACTAAGGGTTAAATTTGTCTGCTGCAACTTAAGGGCTGTAAAACCTGACAGTGTTTTGCCATCTATGATCCCACATTAAAATTGCCTGAAAGCAAACTTCCCCAGCTTTGAGTTTCAAGAACCCTTGAAGCAGAAGTGGAAAATCAGCTTACAAAGTCAGACAGATGAGGATAATTTTTGTTCTTAGGGTATAATAGAAGATGTACTGTCATTATTAGTATTAAAGAAAGATAAAAGAAGAAATGTATATCAAGGGCTGCAGGAGCAATAGAAATGCTCAACTGTGAAAATTAACAAGTATGGTCTTTGATTCACAAGCTTACCAGAACACAGATCAGATGCAAAAGACTTTTCTCTGGCAACAGGAGCAGAGACCTGGATGTTCTTTAGACTTAAAGCATGTTTGTCTGCATGAAGGTGGGTGGATGTGCTTAAAGGAACTGATGTGCCTTATTTCAGTTTCAAATGTGATTCATCAACTTAGTAATCTTCCACTTTGCACATACCTACTGATGATTCACATGTTTAGAAGACCATGACAGATTTTGGCTGCACATTTAGTACCACAAAATTCATATCATTCTTTATGATTTCCTCCCATTGCATTACCACTGAAAATGCCATGTTCACTCTGAACACAAAAGTTCTCATTCAGTTTGGTTTACTAGAGTTGGTACAAAACTCCTTGTTTCAATTAATAATTTATTCAAAAATTCAAAAACGTTGAATAAGATGGCTGAGGACATACCAAACTTCTTTTAAAAAAATATCCCTGTAAATCCTTTTGTAAGTATGTTTTTTCCTTTCTACATCCAGTGTGAAGCAATAGGACATATGCCTATTCAGATGCCTCTGAAACAATCAATAGCCTGTCCAAAAAAAGTGAAAACACATTGTGAGCAACAAAAACCCAAGCACAGATAATTCTTAACAGTAGGGCTGAACATATTTCCATAGGGTGAATGTTACTTACAAGATCTGTGGAGTTCAAATGCATAACCAGAAGTGCCTGCAGAAGGAAAAACATTACGTTAGTATTCTAGACAAACCCATAGAGATATATGAAAAAACATTGCTCTAAGCTGGAACATCATTGCTAGGGAAGCTTTGCTTCAAATGGGAAAAAAAGGCAGAGGAAGGCTGCTTCACCCAGGTTTTTAATCTAGTTATAGCACAGACAGGGAGAGTGGACTTCAGGGACTATATCCTTCAAAAGCATTTGAATTAGGAGCAGGTAAAGACCACACCAGCACTTGTAGCCATAACAGAAAGACAGGGTTCCTGAAAATAATGGAAATAGTGACAGTCTGATGTTAAAGCAGTAAAAAAGCCTGGACTCATTGCTTTGTGCACATCAGTGGGCTCCTTAACTTGTCACAGCTGAGGAGTTGGATATCAGTTGCCATTCCTATTCTGTAATTATATCAACTGCTGGATTGTCTGGAACAGAGTGTTTAAACAAAACCCTCCAGGTCAGGTAGCAGGGGCTGGGTTCACCTTCATGACTGAGAATACTTTTACTACTACACGGCCACATTCTACAGAGAAAGAGGCACGCCAAGTGGGCGAATCCTTTTAGATCATGGAATGCACCTTAGCTAGGTCAGGTGAAGGACTTCCTTGCTCTGAGGCTCACTCAGGCACCAATCTAGCCCCACTGCATATATTCAGAGTTAGCCACAATGCTCTGACACCAAAAAAGCCCTTGGCACATAAGGAAGGCAGCAGCTGAAATGCTGTGGACACCATGACCCACAATATTTCATGTAATATTCAAAAGCAGAAAGCTGGACTTTATTCCCATTATGATCATGACAGAGTAAGGGAGCCAAGTCAGCCCTCAGGGGAATACGTTCTGTTTATTCATGTCAGGAACAATCCCAAAAGCCCATCAGCCACAGCATCCCCAAGTGCACAGGCAGAGATAGGACAGCACAGGGTTTGCAGTGGTCTGTCAAGGGCAACCTTGTCAAAAGAGTGCTTGTAAAATCTGACTCTAGAGGGAGCGCTCTGCTGCAGGGCAACAGGGAAATCATCAGTGATGCTTGGAAATGAGAGGTGGGTCAATGCCCCGAGTTGCACCTAGCAAGCAAGGGCAGCACACCCTGCTAGAGTCCAAATTTGCCTAGAAACCATGAGCCACAAAAATGCCAGTGAAGTTTTTTTTCCATCTTTCTGCAAAACATCACAGTGCCTGATGTCGCTCTGCCTATTTACTTACCCTGAAGATATGCTGCTAAACCACTTTTACTTCCGGATATAGCAAATAGATCACTAGGAAGAAAACCCTTAAAATCAAGAGTTTTCTTAGAGATTTAAAACTTCTGTAGATGATGCTTAGAAGCTATAAGCAATTTTTTTCTCAATTAAAATCTCATACACATGCAGGTGGAAACAACTTGATTTACCAGGTTTTGAAACCATCAGTTTTACAAGGGAACACAGAACTACTCTGTAGGCTTACTTTTCCTAGTTTCATGACCTTTCTTCTAACCTCATGGCAAATAGATCAAAGGAGTTCACTTGTTGTAATGCTCTATCCGTTGTCCTTTCAACCCTAATACCAAAATTTAGCAGCCAAACGACTTTAGACACACACAATTAAATCTACAACACTGAACTTGCTCCACCTTTATCTAAGATAATTTGTTGCTGTGACAGGACCAGAACAAATGAAATTTTGCTTATGGTTAAGATCACATTGACATTGTTTCATCTTTCTTGTTTGGAGTTATGAGATACTTTTTTTCACGTATTACACAATGTTGCTATTCCACAAGCTCAAAAGTTTTGTATATCAACAGATATTTTCTGGTTTGGGTTTTTTGTTGGTCTTTTTTTTTTTCTGGCAGAAAATTATCATAAATTTTCAGATCTTTGAATAATTTCAGCATTAAGTGTAAGATTGACTGGGAACTGAGAGTTCAGTACAGCATAGTAGGTGTGATAATTACCTTTATGGAAGTGGAAAAACAAGCTTATTGTTCAGGTATTTCAGTGTTGGCACATACTTAGCATGCAAATACAAATTCATGCACATTGTTAATTTGTCTGCCTCACCAATTGCTCCACGTTGTTAAATCTTTCCTGTTAAACAGACCCTGGCAGGTTTCTGAAAGGACTTCCTTCCAAGGAAGTTGTTATTAGGTGGATGTTCTTGAAAAGATTCCAGCAGCATGTCAGTTACATTGGCATTTCCAGAATATTTATGAACACATAACAACTCAATGTTGGACACAGCTCAAAATGCAATTTACATCCTCAGAACATAAATTAAAACTGTGTAAGGTAAGCTGTGTTGCTTGAGTGAAACAACAAGACTTTAGTCTACTTCTGAAAAATCCCTCTTCCCTTCAGAGGCACCTCTCCATAGAACTTCACTGACCAGAAATCAGGGTGACTTTATATAAGAGCATCATCGTATTTCAGAGTAATGTTCCTACATATCACAGAGGCAATGTCAAATTTAGGTTCCATAATGCTGTACTAGTACCGATGTTATTAGGGGCACTGCTCTAACTCCATTGAGATTAATGGCTTTTCTTCCAGAAGAAATTCATTAAGCACACGGATGGGAGTGCACACAGGCTGTAAGAAGAAAAGAAGGCCTGTAGGTATGTTTGTGTTTGGGTAAACAGTACAATGTCAAGCTGTCCCTTATATAACTGCATCAAACACAAACACAAGAGATGTGAATGTATATCATTGTTTGCTATAAAAATCATTGCATATAGCTCTACAGCCTATACATATGCCGTATATACAGCTATAGGATTACTTCTGGTTGGAATGAAACTTCCATATGCAGTACATGCACAGACTGCTTGGAAGATCAGAAAGATGAAAGAATAGGGTCTGCTTAGCCTGAAGAGAAGAGCAAGGAGACAAAATTGCAGCAGCTTTCTACTAGATAACAGGCAATTGAAAAGAGGAAAAGAGTAACCAGATTTCCATGCCCATGATGGATCAGACACAAACAGGAAAGGGCCAAAACTGTAGTTGCAAAATACAGAAGTTAGATGTAAAGGAAAAAAAATACCCCCCCCCAAACTTTCTACCATTAAGAGCAGCAAAACAATTTCCCCAAATGCAAGGAGTGGGAAAGAATAACTGACTTGGTCATTGATTTTAACCTTTTTATCTCCTTTTTTTTTTTTCTGTCTACCACACTTTGTGCTTAGCTTGCTGGTAGCTTTTCCTTCTCTCTTCTTCAGACTTGAAAGGCCCTGTACCTCAGGCATCATGTCCCAACTTCTCACCTATTCCGTTTTGGTTTTGTTACTACTTTTTAAAATTACTTTTAAAAGCCCCAAGTTCATTGACTAGACACTTGGTGGTCCTTTCCATACATGCTTTTCTATGACGCTACAAATTTATTACATATTTTAAAATTCAAACAGTCAAACAAGAAATTAACAGACAGTTGTTAGTAAAAGAAAATCTAATCTAATCAGAAAATTTTGTCTGGTTAATGCCTTTGCTCACTACTACAGATGATTTATGGCTATTTATTCAGACAGTGAGACGCTTTATGAAATTAGCTCTATCTCCACGTAAAAATATTATCATGCAAAACTTCTCATTTTTTCATACAGCATCTCCAAAGTATTTTTATTACTTTTTTACAGCCTACTCTTTCCTGTGTGATTAATGACAACAACATAAAAGGTTTTTTTTTTTCCAAGAGAGATATTCTTTAGTTTTCCATCTTGCTATCAAAAGACTATTGGCTTTAACAGCTTTTAAATAGCTTTCACATAGTGAAACAAGGGTGATACTCCCTATATTTTCATATAATCCCTAAATGATATGAATTTGAGTAAGAGCTATATAGGAACTACTAAGCAAACTTTCACGGGAAATGACAAACAATATAATACCAATCAAGCAGAAAAGGCCAAAGCTCTGATTAACAATGAGGAAGATGAGCAAATGCTTCCTAGGCTATATTATATCCATTTGTTGTCTTACACATGTCAAAACACTTATATAAGGAGAAGCAGCTTTACTCAACTACTAATAATGAAACTACTTTTAATAAAATAATGTCCTTTTTAAAGGGAAAAAAATAATATTCAGACTGCATTTGTTGCTAGCTGCAGGTTTGAATCAAGGAAGACATTTCAAGACCACACCACCACAAACCCTCTGCCAGAATGGTTCAGAGCAGTCCCTAGAAGGACATGGAGGAATGTAAGTGTCATCTACAACAACTTGGCAACTAGTGGAGTCGGAAAATGCTATCTTAAGTGAATTTGATATTCTGTTTTTCAGCACCCCACTGTCTCCAGAAGCAATGCTCACCACCCAGAGCATGTGTGCAACCAGTGCCTATTGAAAAGCATGAAAATTTTGAGATAAACCAGAACTTTATTCCTAGCCTTTAAATTCTACCTTTGAACACTAATTTAAAAGGCCAAAGTTATCACCAGATTAAAATATGAATAATAGTTAGCTTATTTTTTATCAGGTATTTGTTAATGCAGAGGTTAACTTTCATTTCCTGTCAAATTTCATCTTTGGACAGTATCTCTCTCCTGTGTCACAAGCCATGTTGACTGGTATTAGTAACTGATCATTACATACATTTGTCCTGGGTTCAGCAGTAGCAGTCACTTTTCTCTTTCTTCGTAGCTGGTGCAGCTGGTTTTGACTTTCGGCCTGGGAAAAGAGCTGATAACACCAATGCTTTTAGTTACTGCACTGATGTTTAGTCTGATCAAGGACTTTGTGAGCCTCATGCTCTGCCAGGGAGGAGGGGAAGCCAGGAGGAAGCAGAGACAGGACACCTGACCCAAACTGACCAAAGAGGTATTCCATACCACAGCACGTCATGCCCAGGAGGTAACTGAGAGTTACCCGGAAGGGCTGGGAGACTGCAGGGTTGGACAAGGTATTGGTCAGTGCTCAGTCGGGTGGGGTGGGGCGAGTTATCAGTCTGCGGGTGGTGAGGTGCTGTATTCTCTTCACTTATTATTTCCTTTATCATTGTTATTGTTATTGATAGTTGCAGTAGTGATTTGTGTTATACCTTATACTGTTATACTGTTCTTATCTAAGTCTGTGGGAGTTGCATTCTTTCAATTCTCCTTCCCATCCCTCCAGGAACAGGGGGAGTGAGAGAATGACTGCATGATTTATGGCTGAGCTTAAGGCACTATAGGAAGTATCTCTAGGCTTGTGGATTCTCTACTTATACAAGAAGATACACCACTGCCACTGAAAACGTGTGAAAGGGAAACGTGTGAAAGGGAATTTCCCCTCCCCAAAACCGAAGGCAACTGCTTTTCCAAGGAAAGGCCTAGTCTAAAAAAAAAGAGAAGAAACCAAAACAAAAAACTCATAGATAGATAGCTTTGTACTTTTTTTTTTTTCCTGAACAGAAAACCCCAAAATAATGAGTTTTCTTTCAAGCTGATTCTTACTGACTCAGGTAGCTCAGCAAGGGACTGAGTGTAAATCCACCAGTCCTGCACCTAAACTTCAGTGCATGGCTCTGTACTAGTACAGCTTACAAGTGAAAGACTAACAATAAAACTTCATGTTATGTATAGAAATTAAAAATATTGGGGGGGGGGGGGGAGTGTCAAAAACACAGGGAAAGGTAGCTGTGGAAAAAACTGACATTTCAGAATTAAAAATATGTACAGGGGAAGTTTTAGAACTAATGTCACCCGCCCAAATCCATGAAACTTGACTGATGCTTTCAATGAAATTAATCTTCCTACCTGAAAAATTTCTAACATTATCTTTGCTAAGATTTTCTTGCTCATCTATGAACAATTCCATGTTGGCTTTATCAGGGTAACAGAGAAGAAGGTAACACTGGAAAGGAGACCCTCACTCAAAGATATGAATCACTTTTCAAATAAAAAAATAACACTGCCCTTATACTGATATTTCAGCAATAAAACTTCAAGAGACAGCTGATGCCCTATTCTCCATGCATACATTACCCTTATTAGCCAAATTAATATTTGCAGATTAACTGTGATACAGATGCAAATACTTGAGTTGGTTTCTTGAAGCTGAGCCAAGATCCTTCAAAGCTTATTTGCTTAAGCACACTGGCACCTGAATTCATAACATAAACCAGAGGCACTTATCAACTAATACCAGGAGAGATAGTATCAAATACCAGACAGTTAAAGAATTGTAACAACAAAAAAAAAGAACCTCTTCTGACAAAGGCAATTTAAACTCCTTTGGCAAAGCCACAGCAGCTTCCTTTGGAGACGTAATGGGAAAAAAAATAATAATGCACAGCAATTAAAATGTCATTCCCCTGGAAGAAGATCAATGGACCATACAAGTGCAGAAAAACCGCAGTGCTGCAACTGTGAGCATTTTGCCCCAAGCATTAGAAAGCATTCAGTTTCCCTCACTGATTTTTTATTCTTCTGCTAGGTGATTCCTTGAGTTTCAGCTCTGTCATCCTCATTAAGTGGGATAATTTCAAAAGGGTTGCCTGTGTGAATAGAGTGCCTGTGTGTGTGAAGGTGCTGAATCATCCTCCAGTACACTAATGAATTAACAGAGAAGAGAAGGAGAAGTGTTACCCATATGCATTTGGGTAATAATCAGTTAGGTTTTTATGGAGAATCTCATACCAGTTATATGCTCCAGTTTGAGAACTGTTCCCAGAAACATGCTGGCAAATGTATTTTTCTGTCCATATATCCCAACATAGAATCATAGAACAGTTAGGACTAGAAAAGACCTTAAGATCATCAAGTTCCAATAGCCCTGCCATGGGCAGGGACATCACACACTAGACCATGTCACCCAAGACTCTGTCCAATCTGGCCTTGAACACTGCCAGAGATGGAGCATTTATCACTTCTTTGGGCAAGCTGTTCCAGTGCCGCACCACCCTCACAGTAAAGAACATCTTCTTTGTATCTACCCTAATTATTAAAGATTATTTTACTTTTAAACAAGAGTAAAGAAGATGTAAAGCCAAAGTTGATGATATATTTGCATAACATCTTTCATGCAAGGAATACATACAACATTTAGAAAACAATCCTACCCAAAGCTTCATTTCCATAATAATTGCCTAGACTTGGTACATTAAGAAAACCCTGAGACCCTACAATAAATGCAATATAATCCATGGTTTTCTTTCAGTGTTTTCTTTTTTTTTTTTCTCAGTTGTTTTCTGATTAAGGATTCTGTATCTCAGGCCAAGAGCTTGTTATAAGAAGGAATTTCCATTCCATGAAAAAGTCTGTAATTTCCAGATTTGTTTTGGCTCACCCTGGAATACACTCTTGACAGTTTTACAGAGCACTAAATTTAAAACAGCAGATCAATCAGTGGGAAATGTTTTGCTTGTTTGCAATAAGTATGGTTTATTTCATTAAGTTACACTATTGGTGGGTAAAAGTTAAAATTAATGTTTCATAATTATATACAGAAGCATAAAGGAAACGAGCAGTGGGTCAGGGTTTGCCATTTTGATGAAGTGAAGGCTGCTTTCTTTTTGAGGATTTAAGGTTCACAAGGTTCTTTTTATGTGGTTTGATTTTAGCCTTGCTAGGGTAGCTTTCTAAGGGTTCAAGATAATTAGAAGCATGAAAGACTCTTGAAATTGCCTTTTGACTTCAGTAAATGAGGAGCTATTATTTACGGACTTTTCTTTTCCTCTTGAGTCACCAAGAACTTTGCTTTAACTTCACTAGTTCTCAATCTAACAACAAAGCTGCTGCAACAGAGTTTTGGAATGGGAAATAAAGAAAATAAGAGTTACAAATATGGTGTTTATTGACAAGTGTGGAAAAGAAAACAGAGTATTTTCAAGTATAAAATATTTTCCTGCTGTTTTTTTATGAAGGATAGGAATAAGAAATTGTAAACAGACAATTTGTAAATCTTAAATTAGCCCTTCACCTGAAAGAACATGGGACCACTAGAGAAAATACTTATTATTTTTCAAAGAAATCTAGTCAGTTGATCTGTACCAAGGGAGGAAAAATCTTGAGACTTCAACAAACCGTTAATACTAATGGAGAAAGATAGGATGTAACCAGGGTGCAGTGCTGACACCTCCTTGTCTGGAGTAGGACCTGGCACAAGTATGTGCTATGACAGAGAACCATTGTGGGAAGCAGCACAGTTTTACGCTTAGACTTTGTGAAGAGTCACAGTGTTATGATTTAACACAGCCCTACAAACAAACACAAAAAGCTTGAAGAAAAAGTATGTTGAACTTGAGCTGAGTAATCCAACCCTGTGCTAATGGCAGCCTTTATGCTTTGCCGATTTTACAGAAAAGCAACATTACATAGCGTTTATTTTATCATGTTCTTTCATGAATTCACTCTCTGGTATGTTTGTAGGAGTTAATAGAATTCATCACTTCCTTAAGCATCGTATTTACAAAGCCGTTTTCCAATACCAGGACCTGTATTAGTATTGCAAAAGTGTGGGAATGCATAGCGCAAAATCCTGGCATTATTGTTAAAATGAGTTACCCTCTTACCTTTACCAGGATCAGAACATGTGTTAAAATCTGTGTAATGCATTAGCTTTCTAAATTTACCAGCCAGAAGATATGATCAAATCTCAGCGTGTGAAATTATCCAGCCTGGGCCTCCTGCCCCCTTTTTTAATCCAGCTGTCTGGCCAACAACAGAGCTTGCAAATGCTCTTACTGCTGAAATTTGCTGGATTTTTTTCTTTTTAGCTCAAGAAGCAGAGTCTGTAATATCCCATTCCCTTTGCCTTTCATGTGCAGACACAGAGCCTTAGACAGCTATCGGCCCTTTGGGAGATATCTTCTCTGAAGGGAAAACCTCAAGGCAGAGCTCTGAATTCCTCTTTAAAAAACACAAAATGAGAGAAACAGATTCATTTCCTCTGGGTAATGTCAGGCTGCAGAGTTTCTCTGTCTCCATTTACAAACAAATGCATGTAAATAACAATGTCCAACCCTGTTTTCACTTTTCAAGAGATGAACTAAATAAGACTGCAGAATTGTTAATTTGGGTACAAAAATATTTTTCCAGCATGTCTCTTTCGTGACATTTTCACTGTCCAGACCCAGGGTTATTACCTGGACCACCTTTGGTCCTCTCCCAGGCTTCAAGATTTCCCTGTGGAAGTGGTGCATCATGTGTGCTAACCATTGGAGACAGGGCAGACCTTCACTTGAACCATCATGCTGGCAAGTAAGATGTTTGGATGTTTGCAGTTATGAGAACTGAAAACTGGAAAGAAAAGTCTTCATTTCTAGGAGATCAAGCTTAGCTATTTGGTGGCATAACATAACTCCAGCTTTGAAATTACCTAGAGAAAGTAGAGGTTGGAAAAAACACTATTTTTGACATTTTAGGGGGGAAAACAATAAAATAAAACCACCAAAAATACAAACAAAGGAGTAAACACTGCATGAACCACTTCAAACTGAGTCATGTGCTTACAATGATCAATGCTTGACAGCCACAGGGAATTAATTTAGGCAAGTCTGACAAAAAACCCAAACATTTACCATGTCAAATTCTATCCATGTAGTATCTTCAGATATGAGAATTAATTAATAGGTGTCAAATTATCCTCAGTTTTCCATCAGTAAATCCTTCCTCCATAGTTATCAGCTCAAAGTAAAAGAGTGCACATACTCAACCAGAGACACTGACTTCCTACTGGATTATTGTTCCAGAAGTCATCTTTATCTATGCTTCCATTCCACTGGTATTCTTCTCCCAGTGCAAAACGCTATTAAGAATAACAGTTTAGAGTGTCAATAATAGATTAAAGACAGCCTCCTCAACATGGCTGTGTTGGCAGCATAATAAAATCTATCATTCTTTCAACATTTACAACCATACATCTTAAGTTAATGATGTGGCACAACTCCATCATCAAGAAATGAGGGAAACAGAAGTTGAAAGCAAGAAGCCATAAAAGCTTGAAACTGAGCCCAGGAAAACTGCAAAGAATTCTAAGGCGTAAGGCTGTTTGACTCAAAACCAAGCAGGAGCAGGCTTCTTAACTAGATATCCAAGTTTGTCAAGACAGATGTTGTAACACTAACATAAGAAGTTTGATTTCACTCCTCACTTTAAAATATGTTTGGTAGTTTAAAAGTGTTATAAGGATCTGCATCATGGAGACAAAAGGACTCACCTGTCAGCTCCTATAGCCTCTGACTTCGGCATCACAGCATCAAGGAATTTTATCTTAGAAAGCCACCAAGTCCCCTCTATTTAAAAAAAAAAAAAACAACAAATTTAGAAAACACTGCCTTCAGGTCAACTAAAGTTTGGGGTTTTTTTCTTCATAAGTTTCACACAAATGAGCTTCACACAAATACATACTAAATGGAGT
Source organism: Pezoporus occidentalis (assembly GCF_034315485.1). NCBI lineage: Eukaryota > Metazoa > Chordata > Aves > Psittaciformes > Psittacidae > Pezoporus > Pezoporus occidentalis. Next base: position 8,402,787 of record NW_026915877.1, read on the forward strand.
TGGCAGCAATCAATAAGGCTAGAATAAAAATTTCAAAAGACATTTTAAAAATGACTGCACATTGCTAATGATTCATGTTTGCACCTCTGAAACATTTTGTTTCTGATATTGGTGGAGATTTGAATGGCACTATATTCACACATAGTCAAGAATTAGAAAATCTCAAATATTGCTACCATGAAAACATTAGCAGATCAAAAACTGTGTCTAAGCAGTACTTTGCTGATATTCAAAGGAAATCTAAGCCTGATCAATTCATAACCCTTAGATAAAACAACTTTCACTGTTCCAAAGAGATCAACATCGCTTTTTCCAGGTGGTATCAATGTTGCAAATTCACTGTACCTTATATATATTTTAATTGTTACATTTTTTACACATGCCAGTATTCCAAAAGCAATATAAAGACTGCAATACATATATTTAAGTTTGCACCATTGTGAGGGTATGATGGTGCCATTTAATGCCTGACTTCATATTAACTCTGACTCATTTAACTTGGACTTTCTGTATTGTTTTTAAGCACAAGAAATCATTTTGGATAGGCTGCGTATAGATGATTAGTACTGCAGTATCTCCTGAAAAGAGCATTTCCTTTGGAAGAAGAGAATCTGAAGTGAAATAGTGGTTTAAAACATTAAAAATAATAGGTATAGTACAAGAGTTTCAACTTACTAGCTTACTTAGGTTCAAAGAATGAGCGATGAGATTGTTCTTTATTTCTTCAATTTATAAGAACAGATCTGTGATCCATGTGGTCTTATCCAAGCACTTAATGTTCAGCTGTATGTGACTTACAGTGATAAAAAGAGACATTAGCTTCAAATAGAGTTTGTTCTTTCTAAGAGTTTCAACTGAAAACTACTACAGTATAGAAATAACTGCATGTTGATGACTTGGTAGCTCCAAAATGTCATTTCTATGGCAGATTATGAAGCAATACATTAAAATTCAAGTGTGTATTCACACCAACCCTTAATTCAAGACAGATCTAATTAATTTTTTTCAGCATAAGGGCACATCATAGACTTAGCTTAGCCACTTCTTCTAGACAAGTATCACGATTCCTTTCTTCCTTTCATTGTCCATAACCACATGAGTTGCAATACAAACCAGAAAAATACAACTCTGTCCCTGTACTCTTGAAAGCTGAGCCAACCCCACGCACAGCCATTGTGATACAACTCACCAGCTCACAAATGCAGTCAGTAAATCCAGGTACACAGAATGCTTTCACCTCAACCTTGTCAGCGGGGGTACACAGGGAAGGGAGGTGAGCTAAGGAGTTGCTATAGAGGAAGGGAAGACAGAAGTGGAATGGTAAGGTCAAAGGGGAGGGTTGGGGGCACAACAGGAAGAAAACATGGTGCAAGGTTATATCCTCACCCTCCAAATTAACTGACTAGTTTTAATAGATAAGCATACAAGGAAACTTGCTAAGGGAGAAATACAGGAAGAACAGTCAATAAAACCAACAGCATGACTGGTCCAATTGACTGAAAAAAATAAAAAATAAAAAAAAATTGCAGTACCTACTCCTTCTCATATGAAGCAATTAGCTAGGGATGCAGGTAGATCGCTGTTTACAAATTCAAATATTGGTTTTGGCAGTGGGTGTTGTTTATGCAGACGTTGATAAAACATGTTAAAATTTATAGCATGCTGTGCAACCACCATGTCCTGTCCTTCCAATAATATCCTAACCGGCAGACTTTGCTGGGATCACTTAAGGAGCCAGAATTATAAGGAAAGAGACACATTTCCTGAAATAAGTATCATTACATTTGTACTGCAAGAAAATTTCCCAGGGATCAACCACAAAAGAGTTGTTAATCAGAAGGTGGTTATTTGGCTAGGCTAGATGTTTGCTGAATCCTTTTATGACATACCTCACTATTTCTATTTCTGTGAAACATATTCAAATCCTCGTAGGCACAGGATTTTTATTTCTTTTTTAAAGATTCTAACTGTCTTTTCTGTTTCTCTGGTCTCAGGATGGTATGAGATAATAAATAATAACAGAAGCAAGTAAGAAATAAATGAGATATTTCAAAGTTTCAAAGTTAGGGTTTATTTGAATTTTTCTGTACAGATTTACACCAGTAATTTTCATGAGTTGAATCTCATTTGATTTACTAACATGAGGTGTTCCCTCATGATTTCAAGCTACGAATGAGTCCCTCCATTACTCCCACTTATGACTGTGTATTCAAAGCATCTGCGGTGACCTACATCAAAACAGAGCCAAAAGTGTATCTGACAAGCAACCTAGCAGTTTATGAAAAGAAAAACCAGAATCCAATATCTAAAATCCCAAGGCAACAGTCAGAACCAGTGCTACCTTTGTAGCATTAATGCTTAATTTAAAAGTATTTCATCTTCTAAATTTTGCTATGCTGCAAAGAAACCAATTCAATTTGCCTTCTGCTTTAAAATTACTTAATCACTAAATGATGACTTACAAACCTCTATTGATTTGCTAAGAAACTCCAGTCTACGCATAACAGTTTCTATTTTATCCTTCCTCAAGAACCACATCTATAAACATTTTTTATTCCAAACCCCACCCCTTGGAGCTGATATTTTGTTTAGGCACATCTTCCTCCAAAACATTCTTACTCTGCATCAGTGCTTCTGTGTTATAACTCCTTTTCTATTAATAAGGGTACTGAAAGGAAGAAGCAGGAAGGTGTAGGAAATGCCATGTCCCTGTTAAAACAAGGAAGTTTTAGGTAGTTGAAGAATGAGACCAAAATAAAAAGCTATGAAATAAAATTGCTGGGAGCACTTATATTTTCTGAACATTACACCTACAAATCCCCAGCCATCACAAATCAACATTAATCCTACGATTTTTGAGATCACCCGAGCATCCAATCTGTTCCTGCAGTCTTTCTATCCCTGCACAGCTCTCCAGCTGACTTCAAGTCCACCTTGAGTGAAGCCCTGTGTTTACCTCCACAGAAAGCAGAAAGCTATGAGAATAGAAAAAATATGTACCAAGGACAAAGTCAGGAGAAGGAAAGAGGGTTAATGATTGTATGCATCTCAAATTACATCTCTATAGCTTCTGTTGTAAGGCATGCCTCCAGTATTCCTCTTCTCAATGCAGTTGTGTGCACAAATACATGGACACATTTCAGGAAGGAGAGAAATCCTGCATGCATTAAGGGTCTCAAGTTCTCACACATTTTTCAGTAATCAGAAAGAAAAATTTGTGCCACTCATCACCAGCAGTGACATTCAACCTGCTTTGATTCTACACTGTTAGGAGGAAAACTGCAGAAGCATAGCACTGCCTGTTGGCACTGCCACATGTTTTGAGAGTGAAACCATGCTTTTCTGCAGGTGAAATTTTAAGTTGCTGTGAGAGAAGAGGGAATAAAAACCCAAGCTAGGAGTTGAGAAGACATCTGCCTCACAGAATCATTTTGAGAAACAAAAATTTCACTTTCAGGACTATTTTTATGAAGTCTAAGGGGAAAATGCACTAGTAGTATCTGGTGATAGGAAGAAATGTTGGTTTAGCTCTGCTAGACACAAAGAATTCATCTCATCCTACCTCAGGCAAAGGAATTTTAAGCAGAAGGTGATGGGAATTACTTCCAGCTCATCACTTTGTAACCATGCTCAGGGGTGCCCATCTGTTTTAGGAATTTAGTAGCTTTAGGATGTCATGATTCTTCTAAAACCATAGCCCTTTTCAACACATTTATTGCAAGCCTGACACATTCCTCAGCCCCTAATTTGTTAGGTCACTTCTGTTAATGCAGTCTTCTTGTTTACAAAGCTAATGCTATTATTTGGGGGGACATTAAATATGTCAATCAAACAGAAAAGCTGCATGAAAAATGTCAATGAGTTCTTCAAATTGTATTCCTTCCCATTGTTTAAATAGTACTTTCTGAAGAACCTTTTCCACAAGAACACATATAGAAATGCATCGTCACTCCTAAACAATAATTATGCCACAAAAACTGCACGTGGTGAACACAGGAACTAAATGGATGTTATCTGGGAAAATAGAATCTCTCCCTCACCCCCTACCGACATAAAGAAAACATTGCTGGAAAAAAAAGTTATTAAAAGAAAAGCTGTTCTGGAACTTTCATGCCAGACGACTACAGTACTGAAAGGCAGCAATTAGTTATTGGGGGTTGTCAGATCAGAAAACCATGAAGGATATCTGATGTAAAATTTGAAACCTGAAGGTTCACATTTGCCAAAATTTCTCTTCCTAAACAATCACCAGTCTAAAAATGCGAGTAGAAGATGGCATCTCTTAAAGGACAAGAAGGTCTGAGTGATTAGCCTTAGAAGGTCATATGTAACATGTATCATAAGACATTTTAGTTCTGGTACCATCCAACAAAAACATAACTGAAGTGACAAGTTAAGTGCTGGAAATAGTAGAATGAGGCCAGAGGGGTACAAGTTGAGAACTAACTCAGGATGGGGTGTAGAGCATCTCTCCACTCTTGCAGAGCTGTGGTGAAGCCCAGAGGAGACCTGCGCGGTCACTCTCTCTGCCTCTACTCACTAAAAAGGATACCTCAGAGTCAAGGGGCAGCATCTTATCCTGCTTGTTTATTTTAAACAGTAACTGACTATTGCTTATTTTTTTTGTCTTTCAGAAAGAGAAGTTTTAAAAATGAACAGTCCATACAGATGGTTACTTATGGCTACAGACAATCATTAAAAATGCACCTACTTCATATTGCCTAGATGGACTAAACTTCAAGCACTCAACTGGGTCATTCCATCTTTACATTTAATTTCTCTTGGTAACAGGCTCTTTTACCCTACATTTGAGTTGTTGCGTTGTTCTGGGTTTTCTACTCAAAACCTGTCCTTCAAGCTCAAAGACCCAATGAACCCAAAAATGGCTCTTCCAGTGGTAATGTTTCTGCTGACTGGGAGCTTGCTATGAACGACTGTTTTCCATCTTGGCCATTTTTTTACACTTTCTCATGGTGGACTAAGCCAATAAGCAATTTAATATCTAGGCAAATGTGAAATCTCTGTAAACTATCATAACACAGAAACATAATATTTAGGTTTCTCATTACCTGACTAACCTGACAATTTCAGGCACTCAAAGAACAGAGTGAAAGTTGGTGTGTCTCACTGCCTGAAGATTTTACTTTAAAATCCAATGTGAAAGTATTTTCAATAGGAAACAAAATTATCTGGCGCTTCAGATAGGAAGTATTTGCCTGGAAAGAATTGCAGCCATTCATCTCTTCCTCCTTTCTGTGTTACCATATAATCCTCACTAATTTGCCTTCCTGGACAGTCTTCCATGTGCAGCATGCAGAACGTTAAGCACTTCAAAATTCTGAAAACTATTTCAGAATATTGTACATTTCAGAATATTGCAACTGAAATTATACACAAACTCCATGGTAAAAGTCCTCTTTCCTCCATATATAGCTTGCACTTGCCCAGATGAACATGTTGCAATCACATAACTGCTTTTTGAAGTTTGAAATGTTTGAATTTTCATCACATTAATACAGAGATATATCCACCTGTATAGTTCAAGAGTAATTGTTTCGTTATTTTATCTATCCTATATCATCTACTTTGCTCTTTTCCTCCAATCACTCCTTTACTGTTTGCAAAGTTTCTCTGCCCTTTTAAACTGATATTTACATGAAAGTAATAAGGGATCATTTCAACAGAAAGTATCACAGTGATTGCATTAGGAATTTAGACAGCATCAGGATTTTAGACAGTATTGGGAATGCAGTAAAAATTTTGCCCCCAAAGATTCAAAAGTCATGACTTTCTCAAAATGTGATTTCACATTTTTTGTGGAAGATTTTTTGTGTAAGAGGAGCCAAGAACTTGATTGTGCTGTGGAGCCTTTTGTTATTGTTTTGTAAGAGGTTGTTTGGATTCCCAAGCATCTTTTTAGTTTGTTAATAGCTGTTGGGTATAGGGTTTTATTGATTTATAAAGTCACATCCATTTTTCCTGTCTCTGACATTTACAATAGCTAGCTGGAAAACAGCGCTGGCTTTGCAAAAAGAGCAGAAGTGTAGAGCAGCTGAAGCTAAGATACTATTTTCTGGGAAGGGACAAGGGAAATGACGAAAACTGTTCCAGAGGAAAAACAATGGCACAGGGTTAGGGAACACATGAGGATGTTTCAGTCACTATTTATCTCTCAGATCAACAAACTTGATGCTCACCTAGGTGAAATCAGCATCTGCTCCTTGGCTCAGTTTACTTCTCCCTGTTTGCAGGTTCTCATTTCAGTCCTTAAGATTTCAAACATGACCATCACACAACCTGCTCACTACATTTCCAGAAAAGATTCCACTCACTGAGCACTATTTCCCCTATTGCTAGAGATACAGAGATACTGTCTGTCTGTTTGCCTGCCTGCTATCTGACAGGGTTCTAGCCACAAGCTCAACTCACAATGGCACACAGAATAAGCCAAGAATAAAGGCTTTGCTACTGTTTCTCTCTTAAGTATCATGAGAGATTTGCGGGTTATCACAGAGGAAACAAAAGGAAGAAAGTCTCACTGTTGCAGCAGTAAACTCTTACATGTTAGCAGGACACCATGCAAAGTTGGATTTTCCCTAAATCTGAATCTTTATCTAAGCCAGGGTAAAAGTAAAGAGACCTATGGAAGTTGCAGTACAACCAGAATTAGGGGCAAAGGGATTAACAAAGATGTTGGCATACTTGGTAACATCTCATAGGTGCTGAAAAAGTGTTTTATCTGTTAGTGTTCTTGTTAATACCTGACTTCTTGTGTGGGGACAGTCCTTATTATATTGTTTTTATAAGTTGGCAGTGTTATCAGTGGTATCTGCACTGATCTGAATCCTAAAGATGTGAGCTTTATCACACTTATTAATGATAAAGCATAGAACACTGGAAACTGACTGCTTTTTCATGTCAACATTTCTATACTGCCGTGCAAAGAAATTTCAGCTGAATCCTTAAAAGGTCTCTGTAGCAGCATAGCACGTAGCAAGCACATGTAGATTACCGTTTTTGATGGAATTTGAGCATCAATTGCCAACACTTGCCAGCGTATTCCTCTTCTCCTCCTCCACAGCTGGACTTGGATGTTTTGCTAGCTGCCCTCACACCAGGAAACTCATTTTATCATTTAACATTCATCTCTCCTTCTTTGCACAAAATTGCAGGAAACTTTTCAGGTTTGCTAAACCAAAGGATGTTTTTGCTGCCAAACTGCATCAAGAGGAAAAGAGTGTGCTTTCATTTGGTCTTATCACAGAACTGATAATAACATTATTACACATGCAAAGAACTCCATGTTTGTTTATATGCGACAACAGAGTGACACATGCAAATATACATATGAAAGGCCTGAATATCTCAAGCTGCAGATAGTTCAATCAAAAATATTATATCCTGAAACTACAAACCCAATTATTTGCTTACTAATTTATTTATTTACTCACTAATACCTTCTTGGCATTTTTTTTGCTTTCCTTTAACAAGCCCTGCCAGATTCACTCTTTTGTTTTAGGGAAAATAAACTGAGAAGATTCATTTTCTAAATACTTTGCAGCCTTGATAATGAGAAGCTTAGTACAGAGAAGGATTATTTACCATTTGTTGTGCTATAAGTCTTCTACACAATAAAATTTTAAATATCATTTAAACTCTAAAACATTTTATGATTACATCCACAGCCAAAATAAAAAGCTTTAAAAAAATTAACTGATATTTGAATTGATATATCTTATAAACATGGCCCAGAAGAAGTGTGTCCTATGTGGTATCTCAGAAAATGCACTGTCCTGTAATGAAAGGTTTGGGTTTTATTGCTTTCAAGTTCCTGATTTTATCCACATTCTCTTTTTTATTTCCCTTTACATTTGGCAATACCTCCCACTCACAGGGACTTATCCATATTATCTATGTGTTATCAACACTAAGCCCTTAGAGTATTCTGATAACCTATTCTATTTTAGGACTTAATCCTAGAGTAGATCAAGTCCTTGCTCACATGGCAGAATAAATATACAACCTCAAATACTGTTGAGAACTCCACTGCATCTGGATTTCTCATATAGATACTTCAACTCTCCATTTACATTATGATTATCTGTTCTGTTGAGCACACTTGCACCAGTTATCCTGGGGATAGATTTAGATAGTTCGTGTTGTCCAGCCTGTAGAAGTAAAGGCTCTGGGAAGACCTGATAACAGCCTTCCAGTACCTACAGGGGGCGTACAAGAAAGCTGAAGAAAGCACTTTTTATAAGAGCAAGTAGTGATAGAACAAGGGGTAATAGCTTTAAAGTGAAAGAGGATAGAGTTAGATTAGATATAAGGAAGAAGTCATTTACCATGAGGGTTGTGAGACACTGGGACAAGTTGTCCAGAGAAGCTGTGGCTGACCCATCCCTGGAAGTGTTCAAGGTCAGGTTGGACAGGGCTTTGAAAAACCCAATCTAGTGGAAGGTGTCCCTGCCCATGGCAAGGAGGTTGGAACTAATGATCTTTAAGGTCCCTCCAACCCTAACCATTCTATAAAAATATACTCCAACAATTAGGAGATCCCTGCAACTGTGGGGCTATCCTAAAATAATCATCACAGACAAATATATTTGCAATTTCAAAGGGCATGGAAGAAAAACTTATAACCCAAGTTTTAATCTTTTGGTGGCCAGATATTATCCCTTCAGATACGTGCCAAACTCCAGGCCACTTGTGTTTGTCACAGACACCACTGGCCCCTAATGGAGGGTAACTTTCTGTGCTATGGGCACACACTCCCTGCTCTTCCCAGCAGGACACTCCCATCCCCTGAGGACCATCCCTTTTGGGGACTCTGGGAAAGTGTGTGTGGGTAGAGTGGTGTCCCAAAGGAGAAAGGTCAACAGTCAGAAAAGCCCTGCCTCACAGAACAGAGAAGCACCATCACCACCCCATATGTCAAAGATATCCCAGCAAGGAAAGGCAATTCATTTCATCAGACTGTACCTGTCTAAAAAACTGTCCACCAGAGTAGTGACGCAGGTGCCTACCAGCCTAAGCACAGGCATCAACAGCTGGAGTTTATGCCCTACAAATTGCCAAGACACCCACATAAGGCTGGAATTCGTGACACAGGTGCCCCAGGACACCCACACTCCTGCAGCATCCAGAAAAACACCAGATATGCTGCTTACCCATCATCACTCCTCTGAGTTATGATTCATCTGACTACATTCAGGCCCTTGTGGGAGGACTACTTGTATTTGCCAAGGCTGATACTTGAGTTTCTGGACAACTCAGAGCCCTGGTGCAGGAGCCCTCATCCTCCCTGGGAACAGGGGAGGCACTGCAGCCTTCCTTCATCAGGGATTATGGATGAAGATGAGCAGCATGTCTGTCATGCTATCTAGCTAAGAAAGAGAGCCCAGTTAATGATGAACCAAAGCTGCATGCAGGAGTGCACTAAATCAGAGGAGCCTTGCCCCTGGACAAGGGTAATGGCCCAAGCTCCTCCTGCAATCAGATGGGGTGCTCTGGCACCTCCAGAAAGTGACAAATCACATCTCCAACCAGGCTGCATAAATCACTTCCTGGGTGTGCCTGCCCCTTTCTTCCATCCCTAAAGGGAGCCAAGAGAACGACCTTGGCACTAGAGGCTTGACTTTTAGTTAGCTACTGTGAGGTGAGCCAAATCTGTGACAGACTGTTAAAATGGCAACCTATTCATTATTCATGCAATGAGGTGATGCCAGGGTTGCAAAGCATGAAATCTATACAGCACAGAGCTGGACTGGTTCTACGATGTTATCTTATTTTTCTTTGTCTCACAATGTTATTCTTCTGCTTTTCATCCACACCCATCCTACTATAACCACTTAATTGGGTGATAGGCAGAGCATGGCTCCACAACACATGATGAGATGATGTATCAGCTCTGCTTCCAAAAAGGATCCCCCTCCTCATGCCTGATCACTGCTGCTGCTACCTTCTGCTGGCTCTATCTTGTAGCAAAGCCCTGCCTGAATTCAATAACACAATGGAAAAAGAAAAAAAAAAAAAAAAAGCAGGGGTGGGAGGGGAGAAGATTTTCTGGCATTTCATTGAACTGCCACATGGCAGGGTGCAGTGGGGGGCTGGTGCAAAACAGGGAAAGACAAGGAGTAGAAGGAGGCATGCAGGGCAAAGGGCAAGACTGAGCTCTTCCCTCTCAATGGGAACAAGCCTTCAGGTGAGTTCTGCTGCCTTCTCTTTTACCAGCCCAACTTAGCCAGCCTCTCCTAATTAGTAGCTTGACTGATCACTATTTATTTAACAGGTCTGGCAAGGGAAGAAAATTGACAGCAGCAATGTACTGACTCAGAGCATCGAGCCCAGAGCATCGAGCAGCTGGGGAGGCCAAGGCTCTTGGCCCCACAAGCATCATGTTATATTCACCGGGTAAGAGAAGTGCCTTGGGTCAGAGTGCTAAAACAAGTGTTAGAGAAACTCAAGCATTTGAGTGAGTCTGAAATGTGAGAGTCACCAGCTCCTCACAGCTCAGGGAAGGCCCATGGCGATTCTGGATGAGCTCTCCCATTTTGCCCACAGTCTCTCCTGAACCCCCAAACAAGACTCACCACAGGTTTTACTTAAATGGGTATACTCCCATTAAAACTCTGAGTTTTGATAACAGAACAACTTCTCAACAAAATCATACTGCAACCCAGCCGCAGTCCAGGAGGTTCCTCCAGTGTGTGGATGATAACTTCCTCCTGCAAATGGTGGATGAGCCGACCAGGAGAGGAGCGCTGCTGGATCTCATCCTCACTAACAAGGAGGGTCTGGTTGAAGCAGTAAGGGTTGAGGGCTGCCTTGGTTGCAGTGACCACGAGATGGTGAAGTTCAGGATCTTGTGTGGTAGGACTAGTAGAATACCAAGTAGAATTGCAACCCTGGACTTTAGCAGGGCAAACTTTGGCCTTTTCAAGCAATTGCTAGGGGAAATCCCATGGGCAAGGCTGCTTGAAGGAAAAGGGGCCCAAGATAGTTGGTTGACATTCAAGGACTGCTTTTTCCGTGCTCAAGATCGGAGCATCCCGACACGCAGGAAGTCAAGGAAGAGGGCCAAGAGACCTGTGTGGCTAAATAGGGAATTGCTGGGTATGCTCAAGTGGAAGAGGAGAGTTTACAGGTCATGGAAGGAGGGGCTGGCCACTTGGGAGGAATATAAGGCTGCTGCTAGGGGATGTAGGAAGGCAGCTAGGAGGACTAAGGCTTCCTTAGAATTAAACCTGGCAAGAAGGGTCAAGGACAGCAAAAAGAGCTTTTTCAAGTACATGGCAGACAAAACTAACACCAGAGGCAATGTAGGACCACTGATGAACGGGATGGGTGCCCTGGTGACAGAAGATACAGAGATGGCAGAGTTACTGAATGCCTTCTTTGTCTCTGTCTACTCTGCTGCAGGCAGTCCTGAAGAGCCCTATACCCCTGAGACCTTAGATGAAGTCAGGTCGACGGAGCGACTTGCCTTAGTCGATGAGGAATGGGTTAGAGATCAGTTGAGCAATCTGGACGTCCATAAATCCATGGGTCCAGATGGGATGTACCCGCGGGTGCTGAGGGAACTGGCGGAAGTCATTGCTAGACCACTCGCCATCATCTTTACCAAGTCCTGGGAAACGGGAGAGGTGCCTGAGGACTGGAGGAAGGCAAATGTCACTCCGGTCTTCAAAAAGGGCAAGAAGGAGGACCCGGGTAACTATAGACCGGTCAGCCTCACCTCCATCCCTGGGAAAGTGATGGAACACCTTGTCCTTGGTGCCATCTTAAAGCATATCAAGGATAAGAGGGTTATGAGGGGCAGTCAACATGGCTTCACCAGGGGGAAATCATGTTTGACCAATCTCTTAGCCTTTTATGAGGAAATAACACGGTGGATGGATGATGGCAGAGCGGTGGATGTGGTCTACCTTGACTTCAGCAAAGCCTTTGACACAGTCTCCCACAGCATCCTCACGGCTAAATTGAGGAAGTGTGGACTGGATGACCAGGTAGTGAGGTGGACTGCGAACTGGCTGAAGGAGAGAAGCCAGAGAGTTGTAGTCTATGGGGCTGAGTCTAGTTGGAGGCCTGTAACTAGTGGAGTGCCTCAAGGGTCAGTACTGGGACCGGTATTATTTAATATATTCATCAATGATTTAGATGAGGGAATTGAGTGTACTATCAGCAAGTTTGCTGATGACACTAAGCTGGGAGGAGCGGCTGACACGCCAGAAGGCTGTGCTGCCATCCAGCGAGACCTGGACAGGCTGGAGAGTTGGGCAGGGAATAACGGGATGAAATATAACAAGGGAAAGTGTAGAGTCCTGCATCTGGGCAGGAACAACCCCAGGTTCCAGTATAGGTTGGGGAACGACCTGTTAGAGAGCAGTGTAGGGGAGAGGGACCTGGGGGTCCTAGTGGACGACAGGATGACCATGAGCCAACACTGTGCCCTTGTGGCTAAGAAGGCCAATGGCATCCTGGGGTGTATTAGAAGGGCGGTGGTTAGTAGGTCGAGAGGTCCTCCTTCCCCTCTACTCTGCCCTGGTGAGACCCCATCTGGAATATTGTGTCCAGTTCTGGGCCCCTCAGTTCAAGAAGGACAGGGAGCTGCTGGAGAGAGTCCAGCGCAGGGCAACCAAGATGATTAAGGGAGTTGAGCATCTCCCTTATGAGGAAAGACTGAGGGAGCTGGGTCTTTATAGTTTAGAGAAGAGGAGACTGAGGGGTGACCTTATAAGTGTCTATAAATATATAAAGGGGGAGTGTCACGAGGATGGAGCCAGGCTCTACTCAGTGGCAAACAATGATAGGACAAGGGGTAATGGGTGCAAACTGGAACACAAGAGGTTCCACTTAAACTTGAGAAGGAACTTCTTCTCAGTGAGGGTGACGGAACACTGGAACAGGCTGCCCAGGGAGGTTGTGGAGTCTCCTTCCCTGGAGACATTCAAAGCCCGCCTGGACACATTCCTGTGTAACGTTATCTAGGTGTTCCTGCTCTGGCAGGGGGATTGGACTAGATGATCTTTTGAGGTCCCTTCCAATCTCCAGCATACTGTGATACTGTGATACTGTGAAATCATACAACTGAAAAATACCCAACCAGCCCTCACCATTGATCAGCTCACAGCTTTTCCTGCAAGGTGGTTTGTCATTAAACCTTGAAACAAGAGGGATTCAAGGCTTTGCCCAACGTGACTCAGGAAATTTTAAGCCGTCAGAAACAGACTTCAGCTCCTTTGGGTACTAGAAGAGCAGCTTTATGAAAAACACACCTTTTCTCTTCAGAGGGGTGTTAAGAACAGCTCTATATTCATATTTTTCTCAAGATGGGATTGGGCTTTCTGCAGCAAACCTGAATAGATCCAGGACTTATCTGAAGCAATCCAAAACTATCTATTTCCATTGATTTCTCATGTAGTTATTCTCCTTTCCTTAACTTTCTACTCTTTCTTCTCCCACAGTGTTTGTGAACACTTTTGTTTTTCTCACTCAATTAATGATCCCTTTTACTTTCAGTGCTGTACTTTTTATTTCTCCCTGCTGTACATGAGGAGGTTTGTGTCTATATACTAAAACATTATTTGTTAACGATGAGCTATCCCTCACCAATTACTTTGCTGGGATTTTACGATCCTCTCATTATTTTATCTCCAACAATCTGTTGCAACTTTTGGCTAGAAAGAGAAGAAACAAAACTTGCTGTATGATTATGCCCTGGGACTCTAACTACAGAAATGCAGAGTCACTGTCATTTCTGCCCACAGCATATTACCTTCAGTCACCATTATATCTGACAAAAAAATTGAGACAATCACTAGGAGAGCATTAACAGAGGAATTTTCAGCCCCAGAGATTGTGATATGCCATTTTAGGTTACACTATTTTGAGTAACACTTGTCAAGGGCACTGAAGAGCAGGTCAACTTAATTACAAAAGATGGGTCATTGATACGACTTGTAACAAATAATTCATTGCATCAAGTACAGCATTCAGAATAGTAGTACTGCATAAAAATACACCATTATTTAGTGTTATGACAACATGACTTTTGGAAGGCCACTGAGAATATCCCTTCCTGGTGTTTTGATCACTCACTGTCCAAATCATTCCTTCCTGCCATTCCCTCCTCTCTCTTCTACAAGGGTACCCAGTTTTGCACCACATCACTTCTTGATCACCAGCATCCATTTTGCAGAACAGAGTCCTGAAGTAGCACTTGCTATGGATGCACTAACCAATGAGCTTATCCTCATGTCTTCTGAAGGCTTTGAACACACGAAGGAACCTTACCAGACCACACAGCATAGTTTGGGATGATATTCCTGAAGTCCTCTCTGAAGTTCTGTGTATTATTGTGAGGATACCATCCTATCTGCTGAGTGGCCTGAGACTCAATGCCCTTCAAGGACAGCTCTCTTCTCCAAGAAACCGTCTAACCCGTCAGCTGTATTCTTCTTTCTCTGCTTACACACATTTTCACCTCTAGCACCACCATCCAATTTCAGATGTTTCCATCAAAACCCCTCTTAAAGTGGTCTACCAACAATAACAATAATTATGAAGACATGAATCTCAATAGTAGATCACCTAGGAATGTTAAATAAGAAAAATGAGAACACCAATAATACTCTGTTTTACTGTCAATGAAGAACAATGCCTTAACTGCTCGGTTCCTGTAAAGAGCAGATAGCCTTCAGTACAATTCCGTACCAAGATTACCTGAGGAACCACATTCCCTGCACACTGAACTGCTGGGGACTGCTGGATCCATTTAGTAAACATGCTTAATTCAACTTTGAAAGAAGCACCCTGCCTCAGCCATAGCTGAAGTGTTTCTACAAATTCTTCCAGAAATTAGGCTGCAAACACTTCAGTCAACTGAGGAATTCCCTCTGAGTTTATAAAATAAATTATAATGTCCTTGCTCAAAAGGGGAAAGCTTTAGGAGTAGAATAAATTACTTTTTTTCACACACAGAGGGAAGGGTCAGAGGAAGAAGCCCCAGTGGCCTCCTGCAAAGAAGCCAAGTCCTAGATTGCTGGGCTGTCTTTCATGTATTAAATACAACATCTGTTCCCATGTTTTGTCCATATGGAGCTAGGTTGAAATAGTGCAGCTCCATCCACCATAAAGCTTAAAAAGGCACATTGATTAGAACAACTACTGAGCAGATGAGAAATGGCAGACAGGAGAAAGGAGCACTGTCATCTCCTCATCTAAACACAGATGATGCAGCAATAGCTTTTAGAGAATAACTAAAATTACTTTTCTTTTTTTTTTTTTGCTAGTGTATATTGTACCTGTCGATTCTTTTAAATACCTTAACATTTGTAAATCAAATCAGTTAAGGTAAACCTAATATATTTAGACTTGTTATTTAGGACTGTAACATTAATCAAGGTTTAGACCAATTTCAAAACAATACATAAACATCAAAAGAATTGCCAACTGGTCTTAATGCCATGTCTAGTTGATTTACACCTGTAAATCAAGGGGGAAAAGATCAATTGCTTACAGTGCAACATTGAAACCATGTTGCATTTTATCTGGGGTTTCCTGGGGGAGGACAAGAGCCAAGGAGGAAAGAACAGAATTCAGGGAAGTTAGTTTTGGTCCATGTGAAGCAAAGGCATGGTTTCTTATTTCCTTCTAGCTCTAAGATTTCTGTAAAACAGAATAAACTTAGAATTTCTATACCTTTTTTTCAGATTCAGGGTAATCAAAAGCACTTGACCAGCCTTTTCCACACCACAAAATAACTGGGCAGGCAAAGGTAGCAGCCACTCTGCATGCAATAATAGTTAACACAACTTGGCCCATATAAATCTATTTTACCAAAATAGGCAATGTTGGCTTAGAGATGAGAGGGGCATTACCTGAAACATTTAATGAAGTATCAAGGGCTTCAGCAAGTAAAGGAGGCTAAAAGGATTGCTTTCTGTCTGCATGACTACCATGGGAGAAACCGCACTCAAGTAGTATGTGAAGACAAGACCTCTCACTCCCCTTCACAGTGCTCTTGGTTTCTGAGCTGCTTGTTTCATAGGTGATGCACCTCTGTGCCACTGCAGCTCCCATGTACTTGCATGAAACACAGTTTACCATGGGTTTCCCTTGCAAGGTGCAGGACTTGTGGAAAATGTAATGACTGCTTTCACATACCTATCCTGTATCTCAGATAACCTGTGTATCCTTGCAAGTGCTCGATCCTGATAGTATCCATGACTAGTACAAAATCAGAGGTGTGGCAGAAGAGCTCAGGACGGAGGAATCTATTCAGGATAGAAGATGCTGAGATAAGTTTACGCCACTGTATTCCTCTCAGTGTTGAATATCAGAACTTTTTAATTTAAAGAATTTTCCCCCGACCAAAACAGGCAATGCTACATGCATGAGAATACCATAAGGTGTAATCTTATTTGCTGCCACAGTCAGACAATTCACATCAGTGAAGCAAACCCGAAACAGGCCCAGTGGCTGCAGCTAGGCATGATTACTGGTGCAAGCTCTGTGATGGGTGGAGCAGATAGCTGTCTGGCCAAGCTTCTCATGCTTCCTGTATCTGTCTGGCCAAGATTCCCATGCTTCCTACACAGTATTTTCAGGTTTTCTGTCCTGCTGCCTGTGATCCCCTATCACAGACTTATCAGAAGCTGTAATGTGAGCCCATAGCCAAACTCTGTGAAAGCTGTGAGTACATTTCTCTAGTGCCATCTTATGCTGCTTCTGTTTCTTCCCTAAAAAGCTACACCAGAGATTTCTTGCTTCAAGCTGTGCCCAGCACCGCAGACTTCAAACTTCAGAGGAAGTTATGTGGGTGCTTCTGCTGGGATGTGCTTGGAGGTAAAGACATTACAGATGGACTGAGAGTTTGTCACAGTGGTGGTCCTTCTGGTTTTGTTTTGCCTCTCCCTCCAGTTTTCTTTAATCGAATCTTGATGATCCTCATGTCCTTCCAGCCTTACTTTGCATTTCTTCCACCCACTTCCTTCCCCCCGGGGCTTCTTTCCAAAATAGTTTCCAAAACTATTCGAAAGAACAACAACTAGCTATGTTTGCACAAAATATTCCGGTAGTGTAAATCACCATGCACCATTTCATGAGCTGAATACCTGCCCTGTCTTTTTTATGGATAAAAGCAAAACAAAAGCAGGGCAAGATTTCATTAGGGTAATTAAAATAGAAATGCAGCACACATGAAAATGCAAATCTGCTCAAGATATTGAACTCTGTGTTACTTTGCATCAAAACACAAAAACTTATGACATTTAATGATTTTCCTCAGAATTTTTCCTGCTTCTGCAAAAATGCAATATTCAGCTATGAAACACTTGACATGCGCTGAATCTGACCAAATTTAGGAGCAATTTATCCTAAGGGGTGTAGCTTGTGCTTTAAAAATAGCCTGCTATTTTTGGTGTGCCCCTCAGACGCAGGTGAGCAGGGTGCAGCGTAGGGCAAATAAAACATGAACACACGGCAATAAATCTCTGCTCAACAGAACCTCCTGGCCTGTGTTTCATTATAACAGCTTCTGTGAGGGATCCCCTAGAAGTGAGACTAACCAGCATCAGGTGGAGGATAAGGGGTGGAGAGTTAAAAAAATAAAAGGCAACTTCTTGCCTTCATTACAGGTAGGGTGTATGAAAATTGCAGCCCAATAACAAGGCATTTACTCTGCCTCCTTTTAGGCAGGCAGTACTTAAAACTCCCAAATAAAGCTGCTGTTGCTTCTGAATCAGAGAGGAAACAAATCTCTCCAATTAAGATTTTGTTTTCAAATGTCTTCATTAAGGCTAACAAAACTGTTCTACAGTTTTTGAGATACCACTTAAGTTTCTTAGATAAATTTAAGTTATTCAGATAAACCTGTCATAGCTTGGCCAGGAATAATTTTAGAAACCAGTTCTGCCGAAACTTATGGGGTTATTTGAAAGTTATAGTTGTACTACAGTCATTAAGCCACTGATGCAGCCCAGATTTGCAGGCCTCAGAGAGAAGTGCGCTTTTGTGAAAGAATTTAGTATTGAAATAAAAAATTACATACTTATTTGGAATCATATTACTGAAACTCAACTTCCTTTTAAGGGGTGGAGGCTTCCCATTGAAAGAGATAACCATGTGTTTTCTTAGGCTTTTGATGTTGAAAGCTATTCCAGAAAAATTCCAGGCAAAACTGAAATTGCAGCAGTGTGAAATTGCCCTCAAAGATGTGTTTATGCAGCTGCGTATTTATTCTGACCATTTTGCTCCCTGAAATTCATACTTGTTCTGTCATATGAAAATTTCATAATGTTCACTGCCGATTTCACCAGTCTAGAAATCTCACTTGGCTGATGGTACTTTAGAAGATCTGCAGCAGTGAATGAATTGCCATAGTGGTATCTTGCTTAATTGAATTGTACAGTTTCCCCTAAATTGAATAAAGCAAGGAGGCAAAAAGAGATGTGAACAAGTGAATAGAAGAGATCTACAAGATCTTCAGGATTTGGAACACTCCTTTCAAAGCTAAGCTTTTCAATGAAGTGCCAAACTGGAGTTGCAGATCTTTGAATCTTTGTGTTACTTATCAAGGAGGCTTCAAATA
The DNA here is from genome assembly GCF_034315485.1 of Pezoporus occidentalis. Lineage (NCBI taxonomy): Eukaryota > Metazoa > Chordata > Aves > Psittaciformes > Psittacidae > Pezoporus > Pezoporus occidentalis. The sequence goes on from NW_026915877.1 coordinate 8,421,379, forward strand.
TGTTTAACCTTTGCTAAAAGAGGCTCAGCAACACTAAAGAAACCAGGGGCTGAGTTGCTCTGTACTGCCAAGAGTTGAGTCCAGCCCTGGGAGTCCCCTTCAACCTGATGCAGTTCTGCACAGGCCAACTCAGCTCCTCCGGCAATGCTGGAGCTCAGGATGCCAGAAGCAGGGCTCTTTCTATATAGTAGTTATGCAGTAACAGCAATGCAGATGGGGTGCAAGAGCAGTGCTACAGAAACAAAGGAGGCTAGATCACTCACTGGAGGAACAGATTTAAATTTATTTCTCTCCAAACTGAAGCAGGGACCTGAAACAGTATTACCAGTCCCCTAGTTTCAGCTATCTGGGGATGTCTCCAAACAATGTCCCTTACAGAACTCAAAAAATGCTGAAGAACTCAGACACCCAATATACTGCCCAATATCTCAAATTTACCTCTAATGAAAAAGGAGTACATTTTACAAAGTGGAAAAGTTCAATAGAAGGCACATTTAAATAAACGAATCCCCAAAAGATAAGAGATAAGACACTACAATGAACCATTTTCCTTGACAGATAATTTTTTCTTACCTGCAACTATTCTATGTACGAAAAACCAATTTTCAGCATGTGGATTCATCACACTGACTCCAGACCTGCATGCAAACAGTGTAATATGCATGAATGCTTTTTAAAATCAACCATCATAAAAATAACTTCTCTGTACTTGCCTATTTTCTTTTGTTCCCTGTATAGGTTGATAGCTCTTACAGAGTGTTAACATCCATAATGTTGATAATGAGCTTGTCTAAATATATGATAATAGCTTTAGAAGTACTACCAGTGCCATCAGGAGCAATTCATTGTTCGCAAGAAAATTTAAGGCAACTGTGGCATGTCCCTGCTTGGAATAAATATGACAATCAGCAGTTTTCATAAATATCATTGCTGACAATATATGTAGAAATATGGTGTCAGGTTGCTTTTCTTTGCTGGCTCAAACAAAACTATTTCATTTATGTTAAAATTCAGCTGTAGGAGGAACATGAATTCTTTTCAAAAGCAGGATTTTTGCTTTCCTTTCTTAAGTAGTAATTTTAATACATTTCCACCCTGGCCTCCACAAATCTTGAATATAGTTTCTTACATCGGCACAAGCTCTGATCAAATATGAGACATTACCATGCTCCATGAGAATACAAAGGAACAGTTCTCGACTCTCAAGTGTTTGCAAAGCAACTGCATTTACACACTTTTATTCAGAAATATCAGAACTACTTATGTAGCTCCCTGAGCCAACTTAATACTGGTGACTAGCTCAACTAACAGAATCACAGCAGGGAGAAGTGGGTTTCTGCTGGGGGTGGACATGCAAGTCTGGAATCCATGTAGGAAAGAAGTCTGAGAGAGGTGGTGAACTGGTACAGAGAGACAGTATACTGTCATACCTATTGTCCTGTTTGAACCTTTCCCATTTCAGATTCCCCAGAGTCCTTGCTAGCTACTTTTCATTCTGTGCTGACATTCCAAACGCAAACACAGCTTACACAAGGAGGGACTCTGGGAGCTGACACTCAGAGCCTGGCTCAGCTGGACAAGTCTGCATCTTTTGCAAAACTACTATTATCAGTAAGGCAGCCAGAGGCAAAGCCTCAGAGCAGCATGCTGGCAGCAGGCACCAGGTTTCAGACTGACCATGCAGGTAATATGCCATGCCACTCCCCCTCTGACAGCAAGATTGAAAGGAAAAGCTGGAGCCAGAAGCTGCTCCATTTCTTATTTTTCCTTTCCTTTTTTAATTCTCCCTTTTGCAGGTGTTTGTCATTATTTTCATCCCACAAGTACACTGGAGAGCAACAGAAAAAGCTCCAGTCCACCTCAGCTAACTTTTCCATTTCCCCTGTTACAACCTCTCCTGTCATCTAAAGAGGAGCAGGCAGGATTCTCCTCCTATGCAACAATGCCTTTTATAAAGCAATAAAGAAGAAAGTTAACCCCAAAGCTTTAACACTTATCCAGTGCTTTAGCTATTTCCGGAATCTGATGAAACGCTTAGGAAGATTCTGAAAAGCAATTACTTTTCAGAGTTGATCCTTCGCACTGGTGGTGCTGACTGCCTAGAGCTGCTCAATAACTTACCTGCGAGTCCCTTCAACCTTTCACACAGGGGAGCTAAAGCAGTGTCACTCAGAGAGAGCACCCACGCTTCCACCTTTCAAAGTGTCTGATTTGACAAATCAAGCAAAGCATTCGATGTGCCAGATATGTTCAAGACGCTCACAGAGCACACCTGGCCTATGGTGTGCGTTAAGTGCACAACAGCAACATCAGCTCTTAAACAGGCAAGGACACACAGCCATCTCTGGATGGAGCGCAACTACTGTTGCATGGTGCTAATGTAATTGCAAATACCTTCTTATCTCACACTCTGCGCTCCCTAGCACATCCAGGTTATCTTTAGGGAAGACTGATGTGGGGTTTCTGTCATACATACATGCACATATAACACTTCTGCACTCACCCCAATTCAAACAGTGTTAGTAATCACAAAAAAGGTTGTAATATGGAGAAAGAGCTGGCTGTCTTGGAGGAATTTCCTCAATCCACAATGGATTTTTGGTTCATCAAAGGAGCAGTAAATCTGTTACCTTTATGACTTGAAAATGCAAGATAGAAATATGGATACTGGAGCTTTATTAAACTTATTTCAATGCTTGCAACACTGGGAAAGGAAATGTTTTATTCATTCACCTAAATCTATAGCAGCCATCACCAGCAAGTGTGGTCATTAAAAGCCACGCCAAAATATACAACAACAAAATCATAGGTTAATAACCATAACATGTAGTTTATCTACACTGAAGCCCAAATCTACTTATGTCTTCCAAACTGCAATGAGTTCACAGCAAACACAGGAAAGCTTATTCCACATTATATTCAACATATCATGTGTGAGCTTTCAGTATGCTTCACTAATTTAGTTTCTCTGAATATCCACCATCATCTCATTTTACATCAGTGTCGTGGTTTAAACCCAGTCAGGTAGCTTGTTCCCTCACTCCCAGTGAGTGGTGCCGAGCTGACAACAATCGAGGTCCGTGTCCGTCTCCCCCCCCACCCCCGCACCGGGGCTCTCCCCTTCCCCGCTCCCGGAGGAACGGGGAGGAGGATCGAGAGAGTGCAACTCCTACGGGTTGAGACAAAAACAGTCCAGCAACAAATCACCACCGCTACTATCAACTACAACAATGATAAGGGAAAATAACAAGTGAAGAGAATACGATACCACCGGCCAAGAGAACGAGTTCCACCCGGAAGCCCGTGTCCTTCCGGGTAACTCCCAGTTACCCCTCACCCCGGGCATGACGTGCTGTAGTATGGAATACCTCCCCGGCTAGCCCGGGTCAGGCGCCCCGTCTCTGCTTCCTCACAGCCTCCCCTCCTCCCTGGCAGAGCATGAGCCTCACAGAGTCCTTGGTCAGGGTAAACATCACTTAGCAACAACCGAGAACATCGGCTTCACCAACACTGTTCTCAAACTGGAAGTCAAAACACAGCACTGTACCAGTTAACACAAAGGAAAAACATGACTGCTACTGCGGAACCCAGGACATTATCCACCCCTTATTCCATACCATTCACGTCGTGCTCAGATCCCACATTTTCAATACACCATCGCTCTCCCACATATATACATCCATATACATACGGACCAAGAGGAAAAATCATTTTCTTAGTGCATGGACCAATCCCTATAATGCTGCCGAGTCCATTCGGTCCATGATGTTCAAAGTTCATTCTCTGTTGGGATGATGGCTGGAGGGAAGTCAGGGCCAGTCGCTGGTGACCTGGAGACATCTAGTTGATGGGCTCTAAAAGCATTACACAGCAGGCAACAGCATACAATTGAGTTCACTGGCTGTTTTCCCCTAAAATCAAATCCCCTTGAGGTATACATCGGACTTCCCCATCTTCCCGCATTACCCACCAAGTATATCCAGGTCCCTGAGCAAAAGCAATCCCACGAGTGGGTTTGCCTTTACCTGAAGCAGGAATTACCCAGACTGTCTTCCCCAGCAAATTCTTCATATGCACCACGGGAACTTTGTCCCCCTCTACAATATGTAACAGTTCTGACTGGGCTGGGCCAGCCCTGTTGGCAGATCCTCTGGTGTTGACCAACCAGGTGGCCTTTGGTAAGTGTGTATCCCAATGCTTGAAAGTTCCCCCACCCATTGCTCTCAGTGTAGTTTTTAACAGCCCATTGTACCGTTTGATTTTCCCAGAGGCTGGTGCATGGTAGGGGATGTGATATACCCACTCAATGCCATGCTCTTTGGCCCAAATATCTATAACGTTATTCCGGAAATGAGTCCCATTGTCTGACTCAATTCTCTCTGGGGTGCCGTGTCGCCACAAAATCTGTTTCTCAAGGCCCAGGATGGTGTTCCGGGCAGTGGCATGGGGCACGGCGTATGTTTCCAGCCACCCGGTGGTTGCTTCCACCATGGTAAGCACATGGCGCTTGCCTTGGCGGGTTGGTGGCAGTGTGATATAGTCAATCTGCCAGGCCTCCCCATATTTATACTTCAACCATCGTCCTCCATACCAAGGAGGCTTTAACCGCTTGGCTTGTTTAATTGCAGCACATGTTTCACACTCATGAATAACCTGGGCAATAGTGTCCATTGTTAAGTCCACCCCTCGGTCACGGGCCCATCTATATGTTGCATCTCTGCCCTGATGGCCTGAAGTGTCATGGGCCCACCGGGCCAAAAATAATTCACCTTTATGTTGCCAATCTAAGTCCATCTGAGCCACTTCAATCTTAGCCGCTTTATCCACTTGTTGGTTGTTCTGGTGTTCCTCAGTGGCCCGACTCTTGGGTACATGGGCATCTACATGACGTACCTTCACCACCAGGTTCTGCACCCTGGCAGCAATATCTTTCCACAGTGCAGCAGCCCAGATGGGTTTACCTCTGCATTGCCAGTTGCTCTGCTTCCACTGCTTCAACCACCCCCACAGGGCATTTGCCACCATCCATGAGTCAGTATAGAGATAAAGTACTGGCCACTTTTCTCGTTCAGCAATGTCCAGGGCCAGCTGGATGGCTTTCACCTCGGCAAACTGACTCGATTCACCCTCTCCGTCAGCAGTTTCTGCAACTTGTCGTCCAGGACTCCATACAGCTGCCTTCCATCTCCGATGCTTTCCCACAATACGGCAAGAGCCATCAGTAAACAAGGCATACTGCTTTTCACTTTCTGACAGTTTATTATATGGTGGGGCCTCTTCAGCGCGCATCACCTCCTCCTCTGGTGACATTCCGAAATCTTTGCCCTCTGGCCAGTCCATGATGACTTCTAGAATGCCTGGACGACTGGGATTTCCTATTCGAGTTCGTTGTGTAATTAGTGCAGCCCATTTACTCCATGTAGCATCAGTTGCATGATGTGCAGAGGAGACCCTGCCTTTGAACATCCAGCCCAGCACGGGCAGCCGGGGTGCCAGAAGGAGCTGTGCTTCAGTGCCAATCACTTCCGAAGCAGCTCGAACCCCTTCATAGGCTGCCAGTATCTCTTTCTCAGTTGGGGTATAGCTGGCCTCAGATCCTTTATATCCCCGACTCCAAAAGCCGAGGGGTCAACCTCGAGTCTCCCCTGGAGCTTTCTGCCAGAGGCTCCAGGTAGGACCGTTCTCCCCAGCTGCAGTGTACAGCACATTTTTTACATCTGGTCCGGTCCGGACTGGTCCAAGGGCTACTGCATGAACTATCTCGCGTTTAATTTGCTCAAAGGCTTGTTGCTGCTCAGGGCCCCATTTAAAATCATTCTTCTTCCGGGTCACATGATAGAGAGGGCTTACAATCGAACTGTAATTTGGGATGTGCATTCTCCAGAACCCCACTGCACCCAAGAAAGCTTGCGTTTCTTTCTTATTAGTTGGTGGAGACATTGCTGTTATCTTGTTGATCACATCTGTGGGGATCTGTCTACGTCCATCTTGCCATTTTATTCCCAAAAATTGAATCTCCTGTGCAGGTCCCTTGACCTTACTCCGTTTTATGGCAAAACCGGCTTTCAGCAGGATTTGGATTATTTTCCTCCCTTTCTCAAAGACTTCTTCCGCTGTATCGCCCCACACAATAATGTCATCAACGTATTGCAGGTGTTCTGGAGCTTGCCCCTGTTCCAGCGCATTCTGGATCAGTCCATGGCAAATGGTAGGGCTGTGTTTCCACCCCTGGGGCAGTCGGTTCCAAGTGAACTGGACACCCCTCCAAGTAAAAGCAAACTGTGGCCTGCACTCTGCTGCCAAAGGAATTGAGAAAAATGCATTGGCAATATCAATCGTGGCATACCACTTGGCTGCCTTTGACTCTAGTTCATACTGAAGTTCTAGCATGTCCGGTACGGCAGCACTCAATGGTGGTGTGACTTCATTCAGGCCACGATAGTCTACTGTTAGTCTCCATTCTCCATTAGACTTTCGCACTGGCCATATGGGGCTATTGAAGGGTGAGCGGGTCCTGCTGATCACCCCCTGACTCTCCAGTCTACGGATCAGCTGATGGATGGGAATCAGGGAGTCTCGGTTGGTGCGATATTGCCGCCGGTGCACTGTTGTGGTCGCAATTGGCACTTGTTGTTCTTCAACTTTCAGCAACCCCACAGCAGAGGGATCTTCTGAGAGACCAGGCAAGGTGGACAGCTGCTCAATTTCCTCAGTCTCCAAAGCAGCAATACCAAAAGCCCACCGGTACCCTTTTGGGTCTTTGAAGTACCCTCTCTTGAGGTAGTCTATGCCGAGAATGCATGGAGCCTCTGGACCAGTCACAATAGGGTGCTTTTGCCATTCCCTCCCAGTCAGGCTGATTTCAGCCTCCAGCACAGTCAACTCTTGGGATCCTCCTGTTACTCCAGAAATATAGATGGGTTCCACCCCTTGACAGCTTGATGGCATCAGGGTACACTGTGCACCGGTATCTACTAGAGCCTTATACTTCTGTGGGACTGATGTGCCAGGCCATCTGATCCACACAGTCCAGTAAATCCGATTGTCCCCTACCTCCACCTGGCTGGAGGCAGGGCCCCTCTAACAGTCGTCACAGCATTGGACACTTAAGTCGTGTTGAAAGGGATTATTCTTCTTTATCACAGGAGCTGGAGTAAAATCAGCTCTTCCACTCCATCTGGGAAACTGATCACCAGAGACTGAAGCCGTAGCTCTCATGGGACGATCAGTCTTGGCCCTTGCTCCCCTCTTCAGTTCACTCACCCGTTCCTCCAAAGCTGAAGTAGGTTTTCCATCCCACTTTGTCATGTCTTCTCCGTGATCCAGCAGGTAAAACCATAGGGTACCCCGTGGCGTATACCTCCTGTATCTCCTCTCTTGAACAATAGGACGCCTTTTGTTAATAGCTGAGACGTGTGTTGGTACACGTGAGGAGCCGGATAAATCAGATAGATTGTCCTTCAATTGTTCGATGTCCTGGGACAGTTTTTTCACAGCTGAGATGATGGAAGGGGTGAGATTGTCTTCGAACTCTCGGAGTTTATGAACCATTTCATCCACTGTTAGTGGTACTATGTCATTCCAGGTTACTGTTGCCAATGAATGGGCATATGATGACGGTGCATTCCGTGTAAGTTTTCGCCACATGGGTCGTGTACATTCAACTTCATCTGGATCTATAGGTGTATCCCCGTTATTCGGCTTGATGTGATAGATCATCTCTACGATGGCCGATTCCCTCAGAGACTGGATGCCTTTGTCTATAGTATTCCACTTGGCCGAACGACTCGTAACATCGTCCTTGTACGGAAACCTTTCTTTCACAGCTGCCAAGAGCCTCCTCCAAAGGCTGAGGGACTTTTTCTCTCTTGCAATTGCTTTGTCAATTCCCCCTTCTCTAGCAAGTGATCCCAGCTGCTTGGCTTCTGTACCTTCTAGTTCGTGACCATCAGCCCCATTGTCCCAGCATCGGAGTAACCAGGTGATGATGTGCTCCCCTGGTTGACGGGTAAAATCTTTTCGCATATTCCGCAGCTCGGTTGAGGTCCGAGGTCGAGAAGTTACCTCTTCTTCTTCTTCTTCGTCATGTGATGATGACTCCTGATCAGATTCTGGACCGGGTGGTGAATTCATTGGTTCTTCATCTTGCTTCACCCTTTTTGCCTCCTTTTTGCTTGTTCTCTTGCGTACAGGGGCAACTGATATTGGTACGAATTGGTCCTCTGGTTTGGCTGCAGTGATTATCACTGTGGTTTGAGTAGCAACTGTACTTGTTACTGGGGGTGGTGTAGCTACTGTGCTTGGAGCTGGGGTAACCGCGCTGTCTGTTGCAGTTGAAGTTTGAGCAGCTGCTGTACTTGCCACTGGGACAGCTGTGCTGTTCATTGCAGCCAAAGTTTGAGTAGCGACTGTTGCTTTGCCCTCAGATCCGCTGACATTCTTTTCCTTTTGAAGGTGCTGGATAGTGTTGAACAAGGCCCTGTAAGCATAGGCCAAGCCCCAGCACGTTGCCGTGATTTGTCCATCTCTGGTATGGCCAGAATGACAACACACCTCATTTAAGTGTTTTACTAATTCTTCTGGATTTTGCAGTTGTTCGGTAGTGAAATTCCAAAGTACTGGAGGGGCCCACTGACCTAGATACTTGCCCATACTATCCCACACACCCTGCCACTCATGGCTGTCCAGCCTCATGGAAAATCTCTCGGTCCTCCTACATCGTCGTTTGACCCCAGACAAGACCCAAACCTGAATCTGCTTAACTCTTGAAATCAGTAGTGGGTAAAACACACTCTGTATGCGTGTTAGCATGGTGATTCCCATCACCATCAGCAAACAAGTCTCAACAGCATTAAAAGGCCATTCAAAAAATTCAAAACTCTCAAATGTAAATGGTCTGGGGGGACGACTAGGAGGGTAAAAGGATGTCTCCTTCCCAGGTTGAGCACCTGAGAAGGAGAAAAAAGATGTGTAATTGCTAAGCACCTCCATCATATACCTCCCAAAGTATAAAGGTGGTGACCACACTGGGAACATAAGCCAGATCAGTTTCATGATCAATGATTCTATTGTATTACAAGTCATTACCATAAGGTACAATGGGATAAAAACCTTAGCCCAAGCCCCACACTTGAAAAACACTAATACAGCAAGTACCGGATGGACGTAAGATATCATATACTGAAACTGTGAGATCAAGAGGAACAACCTTGAGAGCCAATAAATCAGCATTGTGACGAGTGACTATCAATCCAGTCAGATCTGTTCTTATCTCAACCCTTCGTGCCCCACGTTGGGCGCCAAAAAAGAACTGTCGTGGTTTAAACCCAGTCAGGTAGCTTGTTCACTCACTCCCAGTGAGTGGTGCCGAGCTGACAACAATCGAGGTCCGTGTCCGTCTCCCCCCCCTGCCTCCCCGCACCGGGACTCTCCCCTTCCCCGCTCCCGGAGGAACGGGGAGGAGGATCGAGAGAGTGCAACTCCTACGGGTTGAGACAAAAACAGTCCAGCAACAAATCACCACCGCTACTATCAGCTACAACAATGATAAGGGAAAATAACAAGGGAAGAGAATACGATACCACCGGCCAAGAGAAACGAGCTCCACCCGGAAACCCCTGTCCTTCCGGGTAACTCCCAGTTACCCCTCACCCCGGGCATGACGTGCTGTGGTATGGAATACCTCCCCGGCTAGCCCGGGTCAGGCGCCCCGTCTCTGCTTCCTCACAGCCTCCCCTCCTCCCTGGCAGAGCATGAGCCTCACAGAGTCCTTGGTCAGGGTAAACATCACTTAGCAACAACCGAGAACATCGGCTTCACCAACACTGTTCTCAAACTGGAAGTCAAAACACAGCACTGTACCAGTTAACACAAAGGAAAAACATGACTGCTACTGCGGAACCCAGGACAAAAAACCAACACAATAATCTGAGGAAACTGGATATGGAATGGGGCTTCTAAAATAAAAATAGGCTTTGAGTGACCTGGAAACAATATACACATCTGATATAGTTCTGAGAGGCATTTCTCATATAAAGAAACCTCAGAGTAGCACTGTGTAGGCTTTGGATTCTTACCTTTTTTTGGGTCATCTATGGAAGCCTTCATCTATAGAAAGGCCGTTCCTTGCTCCAAAAGCACCTCATTCCAAATTACATTAAAACCATGACTAAATTTACATGCTTTCAAACAAGGCCCAGATCTGCTAGAAATGCATGTTTAAAAAAAATTTGTCTATGCTGAAATTCAGGTTATCTGCTGAAATCTTTATCTTATAAGAGAGTCAATATGGCTTACTCAGTATCAGATAGACTGTCCTAATCACTCTTCCCAAAGAACTTGCTTGTGAAGTTCAGATTATATTTTCTTACAACCTGGGCTTTCCAGATTCTTTTTAGTGATGATTTTTTTTTTTTTCTCCTGTTTTTTTTTTTCCTCTTTCCTTTACTAGATTTTTTTTATGCTGTGACAGATAACGTCTAGGCATGTATCCTGGAAAATGACACTTGGAAAAGAAGAGCTCTTCATTCAGCAGCATTCACAGCCCCAGTTCCCTTTGCATTGTGGACCACCACCTATGTATGCTTGCACAGTATTTCTGAAATTCCATATTGCTACTTCCAAACAGTGTAAAAAAGCCATCTCACCAGAAATGGCAAAAACAAAAAAGCTTTAGAAATCATTTTCAGCTACACACTGGGAACGCATTGGCAGCAAACTCCCCACCACCACTCCAGTCCTAGAAGGTGCGGCAGCATTAAACTATTGTATGGAATGACAAACTTATTCCCATTGCTAAGCCAAATTCAAATTGCTTCTGTAAGTATAGAAATAGCAGGAAAGATAGTTAGGAAATATATCTCATGAAAGCTTTTCTTTTCCACTTCAGTTTTTCAAAAAAGTACCAATGACATCTTTTAAAGTGAGCATATTTGGACTTCTCCAAATATTCAGTGGCATAGTTACCCAATCACTTCTGCTTCAATGCTAAGCTCATAACTTTTTTTCACCTTGAAGCTGACTAAAGATTTACTTTTTAATGAGCATCTAAGGAAGGAATAATTAGTCTCGTAAAGAGCAGCTAGATTTTACAGAAAATCCGATTTCTGCATAGAGGTAAGGATTACCTTACAACAAGAAAAAAAAAAAAGATAATCACATTTCTCTCTGATAAACTAAATGCAGGGAGCTGAGCCATGTGCTGACTGTATTTTGGGAAGGAAGGCTTTTTGGTATTCCTGAGGAGTGAAAAACATTTCTAGCCAATATTTCTGCCTTGAAAACACACTAAGAAGCTCTCTGAGCTTTCTCTCAACTTATGTGTCCTATGTTTATGCTGGCAAGACCTTGGTAGTTTCCCCCAGACCTACTTCATCAGTATGTAAGACACTTGTAACAGCAGTAAGCAGCAGCAGAACTGGGCTTTTTATTGCAGAGAGGTAGTTATGAAACACCTTTTCATATTTATGATTTTCTCAAAAGATGGTTACAAGATACAGCTAAGTGCAAAGACTTCCAAAAAGCATTATCAAGCTTGACAACCTGCATCATTTGCAGAAACAGAGACACATTTGTGTGAAGTACACAAGGGTATTGCCAGCCAGTTTGTTGAAAGCTCTGTATGTCCAAACAAACAACAGCTTGGATCTTTACTGCAAAGGAAAGTAAAATTCTAATCACAATAAAATCTGATTAAAATGATGAAATCAAATTTGTACAGACACATAGGCACATATTTTACATACACGTCCACCTGCATAGGCACATGTATCTGTGCAGGCACATATTCTGCAAACACTTAATTTCCCTGCAATAACTGTGTGTTCAGACTGTTTTTTGCATTTTTTTGTAGCTTATATCACACACAGTATCACAGTATGTTAGAGATTGGAAGGGACCTCAAAAGATCACCTAGTCCAATCCCCCTGCCGGAGCAGGAACACCTAGATAATGTTACATAGGAATGTGTCCAGGCGGGTTTTGAATGTCTCCAGGGAAGGAGACTCCACAACCTCCCTGGGCAGCCTGTTCCAGTGTTCTGTCACCCTCACTGAGAAGAAGTTTCTTCTCAAGTTTAAGTGGAACCTCTTGTGTTCCAGTTTGTACCCATTACCCCTTGTCCTATCATTGTTTGCCACTGAGTAGAGCCTGGCTCCATCCTCGTGACACTCCCCCTTTATATATTTATATACACTAATAAGGTCACCCCTCAGTCTCCTCTTCTCTAAACTATAGAGACCCAGCTCCCTCAGTCTTTCCTCATAAGGGAGATGCTCCGCTCCCTTCATTGCCCTGCTCTGGACTCTCTCCAGCAGCTCCCTGTCCTTCTTGAACTGAGGGGCCCAGAACTGGACACAATATTCCAGGTGCGGTCTCACCAGGGCAGAGTAGAGGGGAAGGAGGACCTCTCTCGACCTACTAACCACCCCCCTTCTAATACACCCCAGGATGCCATTGGCCTTCTTGGCCACAAGGGCACAGTGTTGGCTCATGCTCATCCTGTCGTCCCCATATCTTCTCTTTCTTTCTATCACAGACAGCTAGATATAATGATGCGTCATAAGTTTCACTACACTTAGGGGAGTGGTGAAGCCATGAAATACCACACTTTTAAGATGTAACTGAAATTTTTATTTTTTTCTAAGATCTGAACTGCAAGACCAGAGTTTGTAAACACAAAACCACAGAGATATCCAACTGTTGGGACAGCCCAACTCATGGGCAACTCATGAGGGATAGCAAATAGATTCTGCATAGCTTTGTGCTTTCCCCAACAACCTTTTAAGATTAGCTTTTTCTCCCTCTCCGGTTCTTGCTTTGTTGTTATTTATTGCAGCTACTGGCCTGCCAGTTCCTCCAGCTTTCCCACCGACTACAGTTCTCTCCTACACCCAGGTTCCCATGATGGTTAATCTCTCTTCATTAACTCTGCTCTATTTTAAGTGTAATTCGCACTGGGATCTGAACATAATCTATGCAGTTATGACTTGATTCTATATTCATTTACACTCCTGAATATTGCAGAAGTCCCTCAGGTTCATTTGTGAGAGCAGAACAAACCTACCACTCTTTGCCCAAAGATACTCTTTTTATAGGATTTTACAGGATTGCTAAATCCCAGTTTTACTTGATGGCCTCAGAAACAAAAAAATACTCTCAATTATTTTGTATCTAAAGACAGAGCCAGTGAATCACAAAAGCATCACAGGAACCAGGCAGTCAAACCTCTTTTGGGTTTTCAGACCAGCTGCTAGCATGGGTCAACAGAAAGTCTACAAAAGCCTGTCAGGTCCCAGGAAGCTCATTAGGCACAATTCCCTCCTATTGTGCCTTATACTCTGAGGGCAATTCTAAAACATCACTTTTGTCCCACCTGTGTAGCCACCTTACACCCTATCTTCCAGAGGCACCTGGGTATGTCTAACTGCATGGCTAGATGGCTACAAATTTTCATTTAGCCTTACACTGAGATTAAACTTTTGAAAGGTTTCCTACTCATTTCAGTGCTGCTAAAGAACACTGATGGATTTGAAGGCTGGAGTGCCTTTTAGTACAGAATTGTCTGTTAATCTGTGAATTCTGAGAGCTTTCTGGGGAAAAAAATAATGTGACTTAAGCCCATCAACACACAGAGATTCCTTTGGATGCCACTCCCTGCATTACAGAATTTATACATGACCAGAACTAGCAAGTAGCAATGTCTTGCCTTCTCAAGCAACTGTAACCAGTTTCATCACTGCATTTACTAATTCCAAGCACAGCATTTCTGATCTCATTCAATTTTATTGCACCATAGCTAACTCTACAGAATTACAATAAATTAGTGTAAGAACAACAATAACTAATATTTCCATATAATAAATGAATTTCACTGTGTTAAAACCAAGTAATCAACTTTATAAACAATTTCATTTCTGATTAATAGAGATCTTCTCTAACGGGGCAAGCTTTGATTAAGCATTAACCCTCTCTCTGGGGAAAACCTAATGGCTAGTTTGCAGGTAGGAGTATTTTTCATAATATGACAAACTGGCTATGCAGCAATACTGATTAGATTTCAAGGATTCATTTATTTTGAATTCACTTTGAAAGTGCTGGAATGAATGACAATTAATTAATGTAATAATAGCTGGTTGTTTCTATTGGTATTTTGACTTTATCATTGCATTGTTGATACCCAGACTCTCATTTGCCAGTTTCTTGTGATGTTAATTAGTAAATGAAAAAAGTAAAGCCATTCCCACTTTCCTCATCTTTAAAATATTCTTCTGTTTGACTGAATTGTGATACTGAAGGACACCAGGGAAGCCAGAGACAATGCTAGGCAAATCCCACCAGTTATGGAAAAAAAATGACGAAGTCAAAGAAAAACAAACATAATTCAAGATTAAAAAAAAAAAATAAATCCAAAAGTTATTGTTCACATCAGTATTTCAAACCCTACAGAACTGACCCAATTTTCGAGATGATGTACAATTCTTGTTCTTGCAAGGACTAAGAATAGGGTCTCAACACTTGGAAAAAAAAAATCTAGTCACATATTTGCATGCCTATGTGTGGATTTAAAACTTTAAGTGATGTTTCTGTTCTGCAGTGCAGGACTGTGACAGTTCAACTCAGCTGAAAGCAGCAGTACAGCTGTACCACCAGAGTACTCTGCCTGCAATTTTACACCATGCATTCTAGGATATACCTTCTGGGCATGTCCAGGAAGGCGGGTAATGCATGTAGAAGAGATTCAATTACATGTGGGACCTGTCCCTGAGACCCTGACATTTTCAAACATGAAAAACATGTTCCAAACCATGAAACAGCAAGGAGATGAACTGCAACTTTGAGGCTTTCAGAGCCAGACAGAGGAGATACCAGAACCAGAAGCATCACCAAATAGATGTCTCTGGATTACCAAAGGTCTTGTCCTGACTTTCTTTGGTCAAGACCTTGGAAGGAAGGGTGCTGAGGCAAAGATGTGTTGAAGTCTGACCACAAACAGAAATGCACGTAAAAGAAATTCTTAACAGTGATCCTTTCTTAAGAAAACCAGTCCAATTTCCTGGTGTTTTGGTGCAAGACAAGCTGTGGGTTGGTGTCACTTGTCAATGACTTCAACCAGCTTACTGTATATGATCTCATATTTCTAATCTAGACTTGCAGCCCTTGCTGGCTTCCAGATCAGGGAGCTGGACAAGTCACCAAATCCAAAGAAGTCTGTGTCACTTGTTTACATAACTCATAACGGCTACTGTTCAGCAATAATTGCACATCTGAAGCCTGAAGATGGCATGTGTTTCAGTCAAACTGGCATCAGCTGACTCTCTCAGTGGGTTCTCCAGCTATTAAAACTGACAGGAAATTATAGGGGATATCCTGGCGCTCAAATGTGGAGTCTTGCCGCTGACAAATCATTCATGGACAGGAGGGATGGTGGGTGTAATGCTCTGGCCTACAGACAGGACTGAACCACGCTCAGAAGTCAGAGATCTAATGTGAGGCATCACATGTGCATGTCGTGGCCAAGAAGAACATGACAGTCCCACAGCATGACTAGTGGCCATGACAACATACGCTTCGCTGAACTGGCAGTTCTGCTTACCTATAAAAGGGGAAGAAAATCTTTGTGCTGAAAAATTTTTGATCCCCTATCTCCTCCCAATAAAAACAGAAGACTGGATGTAGATCAGGTAAGAATACTCAACACAAGCCCCAGATCAAAGGCAGACAGTGTCAAATGAAGACAAGAAGATACTGTTCTGTGACAGTCCCTTTAGTAGGCAGTCACAATAAGAAAACAAGGAGAGATCTGCAGAGAAAGTAGGTATCAGATGGCCTTCAGTTCACTATATCCTGGTTGGCCAAGCAGAATTACTCAGAATTCATAAGCTTACCAGCGAACACTGAATCAGAGAAAATCATGACAGCTGTGATCAGTGTAAGTGCCATGAGGGTTCAGAGACACAAGCCATATTCATTCCCAAACTAGGATACTGCTTCAGGATGGTGGCAACCTGACCCCAAATCTTTAAATATATTAGTGCAGTCTCTATTAATCCATGACAAAGCACTGTAAAACCCTCAGAAATGTTGTCTTGCCTTCAGCTTAACTAACTGGACCGAAACTGAAGAAGCTTCACCACAAGCAAGCCTCATTCACTGAGCAAGATTCTGCTGCAACTGAGTAAATCCAAGTAGTTTTGCATTTGGCTTAGTCTGAGGACAGCAAAAGAGAAAAAACACACCCAAGCCAACAAGCAAACAAACAAAGAAAAAAAAAAACAATAAGAAGCCCCCCCAAAAAAAAACCAAACCCAAAACGAAACAAAAAAACTCCAAAACAAACAAACAAACATACAAAAAAAAAAAACAAAACAACAAAACACCAAAAAAACCCAACCGAGCAAACAAAAAAACAACTCTTGGCTTCACCAGCAAGTTGGCTGGACCAGCAGTCTCCAAGCCAGTTAGAAGCTGGCTCAGAGCTGTCACGGCTGATTAGGCTGATGCCATGGGACTGAACTGGACCAGGTTACAATGCAGAAGGCTGCTAACTGGATGGCCTGCACAGGCATTTGCTGCACTCTCAAGCAAGCCTGCAGCATGAGGGCATCAATCACTGGCAAACCACTGCACACAATCTTTTGTGCATGGTCATCTCCAAAGTACTGTAAACATGAGGAACAGCAGTCTAAAGATTAAATATGACCATTGTGAGCAGCATATGTTTAAAATGTTCATTTAATTGAAACAACTATAGCATGGGAATACTGTTGCCTGAACAAAAGTCAGTGTGCTGTGCCACTTGCCGCATCCTGACCAGGAGGAGGAGGAGAAGAGACACCACCTTCAACAGATATTGCAGGAAGATGGTCTCCTGTCCGATGTAGGCACGAGTGTTCCCACTAGCAAAATGCATCTGTGGAGTTGTACCGAGAAGTTCAGTGTAGTTAGAAGTTAATGCTAAGGAAAGGGATTCTATTTCCTGGCAGCTTTAATGTGCCAGAGGCTCACGTGAGTACTGTTCCTGTCTGGATTATTTGTAGCCCAGAGTAGAGACTTGGCTGTCCTCCATCTAATACAAAGTTTCTGAATAATTTGTTATAAGACAAAGCAATTTCATAGCCTGCAGTAGTGTGTTAAAGACTTTGCAAACCTGAATCAGCATTTGAGAAAAACCTGCTATCAGGAGAGGAGTACATGCCTACTTATCAGCAAATACTTAATATAAGAACATTTTCTCCTACATGACAGATTGCAAAATAAGAAGTGTCTCTTTTTTTTTTTATTTATATGAACATCAGTTAATGTTTTTCATTACTAACGCCCTTTTCAATGGTAATAGTTGGATTAAATCTAAGGAGGTTTCATAAATAATCACCACCAATAGTTTGAATAATTTCTCTAAATAAAACCCCCATCCTTTATAAATACCTAGTATTTAATTACAATGTGACTGGTAGTAAAAGCCTAACATCCACTGGAAGTGGTAACTACGTAAACAGTGTAAGTGAATGGCTTGTCCTTTCAAGACAAAAAATAAGATAGGATTGTTTTAAAAATCACACAAACCCCCTGGGCTATGTCACTTATAGAATGCAACTTCTGCAGAAAGCGTAAATGCTTCTGGAGCAGGGCAAAGTCATGGCCCTGCTAGAGCCATTTCTAATAAACTGCAATGCATGTGCTATTGCAAATTATTATAGAAGTATTAAAAATACTTAACTTCTAACTGGTACATGGTAGGAGAGTAGAATCTAAGTGTCACTGAGAAATTTCCTGCACAGAGAAAGAAATCTGGTCATGCAAACAGATAGTAAACTGGAAGGAAAAGAAAAGCAGCTTTCCTAGTCAGTTTCCTGATGTATGTTTTTGCTAAGTAAATTAAAATAAATTATTTCTTCTGGAGAGAATATTCATCTTCTTTAATGCGTCACCTGGGGTAATTCAAGAAATAAAGGAGACCAAACATTCATATGCAGTATAATTAGAAGAAAAAGCACTAAAAGCAAAAGCAAGAGGTCATTTAGTAATGTAATTGTCGAAAAGTGGCAGGAACCTGGATTTCCAGGTATAAAATATAAAGGTGCATATTTTTAAGTGAAGTAATTTTCAGCCTTAATATAACCTAGTGATGTAAGAAAAAAACAGAAAATGTATATATTGATCTGTTTTCTAGGGAGTATTAACCACAAATCTCCCAGAAAAAGGATCCTGTTCAATTCTGATACAGAACACCACCACCACCAAACTTTTATCTAAGCACAGACTGTGCAATTGTCATTAAAAGGTTTACCTGAGAACGATTTTGCAAACAGAAGAAACCAAACTGCTGTTCTTAGAACCCACCTTAATTTCTTACTTGGATAAGCAATACCTACCTGCTTATAAATAATGAAAGGTAACAAGAGTATAAATGCTACTGTGAATAAACCTTTAGGAGTAATGACATAGGGAGCATTAAAACCCCTTTAAAATACAAAAAAAAAATGGAAAGAAAATATGAGGTTACTGATAAGCCTTAGTTCTGCATAGGCTTATAACAAACAAAATTAGTCAATATTTAGCATTTAAAACAATCTAGTTATTAACTTCATTGACATAAGTCATGCTAACAGTACATAGCTTTTCTTAAAAAGCCAAAGAGACGAGAAATGAGAGAAGATGAAGGCTTTCGCTTGCTATGGCCAACTAAAATTAGCAGCACTATAAAAAGACATCTATAAATTAAGGTAAATGTTACCTTAGTGGTAAAATAGTAAGATGAAGGATCTGCTGAACAGTGATCCACTTGTGCAGAGCTCCTGTTCATGCTTAAATTCCTATCTGCAGATGCAAAATCATTCCTGGGGGAGATGAGATCGAACACAGATAAATGTTGTCCAAGACAGGCCTTGTACTATTGATTTTTAGGAAATAGAGACAGAACACGTAAAGATTTAATCTTCTTTTTGTTAGTATTAGAATCATAAGTAGGGTATTGTTTAATAGGTTTTCTTCCTTATGCATTTCTTACGGCAATGCTGCTAACCTACTTGCTCTGTCACTTAGACATTATAACTGAAGATCTTTCAGACACATTACATGGAGGCACCAGTTATTTTCCTGGACATGGTTTCTTGAATTTCCCTTGCCCCTGACTGTTGGTGTCCTGGTTGATGTGCAGAGGCTCTGTAGCCTCTTGCGCTGCTCCAGGGCTATGATGCCAGGGCTTAGGGTTAGCACTGTCAGGCACAGTCTGGTACACCAGGATCCCACTGCTGGGAAAGAGTTTGTATGAGGAATGCTAGTGAGCCAGCTGGAGGGGGTGCCACCGACTTCTCTTCTGACATCCTTCCCTCCTCTGGCCCAGGCATTTACATTCAGGTGTTGTGCCAATTTGTCCAGAATAAATGTAGGAGACTGCTTCATTTTGGATATCACTAGGACTCCTTCTGAATGTGAGGTTTCTGCATCATTTATACCTGTGATATTTAAAGCTGAGCTAATGTAACGTGAAAAGGCACATTTCCCTGAAATGGAAACTCATACTTGATATGTCAAACAATGTTTTAATTGTCTGTACGCTATTGCATTTGTTAGTTTAACATCTCCATTCTACTCTTCTGATAAATAGGCCCCACTTAAAGGCAGAACAAGCCTCACTCACAACGTTAAGCAGCCAGCGGGTAAGTAGGATATTTTGGAAATATGTGATGACACCTAGAGAAATAGGGATGTTTTATCAGACAGTGCCTAACTAATTCACAGACAGAGATCAATATCAAGCTACAATCTCCTCATCCATCTTCTGACTAAGCTGTTCTACCACCATCTTCCCCCTTATCTCTCTCCCAGAAAGACTGAAACTTTTTCAGTCCTTACACAACAAAGACTACATTTTTTATTAAGATGCAAAATTATCAGTTTATTGAGAATGAGATTATTACTTTTTCAAACTCTTTTGTTTACCAATTTCATTGCAGGAAGACAACACTCTTCCCTGTGTAGCAGTCCTGGCAGCAAAGTATCACTTCAAAGGTCAAAGGGATGCTTTCTGCAAATGGGGTATCAGTGAGGTTCCTCAAGCAAAACTGAATGTTATTTATCACAGGCAAGCAACTATAGTCAATCTCACTCTGAGCTTCATGTTTAGAACGGTAACCTCAGTCCCCCCAAACTGGTAAAGAACTTCCACAGTCTGCAAATGAAAAATTTCATGTTCCTATCTCATCCTAGACTCATCCCTTTGCATTCTGCACTACTGCAGGGAGTCTTTTGATGAGATTTCTTTCTTGCCTCAACAAGCAGATTTGGTAGCTTCTCCATTCTAATCTAATCTCTACAGCATTTCAATAAAATCCTTTTTTCTGTCCATTATCCTCATTGAAAGGGTTGGTGGGGGAGAAGGGAACAGCTGCTCTCCATTCAGTATGTATGGAAGGAGAAAGTGACCTCTTTGGTGGAGGTAGCTAGACTAATACAAAAACACCCTGAGAGAACAAGAATAACAGTAGAGAAGTTAATTTCCTTGGACTTCATTTGATGCATTTTAGCTAAGGCTTCTGCAAAATAATAATAAGAGGTATGGAGAAAAAGAAAAAGATCTGGAATAAAAGTGAAGAAAGGGAAGCAAGAGAGCTCACTGCTGGTACAGGGTCTGAAAATTCTGAACAAACCAGGAATTTCTAAATTAGTATAGCTGTTCTGCTCAGAGAGCATTCTTGAAAAATCCACTACATCAAAGATATATATATGACTCCATTACCAAAGATATATATATGACTCAATTTGCTTTTGCAATAAACACAAACACCTGAAACTAACTTAACTTTTGAAGAGTACATTCTCTCTTTCTTTAAAAAAAAAAAAAAAAAAACAAAAAACCAAACCACACACACATTAGAGACATAAACACAGACAGTATATAGTAGACTTGCAAACACATGGCTGCAAATATAAGACTTATGCTCTATTAGGAATCCTCCTTGGGATTTCATTTTACATTTGCTCAGATTGTCATACTTTTAGAGAGACTCTGCATGCCCACTCTGAAGACTGAGCCCCTCTTTACCCTGCAACTGTTTATAAACTGCCACATCAACACACAACGGTTACGTATCATCTATAAAACACCTCAAAAGTAAATGTTTAACTATTTGTCATGACTCTTTCCATCTGGCCCCTTTAGTCTGCTTCTGTGGCTTCTCATAAATGATATTTCCTTCGGCCTGTTTCCTAGAGCCTAATTCTACTGGCTTCTACTATGTTGCTGTGTTTTTCTCCCTACCATGAAGGGAAAACATACACTTCTAAGCTTTAGCATTATGGTCAAGCTATTTCTGTTTTAGCCTGAGTTATGTATAGCTTGTACAGATCCAAGCATCTTATCGTTATATCAATTTTGTCTTAGTTGATTGCATCTTAATCTCAATCAGTTTCTTTGCAGTACAGAACTTCAAATTATTGGTCCACTTTATTGTAAAGCAGAAAATATAATAAAGTTAATTCTGAACTGCCCAGTACAATAATGAAATATATGTTTAATGCAAAAATACACAAATTCTATGCAGTAGTCATTCAACCACATAATCTAGCTTTCAGATCATTTATGTTCTGTGCATCGACAATGTCTTCAAAAACACTGTTCTTTTTCATGTGAATAAAGTGTTCAACATGACTGCTACTGCTGAACCCAGGACATAAGGGAAGAAGTTTGAAGAAAATTTAATCCTAATCCCCACCATCACCTTTTCCTTTTCTCAACACACTAGAAAATCTCCTTTTCCCTGCACTTTCTTTTCCTTTTTTTTTTTTCCAAAATATTGTAAAGAGCAGTGAAGAGTTTGGACAGAAGAAAATACTTTCCCAAATCCCCAGCCTGCCTCCCAGTTCACCCTGTGAAACCAGCACATAGGGTTTCACACAAGAAGAGAGCCTTGGCTCCCTCCCACTCCCATCAGAACTCCATCTGCAGCTGAAATGATCCTGAATATGCAGTTTAAAAACTCTTCAAACCATAAATCTTTTAAAAGTTGCTATATGTATTATTACTGATAAGTCATTCTATGGTTTACACCCATGATACTTGAAATCACTTTCACATTGCTATTTCTTCTTCAGAAGGACTGGTGAGTTGTTACATTAACTGAAACGTACCATGCTTAGCCTGGAAGTCAAAGTTATTTATTCGATATTTAGCTCAAGTAATTGAGTGCAAAAAGTGCTTTACAGTACCTTATTGCCACATGTAAAGGATAATAGTGAAATTCCTATTGCTTTCAAGTAGAATTAACCACTGTTTGAATAACTTCACTGAAAGGATACCATTTGTAAAATACAATAAAACAGAATAAAGTTAATCAACAATCTACAGATCAAAAAGACTAAACAGTGTCAACTTAAATCCGATCACTGCAGAAGCCGAAATGATTTTCACAAAAATCTTTCTCATGAAACCGTATTTTATTGCCAAGAAATCACCTTTCACTGTCCTACTGAATAGTTACCACTGTTAATTGAGTATACACGAGTATAACAGGTAACACCAGGTAGAGGCACTCCTCTTTCCTCACCATCTGCATGCTGCATACCTTATAAAAAAAGGCATGTGGGCTATAACCATACACATTGGTCTGCATGCCTGGTAGTCTGGTGGACTACAGGCTGTGTCAGCTTTTTGGTGCTTCAAGAAAAGCATGGTATCTAGTGCTAAGAGCAATAAGGGACATCAGATTCATAGAAAAAAAGAAGTGGGAAAGTACCTAGGGGTTAAAGGGATGTTCTTTCAGCTCCCTAAGTATTCGTAAATGAACTGCATATGGTGAAGAATGGGAAATGGAGGGGAGAAAACAGAAGAACCAGATGACAGCAGGAACAAATAGCAGCTGTATTGGCCTTCCTCAGAGCAAGGAAAAAAATCCCACATTCTTCAAGTATGGGAAATATTCCCAAATATCCAGGACTGAGGCACTGGAGAATGGAACAAAGTAGCACGAGTCAACTGCATAAAAGCTGAGATCGGTTCAGAGGGAACATCCATCTGAAGGATACCTTCCTGTCATTAAAGAATCACAAGGACAACAGGAGAAAATGGTGTTCTTACTGCGGAGACATTCACCATCCATGCTGTCAGTGAACTCTCTTAACAGGAGGCAGTTGTATTCATTTGAGGTTTGGGATGAAAGATGAAAGAGGCAAAATGCAGTTCCCAAGATCAAAAGGGACAAAGTAGTTTTTGGAAGTAGGGCTGCATGTGCCTTGCTGGTAGTAATCACAGAATAGGCATAAGGCAGGCTAGTGACAGCCTCAGACTACTCCTGATCCTAAAGGAAAAGCAGGAGGAGCATCTCTGTGGGACTGGGAGGCATTAGCATTGTCAACTGAGTCTGGAGAAAAGGCAGCACTTTGTCAGGGAGCTGGTTGCCTGCTTGTCCTAGAAATCTTCATCTGCAGGTTGTGGAGGCTGGACTTAGCAATGCAAGTTGATTGAAGCTTGTAACTAAAGGTGCCTTCAGAGCTCCCTGAAGTAGCAAAGGAGGACCATAGGCAACATAACACAAGAAAAAAAAAACAAACACCCCCCCCAAACAAACCCCACAGCAGTCCAGAAAAGTCAACATTGGCTTGAAAATTCTAAAAGAGAAACCTGAAGGCCCCAAACGCTTTCCTTTCTTTGCATTGTTTTTGTAACATACTGATAGCACATCATCTGGTTTGTCTGATTCATACATACTTTTTTTCTTGCCTTAGGAAAATTTTGAGATTATTACTCTTCACCCTATAAGAAAGAAATATAGAAAACTTGCCCTCATTAGGGCACATGCCATTTTATCTAAGGGTCTGATCATTCTACTGGTGTTGAAGTCTGATGTCCAAGTCACTCTTTTTTTTTTTTCCTAGTACTCTCTCTATGGTCTAATTTTCCCAGTGCAACTTATTATTCTCACTGACTCTTATTAATAGAGAAGCTAGATGGTACTAATGATAAAGCCTGTCTAATTCCCTTTTCGTCTCTTCGGGAAAATGATATTTTCTTTCCTTGAGGCTTGCACTTTTCCTTCCCTCACACCCACACATACAGATACAGATTTATCGCCCATGATAAAAATGTCCAGCTCCTGTTCTTCTATAAATCCACAGCTCACACCCACATAGAGCAACTTGCTAAATCCCACAGTTCCTAACTGGGCCACACTCCCAGCTACTAAAGCCAACCGGAATTTTCCCAGATGAAAATTTGCCCAAGTATTTATTGTTAAGTCAGGGAAGCTATCACCTTCTTGAAATGCACTGCTTTCTGTTGTGACAGTAAGTTTGGAAGCTGTGGGGCAGGGATGAAGCTCTGTGTAAAACAGTTACACTATGTAGCTATCATGCTGATTTCCTCAGTGGTAATTCATTGGTATCATCTGTTTCCTGGGATCATTTGCAGACACCAGCTGTAAATAGGAATTTTACATTTAGCCATAAGTAACAAATACATCTGAATACCAGATTTCTTACAGCTTTCTCTGGCATCCATCATAACACTTTTTGAGGGGAAGGAAGGGAGGAAGGGAGGAAGGGAGGAAGGGAGGAAGGGAGGAAGGGAGGAAGGAGGGAGGGAGGGAGGGAGGGAGGGAGGGAGGGAGGGAGGGAGGGAGGGAGGGAGGGAGGGAGGAAGGCAGGCAGGAAGGCAGGCAGGAAGGCAGGCAGGCAGGCAGGAAGGAAGGAAGGAAGGAAGGAAGGAAGGAAGGAAGGAAGGAAGGAAGGAAGGAAGGAAGGAAGGAAGGAATATCCAATTGGCCTCTTGCATGCAATTCTTTCAAACATTTTGTCTTGCAGAAATTTCTATCTTCCACCACTTCTCCACCGCTTTTTCTTTTATGCAATCAGAGAGAGATTCTCTACACTGATAACTCCATTTACTGTTAACTCACCTTAAGCTGACTATTTTCAAATAAAATTTGCAAGGTGAAGACTGACACCAAAACCACACAACACACAGTTATCACAGTGCTGTTCGTAGCTTTCCAAAATATCCGATTACCCTGCTGTGTAACAGTCCATAGAGGTTTATTTTGACGATCACTATAGCTGCCAGGGAACAACTGGTCAGGAACCACTCATGTCTGTAGATCTGTACCAGCTCCAGCATGGATAGGGTTTCTGAGTCCTTGTTTGGGAAGGAGGACATACACTAATGAACTATATAGACTCTGAGTCCACAGAGTCCTGTTTTCAAGCATTAAAGAGACTGGAAGAGAACTTCATGTTTCACTGACATACGCCCAGTTGCCAAAAGTAAAATCTTTTTGCATCTAAATCACGTTCTCTCCATCTCCTGGCAAAGAGGCTTTGGCTCTAATTAGGATATCTTTCTGCATTGACTACAATGGCCACAAACTATTTAAACTCCAGTTGCACTCCAGTGATATAGAGATACGACACACAGGAAGACACAGTCTCTTGCCTGGGTGCCAGCTGTCTAGTAAGACTTATCCTGCAATGCTGTTCTGAGAGGGCATCCACACAATGTCCATGCAGAGTCTCTCAAGACTTCGTGTCTGCCAATGACAAAATTATTATGATCCATACTATGCATATAAGGCAAGGAATATGCCAACTGACATGTGTTTTGATAACCCTACATTTTTCTTAAGGTGCTTTAGCTGTTTTAAGCAAGCTACAATGCTGAAGCAAATCCTTAAGAAGGTTTTGAATTAAGGAGGAGGGATGCAGACAGCATCAAAATCTGAGATCTGGAAAAATACAGCCTGAGAAAAGTTGAAGGAACTGGGGTTGTCTGGACTACAGAAAAGAGCACCAAAGTAAATTTAGCTGCTGAACATGAAAGAATAAACTCTACTATAGGTAGGACAAAAAGTAATATCTCTGAAGTAGGACAAGGGAAATTTTAGTCAGGAAAATACAACAAACTCACAATATGGAGAGTGAAGCACTGGAAAAGACTAGTGAAAGGTGCTGAGATATCTCCAAGAACAGACAAAACAAAACAATAGTTGTGGATGAATGATGGATGGGTGATGTAGCCTGTCTGTCTGACCAACTTCCTCACTCCCCCTAGCTCAGCTTTTAGGATATCCACAATTCTGTTATGAAAGAAGAGATAGATAAGAGAAGGCAAATAAAAAGGTCATTAGAGCACATACAATGTAATCTGACACCAAACTATCGGGGGGTTAATTACAGAATGGTTTAGGTTGGAAGAGACCTTAAAGACCATCTAGTTCCAGCCCCCTGCCACAGGGGCACCTTTCATTAGACCACGTAGCTCCAAGCCCTGTCCAACCTGGTCTTGAAAACTTCCAGGGATGGGGCAACTCCAGCTTCTCTGAACAACCTGTTCCAGTGTCTCACCAACCTCATGATAAATGACTTCTCCCTTATATGTAATCTAACTCTACCCTCTTTCATTCTAAAGCTATTGTCTCTTGTCCTATCTCTACTTGCTCTTATAAAACATCCCTCTCCTGCTTTCTTGTCAGCCCCTTGAAGTCTGTTAAAAAGTCTCCCTGAAGCCTTCTCCATGTTGAACAAGCCCAACTGTCTCAGCCTGTGGTCTTAGGAGAGGTGCTCCAGCCCTCTGATCATCTTCATGGCTTCCTCTGGACTCACTCCAACAGTTCCATGTCTTCCTTATTTTGGGGATACCAGAGCTGGACACAATATTCTAAGGGGGATCTCACAAGAGTGAAGTGCAGGGGGAGAATCACCTCCCTCGACATGCTGGCCACACTCCTTTTGATGCAGCGAGCATATGGTTGGCTTTTTGGGTTGCAAGCACACATTGGTGGGTCATGTTGAGCTTCTCATCAGTCAGCATCTCCAAGTCCTTCTGCTCAGGGCTGTTCTCAATCTACTCGCTGCCTAGCCTGTATCTGGGCTTGAGATAGCCCTGACCCACATGCAGGACCTTGCACTTGGTCTTGTTGAACTTCATGACGTTTGCGTGAGCACACCTCTCTAGGTCCCTCAGGATGGCATCCCTTCCCTCCAGTGTTTTGACTGCACCACACAACTCAGTATCATCAGCAAACTTGCAGAGGGTCCACTCAGTCTCGTTGTCCATGTTGTGAATGTACAGATGCAAACATGCTGCAGAACTATTGTAATACTGTTAACTTTTCTGTGTTATAATTTGGCTGGAAATGACAGTTTTGTATTAATGCATCAGTACAGTTCCTCTACCTCCAGGAGCATATAATCAGTTGAATTATTATCTTTGCCTTCTGATTAAGCCATGTAGTACACTAATGTTGGTAACTGAAAAATGAAACTACCAATAAAAGAAAAATCCAAATATAAATATGATTTTAGTGTCTAACCCAGTCTTTTTATTATCTTGTCTCTCAGACTTCTTGACAGTTAGTATTCTGCCCATCTGGTGTACTTCAGACCAACAGGGATCTGCTTTGTCCTGGGCTTATTGTTCACTGGTAAACTGATGAGTTCATAACAGGCTCACTAGAAAGATAAAACAAACGGGGCAAAAAAGCAGAATGTTCACAAGCTTGCTACTCCAACTACAAGACACTTTTCTGAAGGTATTTACATGTTTACAGATGCAAAGAGCTGCCCTTGTCCACTAGGTACTGTAGCAGACTATATATCCAAGTCACATCCTTTGATGTATCTTTGGAGCTTACATACGTTTTTTAAATTTTATCCTACATGTTTGTGCGCTCACAGCCCAGAAAGCCAACCGTATCCTGGGCTGCATCAAAAGGAGCGTGACCAGCAGGTTGAAGGGGGTGATCCTGCCCCTCTACTCTGCTCTTGTGAGACCTCACTTGGAGTATTGTGTGCAGTTCTGGTGTCCTCAACATAAAAAGGACATGGAACTGTTGGAACAAGTCCAGAGGAGGGCCACGAGGATGATCAGGGGACTGGAGCACCTCCTGTATGAGGACAGGCTGAGAAAGTTGGGGCTGTTCAGCCTGGAGAAGAGAAGGCTGCATGGAGACCGCAGAGCAGCCTTCCAGTATCTGAAGGGGGCCTATAGGGATGCTGGAGAGGGACTCTTCATTAGGGACTGTAGTGACAGGACAAGGGGTAACAGGTTAAAACTTAAACATGGGAAGTTTAGGTTGGATATAAGAAGGAAATTCTTTCCTGTTAGGGTGGTGAGGCACTGGAATAGGTTGCCCCAGGGAGGTTGTGAATGCTCCATCCCTGGCAGTGTTCAAGACCAGGTTGGACGAGGCCTTGGGTGATATGGTTTAGCGTAAGGTCTCCCTGCCCACGGCAGGGGGTTGGAACTAGATGATCTTAAGGTCCTTCCCAACCCTAACTATTCTATGATTCTATGATTCTATATTATTCCTACCGAAATATATCTATTTAAGCATATATTATGACCTAGGTTCCCCTGAGCTCTGCAGTGATGATTTAATGAATCTCAGGGCTTGTCTATTTTGGCAATCATTCAAGGTTAACACCTTAGAGTACATTCACCCTCAAATAGCAGGTGCTGCTAATGTATTCTAGCACTGCATTTTAATTTAACTCAGGTGATTTTCAGAAAAGCATTCCCAAACTAAATGAAACACAGATTATTCCCTGTGCTGGCCCTGAGCACTGGTTAAAAGAAAACACATTGTGTTTTATGTATAGAACATATTTTCCTCATTTCTATGTTTAACTTCCAGTCAGGCTAATCTCAATTATTTCCTCCTGAGGGAAGAATGAAACATTGACCTCTAATGCTCAGCTGCAGAAGAGAATGATGGGTACAGAAACATCCCAAATCTGTGCCCTTTGAGCCAACGTTTAGTGACACTGCCAGCAAGAACATCTTCAAAGAGTTGTGGCTGCACGCAACTGACAAAGGGGTCAAAGTTGTAAGCCCTTACACCTCATGCATTTTTAGAGCCACAGGAATTGCTCAGAAGGCTGACTTGTAAGTACTTGTATAGATTGAGTCTCTGGAGACCATAAGATCATTTTGCAGTGCAAGAACTAAGAATAATTTAGCATTTACTATGTAAGAATTTTTTAATAAAATATACTACCATTAACAATACCCATTTTCCTTCTGAAAAACATGCAGGCAAAACAGGTATTTCATTTTAAGTTTCTTAAGTTAAAGAAGCTATTTTTACAAGCATGTTCTTCAATTTTCCATGACATTATGCAGCACTGTCCATCAGAGAGACAAGTAGCAAAATCAGACTGGCTGCCTGCATTTTTGGCTCAGCATCTAGTAATCCAAGTTACATTTCCAATTTGAAAAAAATCTGGGGCTCACTACATGCATACGGCCATGGTTAAGTATGGACGTATTTATAATTGTGTGGAACTCTGAAGTCCAAAGCCTATTATTCCAATGCGTCCTTAGCAGCAAAACAGGGATTCAGTTATGTATTAGGGTCAAAAAACTAGTGGGGAAGAGAGGGACAGGGACAGAAGGAGGAAGCTTCTAATTTTTTGTCAGCTACCAGGCAGCTGGATTATATGATTGTTGCAGGTCCCTTCCAACTGACATAATCTGTTCTGTTCTAGCACTGGCATTCAGAGTGAGTGACTTCAAACAGAACATTTCTGTGGAAAGTTGACATTTTACTTCAAGCTTTTTTAAAGGCCAGATGCCCTCACGACTTTCCAATGAAGAAAATCCCAAAAGAACTTTAACCCTAACAGACCCTGAATTTGAGGCAAAACAAATCCAGATTTCTTACTGCTTTTTAATGGAAAATACTCTCCTCAGTTCACTCCCTGAAGTCATTTACAGAGTCCTGTATGGTTTTGTCCCTTCTTTTAAAATCAGAGTGGTCCTGAAATATTCTTAGTTCTTACCAATGCAGAGTTCTGTGTTGTTGAAGTCTGAGACCCAAGAAGCTTATTTTGTGCTTGGAAATAAGCAAGCTAAATCAGAATGATGTTCCCCTCCTACAAAACTTAAAATAACAAATTTAGGGTTGATTTCAGACAGCTGTGGCAACAGTGCAAGAAGGAAAGAGAAGAACAAGCATGTCTAGTTAAAAAAGAGGAAAAAAAAAGGAAAAAGAAAAGAAAGGAAGGGGTATACAGGTGGGGTTCAAGACTGGATTGTGAAGAAGAAAACTGATTATGAAAAGGAGAGAGACACTACCCCAACTCTGTTCAGTGTTGGCATGCTTGAGGAGCATCTTGGCCCTGATTCTCAGCTGAAATGAAATCTTTTTTACTGACCTTAGAAATGAATGAAATATGAGCCACTCTATTCCAACAGGACTACCTAAAGGCACTGATGCAGGTCTAGCTTTACAGAGATTTAAAGGACTAAAATACAAGATTAAAAAAAAAAAAAGAGATTGATTTTAAAATATATCTAGTATTGTGAAAGAGATTTGGTACCTCAATGATCTTTTTACTGCCTTCTGTAAGAGAACACATGCGGGGCATTTTCAATTACTTTAATTATGTGTCAGAGTTATTGAAGCATTGAACCCAGCCAGACATTCAACAACATTATCTTTAATCACTAGCATTTTCTTATCTGTGTTCCAAGTAAAACTATTTTCAGTTTTTTCATTGGATAAAAGTAGAATGAAATACTGTATTTATATTGAATTTTAAAAGATAAAAGGCTTAATTTTCTCACTCATCATAATAAAATAATTATCACACTGGTATTATTTACCTTTGTAAAACTTTAAAAAAATCCAAGCCACCTTTCTGGCCCAACACTAGGACTAAAGTTCCTGTAGTTTCTTTAATACCTTACATAAGATATTGGAGTTCAGAAATTCAAGCACAAAAGAAAACAGTTACACTACCTCTGTTACCAATCCAGACTACCCTCAGTTGCGATGGAGATAGATATATAAAAAAATAGAACTGGCAATGTGAATTTCCTTTTCTCTTTCTCTTTGAAAACCATCAGAAGGGGGGAATAAAAAAATGAAAAATCAGCATAGGTCCACTGTAGTCATATTTTGGTCATTGAAATACAGATATACAACTACCAGACAGTGAATTGTTTCTCTCTGATTTCTGGGTGCTGCTCTAACGGCATTCAAAGCATACACACCTAGCAGGACTTCTATATTGTGAAGTTCGAAGGCAATAAAATTACCTCATCTGCAAGTAACTACAGGGACTAAAAAGAAATCCTGAATTGAAACTGCCCTACACATCGCCTTTCAAACTTGTACAAAGGAAAAAACTGATAGAGCAGAACAAGCAAACCGAGGGAATTGTACATTTTGGTATAGGGATCAATACACTCCTGCTAGCAAGCAACAGGAACAAAATTGCATCTACTGAAATAGCAGAAGGAGGTTTGCACTGTATTTCTATCTGGAAAACTCAGTCAGGAGATGGCAATGCTTATTCTACAGCAGTTGGTCCATGGGTTTTTGTCCTCTCCTCCATCAAGGTATGTTGCTTAAGCAAGTAAGGCGGAAAATTGAATGGATTTTGGAAGCAGTTGAGATAATACAATATCTTGATACCTCTTTTTTTATGAGAATTACAGGAATCACATATTTTACTGCAGGTTCAGATTTAAGCCTATTACTGTGGAGGACAGTAAGTGTAACACCACCTGATATTCTCTATATGCAAGAAGCCCCTGTCCAGTAAGACATTTTGCAGTTCTTATTGTACAATGCCACAAGAAAAGCTTATTTAGGACTTCACATAGAGGTCTATGTAGGACCTCTGTCAAGAACTCAAATCACTTCTACATCCTTCCAAGTCCAAGCACCTTCCAGGATCTAACCAGAAGGAACAACCCCTTGAAGGAAGCAGAAAACCTACCCTGAGCATAAATGACTTCTCCAGTTTCTTCTCACCAGTTGGGAAGCCTGCTTTCTCTAGAACTTCATGTAAGTTTTACTGCGGAAACACCAAGCAGACAAATAAGGCAGCAATCTGACATTGCTGCACAAAAAAATCACCAAATGGTGAGGTCTACCCCTCCAATAACTAGGCTCCAAAATTATACTCCATTATGTATTCGTAAAGCACTCTCCAATATTTGTGCTAAAATGGCCACAAAGCATATTTCTGCTCAAAAATAGATTTTATCTTCTGTTACGCTCAACACTACCATTACAGCTATTCCAGTTTACAAGGGAAAAAAATTCAAAAATGTCTATGGATTCCTGCAAGGATCAGCTGAACTACAGGTCCCTGTTTTCATCAGCCTGTCAGCATCAGCAACCTGCAGCCCACCACAAAACTCCTGCAGTTGCCACATACAGTTTTTATGATCCCTTATGTCTAGCAGCGTGCTGCATTCCTAGGCATACATATGTGTTCTCTTCCTTTTTCCAGCTGTCTGACTTGTTACCAGTCCAGTGAAATGGACTTGTTGCCCAACCAGAGGTGAGAAGCTGGGAAAATGTCACAGTCCTGATGACTGGAGAGCTATCCTATAACCAGAGAGAAACGCTGCATCCAACGAGCCATGTGTTGCTGTTGATCTCAGTGCTCTGGATGTGAGTGATCTCCCACTTTCGCATTACTGCACGCATGCTTCACAAAAAATGAAATATTAGCAAGAGTAATCAATGCTGCAGACAGTATCAATGTCATTTCTCATCATTTCTTTTTGCTAACAAATGAGTTTTTTTATTTCTTCTAATGACTTCTAAAGCATACTCAGTGAGTACATTACCATCATCTTGAAGGCATTCCACTTACATAACTTGCTGGTGATTTTACAAGATTTTACATGTAGCTCATGTATCCTTAAATAGAATAAGCTTTTCAACATAAAATCTTGCCTGAAACTCTGTCTTCTGTGGGCAATACTAACTTGCACAATTCTGAATAACATCAGGAATACAGGCATTGACAGCCACAATTAAAGAAAAAGGTTATTGCAAACACAGCTTGGTTATTGGCTTGATATGGTTATGCCAATGTGGAAGGTGGCCATCAGAAGCCAATATGATACACCATTCTCCATTTCAACTATTAAGAAAGTTATGTTCTGCTCTCCCAAATGCACTTCTGTTGTCCAAAAGCAATGCTAAGATAAGAATACATTTTTATACAAGAAAGTAATGTAGTTCAGGACAGGAAAGCAGGGAGCTTGACATTTGCACAGCTGTATAGGACTGAAATTCTTATTAAAAAAAAAAAAAAAAAGGAAAGCTGTCAAGAAGCAGCACCCTGTGGGGGAGCACATATTAAACCTGTTAATGCTACCAAATGCATTGCTTAACCAGTTCACTGCCACCCTCCAAAGCAGAGCACAGCGCAGGGAAAGAAGAGACCTCCATATCCTCATCAATGTTTTCTCCTCAACAACAAATTATTATTAAAATTTCCAGTTCTCCCAGCAGCAGCATCCTCATTTCATTTATAGAGCAGCAGTTCCTACCCACCCACAATTAACTGCCAAAATAAAAAAGGACTGGGTGGTGCAGCTGCAAACAAAGTGGAACAGAAGCA
This sequence comes from Pezoporus occidentalis, assembly GCF_034315485.1. Taxonomy (NCBI): domain Eukaryota; kingdom Metazoa; phylum Chordata; class Aves; order Psittaciformes; family Psittacidae; genus Pezoporus; species Pezoporus occidentalis. The sequence continues at coordinate 8,454,739 of NW_026915877.1, forward strand.
GAAATGAGAAGCCAGTGGCATGAACAGAAACTCAAGTCCAGTGTGATTTAGAATACGACTGCAAGAAAAATCTAGTGCTAGACATCTAGTTAATACTGTCAGGCTGCATTTTGATTTTGGAATGTCATAAGCAGACTGTATTTGCCAAGACATCTTGTAGATAGGTTAAATCCTGTAAATTTTAGAAAAAAAAGAGCAGAGAAAGCGTGCTGTACAGAAGAGATTTCAAGTCTGACTCAGCTGGAACACAGTTCCGTATCATTTAGTTTGCATGAAAACACCAAAGGGAAAGAAAAAAATCTAGTTGTGTGTATTTATCTAAAAGCAAAACAGAAACCAAAACATATCAAGTGTCTGACATACTTCGGTTGTGAATTCATATAGAATGGTTTGTGTGATTATGAATCATCGGATCACATGAAGAAACTTGCCATGACCTAAACCTATCTAGAACTTCAAGGTTGATTTGTAAAAAGAAAAACTCTTGAGCCCAGGTTGTATTTGTTTTGGTGAGGTTGGTTTAGGGAAGAACAGAAATATGATAACGTGGTCAATAACAAGTGAAAGCCAGTTCATTGGGATTCAAAGTGATTGCTTACATCTTTAGGTTTCAATAAGTAAGAGCATAAATGTGTCTGTTGCATCAGCTTAATCTTTACAGTATTTATGGCTATTCTCACCCATTTATGCAAATATAAATATTTAGCAAAGATGAAAAGTACAGGACTAAGTGTAGTGTAACTTGTCAGAGGCCCATGTGCCCTAGATAGCAGACAGCTAAAGCTGGGTACTGTATAAGCACTGGATGCTGGCCATTTTTTTTCCCCCTTTGCATTAACACCTGATGGGATTGCACCGTCTGTGGTGTGGCTTATAACGATAGTAATACAGGAACCTTCAGCGGAAAAAATTAAATTCATATCATTTACCTTCTTCTAAAACCAGCAGTAACAACATATCTGGCTTAAGAACTCATTTTAAAAGTCCATATCTCCAGTTTTGGTGCATATAGTTTCTAATAAAGGACTAAAAGGATTTTTCTCTCTTTTCATATCATCCTCAGACAGTACTCCGTCTCATTATTTGAACAAGAACTAGTAATAATTACAAATAGTAACGTTAAAGATATACATTTCACAGAACAGTAGGACAATATTTCTGGGTACCTTTCTTTTTGAAATATTTTATTATACTTACCAGACACTTTTTAAAACATTCATCTCCAGATATCAATATTTGAATTCCAACTACTGTGTACCTAATTCTAGGTGTTTAAGTCAAAACACTAAGTTTTCAAACCTACTCATGATCATGCATAGTTTCTGGTTTATTAGTTGGCATAAAGGTCTTCTAACAGATACGTCTATTCAACTAGCTTGATTATTTCATTTTTCCTGATCATCAGCTTCACTTTTACATCATTTGGTAGCCTAGATGCATTTGATGCAGCTGCACTTAAGTCCTTTATCATGCATTGGATATTCTCCAGTGGTTTTATGTCCTTTTTATTCCTTCTGGTTTTATTAGGTGTCTATTTATTAGGTGTCTATTGGAACTGAATATTTTACCTCAAAGAGTATCAATTATTTATGAACATAGAATATTTGCTGGGTTTCACAGTATATGGTTTCTGTTCACCATCTAACTGACTTTGTACATGAACAGAATAATCTGTGCTTAATTTTCCATGTGCTCTTCACCTAATTTCCTTCCTCAATCATCAACTTGAATAGAGTTTTATGTCTTCTATAAAAGAAATCTAACTAAGTTGGCTTGAATTATAACCTCCTAAGTCCTTGCTTTACTTAATTGAGATCTCTCATAAAAAAAAAATAAAATAAATTTTATACTAATAAAATGGAGGTACTCTCTAGTGACTTTTATATATATTCTCTCATCTGATAAACCAACAGCCTGTAGGTTCCTCAGCTATACTGTGGATATGATGCCCTCATCAAAACCATGGAGCTATTTCAAAGCTGGATTTCAAACTACTTACTTTGACTGACACACAGCTGTTAACATCAATACTGAAAATTATTTTAGCAGGACCATTTGCAAGAGTAGCTGCACATAAATTTAAGAAAAGAGTTAGTAAGTTGTGATCCACTGATCTTTGTCTTGCCGTGCTGCCAAAATTTTACTAACATGAATGATGAGATGCATGAACATCCTCATTTCAAAATAGGTAAGTAAAATGGATCCAAGAACCAATATCTATTTTAGACTACTTTACACTGATCAAATTAATTAAAACAAGGAACACAACTTTTTCCTCTGCTTGAGCAATACAGTTTTCATACAGTTATGAAGCAGAAAATAAAAGTGATACCCCCAAATTAGAAGTAGACAAAATCCATTTATATGCAATTACTATTAACATCATTATGTCAATGAGAGTTAAATAGTTTAAACCATACCTTCTCCAGTGACAGGTAGCTCTTGATTTCCAGCCTCCTGGGTTGCACCCCAAGTCTTTCTCCTCCTCATTTTCATTAATTCTAGAAAAACTAACACCTGTGCAAGAGGATCATCGTCTTTAGAGCCCAAAAGCTGAGGCAGAAATTAGTGAACTCACACAGCTGACCAGTCAGTTCACTGCCAGCCAGAAATATATACATACAGGGTATAAAAGCCAACATACATACAAACACAAACAATTGCTGTTCATGCACCAAAACTGGCAGGTGACAAATCCAAGCCCACTAACTCACACTGATGTTGTCTGTGCTTAGTCTAACACACTCAGTAATCAAGAAATGCCTGAAGGAGCAAAGAGTTTTCTATTATTCAGACAAACAAACATACAGGGAGGCTAATGAATGGGATTGACTCCCCCAGGTCTTTATCCAACTTCCACTGGGATTTTTTGGGATGACATCATTGGGAGCATTGCTGGGATACTACTATATGTCACCTGGAAATTATTTTAGACAGTTTGCTGTCTTTCAGAACATGACATGAGTTCAAAGCAGAAGTGAGATCAAAAAGGACTGAAAAGGAATGTATATCCTACTTTTTTCCCTTCAATAACATTGTCATAAAGCTTTAACTCAATTTGAAACCTATGTACCTAGCACCAAAGGTACTTGACAGCTTTTACCTGAATAAAACCAGAACCTATTAAAAATCCCCACACCTAAACTACAATCTTTGTTTTCCAATGCCCCAAAAACCAATGTGTTCTGATTCCATGTTTTCTTCTATCAAGCACCACAGCCACCATAAACTGTATGAGTAGTCTCATACCCAGACACCCTCTTACTCTGCAGAAGCTTCAGATTTGAATTTCATTTCCTGTACTTTTCTGTAGGAAATAGGAAAAATAATTACAGGTATCACTGCTATGCACATGAACAGTCATGATCAGATAGACTGAACTGAGTAATTCATCCGGGTAAGCACAGGATCTCTCGGAGGTAGACAAAAATTAGAATGACAGAAAGACCTAGTGCATATGAAACGGTAACAGGAATGTTTAAAAAAGTTACCTCAGTTTTTGTTAGATTTGAGATAATCTTATTGCCTATTTTAAGTATTTTACCTATTTAATAGGTAACACTTCTTTTCATTCTTATGATTCTACAAAACACTACTGGATTTTGAAAAATACAAAGTTAAATATGTATAAACCTGATCAAGCACAGGTCACTTGCACCTGATCTGCCCTTAAATACAAGCACTAGCAAAGAAAGGCATGAGAGCGGTGTTGGAGAAAACATCAAAATCACCTTCTGTACAAACCTAGGATCAGTGCTGTCAAGATGGAGGAGCACGGAGTTAAAAATCTGAATAAAAACAGCACACTGAAGCAGATGACAGTCCTTCCTGTGAGGTACATCTGAATACATCTGTCATGCATAGGGACCAAGCACCTGATTGTGAAAGCCAGCTAAGCATCTACCATGTAATTAGCAGGGCATTTCTATCTTTTCTAGTGTAGCAGAATAGCAGAGCATCTGCTTTCACACTCTTATTTTTGGCTTCAGAAACATTTGTACATTTTGCATTTTGAAAATAAACGTTATTTCCTTTTACCATAGCTAGGCTTGAATATAGGTCATTTTTCAGATCCCTAACCTATGTTAAAGCACTGGAAATTGCAAGGTGATGGCTCCTTTTTCCGTCACTAAGAGCCAAGCCCTCCCTCAGGTTCAGACCACACCAAGAACGAGGAACCAAAAGAAGCTCGTATCTTTTGGTGTTTAACAGAGCTGGGGAAGATCTCCAGTCTGTGCCAAACCAGCAGGTGAAACACCCATAATACCTACAGCTTTCCTAGCAAAGGCCTTCACTGATCTAATGTACTCCATAAATACAAACTGACAGCAAAAGAAAACACTTCAGGGAGAAGGAGGATTTCAGACTGAGTTTGTGTTAACAGAGAAGTAGCCTTGTAATATGTAGCAAGTGGTGGTTCAAGCTGATGTGACCTTAGCCTCATGCCTTCATCATGTGCCTGCACGATTCCCTCCAGATTGGGAAACCTCATCACTTGGGCAGAATTAAAGATTCCTAAGCAAGTGAGTACTTTTTGTTCTAGTGAGACACAAAGGTAAAAATATTCACTACTAAAAAGCCACAGATGAAATCCAATTAATGAAGTCTGTCTCCTATTTTATATCCCAAAATATCTAAAAAGACCAAGAATCAAATACACTCACAGCAAAACATATATTTAAAGTTATCTTTTTTGTGTTCCGATGACATAAAAATAAATTCAACCTTAATTTAATTACTTGCAATGACAGGCACATTCTTTCTAACAAATAAATATGTTTTGAAAAAAATGTTAAATTTATCACTTTGATCCTCAAGCTGCCAGCACTTAGGACATACTCAACTAATAAGTGCTTGCAAAACTGACAGAAGTGTTGTTTATATAAATGTCATTAAATTGCTTCTGTTCTCCAGACGGATGGCTTAGGTCACTCCAGTACAAATCTCAGAGTATAACTGTGTGCAGAAGTTATCTTACAGATTAACTACGAATCCCTTAAAAGCAAATACTTTTGAAATATGCTTGTAAGGCATGAGCAGAATACTTGCAGGAGATATTAGTGTTGTCCACACCAGTTTACAGCAGTGGCTGGGAATTCTTTAGTCATGATGTACAAGATAAGTGGTCTGCATGATGCCAAGCAAATACTCAAAGCAAGAGACTAATAATTTATACATATAATTAATCTTTACTAAAAAATCATTACACTAATTAAGCTTTACTGTGTCAAGATAGTGGCATCATTTTACAAATGGGGGAGCAAAAGGAGAAGGAAGGAAACTTAATCAAACGTGTTCTGCTGCTTTTTATTTAATTTAAGCCAAAAAAAAAACCCAAAACAAAAAAAAAACAAAAAAAAAAAAGCAAACAAACAAAAAACTGATGATGAGGTTGTTTCTGAAAGAACTGAGGCATGAAACATCCCACTGCAACATAAACTCCTCATTCGCCTGTTACTTGCCCAGCTAGCTGAGTATAGAGAACACTCTGCAGAGAAAGAACAGTTGAGAAAACTGTCAGCTAATGCCTACATTCAGCCCTGTGAGAGATGGGAACAGCACTTGGACAAACACCATCTCCCACTTCCCAGAACCCTGAAATAATTTGGGGACAATGGCCCATGAAGAGATTATTAAAAAAGACTAAATTTTAGCTGATATTCTACTTTCAGTTAGCATTTGCCAAGTATGCATGACTACATTATTCATTATCAATAGACGATTAACCACTTCTAGTCTACTGTAATATAAGCTTCAGTTTAGCATGTAATTAGACTGACACTGCGACAGTAATCATTTTCTCTGCACTCCTGACATGGATTAAAAAAATCCATACTCTTGAATTTCCGTGGAGATTGTACTGATCAGGTCCTAAACACCCTCTTCTCCTGCTGCTGTTCTTGTACAATGGGTGAACAAAGAACAATTGAGAACTGATAAATAATGTAATTCTTTTCTACGTATGTCTGGTTGACAAAAAGAAAGGAAAACCACAACAAACAAAAAACCTTAAGAAATGCTCTAAGAATTACTCTGACTCCTCAAGTGTCTCCAGGACATCCGGCCTCCTCAGGTTTCTGTCAAGCCTGTCATTTTCAGTAAAAAGTGTTGTGAGCAAGTGACTCTGAAATACTATGTTAAATTAACTCTTCATGCCAGAAAAAATTCCCAGCTTATATATATCACAGAGTTGTTTAACCATCTGAGTTCTATTGACAGAAATGCAAAAAAAAAAAGGCCTTTCTGAAACCAAAACATTTTAAGCAATGATATTATGCATGAAAAATGTGCTGCACTTAAAGAAGAGCAGTAGTCTTCCCTGTCCTGAGAAGTCACCTGTTCAATAAACTGAAAGATTAAAAGCAGCTATTTGCTCGAAGTAATGAGCTGCTTTTATAAAATTTTCACACATCAGTGATTTTGCCATTCCTACACCTCCAGAAAACTCAGCAGTTGACCTGATGATCCATAAGGACAGCTGAAAAATGGACCATTGTTTATATACAAAATACGCAAGCATCGCCACAGATATTCAGTGCATACAAAAGTGCTTTAAAAATATTTTATTTGGTCAGCAGCAAACACCTACTTGGAATGTAACTGGTGCCTTTAGCTTTTTGTAATCTTATAAGTACATTATTGCTTTTGCTCAGGAATGAAAAGTTGTAGTGGTAGACTAAAGGATTTGTCATTCTCCAGTGTTTCATTTTTATGAAGCACAGAAAGGTTCCCAGCAGTCAAGCTTCTTATCAACCAGCTGCAGAAATCTACAGCTTCATTCTAAAACTCATGGTTGTCCTGCGCCTTAAAGTTTCTTGCATCAATCCGCAATTACTGTTCATTATAATAAGGACCAACATTCAACCAGCCAAGAATAGCAACCTAAATACATGAGGGTTTTAAATAATTACCTACAAACCAAAGGTCAAGGTTGTTTGTATAGCTGGAGATAAAAGAGTTTGGTGAAGAAGAGTGGGGGGAAGAATGTTAAACTGTTTTCTTATGCGATGTGTGCACAGCTTTTTAGGTAAAAAGACACATGACTTAAAGAAGGCACATCAGCTATTGCAACAGGCAAAAGCAGACTGGGGAAGAGATGAAGAATTAAACAAGGTAGATAAATACTTGTCACCTTGTACAAGAGTACACAGACTTTTAATATAATTGCCATGCCATCTGAGATGGGAAAAGGAAAAAAATTTAACCATAATGGGGGAAAAAAAAAAACCACCAACCTTGTGAAAAGTTTATTTGCAAAGGGAATAGATGCTGTTATCAGTGACAGATGTCCAGCCCACATACCTCCTGCAGGACTGCTGCAATACCAGGTTAATTTATCCAAGGCTTTCCATACTGTTTCCCACAGCCTCCTCCGAGAGAAACTGACGTGTTACGGTCTTGACAAGCGCATTTCTGTGGTGCATGGGGAACTTTCAGACAGGCCACACCCAGAGGGTGGTGGTGAACAGCTTCTTTTCAAACTGTGGACCTGTCACAATTGCAGTACCACAGGGATCGATATCAAGCCCAAGGTTGCTCAGTGTCTTCATAAGTGATCTAAATGATGGGATAAAGTGTACCCTGATGACACCAAACTGAGTGGGGAAATGAACACCAGAAGCAAAAGCCACCCTGCAGAATGACCTGAATAGGCTGGAAGAGTGGGTTAACAAGAAACTTAGGAAGTTCAGCAAGGACAAGTATAAGGTCTTGCACCTGAGTAAGCACAATCCAAAAGTGCAGCATAAGCTTGGATTTACCTAGCTCTGTAGAAAAGAACCTGGGGATGCTGGTCGACATCAATATGGGTGAACAGTGTGATCTGCGGCAAAGAAAGCCAAAAGAACACTGGGCTACATCAACAAGGACAACACCAGCAGAGATAAAGATGGCATTATCCCACTCTGCTCAACGCTTGTCAGGCCACACCGCAAACACTGTGTTCAGTTTTGGGCTCTGCTATACAGAAAAGATGTGGACAGGCTGGAGAGGGTCCCAAGAAAGGCCACAAAGATGCCCAAAGGACTGGGAAGCCTGCCCTATGAGGAAAGGCTGAGAGAACTGGGGTTTTTCAGCCTAGAGGAAAGAAGGCTTGGCGGGGGGGGAGACCTTATCACCATATTCCAGTATTTAAAGGGTGGCCACAACGAAGGCAGAGACTCCCTTTTTACAAGGGGTCACATGTAAAAGACAAGGGTAATGGGCACAAGTTACTTGTGTCCGAATGGACACAAGGGGAAAATTGTTCTCAATGTGAACAACCAGCCATTGGAACAACCTTGCCAGGGAAGTGATGGACTCTCCAGCACTGGACACTTTTAAGATTCAACTGAGCAGTGTGCTAAGACATCTAAATTGGGTCATGCTTTGCCAAGAAAGGTTGTGTCAGATTATCCCTGAGGTCTTTCCAAGCTGGAATTCCATGATCCCTATGATTCCTAAGAAAAAGTGTTAAATGAGACTTTCAGAATTTTATGCAATATTTGTTGTGGTTTAAACTCAGTCAGCCACGCAGTCTCTCTCTCACTCACCCCTCTTCCTCCGTCCTGCTCCCAGAGGGATGGGAAGGAGAATCAAAAGAATGTAACTCCCAAATTGAGATAAGAACAGTTCAGTAACTAAGGTATAACACAAATCACTACTGCTACCACCAATAATAATAATGATAAGGGAAATAACAAGGGAAAAGAATACAACCGCTCACTATCTGACAAGTGATACCCAGCCCGACCAAGCAGTGATCTAGCCCTTCCGGGTAACTGCCCCCAGTTTACATAGTGGGCATGATGTACTGTGGTATGGAATACCCCTTTGGTCAGTTTGGGTCAGGTGTCCTGTCTCTGCTTCCTCCCGGCTTCCCCTCCTCCCTGGCAGAGCGTGAGACTCAGAAAGTCCTTGGTCAGAGTAAACATTACTGAGCAGCAGCTAAAACCATCAATATTATCAGCACTGTTCCCAGGCTGAAAGTCAAAAACACAGCACTGCACCAGCTGCTAAGAAGGAGAAAAAATGACTGTTACTGCTGAACGCAGGACAATATTGTAAGTAATTTTTCCTAAAGGAGAACATATTTAATAATTTAAATGTTAATTTCCCTGCAATGTTTAAAATGAAATCTGCAAAGGCCACATATGAAAGCTGTTTTCTACTTTGCCCTGAACAGAATTACTAAGGCACTGCCAGCCTTCAATGTATGAAACCGTCCTGATTTGGTAGATTTTTCCCAGTTTAGCAGAGATTCTTTTTTAAAAAAAAAAAAAAACAAAAAAAAACACAAAAAAAAACAGAAAAAAAAAAACAAACCATGAAAATCAGCTGTCAGTCTACCACTGAAATTTCAGGTCAAGGCCATTCTCCAGATTTACTAGTCTCAGGTGCCTGGATTTTGAATTACAGACTGTTCAACTTGTTATTATGCTGGCAGCCTTGCAACAGCTCATAGAGCTCAGCTTCCATGAAATTCAGGTATGGGCCAGTTGACACATACTACACAGTAAGAGATAGTTCCCCTGAAGTAAATGCCTGTGTAAAAATTTGATACTACTTCTATTCTTGCAATTATCTGCCAGTATCTCCTCTCTTTCCCTCTCTCACCACATCAGAAGATTAAATACAAGTTTAAAACCACATCTGACAAATCTTCTGAGGTTTTTGTCATCACTCTTGCATTGTTCAATAATTTTTCTCCCAGTTCAGTAATTATTTTTCTACTTGCCAGTAGGATGCTTGATATTATTTATTCTTAAAGAATTCTCTTCCTTACTGCATAGAATTATTCATTGTGGTATTGAATGCCTTTCTTTTTTCAGCAAAAAAAACAATACTCCTCTGCTTAATTAATTCCATTAGATCTTTGATTTATATAAAAATAATTAACAGTAGAAACAAGTGCTGAGAAAAAATAAAACACAACTAAAACCACTCTCCATTCCAAGTAAAAGGCATGGAAGAACTTCAACATGGAAGTGCTCTTAGGCCCAAATTCTGCCCAAGAAAAGAAATTTTCATGCAGCTATCTCTCATGCAGACTATACAACAGTAGAAGTGGAAGGACAAGGTGGAATAAAACTCTGTGTCAGGATGACGGCTGCAGGTGTACAAACCACACTAGGTATTATCACTACAGTTTTGATTGCCAAGTTTAGCAGTTTTCTGAACTATTAACATGCTATGGAAGTAAGAGTGCTCAAGCTGAACAGGACTGACAGAGATTACGAGTTTTGCCATCAGTTGTCCATTGTTGTCTTTTTTAAGGACCCTCATGAGAATTACCTCTTCCCTGATCACCTAATGAGCTCAGCCTGCTTTGGATGCAAGCAAATGCCAGAGAAATGTCAGAGGAGCTACAACTTCATGATGCAGCAGCTCAGTACTTAAAATTAGCCGCATCCTCCAATGAGGGCAACAGTAACCACTTCAGAAAATTCTTCACTCCAGGTTCTCACACTTGCTTCTGTCTCCACAGAGTACTAATCAGGTGAAGTACAGGCTCAGTCACATGAATAACCACCTCTTTTATAACATTTTTCAAGCTGTAAACCATTCAGGAAACTAGCAGTCCTGGCGTCACTGATCTGGACAGCCTGCCCAATATGGGTATTGAAATATTGAAATATCTAGATTGCTACTGAGCAGTTCATGTTAACATTCAGTAATGGTAATATATGGTCATTTTTATCATTTTTTTCCCTTTCAATTTCTACTTTCAGAATCTGCACATTTCTTTTTATTCTGTATTTAAGATACTGAATAAAAAGAAAACAACCTACTTTCTTTTTTTTGAAGACACACACTGTGCAAGAGATAGTCAAAGCTTTACTATATGACAGTGAGTTGCCTAGGAAATGACAGTAAGCATAAGAGACTCAGGGATTTATCATATCCTCACTTCCCCTGAAATACATTTAGTGGTGTCAAAATTATGTATTAGTCAAAGTCAGGAAACACCTCTTCTAATTTCAGCTATAATTGCAGAAAGTGCAAGCATGCAACAGAAAAGTGAGCTTCTTTCTTGACACTTGCGACCTGCAGAAAATCTTGAGCATTATGCACATTAGAGACCAAGCATCTGCGGACAAAAACAGAAATTAAAGAAGGAAATTTAATTAGAATAAGAATCTGTGCTCCAAGGAACATGAAAAAGTTGAGGTACAGCTGCAGCTTTATGCGGGAAAATTTCCCTGAGAAGGTGTATAAGCTGAGGAAACAGTTAAATTCTTGAACCAGGCAAATCTAACTGTCATGGCTGTGAGCAGCCTTTCTTGCAGAAATGAAAAGTTCCTTAAAAACTTGGAACCAGATAGATAGCAGCTCTGGATAGTTTGTAACCTGTATCACCATAAAGCTGAGCTTATTAGAACAAAATATCTTGGGCAAAGAGCAAATGCAAAACTTTTTATTTCTCTCTAGTCTGTATGATATCAGTGCTTTTTCCTCTTAAAACTGGGACTCGATCAAAAGAAAATGTGCATGCAGGAAACTGAGGAGTTGCACAGAGTGGATTTCAGGCAGGCATCCATTCTCATCACGGCGGGCTCAGCAGGGGCTGGCCTCCAGAACTGCAACATCAGCACAAAAGGACAATTATATCATGAATTTAAATACGAATCTCTGTATGCTCCCTATGTCTGCTATCTGATAGCGCTTTACATGTTCCAAAGAGCAAAACGAGGTTATTTGCTTCTCATAACAAGCAAGAAAAAACAGTGAGGAAAGTAATAAGTTTATTCATAGGTGTTTGGCAAACAGCTCTCTTTAGCTGGCATCCTGCCAAGCTGTCCATTTCTTTCTCTCTTATGATGGGAGACACTTCAATATGAATTCAATACATGAAAGAAAAATACAGTATAATAAGCACATTTTCTGTAAAAATCTCATGATGAAGGACTACGTACATTCATGTGTCTTAATAAGACAACCTCCTAATTTAAACTGAGGTGTTATTACAGGAACATAACAGAGCAGCCTACCAATAAAAGCATTTCAGTGGGAAATTATAATAAGCAACTGTATTTCATGTACAATGATAACAACAACCACTCCTGACAGGACCTGCCCCTGGGCAAAAAGGACATTGCCACAGTTGAAAAGAAAAGAAGAATCAGAATGGTACTTTTTTTTTTCTATTTCTGCATCGTACATTCAGATGAAGCTGCACAATTATTTGTGCGCTCACAGTCAGTCAACTTTTCCCCCTCCCTTTCAGTTGGCAGAGAATACAAAAATTTCAAGGAAATTTCAAGGCAGTTTCAAGAAAATTTCAAGGAAATACTGAGAGAGTTGCTATGGTCTAAAATCTATTTCAGTAGTAAGAAATAGCAATTCAAGAAAATTTCACTAATTATGATACTGATGCCAAACATGTAAGACCCAAATGTGGGCAGCACAAGGTCCTACAGCATTTCATTTCAAGTAAACACAGAAATCCTGATGATGCAAGTCTGAGTTCCTTTTTAGTCTTGTTACAGAGAAAATTTCATTTTATTTCTTTTAAATTAGAAAATGAGGAAAACAATCTCTGGAGTTTACTGTCATGGATGACAGAATATATCCTACTGACCAGCCAAGCAGTAAACTAAAAGGCAAAAAAAAAAATCCCAATTAAGGTTTGACTTTAATAAATAGCTTCCTCTGAGCACTGATTTCCCCATGAAATCTCCCATACTAAAAAATAACAGCAAGAAGCACAGTATCTATGTTCTGACTCAGTACAAAAATAACCCTCCAAGAGACTCCTCGGTAGTTTATAATTCCATCTTTTCAGGATTCTTCTTTTACCTTTCCCCAAAATACATAGTACATTTGTTCTCAGTTGAAAGTAAATTTCTTTATGTTTTCACTGAAGAATTGTGGATGACTGCCAAGAGGAAAAAAAAAACAAAACAAAACAAGATGGAACACTAACATTTCAACTTCACTTTGAACAGCTGTAACTCCATATTAGTAGAAAGCGGACAGCTGTAATTAAGCAGGGAAACAGACAGCAACACCACTATAGATCTGAGTAGCTTGGCTGTGATTAGTCATAAAGACATAAACATTTTAACGTGGTTTTGGATGTGTGCTCTACTTAGGAGGAAGAGTGACAGATCACTGGGCTGCTATGAATTTTTCCCATGTTAGCAACTCAAAGAGCATTTTGAACAGTGCTGAACTTTGCTCGTTGATTAATGAGTTGGGAAAGAAGTAGATCTCTGGAGGAAAAAAAATGTGTTCAGTATGAAAGCAAACATCCCTGAAAATACTTAGAAGTTTACTGAAAGGTGCTTGGTTTGCTTGTACAGCATCTGCTTAAAGCGCTTCTTCCACCCTATGTGTTTCACTGCTCATAATATTCATTCAGGTGAATTAAAGCAATATCAGAACAAGCGTAATTGGCAGGATGCATCTCCAAGCCTCTTGGGGGTGATACAAATTATACCTTGAATTTGCCTTGTCTCATTCTTCTGACATCTGGTGCTGTTGCCACCTTCTCACAAGAAAAAACATAGCGATTTCTTCATAAGGCTGGAAAAGCGGAAGTCAATAGTTTCACAGCACCCAATATAAAAAACCCTGAAAGATTCTTAATACTCAGGAATTAGAATGAAGATGGAAGATCAAACTTTCCTGTACAGTGGGCACAATCTCTGCATAAGATTTGCTCCTTCTTAGCATCTTGTAATACTCAGAAATACACAGTATGTGAAGAAAAGGAAACAAGCACAAAATTCCCTCTTTTCTCTCCTCTTCTCTCTCTCCTTTTTCAGAAAGTCACTCTTATTTGCTTCAGTACAAATTATATCTTTTGTACACAAAAAGGGAATATAAAACATACTGCCCGTTATTTATTTTTGGACTTGAGAACAGCATGCCATTAAAAATGCAGAATTTTCATTAAAATTAAGACAATGACTTTTCTTCCAAATGAGACTTACAAATGTTTTCTTAAAAATGAGTTAATTTCTATCACACATCTGCACGTCACACTGAAATACATTTTATGAGTTAAAGTTTTCACAATTTGTCCTGCAACAGCATTAAATTTTCATAGGCCATTAGCTGTCAAAAATGAAAACACTTCAAAACCAGGAACAAGCTCCTTTTTCCACCAAAAGTGAGTAAGATCGTCCTCATCCTAGATATAGAAAGACTTTTTGAATTTCTAGTTCTAACTACACAGAAAGCTATTCGCAGTATCATTCTGCTGGAGGGCTGAATGTATCTATGTTTCTTCTAATAAAAGAATGCACTCTCTACAGCTTGAAGACAAGAGGAGTGCAACATAGGCTGTATCACTATTTGGTGATCCAAAGATCTTGGCAGGGTCTTCAGTAAAGTAAAAAATGAAGAACTAGCATTTCAATATTATTAAAAAAAATCAGAGAGGGGATAAGTACATAAAACGATTTCAGCATGTCTTAACACACCGTATCAATCTGCCACATGCCGCGCATCTCTTCAGCCTTAAATCATCTCACTTAAAATACACATTCAATTTCTTTCAAAATTTATTTTCTTCCAGATTTCCTTTGTCTTGAATGTAACCGATTATGTATCTAGCAGTTCCACTCACACACCATGAATAAAAAGCTTCTTTACATGGTAAATGTAAGCTTGCGAGACTTCAGGTCTTGCTTGACTTGAAAACTCTTGCAAGAGGTCTCTTCTGTTCAGAAATGTTAACACAAACTTGGAATTTGCTTGTGTTTGCTTTCACACATCACTGAAAGATTTACTTACCCACAGAGGATGTATCCATAACCTCATTCATTTCATTCAGCTAAGGAAAAGCCTAGCATTCCCTTGCTCTTCATCTCTAGATATAGTGAGAAGCTCTGAGCACAAAATCAGGATAAATTTTTTACATTGAGAACTGACATTGTCGTGGCCTATTTCAGCAATATTTAATACTTGTTCTCTAAAATGCAAATTACCAGTCTTTGCTGACTATCCACACATTTGAAAGTTTTCACACGGGTAGAAAATAAACGTTCCCTTTGTTTCCTTAACATAGAAACTCCTAGCACTATGGTAAGTAGAAGAGATTGCAAGACTGACCTGTATATTTCTCTCTCCAAGTACCTTGCTCTTCTTGAATTTCATTTATTCTTCAAGATACATGCACAAGAGTTAGTAACTTTGAGGAGGAAAAGCCACTGATGGCTAGAAAACTTTCTTCCAGAACACAGAGGTGACCACCTGGGATCAGCAAGCTCCTAACATGCTGCCCTGTACGATGGCCCTGCAGACCATCTGCCACAGCCTCAGAAGCAAACGCCTGACATGGAAAATAGCCAGATCTCATTTTCTGCTGAGCCACCCTTGAAACTCCTTTGAGTACAGCATTGGTAGCAACTGTGGTTATGATTTTACACCAGTCAGGAAGTCTGAGCAGCAAGGTGTTAGATAAAGACAATACAAAATCTTTCTCTCCCTATTTTCCACCCCACAAGTCCTCCCAAAGGCTGCGGGATACCAGCTGCTTCATGCCAGAAAGAGATTATCCTGAACAGGCTCTCAGGGCACATGAAGTATTCTCAGCGCTGTCACCTACCCAGCCAGTCTCATAAGGACACTCCAAGAACTGCCAGATATCCCTTAAGGCATGTTAGCCAACTAGTCACAACAGGAACCACTATACAGCATCTTAAAATCATACTGTCATCTATCTAGTGCTTGAGTGACAAAATTTAATTCATTAGGGCACTAAGCAGAAGGTATAGAGAAAAAAAAAAAAGGCCAATAACTACAAACTCAGTAATATCGATTCTAACTTGTTTTCACTTCCTTGCATTTCATAACCTACCCTGTCAACTCTGGCTTTCAGTCATTTAAAAGACCTAGTATGACAACTATGAAGCTGCTTGCTGCCTCTTGCAAGACATGAAGCTCACTCTGTGGGCTGATGTACCTTAACCTCACAGGCATTCGGGAATAAGTGAGCATCAAGAGCAACAGATCAGAGTTTGCTTAATTGCCACCAAAGCAGGATGCAAGTTATGTGCAGCTGAAGAATGCTGGGAGAAAACAAGATTAAGTGCATAGCTATCCAGGAAAACCCCCAAAAGGTGATGACTTTATACAGTCTATGGAAAAGAAAGATCTTGGTTTTCCTCATGAATATGACACAACACTTTAATAGCCAGGTATTCATCACTTTGATATGTGCATGGTCTCCAGAACTGTCTAGCTCACAAAACCACATCCATTAAAATATATTCTAAATAAAAAGAAACACAACAGTACATTATTTTTAAGGCTGCAATGTGTCAGATTTACAATAGAAATGTAATCTAGTCCCAGGAATACCTGTGACTCACCATTAGCAAATCAGAACAATGGACATCATGCTACTATATAATAAGAATCCATCAATACATTGTATCATTTTACATTCTCCTGCATGTATTGTATTATCAGAATTTTTCTGAAGAACATAATTTGGTTTCCCATTATAGAAAATTGGAGTTCACTTTATCTCAACACAATGTCCAGTGAAATGAAACACAGGAGGACATGAAAAAAAAAAAAAGAAGAAAGAAATCAAAGTTCCTAATAGGCTTTCCTTTCACTTCTCATGGACATATTCTGCATTCACTTTTTTCTACTTTACTGACTTTATATATGCAGTTTGAAAATAGCTCAGGCAATCCTTACACATAGTTATTATTGGGCACAGAGTACCCAAGAGTGATATAAGTAACAATGAAGGCAATACATTAATAAAAATTACAAAAAAAAAAAAAAATGACAATGTGACCACAACACACTATGCGTCTCCAAAGAAACGCACCTTCCATAAAAAAAATGAGCACCGCTCAAATGTATTCGAGCCATTACAGTGAGATTTCAACTGGCCCTTTTCCTTCCCCACAAGGCTCTTCCCTGCAAGATTTCATTGTACTCTTCTGTCTAAAAAAATGCTTCAACGATAAAGGCATGCACAGATTCCTTACCTGTATAGATACAGGCAGAGGAACTAATCCTCTTATTTTAAATTTGATTTCACATATGGTTCAGCCTAAGGTATTGTTGCCTTCTGGAAATCCAGTTCAAGATGCTGTTTTATTTGCAGCACACATTTCAAACTGCATTATTTTTCCTCTTATCCCTAGAAACAAGAATTAAGCACTATAAAGCAGTGCAATATTAACAGTAATCTAAAGCTTCTGAGAATCAGGTGAGATTTCTTCAGCTATGGGGATATTGTTGTGGATTACAGCATACTGTGGATGGGAAAACACCCTAGAGTTTTAATTTATTCTTCCTTGCTGTTTGGTCCTGTAATGTCCTCATTCCAGAAGAGGCAGAACATCTCCATTTTCTTCTGACAAAACTACTGAAGATTTGCTGCTGTGTCTCGTTACCAGCAATTCCAAAGGAACATTTCAAAATAACATTTTTTGTGAATATTTTAGAACATTGTGCTTAAATATTCACTTGCATTTGCTTTGAACATCTAGGTATTCTTTAACCTGTCTAATTAATGCAGTGTATAATACACTGGGGAAATTAAACTTCTGGGGCTTTTTTTATTGCCAATTGTAGACATATACATCCAAATTGTACCACTCTTTTGTAAATTTTTAGTATGCCATACCAGACTGTTAAATGAGTTGGATTATAAACAGATTTTCAAGAAAATAATTCTATTGTTTAAAAAAACACAGATCCCACCATGCAACCAATAAAGAAAAAGATTTTACATTCCTATAGTTGTTTCAAGGTTTCCAGCTATTACCTCATACCTTTCATCTCAATTTGAACAGCCAAAGAATTGCAAAGGTCTTCTCATCTGCAAGGCCTGGTATAGCACAGTAGTGTTGCAGTCACCAGTTAACAGCACAGTGTTAGATATGTAAGTCGCCTTTTTTTTAGTGAGTGCATTTTTTTGCCAAAGTGTACAACACTACTAGAAGAATCATCCTATGGAATGAAACAGTGCTGCATACAGTTTTCAAAATGCTATATAGGGAAAGCATTATTTTAAAAGCCTCAATGAAACTACTTCAACAAATCATGATTGTTCTCCTTGTGCTCCTTAGCATTCTTAGTAGTTTTGCTTTGAACAGTGTGCATGTCCCTTTATACCTGGGGTGCAACTGTTTAGCCCCAAATTATTTTTGTTTCCAGTTTGCTCTGGCATAGTGGAATTGACTGTTAAGTTCACAGAGGCAACTAACTTTCTTCCTCATTAGGGATCAGACACTTGTTTCCTTACCGGCTCTAGTGTGCATCTTTAGCTTCCAGGAGTAATGGCTCCAGAAAACTGGCTCTCACACACCTCATTTGCTACAGTTATGTTAATACAACCTCATGCATTCATTGGTTTATAAAATGATGTTGGTGTGGTTGAAGTCAAGGCTTAGGCTATACAGGCTTTTGTTGTGTCGGAGCAATCATTGGTATATTCTCAGCTTTATATGATGGCGCATTTTTATAAGATTATCTGCTCAGCAAATTTCCCTTACTCAACAAATGGCCAGGTACTGTGCTACACAAAATGAACTTCAATCAACACAATGGCTCCTAGGTAGATAGCAAATATAACACAAGAAACACTATAACTTGTATCTATTTCGCTAACATATTTTCCTGTTAATGAAATAAAAAAATAAGTTAGGACACTCCCTCCGCCCCAAAAAAAAAAGCAACAAACTGAACAGTCTGCCTTGGCGGGGGGTGGGGGGGAATCAAGCTTCACACTACAAACAAGGATCAAATGTTTGATTTACATACACTGAAAGAATACTTTCGAAGGGCATTCAGGATACTTCACCATGAAAATCAAAAAAACAGAGAATATTGATGGTAAAAAGGTGACATGTTTATCAGCTAATCCTGAACATTGACATACAATTTGTACTCAGATATCATAAAAGTCTAGGTATGTCTTGTTATATGATTCTCTGAATAATCGTGGAATTTTCTAGTAGAAAAGTGCACATTTCTCATTTTTCTCATAGTAAAAAAAGAATAATCCACCTATTTGCAGAGTGGCTAATACAGGTCATTGGCTCTATTTAAATACTAATTTATCAGTTAGGTGTACAAAAAGAAAGGGAAAACAGACATTCAAAATTTGATTACTGTTTTATCCACTCTGAGCAGAGCTGGCTGCAAAATTCCCACCTATGTTTCAATTTAAAACAAAATGCTTTAGAACTTAAAATATATTTGTTATGGTAGCCTACTGGATCTTAAATTTGAATGTAAATATATCTATTTCAAAATATGTGAACCAGCATAAAAGGTGGCTAATGCCCCAGTTTCATTAGTACCTCACTTCCAAAAGGTTAAGCTGTTACATCAATTCAGAAGCCTTTTGAGGCAAGGAACAACAAGCGTTGCTATTTTTGTAAAGCCTCATTCATTGGCTATTTACAAATGGGCTATACTTCCAGAAACACATATCGCAGGAAAGACTAATTTATCAACTTGTATTCAAAGCTGCTGTCCTAATGCTATGGCTTAGCATTTAAACAAACAAGTATTCAAAATCATTAATTAGCTGATCACATCTCACTGAATAAGCTTCCAGGCAGCCCTCTTGATGCTTTCTGTCTCAGGGCCATGAACTACTACTGCAATTAATACCACAAACAAGTTTACTAGCTCAAAGCTGTTCAGTCATTTACACAAGTTCCTTTAGAGAGTGGGTCTCTTCTGACCACACACTGTTAGGCAAGTTTCCCTGTGCAGACACCTGTGTCACAGTTACCTCCACACCCCAGGAGACTGCTGTGGTACCACAGAAATCTTTCCAATTACCAAATCATTGCCACTGGCTCTGTCTGATCTTCAGAAGGGGTCCAGCCACCCCTGGATTATTTGGCTGTCTAATTTGCTAGTATGAAACCAAGTTTCATAAAGGACCCTTTCTTATGATGAACTTCTCTCCCTTCATGTTAATGGGGACCAGCACTGCTATTCTGTCAACTGACTGTTGGCTTTTCTGACTTGGGCACACCAGTCACACAATCCAAAATCTCGGTCCTGTAACATGACAGCCTAAGCCCTCTTGGTTGATGTATGCAACACTTGCATTTTTTGTGTTGTTTCAACAGAGGATAATGTAGTGTTGAGAGGGATACATACATCTTCCTCGAAGAAGATAAAATATTCTAACAATTTTCTTGCACTTACATACACCATTCATCGCTTTTCATATAACCAGTAATCTGGCTAGAACATTTTGATTTACTTATTACACTCAGGCTTTTGACCCTTCAATGGATAACAAAGGTTTTGCAGGACAAAGAAAAATCTAAGACGTCCCCACTCTCCTAGTCATGTAACACAGATTGTTGAGTATCACTTATAAATAAACAAATGCCAGGAATAAATCAACTTTGGAACATTTCCTTCCTTGTACACACACACAAAAAAAGGCAAATATATAAAAACTACATGGACAAGTCACAAGTAATGACTAGCAAACACATGCATCAGACCAATGTTTCTTTAACTGGACATAAAACATGAGTATCTGAAAGTCAAGAAAAACTGGAAATCTGAGTAACTTGAAACTTGGTTTGTGCATGACACCGAGTATTCAATGTGACATTTCAAGCACTGAAAGGAACACAATTCTTTTTAGACTGTGTGGCTACTGTAAATTTAAACAACTATTTGGTCTAGCATTTATACCAGTGACTGGCCAAATAAATTCTTCTGCCTCAGCCTCATGTCTTTTAATACATTTAATGGGTTCTTGTCCTTTCAAGTTTTGATGATGTAGCTTTCCTGCATGATGGAATGGAGTAGAAGTCCAAAGAACAGAATTTGTTTCTATGTCTGTAATACCCAAGGTATTCTAAATCACTTTGAAAAATAATGAATTCGATGCCAGTGCTGCAATGACCATAGGTAACTGTAACAGTGGTTACACACGCAGCAGGAGTTTTCAAACACTGTAAATAAAATAAACAAAAAGAACAAAACATTACCTTGTATTTCTGGCATTTGCGCTAGGTGACATCTAGTCAGCATGTTGCATATTTGACAAATCTCCCTCAAGCACACTGTCCATAATGATATTTCAGCAATTTTCCTCTCATTATTTGCATCCAGTCATGTATATGCATGTACCCTCATGTGAGTATTAGTCATGTTGGATGTCCCTTACTACTGTTCCCCAAGACACAAATCATATTTCTTATTTTTCTAGTTTTCATCAGATTCTATCCACTACTTATGACTGGACCTGCCCCTGGTATTTTCCTCAGTGCTTCACAGTAAATGGTTTTGCATTTGCTCGCTGAATGACCTTGCCATTTGGAAGCATTTTACAAATCTAGTATCGATGCAACTTGTTCCCTCAGATTTGATCAATACAGTCTGGTGGGGCACAGAGTGTAAACCTTTTCATTTCAAGCCTTTTAAACAACATTGAGGATAGCCTATTCTTATACAATGATTCTTAATATTTTCCAAGACACTGCTCTTCAGAGTATCTCCTTTCACTATGACTTGAGTCTTTATTTCCTTCTATAGCTTTCTTGTACACTTCTGCATTTCAGAATTAAATAGCACACCTAAATTTTCCCACTGTGCAATCCTACATCATTCCTGCCTCATAAAAGGCCATTGTCTTGGGTAGTTTTGGTTTTTGGTGTATTTTTTTTTTTACATTTAGTTATGCTACCCTTTAACTGATATGCAAGACTGAAACTGACCCCAAAATTACTCCCACTATCTCAAGCCTGTAACACCATAGTTTGCAAGAAGATCCCTCAGGGCTGAAGTTAGTAAAGCCCAAAATATGGTTGAGCAAAGGGTAACATGGAGACATACAGATCCTGTCTGGCTAGCTGGGCAGAACCTACGTATATTCCTCTTGGTTCAGGATATAATCATCCAGGGTTTCTATAGAAAGTAAGCATTTTTGAGACATCAGTCTACTGCTGCAGCTAGTTGATAGGTTCAAAAGTTATTCGGTACTAACAGAAAGGGACTGACAGCAAGACATGAAAACAGGCTCACAGAGCACTGTCACTGAAAAGCCATTTCTTTAAGAAACCAGGCTAGAACTTATCTTTTGTTTCAACTCTTTGAACATAAAGCATCATTGTATTTTTCTGCTTTATGAATCTGGCAATGGAAACTTGTATTTATCAGGATTTAAGCTGACGAGGATCCAGATCACATCAGCATAAGGCTGAAATTTGGGTTTAAACACAACTGAGCTCGTAAGTGTTGTTTTCCAGTTTTAACCCTCATACATAATCAATCTCCCCTCCTGAGATTATCTTGAAGAAGACAGAGTTTCATGACAGCCCACCCTTATAAACCCTGGCCTTTACATATGCCTTAGTGAAGCACTGAATAAGTGTGTTTATTTCACTTGGGTTTTGTATTGTGTTTTTTTTTAAATCAACTTCTGAAATTTTCTCTTCATTTTTGTGTTTTTTGTGAAGGCAAACAACTTTAAATGATGGCTTTCTCGAGCATTTATGGAGTGTAAAATCTGTTTATCTTTTATTCAATTTTGCATTGTTTCCTGTTGTTTTGAACCACTTTTATAGGGATGAATTATCTCTTCTTCCAGTCGTCATGTATTACTTATTCTAATGTGAGTATATATATACATATACTTTGTTATTTTCTGTTATTTTCTGCTGTGTTATTTGTTATTTTCTGTTTTATCTTGGCCATAGTAATCTTATTTTCACAATGGAAGGTTGTGTTTTTGCATGTGTCTCTTTTTTCATTTTGCATAAGACAACCACAGGTTCACTAATTCCGCACTGGCAGTTCTTCAGCATTCTCTCTAAATTTATGCTGCTGTATTATATTCACACACAACCTTGACAGCTCTGAATCTGATATTTTCCCAGAGAGCACCATAACCCAGTGGTGCAGCCTTTCAACCAGCTGGGGGAAGGGCAAGAGCAGCATTTCACTAGCATCTAACATAATGACTCCTGGGACATAACTAGGCAGCTGCTGGGTAATATCAGGATTTAAGGGAACAATAATTACTATAATAACAACTACCTTTACTGGCCTTCTTTAATATACTGTCTCAGGCTAAGGACTAAACAGCTGTTAGAACCAAGGTATGCCAGAAGACCCTGATTTCTAGTTAAGAGTTATGGGGAGGTTTATGGCATATCCATGTAACAAAACAAATTCACAAAACTATTAATCTTTTTGCAGAGCACCTACACACAAAAGAAGAGCTACTAAGAGCCCAAGGGAAGCACGTTTTCAATACATTATAGGACCATTCTTGTAAAGTCTCCACTTCCATAAAAAAGAGTTAAACTTTATCGTTCAAGGATAAAGTAACTGATGGTCCAACATTTGCAGCATTAGGATACATTAGCTAGGTCTTTTACATGTTTCCTGATTTTATTAAATTTTATTACCAGACCGTGATAAAGTTTGCAAATCAGTAATTTTAGTGATCTACAGTAAGTAATGAAATGAGAAGAAAATTATGTTAAAACAACATTAAAAGGGAGAGTCATTCTTAACTGCAGAGCATGGGAAGCTGCAAGCAAAACTCCCATTAACAGTAAATACAGCAGATTAATAAAAAAATCCCTACATATTTGCTAAAAAAGGCTCAATGACATTTCCTTGCATTAAGTAAGACCATAGGAATTCAAGTTATTTTTTCCTCCTTACTTTTCTGAGCTCACCTGCTTTTGCTTGCTTCGATGATTTTAATGTCATTAACAAACCCCTTATTTTAAATTTCATGTGCCAGGTATATAAACCTGTGTACATCATTAATTGCAGTGAAGAGTTTATTAGCAAATAGAACAGTGTTTAGGAATGTATCCTGTGCCAGATCATTAAGAAAACTGCTTCACAAAGCTGACTGCTGAGTAATTTCAGAAGCTGAACAGAAGTTCCTCAACAAAAGAACTCCTCAGGTGCACAGAACATTCACTATTTTAAATTATATTATGTTCAAACAAAGGTTAAATTATTCTTGAAAGGATATTTCATAGGAGCTTCAGGCCTCTTAAGATGAGGCTTTTCCTTTCAAATCTTTAACTCCTGGTGACTCAATTATTGCAGTGTTTGCAGCGTACTGAACTGCTCCAAAATGTCCAGTCCTGCTCTCTAACAATCATTTTTTACCGCTGGCATTTTCTTTTTCCTGTGAAACCTACAATATCATGCACATTCTTTTCATTTCCAACACAACAGCTACAAGCTAAAATGTAGGAATGATATTTTTACAAGTCTGAATGACATCAGAGTCCCTCCAGTAGGCAATACTGAAATTTCATTAACTAGGAAAGAGCCTAACAGTCACAAAGAGGAAACCATCATGCCAGGGTAGGAGATGAAAGGTATATACTCAGGTGTAATGGGCTGATGTGGCAGCCATTCTACAGTTTCACAGCAATTCACAGGTTCCTTAAGTCCCAAGCATGGTAATTTTGGGGTGGGCAGCATCCAGCTCTTTCATTACCAGAGAAGGGAACAGCACAAGTGTAACCATGTCCCTCCCAGGCTGGCAGAGTAACCATCGTAGAGACAGGCTTCATAACTAAGGGTCCAGTCAAGCCAGGCAAAGAATTAACAGCTTGACCTTATATATATATGCTTATTCACTTGAAGACAACTGTCTCACCTTTTTTCTCCCTGCTTTAAAACTATTTTAGTTTTGACATCACTTGACAGAAGAAAAATTTTGAATATCTAAATGTCTCATTCCAACAAGGTCCCAGATTCCTTCACATTCTGCAGTCATTCAGGTACTCCTGAAAACATCTTTTAGCAACAACGAAACAATGCTTTCCAGCGTGCCTCTGCATTCTTTGTTTTTATATATAGCCATGCTTAGTGCATATATGCAGCTTCACTATTCATAAAGAGTGAAAATCACCTCTGCCAGAAGCCAGAACTGCTGTATAAATTAAATTCCAATTGTAAATGATACTGCTGAGCCTTTGGCTCCATGCTTGCCTTCTGAAGAGCAGCAACTTTCATACTAAATGAATTTCCAATAAAATCCTGATCAGCAGACATTTCAGATCTGACTCCTGACAAGGATTTTTACTGACAACAGAAGATGACAAAAAAAGTCCCCAGGCGTCATAACAAGCCATCTGTCACTGTACGCTGTTTCAGACAATTAGTTATCATGTAACATTCACTCTGATTTTCATCATTTCATTCCTAAAAATATTCTGACAGTTCTTCTTCCATTTATTCATGGATGAACAAGGTTAATATTTTCTGAAGACAAAAACTAACTTCACTGTTTAATTTTCCATATATTCATTGACACATGTCTTTAAGTCTAATATCTAGGGCTTGTGTAATACTTAGAGCCAAAAACCCTTGATTAGCTGGAATGGTCCTGAGGCTTCAGAATGAATAATGTGAGAATAACTTTTGTTTTGTTTTCAAGGTCCTTTTTAAAAATTCAAAGGATGGATTTAATTAAAATGCAGAGTCTTTTCCAAAATTCCTCAGTCCTTAGTGCCAATCTATCCCATGTATACCAATTCTTGAAAAATTAACTTCCCTCCCCTAGCAATACTTCAGGGAAAAATACTTTGCAAATTAATTAGGAAGGGTGACACAAATAATAGGCACATTTCTTGGATTAATTTTAGATTTTATTATATACAGTACAAACCTAAATTCTCAGATTCTCCTCTGAGTTTACTAGCGTTGTCTATAACCATACACAAAACTGAAGCCCTAGTTCTGGAATCTACCAAGGTCTGCACAAACACAGCCCAAGTTTGCCTATATTACAGTCCCTTGATTATGGACAGGAAGACTAGGTGCCATCTTGAGTAAATTCCTACCTAGGAACCCAAGGATTATGTATTTTTGTGCTACAAATAAATGCTTTACTAAATGTAAATATTCCTCACATGATCTACTGCACAATTATATCACTACAGATATGCAGCTGAAATCAAAAGAACAAGGCTTGTGCATGTGCAAATTGTAGCCTAGATATGTGATTATAGCTTAGATGATTCTGTAATATAAAAATTACCTTCACTTTCCGGTAAATCATACGCCTTTAGTTGCCCCCAAGTTCTCAGAGAGCTCTTGGTAACTAGCAATTTTCCTCAAGAAAACTGATGTATAAAACCACAATTTTAAGTAAGCAGAAGAAGACTGAGGAGCACCTTCAGCACTGTTACCCCAGGTAATGGAAACAAAATACTTTCCCAATATAAGGAACAGAATCCCTGTGCCACCACGCCAGTGTTCCATCAGCACATATGCAGTATCATTCCAATAGGAAAACTTGCACAAGAACTAATCTAGGTATTACCCTTCCCCGGTTCTCCTCCAAACGTCTCTCAGGTTCAAGGATCCTTCACACAGCACACTACCATGGTGGGGAAACCTGGTCCTTCCCTGCAGAGAGCAACTTCACAGGCTCCACACCACCTCTTCAAAAACCCGACAGCGTTCCGGTGTCTGCATGTCATAACAGCAGGCATCTGAAACATGAGTAAACCTGTCTGTGATGCTTCTCCTCAGTGTTTAAAACCAAAGGAAAATTGAACAAGCTTTTTCATGTTATGTCATGAAGACACTTGCTGCTTTGATTTTCAAAGGCTTCTCTTCTTTCATTCCACTTCTAATCTTGTAACATCGAACTTTCATGTTTTGTGGTCATGATTTTCTTGTAAGGATATTGGTTACAGTTCCCTTTCATCGCCAATGCAGAACAGTTGTTCACATACCCTGAAAAATCTATACTACATCTCTACTAGAGATGCTAGCGAAGGCAATGGCAACTTCAGGGAATTATGTGCAAGAATTTAGACAGATTTCAGTTCATGTGCAAGCCTGGCTGACTAAATCTGTGGTCCTTCTGAGTAGCAAATATGTGACTTTCTTATTCTAAGCATACCAAGATTTCAAAACAACTGCTCTTTCTGCTGCAGAATGAAGTACAGGGATTCAGGAATAACTATTTTTTTTAATAGAAAACACAGACCTCTCACTCCCATTCATCTCTGTCTCAGCGGCCTGTACTAGCTATCGCACTGTGCATGAAAAAAATGAAAGTCCTGGGGGGATGAATCAGGGATTTGAACACAGGCTTCTATTTTACAAACCAGTGCTATAACCATTGGCACTTTTAAGTCAGGCACTCTGCTAGGAAGGAATTGTAATAAATACAAAATTAAACAGCATCTTGAGACCCTTCTCACCATACTTACCATGTTTTAGTGATGACAGTGTTCATTTTGTCTTCTCTAAACTGTGCTCAGACAGTTCCACGTAACCAATACAGGAAATAGAGGTAATAAATAATATCACAGATTCAGATGTATGCAATTCTAAACGACAATAGCAGGCATCAATGGCCATGTACTATATCGGCTGTGCTATCCAAGGCAGTACAGCCCACCACTGCTCAGCACATCTCTTCTGCACCATGTCCCCCACCTGGGACAGTACCATCTTCCTCAACACTGGCCCAGAGGCAGATCATACCTGTGCTCTCCACTATCAGTCACCACCAATAAAAGCCCCAGCCCCAGTGAGGTGACCTGGACTGAGGCTGCTATTCCCATAAATTGGGATGACTGGGCAGAAGAGGTGTCTGCAGTGAGACAATATTCCCCAGAAACCAGTTACTGCTACCTTACCTAAGCCTGCTGTTTCTCAGTAAATCACAGAAACCTTAATGGTAAAGCAAAGGTGCTGAGTTTGGTTAGTTCCAATAGTCAACCAACATTTTACCTTCCTTGTTTCAAAAGGATGAAAAGGTAACAAGGAAACTGTACAGGCAAGCACAGCCAAAACAGTAAAATATTTAGAGCCACATGAGAAGATTGTCTCACACTGTTTTAAGAATTCTTGACTTCTTCATCATACAAAAGTAAGTTTATCCCATTTGTTAGGTTACCTGACAAAATCAAACTCAACTTGTGCTAGTTCCCAAACAGGAAAAGGCACAAATCAGAAACGTGTATGTTTTATGACATTACAATCACCTCTACCAAACCTCCCGCATCACAAAGATGGTTTTTCTTTTTATTTATTTTTTTTTTATTTTTGCAAGAAGCCAAATTCAACTTACAATAACATCTTAGGTCTTTTTAAAAGACATCTAGAGTCTTGATTTAGGTGCTTCCAATATTAGAAAAATCTGTAGCACCCCAATGTAACTGCTACACAAGTTAGAGTTTCAATTTGCACCTTTTTTCTGCTTTTAATTAGGCCATTTCACTTTCAAGTTATCTTATTTTTTTACGATTTTGTCCAGCTCAGAAAGAAACCCTTAGGCTGTTGACTATATTCTCCTCTTTTGTTATAATCATTTGAAAGGGAATACTTAGAAAGTGGAAAAGCTAAAAGATAATTCTTACCTTAAGACACATTTTTCAGGCTGTATTTCACAAGTAAAGCTGTTCTGTAGCCCTGTTGAATTTTCCTACATCTTTTTAAAAGTGTGACAACCAGAACAAGGCACAAAATAAGACTTTTCTTCATAGGAAATTCAGCAAATATGAATTAAATAAAGATGTGAACATGAAGGATACTGCATCTCATTGTACTCTCTTAAATGAAGAAGTAAAGGGATTGTCACTTACTTCAAGTTAATCTTAGAGCATCTTTACTATGCATCTTAATTCATATCAACTTTGCTGACTGTTTCCCATGGAAACAAACTCCATTATGAGTCACACAATGCTACCAATGTCAACCATATCCACAAAATATTTATGCTTTTAAAAAAAGCACAATTTGTATCTCATTTGAATGCAGCAGCATTATCAGCATCATGGAAGGCACTAGGCCTGAGGGGGAGGAAGAGTCATATTTGCTAAGCAGTGCAAAGGCACAGCTTCATCAGTACGCCCAGCATGCAAACATACTCAATCACCAAAGAACGAAGGGTGGAAGAACTGCAGCAGCACTTCAATCTACTGCCTCTCAGTGCCAGTGTGATAAATCATGGATGTTACAGCAAAATGGGGAAATGTTGCAAAAAAAAAAATACAAAAAACCAAAAAACAAACAAACAATAAAGCAGAGGGGAAAAAGGATCTCTCCTGGCATCCTTTTAGTAATACTAATACTCTGCATTAATTCAAACCACTTCGTTTTGACTATTTTCTGTAGGGTTAACCAGCAGAAAGGTCAGCTAAAGGTACCACAACACCAGGTAGAACTACTGTTTTGGCATTTTTAAGGTTTCAATTGAAGAGAAACTGTCTTCCATTTTCAAAACAGAAGGTAAAAACAGCAAGGAGCATGAAGAAGCCAACAGCAACCACTTTGGAAACATATGTAAATCCTCAATTTAATCACATATTCTCCTCTGGATCAAACTCGTATCTCCCATCCTTCCATTCTATGCAGGTTTTCAGTGCAGGCATGGTACTAATTTGATAGGAGGAGTTCTCACATTTTCATGCTGCAAGAGAATTTCATGCAAGGTTTTGAGGGGGAATGTGAAAGAAAAAGGGAAAGACACTGGGAATGAAAGGCCATGCTCAGGAACCAGAAAGGCTGGAACTAGTATAAACAGCACAACTTTGAAAGAACAGAAGGCTTGGCCTGCTGCTCCAAACATGAGCCATAGAGAAGAGAAAATGTTTCAAGAGCTGCTCTCAAATGGCTTGGCCCTTTCTGGACCATACAGCAACTGATAAGTGCCTGATTCATTGGGCTATGGCAAAGAGGACAAGGATTCAGCAAGCAACAGCTCTGTGCCAGTTTTTTTCACTGAACAAACCATATTTAAAATGAGTTATGCTGAGTGCATATTTTTTGCAATATAGAATCATAGAATCATAGAATAGTTAGGGTTGGAAAGGACCTTAAGATTGTCTAGTTCCAACCCCCCTGCCATGGGCAGGGACATCTCCCACTAAACCATGTCACCCAAGGCTCTGTCAACCTGGTCTTGAACACCACCAGGAATGGAGCACTCACAACCTCCCTGGGCAACCCATTCCAGTGCCTCATCACCCTAACTGTAAAGAATTTCTTCCTTATATCCAATCTAAACTTCCCCTGTTTAACATGACCAAAACACATTCCAACTGAAAGAAGAAATAATGGAAAGAAGGATAGTGTTTTACAAAATAAAAGGCCATGAGTCACCGTTTTTTGTTAAAATTCACAAAAACAGCACAGCTATATTTATTGGACTGCCATACACTGTAGAAAACTTAAAACTCACTGACCTTCTTTTAAAGCTCTAAAGAATTCATTACATCCTCTTTGTGGTGCAATCAAATTTAACAGCTTATTTGTAACAATGACTACCTAGTTAGGTACAAAATCACAGTTCTTGAAGCAATAAACATAATGATTCACTGAAGTAATGGGAGACTGAAAAAAATACTATTTCTCTTGGAAAAATCTTCAGGCTGAAAGCTACTGGTGTGACATTAATTTTCTTACCTGTGTGTTTAAAAAAATATAAAATAAAAAAATAAAAAACACAAAACACCTTCATGCACACTGAAAATACTTGTGGGTTTTGTTCTTACTGTTTTTCCAGGATGGTGTGCTCTTCATGTTTACATAAGAATTTATAAAGGGCAAATTTGCAGCTAGCATAACAGTGAATCAACTGGTAGATTATATGACAGGACAAAGACCTTTCTTTGTATCCAACTTCACTAACAGACTTGTGGTATAAGGCAACTTTGATCTTGTTTTCCACTCAATCTATCTTGGGTAGTTTGCAATTTATATCAGCTTCTGAAGCATCTTTAATGAAAGAAGGAACTCAGAACACAACAAAAGAAAACCTGCACAACACAGCTAAGACTTGAGTGAAAAAAGAGGAAACCCTGTCACAGAACACCTTTTCAAAACAAATATTTTCAGAAAAAAACTCAAGTTTTATGGTCAAGAATTCTGACAGTTTCTTATGTCTGTAATTTCTAAATAAGTGCTCCTTGTGGGACAGCTTGTGAATATGAGCACACAGAACATGCTATTGTAGGGGGTCAGTTACCACAGAAGAATTGGGTTTATGCTGTCTCTGCACTTTATCAGCTTTGAAACAGTTTAATGGATCACCAGTTCTCAAGCCACCAAGTGGCCTGACTCACTTCATATCTAAGACGCAGGCAAATTCTGTACCTTAATTTTAGTTTAGTAGAACACTGCAAAGACTCAGTAATAAAGCTTAAGCAAATTGAAAAATGTACATGAAAGTTCAGAGTCTTTAGAGAACAGGTATCATCAGTCACTTTATTCCACTCATGGTGGACTTCTCTCAGTTTTCCAGGAGACTGATGGCTGTGTGCTTTCCAAAATACCGGTCCCCCAATCTCAGCGCATTAAGCCAGATCTTGCCCATGGACATGCCCAGGATTTCTTTGGACATGTCTCAGGCTTTTTATCATATTCCTTTTTATCCCACTAGTGCCGGCAGGCTTTCTGTACCTGATGGACAATTGGTCTACTATTTCAGGAAAGCTGCAATGGGCATCAGTATCAGCCCTTTTCTCCTCCATTTGTTCGCAACCGCCATCGCAACTGAAATTAGCCGCCACTTCAGTGTTTCGGCTTCTGCTAGGTGGTTTGCAGACAGAATTATTTTTTCAGGTTTTTTTAATACTATAACATGCAACAACCTCTTTGTTAAAGGACTCAGAACTGGGAAATTCAGCTGCAGCTCTGCTGCACAAGAGTTGATCTCATCTAGACATATGGAAAGTTTCACGAGAGTCTGCAAAATAAAGATTACTTACTAGAGTCCTAAAGATGTCAGGAATAATTTCTGTACATGTATTTCTTTAATTTCAGGTGACTGAGATTATAACATCAGTTAGCATTTTTCATAATTAAACATTCAGCTGAGATGTATCTTTGCCTTGAAGTTTTCTACCCAAATGAAACATTGCAGCAAGCTTTAAATATTTAAGAAGAGACTCAACTTTTTAAAGTAAAAACGACACACAAAACAAAAAATAAAAAAAAAAAAAATCAAAAAAGGACAAACTGAATGGTCCTGCTCCTACCTTTCACATGAAAATTAGTAGCTGCAGTTTTCTGCCGTGTGATTTAAGATTATGTTTCAGTATTTCACTTAGAAGTATGTTTCAATATGAAATTAATTCTCACTTTGTTTCAGAAACAGTATTTCTATGTTTTAATACAATCCAAGCACCTGAGTTTTAGAGGTCATTTATTAGACCCTGTGACTATTCAGAAAACACAAGAGGAAGGAGAGCTGAGAGAATTCATTTTTACTGGTTGTAATTATAAAACAAAGAAGGAGGGGAGGGGGGGAACAAACCACCTGTTCTTCAGCAATAAGGTAAGGGTTTTTCAGCCTAGTTTAATAGAAAAGAAACCCAGTGCAAGACATATTTTCCTTCCTTTATATTTTAGCATCAGCTGCTTGAAGGGAAAGATCCTAGAGCTTCCTGCTGCATTAGTGCTTATGTAGTATAAATAAGCTGACCTCCTTGTATTATCAATCATAGTATTAAATATCTGATATTCAAACCCACAGGGCTTACAGTTCAGCATTTTAAATTACAGTTCTGCCTCAAAGACTCAGAACAAGCTCTTCCACTCAGCTTTTGATGTCTTTCACAGTTGATGAAGACTGTGGGTGAAATCTCAAAAAAAAAAAAAAAAAAACACACAAAAAAAATCATCCCCTCCTCCATACCTCTAAGAATTCAACTTTTCAGAGAAAAACTGCTTTGATATTCTTGCCTTGCTAAAATAACATTTATGTATCTCTAGGTACACGAGAATCAGTCACTCCACTTTGAATAATTTTTATTGTTCTTCCAGGAAAACTAGTTCAACTTTGCCAGGATAAGAAAAAAGAGAAGGCACTAGCTTACTTTTGCTACCAGAAGTTTAGCAGCTGTGTCGATTCCCACATCATTAAAGAATTGCATCTAATTTGCCATAATGAATAGTTTTAGTTGGAAAGCTTTTATTTCCCTTCTTTTTACTGTATCTTGCTGAGATATATATTTTAGCAATAAAAGCATCTTTAAATTAAAGGACCAAGTGAACCCACAAATATTCCAGAGAGCAACATACCAGCTCCAGAGAGCAACATAGGAAATGAATTCTCCTGGAACAGGAGAAAAAAAAAGGAAGAAATATATTCTAGTTTCATGCTTTGCAATTATGCCAAAATGCAAATGTTTAATTAAAATCTTGTATCTTTTGTGCAGACACTACAGAAAACTAAGATGGAGGAACAGTTTAGTAAGGTTAGCTTTCTGTTTGTAGTTTAGTTCACCTAATGCTGCAAACAGCCTGCTCAGATTTCTAAATGATGTGAGCAAAAAGCTCAGGCAACATTTCAGTTGTGATTACCACAGCTCAAATCTGAATGATTAAGTCAGACCAAACTGCAAAGCTGAAGCTTCTTTGCTTTACCAATTCTAACTCCTGTTAAAGCTAAAACTCATTTCCTGCTTTGCCTCTTAGTTCCTCTCTGCTTTTATGTATTATTTATCCTTGTAAATACATTATTTAGCTGTGTAGTTCTATTATTCATCCTGCAAAGCACCTAGTTATATTTTTTACATGAAAGATGCTATACAAAGTGCTATACTGTATTGCATTCATCCTGCAGTGAATTTCTAACATACATACAGGTAAATTACAGTAATTTTACTGCATATCTATATGGAATGAATGGCTTAGGTGCTGCAGGGTATTAACAGGGCTGTGGGACATGCATATATGAGGCTATCATAATTATTTTGTCTGCTACTGTGGAAAATATCAAAATATAAAATTATGTATGGCTAGATACAAAAGAGCTAGGGAACAAAGATAGAGAAAGAACAGGAAACATTACAGACAAGTTACAGCATTTGATGTAGCAGGAACACTCACTCCCCTATAGCAACAGACAGGTAAGGAACAACAAAAATAAGAGAATAGCTGAAGACTTTAACATTGAAGATGGGAACAGAAACTGTCTTGATCTTCAGTCTTTGCAAATAAAGGGGGGCTGGAACTACATCCAGAATAGTTACCTTTGAGGACTTTTTTGGTTTTTGTTTTTTTTTTCTTGTATGTACTCTTGGCCTCAAAGAATTTATTTAATTATAATGTAATGGCATAGTGCATAGCAAAAGAGGAGTGTTTCCTGGTTGGGATTCTATCAAAGAAGAGAAATACATGGACTACTACAAAACAGATGATTAATGAGTGTTCATAACACATCCGTTTTCTCCTCTTTTTAGAGTTTTATTAAACTGAAAGAGCTGACAAACATTTATTTCACCACTAAACATCAGCAGCCCTTGCTTCACTATTTTATAGTTTTGCATGTTGTCAGCATTTTGACTGGCAGCTTCTTTGCATTTTAATGCTGTCATTGTATAAACTACCCGTATAGATTGATTTTATGTACAGCATCCATCTTCCCTCATTAAAGTCTATAGCTGTTCATGTATTATGCCATCATTCCTTAAATTGCAAAAATGAAATATTTAATACATTTATTCCTTTGTTTATATCATTACAACTATAGACAAAATACCTCAATAAATCCCATTTTTTGCCAATATTCAGTGACAGCAAGCAAACACTGGATGTGTATCCTGACATCCCTACCCAGAATACAGCAGCCATTAAATGTAGAATTCCATAAAAGTTTAGCTAAAGACTCAGTAGAAATAGAAACAAGAACTGTCCCCTCTCCTCCACTTGGCAAGGACTACTCCTTCCAGAGCTGCTTCTGGATGCCCTTTCACCTCAGCACCTGTTACATCCATCTTAAAAGGATGGGTTAGGGGAGATAAATCCCCTACAGGGATATGTAAGCATAGGACCTAGAGAACAGCATCCCAACCACAGTGTTGTGGCACAGTGCTAGGTATGTGTTGCCAAGCCTGTGGTTGGAAAGGGTCGTGCGGGAAAATACCACATTTTAAGGTAAGTCTGCAACAATGAAGTACCCTGTATTTTTTCAAAATCTTACAATAACGTGTTAAGGGCTTACCCTGATCAAACACGCACGTGATCACTACCGAGCTTGCTGATTCAGGGGTTTCTTTGCAGGACCCAGAAAGCAGTAGGCAACCCAGACAAGAGGTAACAATGTGCTTGGGGAATACAGCTGGCATTTGAGCTGATGATATTGTACAGTGCCTGCAATTCCAAAATGCTTAACTTTCAGTATGTTGTTCTCTTGTTGCTGCAATTGCTATAAATAGAGAAGCAATATTAGAAATTAAACATCATATAACTGCCTAGTTTCAGTATTAGTCTACTAACTTGCTTTCAGAAATAGAGGGGATACAGAAATAAGTCTTATGTACAACAGCCTATTATGTCAGGCTCGCAGTAAGAGCAATGTACTTGAAGTCAAGATAATGGAACAATGAAAAATAAATTATTGTGTCATAACTTTGACCTCACTAGACTTGCCTAGCCACTTGCAAGCATCAAAGGGAGACACAAGAGTAATGAAAATGTGATAAGAGGGAAGCAGTGTTGGCCAAAAAAAAAAAAGTCACAGTTTTTATAAAATGCAGTGGATTTACAAACATTAAATATTATTCTTGCTATACAAAATCAATGTATAGTCTTATTCAGATTAGATTAGAAAATGTGTATACATTTGTTATTTGCCATTGGCTGCTAAGGAGCAAGAACTGACACAGCAGAAAATCCATTTTCCCTTCCCCACCTCTGGCTGAAGTAGAAACAAAAGACACTATTTTAAAAAGTTCTTCTGAGGCTGTAAAACACACTACACAGCTCATGGTAGTCACTGCTACAAGCCTGGAGTGATCTTAAAGAGATCATGGGTGAGAGCTACCATGAAAATGCTGTAATGAATTGGAGTCCAAAGGATGAGAGGAAGGACACGGGCCACTTCATATGGTGAAGAGTGATGTTTTATCAAATCCAAATGAAGTTTTACAGCATTTTTTATACCCTGCCATTTGCAAAACTACAAAAGCTATAAAATTTAGCCTAAGACCTTTATGAAGAGTCAACTCACACAACCCACACAAATCCCACTGAAGGCACAAGCAGGACTGACTGTAAGAATACCTTTTCTCCTCTGGCTAGCGGAAGCACCTTCAACTACATGGCTCCTAATCTGGTTGCCTCAGGAAGCATCTAAGTTTAGATGGCATGAATACTGTTTTAAGGGAATGTAGCTAAATTCTGAGCTGTAGAGAAATACATGCTGGCTTATGTTTTAAAGGCTTGAACTTTATGAAAAAGTGGGCACAGAAGGGTTTCGACACAGCTCAGGTGGAGAGAAGAGTACAGAATGCGCACTGGTCTTTATAAATCAAGAATCAAACATATTTTTAATACAATCATTCTTACTGTTGCTATGGGAAGCAGTCCAATTAAAAAGAAACAACATAAGTGCCTTATATTAGAAAGAGATCATGCATTTAGGAAAACAGAAAATCAATCACTTGTGAGATTTTTTTTCTTGTAATTTTTCTTTCATCTATAAACTTTTGAGAAGTCATCCAAATTCAATTTATTAGCAAAGTCTTTGATTCATTCAGCACTACAGGCAATCTTTCTTTGTATATTCAATAATATTTATGCTAAAGGAAAGCTGTATAAATAATGTGACAGTTATGTTTTCTATGTTTACTTGTTAATTTTTATTAGTTTAGTAATAGAAGTACTGCTAAAAGCCTGTTTGCCATTTTTGGTTTATTTCTATTGCTTCATTAAGTGATTGTCATGGTTTCATTAATGAATCAAAATAAAATTTAAGCAATATTATAAATGTAGCAAACGACCATCTGCTTTGCCTTAATTACCAAAAAACTGCAACGCATCTCTGTGTGCCTCTTTTGAATACCAATATTCTCATTTGTCTGTGAAAGCCAACTACTATGAAAAAAAAAAGATTAGAAAACACAATTCTGTCCAACAATAGAAAGTATGAATCTAGTCCAATGGTCCTTTTTCTCCTGCTAAAAGTTCCAATAAAACAAAAAACTGTACTATCTATGTGGATATGCTGTCATATTCAAATTAATTTCACTGTATATCCTCAATTTACAAGTCACGGATTAGTGATTATATTTGCAACCCTGTCAACATAAGCACAAATCCTTTTGCCCATTGAATACATCTACCTTCAGATATTTTGCAAACACTGAATTTTCTTTCTGTCTATTGTTATCATCATCCTTAATAAGTATTTAGCTTCACTGCTGTAAATTGATTTTCTCAACTAGTAACCAGGACAACAAAAATAAGTGAGATAGATAACGCGTATTTTAAATATTTAACTACTTACTAAGTAAACCAACCAAAGCAGAAATGTTCAGCATGCTAACCTCAGATCTAAAAAAGCAGCTTCCAAAGGAGGGAAATGTCTACAAGAATATTTAAAGTAAAACAGAAGAAAATCACATCTACAACATTGCTCGTATGTCACACATTCAGGAATTATTCTCAGGCATTTCGGAGCAGAGATCATACACATCCAGCAGAACGAATCCAGCATACACACTGAACACAGCAGACAAGCCTGTTTAAACAATACATTTTAGGTCAGTGCTCAATCAATACCTATAAGACACCACCACAATTTGTATTAAAATTGGAAGCAAACAAACAAGCTTTGAACAGTGAAAGGTATAAAAATAAAGTAACACACAGGAGAAGATTGCACAATACAAAATGTCAGAGAAGAAGAAAAGATGACAAAAAGCACATGTATAATGTCTAGATTATCTACATTGCCTGAGTATGGGCATGAGAGCCACCACAACTATATACTTACGTAGGTGTTAAAACAAGTGTCAGAATTCAGCCTAAATGTGTACTTTCATCATCCAAAATATACACAATAGTTCTAATACAAAAAAAAACAAACATACACCCATATGTATACTATATCCTTTAAATATTATTCTTCCCATCATTGTCAACTAATTAACACACTTTACATAGATCAACTACAAAAAAAAATTTAAAGTCCTGAATTGGAAACATTCTGGAAGAGTAACATGGATGGGGGGAGCAGAAACAACAGAGAAATGCTGAAGTAAAGAAGTAACTGGTGAGCAGGAAATACAGTAAATTGTTTATGCCATATTTATCTCAGCTAGTTTAGGACTAACTTCTGAAAGACTTGCAAACAAAGACAAGAAAGGTTAGATTGCAGTTTGAAAGGAAGCCAACAAAGTGACAGAATCTCAGCAATTCTGTTGCAATAATATTTTGGCATCACCTTTCCAGATGAATGAAAGAGAACATGTTTGGAGCAGCTTACATTAGAAACAATGCAAGACATGAGGATGCAAGAGGATTTTTGTCTGGGTAGATAAATGGACTCGTATTTCAAGAAGTCAGCAAGATTTAGAAATAACAATTACACAGTATCACAGAATCATTAGGATTAGACGGGACCTCTGGAGATCGTCTTGTCCAACCCCCCGCCAATGCAGGCTCACCTAAAGCAGATTACAGAGACATGTCCAGGTGGGTTTTGAGTGTCTCCAGAGAGTGAGATTCCACAACCTGCCTGGGCAGCCTGTCCCAGTGCTCTGCCACCCTCAACATAACGAAGTTCTTCCTCATGTTGAGATGAAACTTCTCATGGTTTAGTTTATGGGCACTGCTCTTCATCTTGTCGCTGGGCACCACTGAAGAGTCTGGCACTATCCTCTTGGCAGCTGCCTTTGAGATATTTAGATGCATTAATGTGATTCCCTGTCAGTGTTATTCATGGAATAAAGAATGGGAAGAGGAGGAGGCTCAGAGGAGGCTTACATGAAGTTCATCATAATAACTGAACATCCATAATGAGATGGTACCTTCTCAAATACGAGACAGCTAATGACATAAAGTAGTAGTTTATGCAGATAAAAACTACCTAGGAACAGCATGAAGCAGTAGAGGGCAAGAATACCAACTTGGAAAACACTGACAGAACAGGAAAAAGTAGAATTGTACACTTTCACAAGATTAATTCTTTAAAACTATAAAACGGGATTCTGTAGGCCACTTCCAACTTTCAATTAAATGGAAAAGGGTAATTCAGAAGTCAACAATAACTGCATAATTTCCATGAAGAAAGAGCATCATGATCAGGCCCTGAACCATACACCTTCCTAAAATCTCAGTGCGTCAGACTCCAAAAGCCTCAGGAAGCTGTAGAATTTACTTGACTGTTTAGCCAGTCAATAAGTAAAGGTAACACAATATACCTGTTACTATGAGCTTTTTAGAATGCAAACAATCTGCCCATATTTTCCCTTTTCCACCTCCCTTTGGTAAGGTCTTTTAAAATTTTACTTAAATATTAACGTTATTAACCTGTGTGCATTCGCTCTCTCCCCCCTGCATAATGCCACTAATCTTGAAGGGCAAGAAAGCCTATTTAAATGCATTGAAATGCATTAGAATGAAAAAATAATGAGTCCTTACAGCATTCTAATTTCAGAAGGTGCAGTTAAATTACTTATAACATCTGCTGTCAAAAAATCTACTCAGACAGGAATCTCTTCAATAAAAATCTGATTTTCACATTTCTGGCAAAATCACCCTAATGGGCTTTCCTGGCATCAGTGTTACAGAACCTAAGGAGGAGTCAGGAGCCAAAAGCCTCTATGTTTTGCTCCTTTGCCCCACATTCCCTTTTCCTGTCTAACTAGCAAAGAATCACTCTGTTCTCTCAGGCCTTCATGGAGAAATTGGCTCACTGGGAAATCAGAAAGATGATCCAAAAACATGTACTGAGAAGCAGATGTTACCAACACATGGGGCAGACTCTCAGAAGTGCATCTGCTGAACATCTCACCAGCCAGATGAATTTGAGGGGCATTAGTCCAGCATTTTGTATGAACCTTTGAATGTAACATGCCCTTTTTCAAGTCATCTGGAGCATCAACTCTGTTGATAAAGAGAACAAATGAAAGCCTTGTTTTCAGAAGTAAAGGATGGGAGAAAAACCTACTATAACTAAAGCAGGACAGATGAAAGAAGGACCAAGTTGTATGGAGACATTTTTACCTAAATAGCCCCCAGGATTCTCAGCAGTTACCTTGATGGTCCAAAGCCATGCCATGACACACTGCTGGCTTTTTTTCTTTCTTGTGAAGAGTGTGAATTCCCTGCAGGGACCTACTCCACCAAAAGGTGGACTGTATGAAAAAGTTCCATCCTAGCTTTGCGTAGTTCAGCCACCTTTTCAGAGCCAGATATTTTCAGACTTTGCAGAGCCAACCCTACTGAATGCCATGAGGCTGATTAGTAATGTAAATTGAATGGCCTCTAAGTATTGTCAGTCAGGCAGCCAGATGCTTTAGACTTGGACAGACTGAAAGTAAATCACAAGAACAGCAGTAGAGAATATGGAGGGAAGATAGTATTTCTTTCAGTAGATCACTGCTGTGAGGCAGACCTCCCAGTGGATGATGACAGTGCAGATGACCAGTAGTAGTGGCAGATGACAAAGACTGCTTCCTGCAAGGAAGGTGGAGGGCAAGGAGAGGGGTTGGAGGGAAGGGAAGGGGAAGAAAAAAAACTTTGTAGAAAAGCAAGAAATCTAAAAATAGGAAAACAAGCTAGCATGATCTAAGATCTTCCACAGCACAGCAATAGCAGAAAGGTTTCCTGCAGGGTGCATAAGCATCACTTCACTAGTACAAAATTCACAGGTCCAATCCAAACACCACCCTATTTGCTCCTGCTCTGTAGCTAATCACTAGCAGTGCT
The DNA here is from genome assembly GCF_034315485.1 of Pezoporus occidentalis. Classification (NCBI taxonomy): domain Eukaryota; kingdom Metazoa; phylum Chordata; class Aves; order Psittaciformes; family Psittacidae; genus Pezoporus; species Pezoporus occidentalis. Next base: position 8,495,347 of record NW_026915877.1, read on the forward strand.
GGTAGATGACTTGCCAGCATTAAATTCCCAGATTACATCCCCCTGCTGAAAGCTCGATGATGCGTAAAGGTTACTGTTGGATTTGCAAGTTTAATTTTCTGAACTACACTTAGAGAAATAATTTCCTTACTAAAAAGGGAGAGATTTTTCCAGTAATAGCCTGAGTCATAACTCGGGAAGCTGATCAATATTAATTGTGCATGACCTGGCATACTTCAGTGGAAAAAGGGAAAACAAATATATGAAAAAAACAAAAGAACTCTTAGAGACTATTAAGGACAAAGCCTGAAAAGTTGATGTTGAGATGAGAGGGAGTTGATGAATTCTTATCTTCTGGTTGCAAGAAGAAAATAAAAATACTAATACTACTACTAATAATAATAAAAGGTGGCTACAGAAATAAAAAAAGCACATAGGACTCTCAGCTTCCAGAATTATAGGAATGATCAGAGCTTTCCAGAGGCTAACATTAAAACTAGTGAGCTAACACTAAAAAGAATTAGGTTTTAATTTACTCTCTATTCTTTTTAATATCCTCTAGAAGCTTTAAAGAAAGAAAAAAAAAAAAAAAAAACACCAAAAACAAAACAAAAAAAAGTTTTCTGAACTGTTTGATTTACAGAATTCTAGTGCCACAAGATGCAATACAGCCCATTCCGCACTCAGCCACAATGTACAGTCGGACTTTACTGAAGAGTAAACCCTCTCTGCCTAGTGTTTATTTCGAGAATCCTCGTGAGTACAAGCAGTTATCATGTTTAATCAAGATTCTTTTCTGAAGAAACAAAGGTGGAAGCACAGTGGTGACTATGTGTACATAGTTGTTGCTCCTACCTGGGTCACCAGATCGGATGAAAACCTGTCTACAGAATACAAAGCTCAAAGTTTTCCTGCAACAAATTCTCCTAAGATTTGCCTATACAGTTATTGTGATATTTGACCTATGGTTTCAACATTTTTATTTCAGTATCAGTGGAAAGTCAACTATTAAAGTTTGGCTTCAAGTGGCAAAGGAACTTAAAACCATCCCCTACGTAAATGATATTTCTCTCTGGAAAAATATATATGCAACAGAAACATAAGTGCTGATTTCAGACCTTCAGGTGAAGGTCAACAGATTTCGTAGGTTAAACATACAAAGTACAAGTTTTTCAGTACAAGAAAGACAAAAAGCTACTGAAGAGGGTCCAGCAGAGTGCCACAAAGATGATTCGAGGTGTGAAGCATCTCACTTAGGAGGAGAGATTGTGGGAGCTGGGCCTCTTTAGCCTGGAAAAAAGAAAAGTGAGACTGAGATCTCGTTAATGCATATAAATATCTCAAAGGCAACTGCCAGGAAGATGGTGCCAGACTGTTTTCAGTGATACCCAGTGACATGACAAGGATCAATGGCCATAAACTAAAACACAAGAAGTTTCACCTCAAGAGGAGGAAAAACTTCATAATGTTGAGGGAAGCAGAGCACTGGGACAGGCTGCCCAGGGAGGCTGTGGAATCTCACTCTCTGGAGATGCTCAGAACTCACCTGGACATATTTCTGTGTAACCTGCTTTAGGTGAGCCTGCATTGGTGGGGGTGTTGGACTAGATGAACTTCAGAGGTCCCCTCCAACCCTGATGATTCTGTGATTCTGTGAACATTTACTCCGCTCACATTGAGACTGAACATAGTCATATTCTATTGCAACACAATGGATGCTTATTATCTAAGTCATCTCTGTTCTTTCCTTTGGAGAAGTGATGTCACTCCATCGTGATCCACCTTGAGTGCTTTTTCTGTTAAATGATCCAGCCTTTTCACTACTCAGTATGTCTTTCTGTTTATTTAAATTCCAGTCAGTCACAGAAATAAGATGGAAAGTGCTTATTAAATCACAGATAGAGGACACAATAGTCGACTGGAACTGTATACCTTATTCACAAAAAGTATTGTTTCACTTGCGAAAAAGAATCTACCCAGTGCTTCTCAGGAATACATTTCAGTTTAGATTTTTATAATTTGCTGCTTTGCTACTTGCCACTTTTCTCTCCTCTAGGCTTTCCCCTTTTTTATCTCACACTGAACGGAGGTACGCTGCACATTGTTTTCTCAACATGGTCAGTGCATGCACACAGATCACTCCAGCAGTTTCAAGAATATCTCTGAACACATTTTATTCTGAAAAGGTCACATCAGAGCATCTCTACTACAAGGCGTACTTGGACTCACAAGGATCTAACATTTCATTTGGCTCCAGGAATTCTGGAGCTGTAACTGTTTCAAAAGCCCTAAATTACAAATTTAGGGGAAATTTCAAAAGCCCTAAACTACAAATCAGTGGGGAACACTGGGCATTTAATCCTGGTTACCACAGTGTCCAAAACAACAACACCTTCAGCTCCACCTGGAAGACTCTGATGATGCTACTATGTAAATAATATTCCTTATTTACTGACACGCTGGAGAGTTCTCCAGCAAGATTATAAGGCTGAGCAATGACCCTTCTGCAAACTAGTATTAGCTTTGAATCAGCAGGCAATCTAAAGTCTAAAGTTCAGTATTTTTTGTTACCACATCATAGGGCAAAGGCAGTTTTCCTTCATTTGATTTTGTTTTAAAAAAAATAGGAAATTTTATATCAGATACTGGGAGGTTCCCCCCCCCCCCCCAATAAATAAATAAATAAACAACAAAAAATCCCAAACAAGCAAAAAAAACCCCAACATTTAGAATCTGTAGTTTTAGTACACAATAAAATATAAGTCAGGTTGTGTTTGTCTCTAAGCCTTCAGCAGGAGCACCTTCAGAGACAGCAGTGCCTGCCACTACTCTCAGCACTTCAAAACATCTGAGTTCCCTTTAGGCAGAAGCTGTTCCTGTAGGCATAGCAAATGAGGCAGACTGGATCACTACGTTACATGGAAAGACAAATAGTCCTAGAAAGAGTATAAACTAAGGAATCTTGGAGAAATGCACTGCTAAATCTCTTAGCAGCCATTATACCAGCTAGCCATTTATGCAGACTCTTCTTTACAAACAAATCCTTCTAAGGCTTTCAAAGCAGCTTCTACAAATTCTTACAACAGCAATTCAGAGGTGACTTGTAGAGCAAACACAAAGTACCTTACCCATGCAATGCAAATTCCTAACTTAAACTTTGTTCTGCACAGTCTGTTTACTTCATTCATCTGTTGTGTTGAAAGCTACAGCATGACACAACGGAAGTACATTAATTACCAAGCCTGGGAATAAGCTTGGCTGTATAAGTTCTTCATACAATATATACTTTGCAACTAATTTCTCTATTTCTCCTTTGCCTTCTGGTTCACAACCTCTAACTGTAATCTCCTTAGAGCTCATTAATTAGGTACTTTAACCTTGCATAAGGACTGATGGGAGTCCAATATACTAAAATTAGTTGTTACAAAACCAGAGCTATCATTCGGTACGTGCTAATAAACCATTTCTCTGCAACCCTGGAGGCATAGGCACTTGCAGACTGAGCATATAAAAGGTCATGGGAAAAAAAGAAAAAAAAAGAAATCTAGACTCAAATCACCTGCAGTTCCCAGAGATGTCACAGCTCTTTTCCACTGAGCTAAGACACCTACTCCAGTTGTTTGCATGCTGTTCCTCCTAATAAATATACCTAAAAAAGTAAAGCCACAGCTGACAAGAATGCAACAAATCTGTTCCTTGAAGGATACTAACATGGTGAAGCATGAAATCATGTCACCTTTCAGGAACATTCATGAAGACAAAAAAAAGCATGCTTATTCCAAAACAGCCGTTAGCCAGTATCAGAAGAAATTTGAGTGCTCCATATTTCAGTCTCCCACATCATAGGCACATGCAACAATAACTTTTTTGACAAAAACTTTCCCAACCAGCTCTACCCAGCAGACTATTAAGGACAGGATAAAATCTCTGGTCATGCAAGCTCTCTTGTTTTCCATTTGGAAGACAATATTCCCAGGATGAATGTTGAGAAGGAATGACTGTTGCACAGACACATCTTCTGTACAGAGACAAAATAAAGTAGAAGTAGAGCTTTTATGCATCACTGGAGGGGATGGATTAGCAGGGGAAAGAGTAAGGTTTCAAATATATAGTCTCCCTGGCGCTTTAACTTCAAACTGAAGTCGGACACAAATGACACAGACCAGGTTTTTGTCTTAATAGTGGAGAAACTGCATCTCCTGCCATTTGCCAATGTGGAATTTCCACCAAGACCATAAACAGTAAAGCCTGTTCCATTCCCTGTAGACATTAAAGTCCTCATAGTATAGTTTCTATGAGGTACATATGCTCAACTTACTTACTGCCTCTGTTGAGAAGTCTTAACAGCACAGAAAAGACAATTGTGCACAAGTAAGTTGATATTTTTCTTATCCTATAAGATCACTGTAAGTCAGATTGTCGGGGCCGTGAAAGGAAGCCTGCCTTGTTACTATCCATGGTGTTCAAGAAGAAAAGCATTTATCACTAGTAATACTCACCTGCTGCCCTCTATAATTACCACGGAAATAATCTAAAATAGAGCCAAGAACATTAAATTGTGTCATGCTCCAGCTTCATTATTCAACACACTACTAAGCATTCCGCGGGAACCAAAATTTCTAGGTTGATTTAAGATACAGCCTCAACTAGTAATCAAGTTGTGAGAGTATAAACTATGGACAGTGCAGCAATGCCTGCACTGAGAGGAAAAATATTTATGACCTCAAAGACAATGGTGGAAGGGGCTGCTTTAAGTTCATTCACATGAACATTCAACCAGCCTTGAGGCATGGAGTTGGTTAACTCTCAATACTTATCTCAAAAGCCTTTATTCCTTATCAAGGTGAAAAATAAAAATAAAAGCAGTGTCTGATTTTCCCTAAAAGCCAATCAGATGTTTTGGAATACTCCTAGAATGACCATGATTCCACAGTATCACAGAGAAGCTGAATATCAAACTTACAGTGGTAAAATTAAAACATCAACTCTGGATTATAAGAAATTTGGAAGGAAGCAAAATTAATGAACTTACCATACCACTTGAAGATGCAGTGTGTCATTTAAGGTACAGAGGAAGAATGCAGCGTGGAGCTTCCTCAAAATTTCATTACCCCTCAAAATCCTTGCAGAAGGGTCTGAGTAGACTGATACCTCAAAAAGTGCTGCTGCTCCTTCAGGAATCTGTCAGACAGACACAAGCAGCTTATTTAAAGAGAAATTTAAGAAGGTGGAGGGAAAAAGAAGTTCTAACATGCAAGCAGTCATCGACCCAAGAACATCCTTTCTGGTGTCATGACAGTGGTCTGTTAGGCATCCATGGGCAAGTGAAAACAGTAGTGAACTAAAAATACTCAAAACCAAAGTATGATTCTCAGCTGGCGTGAAAACTGTACAAGTTGGCAGCATATACTATTGGCAACATGCCCAAGCAGTGAGGGACAAGGTTATGGCCTGAATCCCTGAGTGCTTGCCAACATCTGGCAGCAGATGTTAAGGAAGCACATGCTTCCCATTACAACAGCAGTTAGAGGATACATTAGATAGTATCCTGTTCCCAGACTATCAAGCATTAGCACAAAGCACTTATGATCAAGACTGTCAAGGCAGAAGGGCAAAGTATCTTTTCAAAATGCCTCTCTCTAGCTGCAGCATTTAAATGTATTCTAATTGACTACAGACTAAAGTAGCATCTGAAACATAATTTCTTTTTTTTTCTATACATCTTACTATGTCTTTTTTTTTTCTTTTTTCCTATATTTGTAAGAATCTGAATAGGATAAAATGCAGAACATTAATTTCAGAATACCAAATATAACACAAGGCTGTTGCTTTGACATTCTCTTGTGACTGAATTTATAGAGAAACTATGATGATTTGGTAGAATCAATTCTAGGATTTCAACATAGAGAAACAAGCTTGCAACAGCTAAGCAGAGGAGTCCTTCCTAGCTACCTCTATGTCTAACTTCAGCAGCCAGCATTCCCAGAAATACTGGTGGAAGGCACACTATTGTTTGCACACATATCACCATCACCCTTTGCATCTGATCAAAAAGAATAAAGAAAATCAGATTTAAGGCACAAAGATGTAGATGTCTAAGCACCTAGCCCCCCTAGATACACAGGCTACAAATTAATATCCAAGACAGGAAATACTACAACTACACACAGGAGATGAGCTGCATTTAACAAGCACTTGAATTCCTCCAAGATGTGCAGTGATCAGAAAGTCTTGACTCTTCTACACCCTATGGTTTAGATCTATCTCCACAGTTTACTGAAAAGAATAAAGTTACTGTAGATGCATTTTATATCGTTTAATTTAAAAGGACACTCAATACTTGACCAGAGTACATTTCATTAATAGTTTTCACATATCTGACAAAAAAAAAAGTGTATTGAGCACTGGTGTCTTTTTTTCTTCTCATTTTCATTTTCTTAATCAAAGGAAAAAGAGGCAGAACAAGTAGTATTATTGAACATTGTCTGTACATGGAAAGTAGATTAACAGACTCATGAAGAGCATGAGACTGGTACTGCACAAAAGACTGCTAAAATTATAGGCTGTAGAACAGCAATAAAATTGTTAATGAGTGGTCAAAATGCCCTGGTTTCAGATGGGATAGAGTTAATTTTCTTTTTCATAGCTGGTGCAGTGCTGTGTTTTGTCTTTAGTCTGAGAACAATGATGAAAATATATTTTTGGTTAAATGATATATGTGGCAACATTATCCCGTGAGAGTTTCTGCTTTGTAACTACTTCATTTTCCATTAAAACTCATACCTACCAGACACTAAGCAGGACTCCATGCTGCAGAAACATGATCGGAGGAGAATGTAAACATGAGAAGGTAGGAAAGCAGTGAAGAACAGAAGTGAAACTTGATCAGACATTTGAAATAAAGTCATCTATACACAAACTCCCAGTGGGTAATGATTTTTCTCCTGATAATTACTGTTTGGCACCTGCCAGTCACGTATGCAGTCAATGGTTTAGTAGGTACTATTTTGTTTTTCAAGAGTGTTAATTTGAAAGCCAGAATACAAGAGAATAAAAAAGCAACCATTTTTCAATATAGGAAATATTCCTGAAGACATCAATTTTGCTTTTTTTACACCAAATTTCTTTACTCCTTTACTGCAGGTACACCATAACCACAATTTTCAACCTTCTACAGTTCTTATCAGTTAATAGCCCATTCCTTCCTTACATTGCCTGGACAAGAAAGAGAATCAAAAATGCTCTGTGCAGCAATGAATGGCAACAGCAAGCCTCAGGAAACTACTGGAACAGCTTGCAACCCCCAGAGCTCACTGAAGTTTGAGGCACATTGGAAAATTCAAGCTGAGCATAAAGCATATTTAAATCTCTTTAGCTGCCTCCATGACTGTTCACTGACTATCTGGCCTCAAATCTCATCTGTTTACCTAGCTTAAAAAAAGTACACTGAAGTAAAGCTCCTCAAAGTACATATTGATCCCTTGCTTTCATGTGTCTCTGTTCTGAAAGCCGTACTTTCCTAGCTGTGATCTACCAGCTACTTTCAGAACTGTTACCAACCATATCACCAAGATAAGAAAGTTTCTAAAAGAGCATTGTTATTGTGCTATTGAGCACAACAGTTAATAGCTATTTGCTGTCAGGCTTTTTAAGTCACTTATTTTACCAGAGCTGCTTTGCATTCCATACCTTCCTGCATGCTAATTTGGAACATAAGCTCTTTTCAGTTGTATCTCATTATTACACAAAATGAGCAGATCACTCCTCTAACATGATTACTCAAGTTCATCCTCCCTTTCTATTATCTTCAGTGACAAACTGACAGAGAACTTAAATTTTGCTGGCTTTTATTATGCCAACAATACAATAAATAAACCAAGAATGGGTCCTTCAAAGGGACTGAAAAAGCCACAATCCCAAGTTTTATACCCATATTGACTATTTCTTTCAGACTCCTTGAAAAAAAAAATTTCATCAATGCCCTTTTTTAACAATCACTTTACACAGAGCAGTAATTCTCTAATAGATTTTGGTTAACAATAGTTTGAATTATGCTTATACCATATGTGCTTTAAAAACTAGGAAAATTACCTAAAATTATAATTATAAAATTTTGTGTTACATACACCAAAAAAAAAGTACAGTCATATGCAAAGTCATATTCTTCCCTAATATTGTAGTTCAGCAGATGTACCACAGATATTTCTAATTTTAAAAGGTTTTTATAGTTAAGGAATCATTTCAGAAAACTGCAGGTATAATTTTCTGTTCGCTTGCAAGAAATAGGTTATTGATGAAAGTCTTTTTCAGAGATAATTTAAAAAGACATAAAGACATTATCAGGATATACTTTTTTCTCCCCACCAGACACAAGTTTGGGGATGAAACCAAAGCAAGATACCAGATATCTGTGTAGCAGCACTACTATAGTACACTATCATTGAATCATAGAATAATTTGGGTAGAAAGGAGCCTTACAAAGGTGATCTTGTCCAGACCCCTGCAATGAGCAGGGACATCCATATGTTGGAAAGGCCAGACCTTCTCTAACTCTATGTCAGACTGCATTTTTTCCTTTTGTTATTTGGAAATTTTAAATATCCTATCATAATAGTCGACTCAATCATCAGTCTCTCAGTTTTTTGGTCAAAACAGACATTCTACCTTCCTTTTGATGCTAATATTTAACAACTTTTTTTTGTTGCCACTCACTTCCATCAAAGTCATGCTTAAACAGAAGAAATAACAGCTTTGCTTGTTAGTTGGAGATAAGCATCTGGCTCACTTCTAAGCATGGAAATAGAAGAGGAGGAGGGATTTCTTATGTGCCTAAAGAACATAGTCTCATCATATAATTGCTTTTAATTAATATTGTATGATCCCAAGCTGACACTATCAGAAAGTGTTTTTCATTGCACTAGCAATGTATTGATCTTCCTAGTACCAGCCACCCACATCACCCAAACACTAAACACATGTGGTTGCCATAAATCTGGAGTCTCCTTATGGTTTTTTCACCAGTAATTTCAGTAGAAGAAAAGCACTATGGTTTGAGCTTGGGTGGTTTACTTTTTTTGTTTGTTTTCTTTTGGGTTGTTTTGGTTTTTTTTTGTCTGCATTGGACGTGACTGAAATTTGCTCTCATTTGCAGACAATGAGACAAGTTCCTCTTTACTTTCACTTATTTCACTGGAAACAGGCACACTTATTTGCAATCCACCTCCTTTCAACTGGAAAAATTCCCATCAGCTTAAAGTTAAGGGAAACAAGGTCAAGTGCAAAGAAAACCAAACTAGTATGATAATTTACCAATATACATGACACCATCACATCACAAAGGCATCCTTAATAGTACAACTCCCACATCAGTTTCATGAAGACTATTATCCTCAGTGATGTACGCGTGTCTGGCTGACTAAGAGCCAAAGCTCCACGAAGTCAGCATGAATCTTACTGGTGCATTACAGCACATGTAAAATATATATTCATTTTATGCACGCAGCCAGTTAAGAAACTAAAAGTTTCTCATCTGGGATTTAGTCACCTTATTTTGCTTTCACATACGTGTTTGTACAATTGAAAGAACCACTACTGTGTAAATACTTGAGATAGAAAAATGCAGCTAGAGAAACAATCACAAAACTTTCTGTTTCTGTTTCTCCCCATTTACAAAATATTTGATCAGTTCTTCATAAAGAAATTTCAGTTTCGGGATTCTTTTAAAGCTATTGAATATGTACAGTGATTTTTTTCCCCCAGTTATCATCACTTACGTATACAAAGTTTATAAACTGAAAGAAAACCATAAAGTAAAACATTCCTTCACTCCTGCCTGAAGAGGATCAGCACACTTGTAAATTAAACAGCATGCTATAAGTAGGGCTCACCTGTCTTTTCCTAAATACTTTTAGTTAGATGTTCACAAAAGACAGTCATCCCTTATACTTCATGCAGTCTCAGCTTTTATGTGCCTTCACTGGCTTCTTCACAGAGAGAAGAGGAAAAGAAAATAGTTCTTTTTACTTAGAGGCATGGGACACCAGCTGCTACATGCACGCTAAATTTTTCTTTCTTTTGTTGGAAAGATTTGGTATAAAAATGTTTGCTATCTAGACCTTCCACTTACTACACAGACTTTCAATATTCAGTTCTTGCTTTCTGTATTGTTCATCCCAGCTTTCTTTATGTCCTTAGTTTTGCAGGCACTCATCTTCCAACAGCCACATTCTTATGAGCAGGCTGTTTCCCTGAAGATCAGGTGTCATGGTTTAAGCTCAGCTGGCAAGTAAGCACCATAGAGTTGTAGCATGGGAGGAGAGAATCCAAAGGATAAAAGTCAGAAAACTCACGGATTGAGATAAAGACAGTTTAATAGGAAAAACTAAAACCATGCACACAAGCAAAACAAATTCGGAAATTCATTCAGTACTTCCCATTGGGAGGCAGGTGCTCAGACATCTCCAGGATAGCAGGGCTGCATCACATTTAATGGTTACTCAGGAAGACAAAAGCCATCAGTCTGAATGTCCCCGCTTCCTTCTTCTCAGCTTTACTTGCTGAGCATGCTGCCATATGGTATGGAATATCCCTTTGGTCAGCTGGGATCAGCTGTCCTGGCTGTCTCCTCCCAGGTTCTTGTGTACCTCCAGTCTACTTGTTGGGGTGGGGTGAGGAGAGAAGAAAAGGTCTTGATTCTGTGTAAGCACTGCTCACCAGTACTAAATATTCCTGAATTATCAGCTCTCTTTCCAGAATAAATCCAAAATATAGCTGCATACCAGCTACTGTGAAGAAAATTAGCTCTATTCCAGACAAAACCAGCACATTCTCCACTCCTTATTCCATACCATTTATATTATGCTCAGGTACCACACTATCCAATACAAGCTCATTAATCACCACACCTATCCCATCCCTTGATATATATATATAAACAAACAGGATTTGGAGAAGGCTGAGGCTCTTAATGACTTCTTTGCCTCGGTCTTCACTGGCAAATGCTCTGACTGCACCATCCAAGTCTTGGAAGGCAGATGCAGGGACCGTGAGAATGAAGACCTTGGGCCCACTGTAGGAGAGGAACTAGTTTGAAACCATCTTAAAAACCTGAACATGCACAAGTCCATGGGTCCTGATGAGATCCATCCGCGGGTCCTGAAGGAGCTGGCAAATGAAGTTGCGAAGCCACTGGCCATCATATTTGAGAAATCATGGCAGTCAGGTGAAGTTCCCAACGACTGGAAAAGGGGAAATATAACCCCCATTTTCAAGAAGGGGAAAATGGATGAGCCAGGGAACTACAGACCAGTCAGTCTCACCTCTGTGCCTGGCAAAATCTTGGAGCAGATTCTCTTGGAAGGCATGCTAAGGCACATGAAAAACAACAAGGTGCTTGGTGACAGCCAGCACGGCTTCACTAAGGGGAAATCCTGCCTGACCAATTTGGTGGCCTTCTATGATGGGGCTACGGAACTGATGGACAGGGGTAGAGCAGTTGATGTCATCTACCTGGACTTGTGCAAAGCGTTCGACACTGTCCCACACGACATCCTTGTCTCTAAATTGGAGAGACATCAATTTGATGGATGGACCACTCGGTGGATAAAGAACTGGCTGGATGGGCGCACACAAAGAGTTGTGGTCAATGGCTCAATGTCCGGCTGGAGACCAGTAACGAGTGGTGTCCCTCAGGGGTCGGTGTTGGAACAGATCTTGTTCAACATCTTTGTCGCTGACATGGACAGTGGGATTGGGTGCGCCATCAGCAAGTTTGCTGATGGCACCAAGCTGTGTGGTTCGGTTGATACGCTGGAGGGAAGGAATGCCATCCAGAGGGACCTTGACACGCTTGTGAGGTGGGCTGATGCCAACCTCATGAAGTTTAACCATGCCAAGTGCAAGGTCCTACACCTGGATCAGAGCAATCCCAGGAACTGCTACAGGCTGGAGAGAGAAGAGATTCAGAGCAGCCCTGCGGAGAAGGACCTGGGGGTGTTGGATGATGAGAAAATGAACATGAGCCGGCTTCAGTGTGCGCTCACAGCCCAGAAAGCCAACCGTATCCTGGGCTGCATCAAAAGAAGCGTGACCAGCAGGTCAAAGGAGGTGATCCTGGCCCTCTGCTCTGCTCTTGTGAGACCTCACCTGGAGTATTGTGTGCAGTTCTGGTGTCCTCAACATAAAAAGGACATGGAACTGTTGGAACAAGTGCAGAGGAGGGCCACGAGGATGATCAGGGGACTGGAGCACCTCCTGTATGAAGACAGGCTGAGAAAGTTGGGGCTGTTCAGCCTGGAGAAGAGAAGGCTGCATGGAGACCTCACAGCAGCCTTCCAGTATCTGAAGGGGGCCTACAGGGTTGCTGGGGAAGGACTCTTCATTAGGGACTGTAGTGAGAGGACAAGGGGTAATGGGTTAAAACTTAAGCAGGGGAAGTTTAGGTTGACTATAAGGAGGAAATTCTTTCCTATTAGGGTGGTGAGGCACTGGAATGGGTTGCCCAGTGAGGCTGTGAATGCTCTAACCCTGGCAGTGTTCAAGGCCAGGTTGGACAGAGCCTTGGGTGACGTGGTTTAGCGTGAGGTATCCCTGCCCATGGCAGGGGGGTTGGAACTAGACGATCTTAAGGTCCTTTTCAACCCTAACGATTCTATGATTGTATGATTCTATATCATTCCCTAAACCATAAAAAAAAAAAAAATCTGAGCTAATTACATATGAGAGACATTTTACATTTAATTCTCTGTATCCCTTCATGGAAGAACAACTAGTACTAGCTGCTGGAAAACCTGAGACAACCTAGAGTACTACATTGTAGACAAGGAGTGAATGAAGAATCTTTCACCTACTGTTTACCTACCAACTGAAAGGGAAAAAAGTGGACACTTCATTCACTGATGAGACAACAAATGGCCATGTCATGTCCATAAAGCTGGCACTCACAGATGTTGGGAGCAGGAAGGGCTGCTTGAGAAGCATGTGACTTGTGTTGATCAGAGCAAGCTGTGACATGAAAAGCAGTCTGCATTCCCTGCACAGTTCTTCACTTGTTCTGCTTTAACTCTTTCAAGCATTCGTTGGTGACAAACCACATCATCCTTACACTAAGACGAGAGAGCAGTTAGAGCTCTTTCTAAATTGCTATCCAGTTTTTGACTCTATAAAGTTTATGTTTTCACAAGGTTTCTTTTTAGCTAATATAAAGACTTAAATAAAAAAGCAAAACTTTTAAAATGACACTTTACCAGCACAAAAAAAATAGAGCTCTCTACGCTATCAAAAGATCCAAAACCAGGTGCATACAACATTTGGGGAGTTGACAACACTTCACTGCAGAGCTGAATATTGACAAATAGGTGGGAAAATGAAGAAAGTATTCCCAGATGAGAGAAGAGAAGGCGATGAGAGGAAAGAAGGAGCTCCTTTAGACAAGGACAAAAAAAAAAGAATTCTTTTCACTGTCATCTAATTAGGTCTCGGGGGAAATAAGTGATTAATTCAACATAATGGTGCAAATTGGAAGACTGCAGAAAGTGATTTGGTAGGATGATGGGAAATCAGAGTATTTATATTTCCTAACTGGAAACATACTCACTGACTAAAAAAACATGTATGCAAGTAGAGCATTCCTTTTATATTGTATGATTATTACACAGTGAGAAACAGCTGCGTGTTTGCAGAATGATGGTCATAGAGACTGTGCTCTAAGCAACCAAGCCTATTACAAGTCAGTCAAACACTACTAAATCCTATATCTGCAGTATACTTCTTTAAATACGCAGTAACGTTTACATAGTTCTATTGAATATGGCAATCCATTAACTATGACTAAAACCTGTTGATCAATATTTTTAGCATGCCAGGACAACATCATTTTCTTTCTGTGGTATATCCATGGAAATGTTTCTTTTTCTTCCATATACTTTTCTATTGTATCATTATGCCTTTGTTATGACCACCCTAAGGGGCACTAAGACACTAGACTGCCCCATTAGAGGAAATTTTTAGGAATGTTTAGGAAATGTTTAGGAAATTTCAAGAGCTTAAAGTGTCGTTGCTCCTCTCTTGTTTTGTTGAGAAAGAAACCAAATGATCAAAGGGAAGACATAGCATGCAATATACTGACTTTCTATGCTAAACTGCACTTTTTGAAACTAGAAGAAACATTCCTCTATGTGCTATAAAAGCTAGTCCTCAAATGATTTGATAGTATAGTGCCTCAGTGCATTCTAGTACAATTATATAAATACGAGGTAATGTGCTGTGCAATTACACTCACCTAGGCTTTCCTTGAATAGAAAAGAAATTATAAATTTATTTCTTTTCAGTACACACTTGCATGAAATGTTCACACTGGTGAAAAGGGCAAGATTCAAGAAGCCAGAAGCATTCAAGAGGAAACAAGGGTGGAAAAAGGGAAACTAAGGCATGAAAGCGACAGAGGAATAAAGACTGAAACAGCCCAGAGTATATTAGGCATGATCTCAAACAAGCAGTGATAGCAGAATGTAGAAGGCCAGCAGGGACATGCAGAAGGTTCAAAGTGAGGTGAGAGGCAGAGGCACTTTGACAGTGAAGGCTGCATGTAAAGATCCAGGGAGGAAAGAAGCTATTATCTGTCTTTAGAGTGTATGTCAGAAAACTAACAGCACAGAGAAAATGGAAAGATAGGGTCAGGAGACATCACTTATGCCCTGGTTTATTCAGGTGCAAAATATCAGGAAAGTTTAAGGGATTTCATCTTTTTAACTTCTCAAAAAGGTCCATCCATGTCAATGTATTCCCTTCTTGCCATGAACATGGCATGATCCTTTGCAATGTCAGGGAAGGCTTTGCTACCTAGTTGGTGTTTTATAGGGATATAGATGCTCATTTTAGCAGCTTTACCTGCCAAAAAAAAACATCAGACTTGATCCCCAGAAAGGCAGTGGTACTAGAAAAGGTTGCCAATTACAGTATGTGATTTGAAGGAGAAGCACCATCCAACAGACATAAGCAAAGGTTTGGCATCAAGACTCATATGACAGAAATTCCACTTTATAACATGAAGGCATTGTGTGGTGCAGTGACTGCAACACAGGGTTTTTCACTGAGAAATTATGTATTTGTAATAAAGAACTTCTGCAGGAAGCCTGCCTGAAAAATAGTGTGTGTATTTAATTCAGTGGAGAAAGTGTTTAGAGGTAGTTCAACCTTGCAAAAAATATTGCCCCACTGTGTAAGTAAGGTCAGCAAGAGCCTGAGTTATCCACCACATAACAGCCCATCAGCCTTTATAATCCTGGCAGCTGCTTGGCTTTGTTCTTCTCCTGAGAGTACAGGGGATGTGTCAGGATTTAACATGCAGTCTGTTTCACTAGTTCCTGGAAGGAAGGATGATAGTGCTGTAACTCCCTTTTGTAGAAATGTTTCAAATGTTCAGTGACTCTGAATGGCTATCCTGCAGGGTAAGAAGGGGCGTATTCTTCCCATTTACTTGTAGACAGTACTATAGCATTTGGTTTTGAGCCAAGGAGCATTACAACCTGTGTGTAACCCAATCAAGAACATTTTTCCCTCTTGCACACTTTTAACCTTTATTTATTAAATATTCATATTACAAAAGGTTCTGCAGGCCAGTTCTTCAGCAGTCTTAAGCATAATGAGCTTATAAAATGCAAAATCCCAAAGTAAAAAAAAAAAAAGTCAGCATTTCAGTTTACCACCAC
The DNA here is from genome assembly GCF_034315485.1 of Pezoporus occidentalis. Lineage (NCBI taxonomy): Eukaryota > Metazoa > Chordata > Aves > Psittaciformes > Psittacidae > Pezoporus > Pezoporus occidentalis. Next base: position 8,511,033 of record NW_026915877.1, read on the forward strand.
TACCTGTACCAGAGAAAATGCTACAGATGATGCAACATGTACATGTGCACCTTATAATCATAGAATTATAAAATCAACTAGGTTGGAAAAGACCTTTAAAACAGTCAAGTCCAACCATTAACCTAGCACTGCCAAGTCCACCACTAAACTAGGTCCCTTCACACCACATCTACAGGTCTTCTAAATACTTCCAGAGATGGTGATTCAACCACTTCCTTGGGCAGCCTGTTCCAATTCTTGAACTTCTACCTGGCACTGGGCTACTAAATCTGATGTTTCATCATTTTTCACAGATTTTGAGAAGGAAATCTGCTTATCATATTAGCAATATATACACGTGTATGCATAATTTATGTACATGGTTTTCTCATAGTGGGATTGTTCAATATTTAAAAATGCACAGAAAATACATTAGCAAATGGTTTCCCATTTCTGATGTAAACAAAAAAATTGCAAAAAAAAAGATTTCTATACACTCACCTTTTTTTCTTTTTTTTTCTTTTTTTCTTTTTTTTTATGGGGGTGATGAGGATAACAGCAAAGAAATTACTTGTAATCTTCTTCAGGTGAGCAAAATTGAATGATCCTGAAACAAAAAACTTAAATACAAATTCACTCCCAATACTGCAAATGTCTTTAAGATGCTGTACTTGTTCAAAGCCTTTTTCTCTACACTTCATCAACATGACTTTTTCAGCATGATTAGCAGCAGGCAGCCTTGTTCCCTTGACCCTCTGTTTGCATTCACAGTGACATGTCCTTAGAGGTGCTAGAACAATGCTACAGCAATTTCACTTTAGTGCATACATAAACATAAGCACTTCATGCAGAATAACATATTTTAGCAGTCTTTTGACACTTAGGTCTGAACCAAGTCAACCATACTAAATAGCTTTGGCTTCCTTAAAGTCATGTAGGAGCCACCGTAATATTGCCAGAAACAGAGGTAAATGGATAACAGAAATGCATTCCATATCGGGACTAAATAAACTGTGGGCCAACAAACACTTGCAGAATTAAGGAATTTGGTAATTTCAAGACCAGAAGATAGTTTGGGAGTGAAAGTAAATGAACATAAATGATAAATTGCAGATCCAGTCTTGGCACCAGGCACACGCTGCCAGGATAAGCAGCACTGCTGCAGTAGTACATAGCAGCAAGGCATCAGGACAGCTGGAAAGGCACATCTGCCTCTCTCTGTGCAGGAGTAAAATTTGTGCAACAAGCAGCTGCTGGCAGCACTGGCTAGCCAGCTCACAGAGGGCAAAAACACTTCTTCCTAGGGAAAGCCCAGTCTCCCTTGCTTACCTCCAGCTGCCTTTTACTCTATAAATTACTCCTAGGAACAGCTCTCCATTCACTAGCATGCACAGTCAAGTGCTTAATTGCCTGTTAAAGCTGAATTCACCGTTTCCTTACTCTGTTGGTAGTTGCAACTCATATTCAGATGTTTCTGACTGACACCTGCCAGAGCCAGATTTGGCCCTGGTCTTCAAGCTGGAAGCCTCTCACTGCTCAGCAAGGCTTGAGTACAGGCTCTCTAGTATGATGGGAGGGGGGGAAAAGAAGCCATAATTGGGCATTTTGCCCTGGGCTTGCCCCTTGTCAGGTGTCTGGGCCAGCGCATGTCCTGTGTCAGCACTGCATGCTATCAGATCATCTTACAGTTGTTTAATATTTTTTGCCAGCAAGTCTTTGTACTTCAGGACAGCAGCAATGCAGTTTAACCCCAGCCTTCCACTTGCCATGACTCATTTAATATTTTATCCTGCTAGTGAAAGCAGTTAAGACAGCAGACTGCCCCATCCTATTTTAAGTAGCCTTTGTACCTGGATTGTTGCTCCTATTCCACCATTTCTTGACAGCCAGAGGAGCAGTAACTTTGTGGCCCATTGTCTCTATTAGACATGTATTAGAGCAGCACCTAGATATGCAGCACATTCACTGTGCTCATTCTGCTGGAGTATGGGAACTATCTCATCACCAGGGGATTTTCTGTGGGAGAAGGCAAGGTGGAAGGAAAATGCCCATACACAGGTGCAATATCCATGAGCAAGATGATCATACTGAGAAATACCTCATACTTGTCCCTTTGGGATTGTACCATCCTGAACATGACTTGACTTCTTTTTCACAGCAATGAATCACTAACAAGCTGTTAATATTTTTTCCTATGCCTCCTCTAAATAAAGGATAAGAGAATGCATCTGAAATAATAAATGCAAATAATTGCTCCCAGCCCTCTGCCTATCTCACAACTTCTATTTTCCTAGATTTTGATACTTTGTGTCTGGAGCATAGCTCCCTATTTTTCTGATTCAGAAAACGGTTGTAATTCACACACGTACTTTGTACAAGCAAGAACTGTATTCCTCTCCATCCCAGCAGAATCAGGAAGGTAGAATTTCCTAACAGACTGCAAAAATTACACCTTGGATTTACTAAATGATTTCTAAATCATTTCTTCTGCCCTTAATGCCTGATTCAAGTCAATGAGACCTGAGAACACAGCAGTTTGCCAAAATGGGGTTTGTAAGATGCAAAATACATCTGTTCACACTGTAAAACATCAGCTAAGATTTATTGTAGATTCAGCTACTTAGCAGGCTTAAAAGCAGAGGGGATCAATGAGAAAACCTTGTGCCCAGCTGGGCCACACTGCTTTCTGGAGGTCTGAATCAGAGGGGAAGTCATGCTGATCTGGTCTGCCCACTACCCAGGGCCAGTCAGGTAAGCAGAATAGAAATCTGGCAGAAGCGAGATCCAAAGCCTTCATTCCCCATTCCATGCAGAGAGACTGCAGGCAACTCTCGACCTTTGTCTGAAACCAGTGGGACAAATAAGATCAGGGTCTTTTCCTCTTCATAAGTACAGCAATGTAAGCTGTTTTATCCCAGCCTTTTACTAAAAACCTGTAACGACTTTCCTGACAATTTAACTCATATGCATTCATGCTTTAATGGTAACATTTACAGAAAGTACGAGTAGAGATGGATAGGAGCAGGCAGTCAGCTGAAAATCATATGGAAAATTAAAGGAAGTGGGTCATAGAGTGATTCTACAAATCCCTGGCTATAGGCGACCTCCAAGTTAGCAATACTGAAATCAGTTATTTAATCTTTCCAGAAAAGTTGTTTTGGTAGTACCTGTAGTGATTAAGAGATACAGATATATAGATATATAAAAAAATACATCCAATTTTATAGACATGTATTTATACATATATATAAAAACACCTTTGGCTCCTCAAAAAGCAGTCACCTGCTCTCACTGCATTCACAGAACTTTCCAGATATCTGTAGGAGATGGACAAGCTATCTTCAAGATCAGGGACAATGCAGAACTGACATCCATTTGCTGCTCATTGCAATTATATATCCACCACTGTCAGTCTTTCATTCACAGTTGTACATGTGCCACTTGATACCAGCTCAGCTAGAAGCATGAGTATTTTACTGGCTCTTCTCAACAAACTGAAACTACCATCCAACCACTGCTGGATCTCTCTGTGTGATCACAGCTTCCGCACTGCTTGAATCTGAAAAACTTTAATGCAGACCACAAGGGTAACTGCAGTTTGTACAATGAGAAGGCTTTGACAGATGTAAGTTAAAGTGGCTGAACAGCAGTCCTTACACAGTTCTCAGAGAGTGCCAGATGGCTCCAAAATTCATTTGCATCACTATGTAAAACCCTGATCTTTTATACACTGTTTTGTTTTTTTTTTAACCAAGTGCAACACTGAATGGCCCAAGAAGAATTGGGACAAATACTGCAACACTAAAGACAAGAGACTGAATCGTGAGAAGTTTAAAACAGCCCCACAGCGAAGCATATTGTAACAAACAGAGCTGCAAATAAAATGATCTACTTTGAGGGCAAATAAAAAGTGAAGAGTTTCAGTAAAACCACCTCACACTGCAGAGTACAGAAGTACAGATGTGAATCAACTGCAGATATTTTTAGCTTATTTAGAGCCCTGGACACTGAGAAGTTCAATAACCTATATCAAACACGTAAACAAGCTCTGAAAACATTTACCATATTCCAGCAATATAATGTGATTTTAATAGCCCTCTGTAGTTTCATTAAGATGCTGTACTGGCCTTCTATGAATTATTAAACTATTTTTTTCAGCAATAATTAATGCAAGGAAAGAAGCAGGTAAACAAATAGAAATCCATATGCATCTCCACAATTAATTTGGGATGAAAAAGAAAGTAATCATCTCAACCAGTAGAAACTAAAAATAAAAGAGCAATTGCACTTAACACTAATGCAGCCTTTATTGCAGAAAAGATAATAACTAAAATGGCCATGCAAATAAGAAATCAATCACTTCTCTAGTAATGCATCCACACACTTTTAGGCAATATGATGAAAGCCATTAGCATACAATTTTCTGTAATACTGCTTTTTAAAAAAACTTTCCTGTAAGATAAGATCATGCAAAATTGCATCAGACTTTATCTACAATGGACTTGTTCCGACTACAGGTAGATTAAAACCCCATGTATATTACTCAAATATGTCTCCATATTTAAATTTGCTGTCTCATAAAGGGAATCACTTTCTTCCAGGACTGTGAACACTGCAAGAAATATTAATTAACAACTGGGTTTTTGTGGTAAAACATGGGTGAAGGAATAAAACAAAGAATGGAAATGCTTTTCACCTACTGGATTTTGAAAAATATTTAGGAAAAAAGACCATGAAGAAAAGCTATCCTTTTATTTCACTTAAAAACATCTTGAAGGAGATTTCAGTTTTTATTGGGTATTTACACAACAGGGAAACAAATGTGGGTGAAAATGTATTTCACCAACTCGGACTATAAAATGAGCCTTTTCCTTGACTTACTGTCAACATCACTGGTGCTGCAGTTAAGTCACAGTGTTCAAGTAACATTATCCCCACAAAGTTAACATTGTTAGAATAGAAATATCTCTGCAATACAATTTCACATTACAGCAAAGCCTGACATAGACAAAAAGTAAAAAAGGTCTTCTCAATTATTTTTCTGCCATATTAAAAAAAAACAGATGCTCATAAGACACAATGAAAGCTATTCAAATTCATCCAAATATATACCCCTTCAGCTAGATAAAGTGAAATCAGAATGCATTTCTTATTATCAAAACTGTAGTGACAATTTTAGCTGGGCAGATATAAATGCCTTACAATTTATCTAGCAAATGTTTAGGATGCTTTTTATTATTTCTGAGTGCCTGTGAGAGTTCTCATTTTATTCTCTTTAGTGAGGAGCAATAAGGAACACTTTTTTGTGCTTCACTGAACAGCAGATGAAAAGAAGATCTCTTTTTTTAGAGATTGGCATTACTTCCAGATAATGAAGTATTTATTTGGACAAATAAAGAAGTGACATGAAGTGACAGTCAAAAAAAATAAACAAAATAAAGGCACCATTTACAGGAGAGTCTCCTTGGCAGAAATAAAAGAGGAGAGAAAAATTTTATTAGTGAAGTGTTTTTAAAGTGTTAGCTGCTACAAATAGTGAATGAATTCCCCACTGTCTCTCCTACTTTGGAGACATTCACACCTAGGAAAAGAGAGTACAAAAGGTGAATTGCCTCCACTTTGAAAAGGTGTAACCACATACTATACAGTCAATCAGCTCAGTTTAATGTTCCCTTTGTTTCCCTGTCCTAGCTGGTGCAGGGTAGATCTGATGCGTCACTATTAACACGATCCTCACCAAGTCAGAAAGTGAGGGATGAAAATCCTACCAACTAGGCATTTTTGTTATCCCTTCCCTTTCTCTTAAGATAAAAAAGCCATCATATTTCTGCTAAGGAAAACAACTTCTCTTCAGCTTATAGCTAATAGGTCTTTTGTCATAAAAAAAAAAAAAGTGAAACAGGGCCACTAATGATGCAGACTAAGGTAAGATTAAAGATCATATATAAGCCTGGTTCAAATACTGCACAGATCCGTTGTCTCAAGTATCAATAATACTTAGAAGGTATAAATTGTGGGTCAAAAGAGGAACCAATTAATGGGAATGAAGCATGGAAAAGAAAATCACTAAATGCGAAAGAACGTAATGGCAAAGTATCTCAGACTGATTAAGACCTCCTGCAAAGAAGCATTCAAAGCTAGGGTATGTGTAGTCTTATAAGCTATTCAAGTATTACAGCCTTTGAAATAGCTAATTCATGCAGTGCCAGGCTTGCGAAAATCTAAAACTTGAAGCCTTAAAACTGAGGTGCTTGTTTTCTTTTGTTTAAGAAGGTGACTGACTAATTTAAGAAGGTGACTGACTAACGCAGGTTTACCTCTTAACATAAATAACTGCTCTGCTGGTGTTTTGTGTGAGTCAAGTATTGCCGGGTTGCAAGTTCATAGATACAATTGCATGCATGTTTAATAAATAGACTGTGTTTTCCTAGTGGAAATATTTAAATTTTACTGCTAAAATCACAGGAAAAATAGTAACTTGAAGTCCTGGACGTATATTCAGTTGTAAAGTATCTAATGAAATAAAAATACTTTAACAACAAGGCTCTATCTGTCTTCTTGACTGATAAGTTTTATATTTTTATGCACATACATTCATATATAATACATCACTAGAGTTAATAGATTCACTTACAAAATATTCTCTCCAGTTTTCATTTTTGATTTATCAACACCAGGCTTTCTAAGCCTGAAAGGGTTACCCAGACCCAATTTCCCTTGTGTATCAGGAAGACTAAACCTCACCCTCATCTGTTTCTGCACATTTAATTCCTCATGCTTGGAAAAATGGTATTTCTTGGAGAGCTTCTTTATAAATATGCTCCGAATTCAGGGGCATAAGGCCAAGCTTTGCTTATGAAACCTTTGTTATGAATCATACTGTGCAAAGAACTTATCTCACATTCATTTAACTCCCCAATGAATTATTGTTTTATATTTGGATATATTTCATGATCTTGTCGTTTATCCTTCAAAAAATTCTCAAGTCTGTCACTTGAAGTAGGTTGCCAGTATCGTGTTTCTGGTCGCTGGCAAATAATTTACTGCAAAAGCTTGAAACCTACTCTGTGATCAGGTGCAGAAGACACAGAGTAGAAGCAATTCACCATCAGCTGCACAGACCTCCTCTGTAATGGCACAAGCATGTAATAAAGCCCACTCAGAAGGTGTCTTCATGTGTCAGAGTGGACTAATCTTTAAGGATGCAAATAGCAACAGCAGGTAACATTTCCCCATTTATAGCATAGATTTTCCTTGTTCAGCATTATAAAGATAGAAATTAAGCAAAAAAAGTTTCAAAAATACACCTAACATACTTGGAAAGCATCAAAACAGCAGAAAGGTTTAAATTATTATCTTTGCTGGTAAATCAGGATAGCAAAATACATGGCAGGAGTGTTTCACCATGGAATGGTTAGGGTTGGAAAGGACCTTAAGATCATCTAGTTCCAACCCCCGTGCCATGGGCAGGGACACCTCACACTAGAACATGTAACCCAATGCTCTGTCCAACCTCACATTGAACACCGCCAGGGATGGAGCATTTACCACTTCTTTGAGCAACCTGTTCCAGTGCCTAATGTGAACTTCCCCTGTTTAAACCCCTTGCCTCTTGTCCTATTAGTACAGTCTGTGATGAAGAGTCCTGCTCCAGCATCGCTGGAGGTCCCCTTCAGATATTGGAAGGCTGCTATGAGGTCTCCATGCAGCGTTCTCTTCGCCAGGCTGAACAGCTCCAACTTCCTCAGCCTGTCTTATCATCATCTCTATTTTTAAAATGGCCTGTTAAATGGGTTTATGTCTTCTTTTGCTTCTGCACCTTCACCCCTGACCAGACACTTTCTTTTCCCCTTAGAAATATCAGAAAAATCAAATGGAAAGAAATCCCCTTTCCACAGGGTAAGGAGATATTTCTATGTACATTTTAAACACAGAACACCAACAAAACAAGTCTTAAATAATCCACTGTCATTTGTCTTTAAACATAATAAATCTCCATCTGTTTGCGTAGTTGTAAACAGGGGAGGTACCAAAACCAATTCTCTGGAAGGTTTAAGCTGTATTCAGCAAAATGTGTGGGTAGATTTTGAAGAGCTGTCAGTTATTAGTGATGATACAGGACAGGATGTTGCAATACGAATGTCATATACAACATTGCCCTATTTCCTCAAATGATTTGACAGCAGCACATTTTTAAAAGTGAAGGTTGATGCTGCCCTGAGCAATGTTTTCTTCAGTGTCCTATCTGCAGTACATTTCAGTGAGGTTTCTAATTCAAGAGGAATACTGAAATACAGATGAGCCAAGCCCAATGTGTTTCACAGACCAAGTGACTGCTACTCAAGCCTGCCATCAGAGGTAGCCTTCAATGGCAGGAAAGTGAATGAATGTGATTTCTGCTCAAAAATCATATTAAAAAGTGTCAGCTAGACCTGACAGGACATTTGAATGATACAAGGATGCTACTGAAAATCTTGATGTTGTATGTGTCAGACTGTGACAAGGTGCCAAAAACTTCACTGAATATTAAAAAGAAGGATCTGCATGTCCCTGCTGCTTCCACCCTGCATTTCAGCCACAGAGCAGCTGGAAAGGCTCCTGGGTTTCCTGAGAGCTACTAATTAGAGGATGAGGAGCCTGAAGCACAGTTTTAGTGAAAATTCACCCACAGGGCCAGAAGGTGATTTTAAAATGAGATTTTTTTCCTTAGATCAGAGAGAGGGAGACACTGAAAAGGGAGAATAACATGTTCAGAAGCACTCTCAGGGAGACTTTACAACCAAGAACCACAGGACTCTTGTACAGTCTGACAGGCTTTCTATTATTTATGGAAACCCTTTGTATTTTTTGCACTGCAAGGGCACTACAATTGTTTTAACCATACCCAAGAGGAAAAGGTTAATGATTTATATAGTTGCCAAACTACTTGTGAGACATACTTAACATAGAACCTGGAATCCGGATATATGCTAAATAAAGTCTGAGGCAGTTTCTGTTGGATTGGTGCTAATGTTGTCTTCATAATCACATGTTTTTGTTTGGCAATAATGTTGAAATAGACAGCTTCTTTTAAAAGGGACCAAACATCACAAAACCAGAAAGACAGTTTGGAGAAGATGGCTCCCTGCTTCTGCAACCCTGTGAAATACAAACCAAGCTCAAAGCACAGATGTTTTGATGTAGTCCCCTGGTGGAGAATTGCTATGTTCAGGGACAAGATCCAGGCTTTCTGGTGTAAGAGGTGAAGGGTGAAGTCTTGAATAAGCTGGCAGGTACTGATCAAGAGTGAAACTTCAAAAATAAATTCTCACCAAAAAGCAGGCAAGGAAGCACAAAGGTCTTACCTACTCCCGTTATGCCTTCCTATGCCACTCTTTTGCTGGGGTACCTCCAGGTTAACTCACACAGCATTTCCAATACTTAAGAAAACCATTCTTAATGACATTCTTCTGCATGTTCGAGGTGAGAAAGGTTGCTCAGCTCTCACACAATATTGAGAAGAAATAAAAGAGTGATGCCTGACCCCACATGGCGGATGTAAAAGAAACAAAGGGCCATTCCTGCACCTGCAGTTCTCAACACACAACCAAAACATTTACAAGTTACGGGGTTTTTAGTTTATTTAAAAAGGAAGGGAAATTTAAGCCTGCAGCTCTATAGAAAATGTCTGCTACTTAGAGGCATAAGCTAGTGTTGCATCTAAAAATAACACTTAAATAGTACCTTTAAATAGTTTTTCACATCATGAAAATTCAGGGACCTATTCAAAGTCTGAAACTCTCAGTAATCCACACAAATGACCCAGAAACTTCATATATTTCCCCAGGCATTTGGGGTTCACCCTGATCATTACAAACCAAATGCCAATGCTGTGGTTTTAATGCAAAAGGGATTACATAGAGATTCTCTTCTATAGAGAGTATTATTATTATCTATTTCTATAAAGGCTAGGACAATCTGGAAATCATCTATTTATTAACATTCGCTGCCACATGGCCACCTCATTTTTTGACGTTTGTTCAAGAACTCCCACCAAAACTGGTATTACTGAATCCAAGTTCCTAGTTCCTCATGCCATATATTAAAAAGATGGTCCATGGAAAGGAATTACCTATTTAGAGAAATAACAGTGTTTTGGGGAAAAAAAATAAAATAAAAAATTGCCTCTTGTCAGTACTGCCTGGAATCCAAATTACAAACTTTCAAACTCCTCAGTGTTATCTGAAGCCTCTACCACATAACACAACAGGCTATGGGGATTTTGCTCCCAGTCAGAGTGGGAAACAAAGCCATTTACCAATTACACCGTGCCTGAAGTATTCAGCTTATTATTGGAATTCCATAGTCACCAGCTATCAATCATGATTAGCATACTGTAGTGGCTTTTAATTTTTCCCATGGGACATTAGGTGGCCCAAAAGTGTACTATAGCAATTACATTTAATTTAAATGTTGTTTTTTCTACATCTTACAGTCTGTTATTAATTTTCCATCTCTGTGAAAAATCAGTTATATAATAAAAAGTGTACTCCTGTTACCACCGACTCGGTGTTGCATTGGTATCCACAGCTCTGAATGAGTCCATAATGCCAGGTGAGAGCTGTTTCTTTGGAATGTTATTGACGGTCTAATGAACAAGAGTTTGATTTTTAAAATAGGAAAAGAATGAACACTAGGTGAAATCAATGAAAAACAATAAAGGCAAGATGTGATTGATGCGAAATGGTGACAGGGTTCAGGAAAATGAATGGTATAATGCTCATCACATGAGACATTCATCAATTCACTATTCTATGATTTTATGATTCTAAGATCCCCTTCATGAACCAATATACCAATACCAACAGAGGTCAAACATCTTCCACCGCAAGTTTGTTAATTTTCTGATTATGCCAAATTTTAGATCATCCCCATACATTGTCTGGAGAAATAGAGAAGTTCCACAGTCTTGCTGTATCTGAATGCCCAGAGCATACTTTCAGATCATATGAGATTTGATTTTATTCATTTACAAGTTAGAGTTTCTTAGAGTAGTTATTTTCTGTAGAAAAAAAATTCTTCCAATTTTAATGGCCACCTCTCTGAATAGCTCTAAGATGCAAAAAACAGTCCAATGCTAACAACTGTTTTTTTATTGGAAGATTATCTTATCTTCTCCAGAAACTATTTTTTTCAGTTTTGTAATATGTTATCCTATTGATTTATTTTCAGTTTCCTCATATTTATATGCTTACTTTTCACACCACAATAATACGAGGATTAAAGAATCTGAACGAGTTTTCGCCTGTTCAGACTATTTAACTTCAACAAAATGAGAACTAGAAGTGATTATTTTTGACAAGTCTTCACTCTGCAGGTTACCAATAGCTAGATAACTACCCTTGTGAAATAAATGTTGACATACAATTTATATGTATGACATTTTTTCTGTTCAAATGAAGATGTCAGCAAGATCTAAACACTTCAAGTTAGTATAAAACAATTAATCTTGGAGTTAGCAAATTTAGCAGCCTAAAATATGCATGACACATCCATGGCAAGACCATTCTTATTTATAACAGAAAAATTAATCATGTTCCTATAAAACACAAACGACACCAACACTGAAGCCCGTAAGTCCTACTCGAAGTCTAGAGGATTATACACTAAGACGCTGAGAAGTTGTGAGAGGTAAAGTTGTTTCATTTTTTGCGCAAAATCATTTCAGACTTAAAACACAGCAGCCAGGAACATTGCTGTTGTGCCTGTGGCTCAGCACACCTTTTTTCATGGCAGCACAATGGTCAGCATCAGCTACAACATATGTGCAAAGGGCAAGCAAGTGCCCCAAGTAGCAAACCCACACTACCGTACCCAGTATCAGTGCAAAGGAGTTTGTCGCTAGAGCATTAGCAGCATAAATATGATTGGCAGTGACTTTTGGGCCAGAACCCAGCCTGTACTTATCCAGTCTGTCAGCTCTTTGGTTTGCATGATTTTCCATCAATTTTGCTATCCTTACAGGTTTTATCTCTCACTCTTTCAGAGACACACAGCTTCTCTCAAATCTGCTATTTTCTTGCTGCTATTCTGTATGCTGTGCTCTCTGATAGTAGGGTTTAGGCAGCCTTATACTATTACTTGCTTCCACAAATATACACAGCTTTAATTTTAATTAAAAGCATCACCACTATGTATCAGACACTTGGCATTTTTGGGGAATTAACCTGCTCTTTCCCAAGACATTTCTTTCTAGTGAGTAAGTGCACATGTGTGTATAGTTACAAATGCATATATGTATGTATGTCTGTGCACATAGAAAATGAAGAATGTTATACAAATGTCCAAACTTGTTTTCCCTCTCCATACCTATTACTCTTACCATTTCCATGATCAGACCAAAGCTTTTCTCCCTCTAGAAGTCCAGCTTTTGACACTAGAGTGAGTTCTACCACATTTACAGGAAAGGCCAACCATAAAATCATAGAATCAACTAGGTCAGAGAAGACCTTTAAGATCAAGTCCAACCATTACCCCAGAATTCTCAGCCCACATAATGTCTCAGGAGAGGAAGATGTGTTGCACACATGCAATGGAGGAAGAGACATGGGGTGTCAGTGCACAGCAGTGGCTTTAGGCTCTGGTGGGCTTTCATATTTCTGTTTATATTGCTCACCAGCATGATAAGCATTATTGTCTCGTTCCAGTGAACACTATAAACATCCAGGTAGTACAGAGGAAATCTGACTGATTTTAATTGTTCACAAATTCTGTCCAAGTAATGAGTCACAGGTCACCTACCTCTGTGTTCAGGTCTGAATTGAAGACATTTGGGTACTTTAAGCAAATTCTGGAATTTGTGGCCATGAAATTTATCCCATGATATATCACCTTAATTCATGTGATCTATTTGTCCATGAATAGAAAAGGAAAAAAAAAAAACTTATCTGGTTGTGTTTGCATGGGGGTGCATGCATGGGCATTCACACGCAGACTTGCTGACTAATTATGTACATACAGGCTTAGGATAAATTATCTTGGAAAGGGCAGCATTTCCAGGCTAATTCTCAAAAAAAAAAACACAAATCTGATAGACCACAGATCAGTTTAATTAATATAGAGCTGCAGGCATTTCCAGGACACAAACGTGTCTCAATTTCTAAACACCAACTCATTTGCAGAGTTTCATAGCTATGCTGGGTTTTCTGGCAAAACACAAAGAGCAGTGTGCCTCCTCTACAAATCTGGTTAGATTTCTTTCTTTCCCTTCAATCCATGTTATTCAAGTTTCTCATCATTAAACAAACTTCTTGCTGAGAACACCCTGGAGGCCAACAGGCTAGAATGCTGCCAGATCTATTTGTAATAACCTTCAGCCCTTCGCCAAAAAGGCCTGAAACAGCCAGCACTCAGCCAAAAGTCAGCAACAGAACAGCCCTCTGAGATCCCAGCCAGTATATCATGGCATGTACATAGCAGGAGGCTGGAGGGAAAGTGCTTAAACCAAATCTGTGGTCACATAAAGAACTATAATTCAAAATCACTACATAGTCTCAGACACAGAAATAAACCAAAAATGAACAGACTTCAGAAATGCATGTAGAATTCCTGAGGCTAAGATTTCTGTGAAAAAGTGAAGTACACGCAGGGTTGCTACTGCTAATCCTTTCTCTTACCCTAGTGCATCTGAGAAATCAGAGTTGGATATAGGTCCAACCAACAAACTCTGTGCATCCTTGATGCTTCAAAGCAGACATGTATTCTTGATATGGAAAGAATAAGACTGTTGATCATTTCCTAGAGAAAAAACTAGGTGCTTTTCATCCAGTATGTTTTCAAGCTGAACCACTGAACATCAAGAAACCGTTCTCTCCCATGTTCTGCCACCATACTTTTTATATTTACATTGATATGGAGAAAACTCCAGGAACAAAATTGCCAACAAAGTTTTCAAGTTGACAAGCAGGTATTCTTTATTGTGGCGCCGGGAGACACGGGGGACAGCTCCTCCTAAGGTGTGTCTTCCCATTGCCACACAAGCCACTGGGCATACATACATATTCATGAGGCTACGTATGGATTACATAATTTTCCAGAAAGTTCCCCGCATGTGTACAGAATTGTGGTGGTGGTCTCTGAGGGTCGTTTACTTCTTCCAACAATCTTCATCACTTCTGGCAGCCTTTGAAGCATGTGCAGTAGATGCTCATACCAGTTTAATTGGTTCGTTAGCACCAGAGACATAATAATCCTCCTGTCCTCCTACTTATCAGTTAGTTTAACTGTAGCCCATCCTGGACACCTGCGGTTCCCAGATACTCCTTATCCCTGTGTCCTGTTCTTCTAGACTGTTTTTCTTAAACTATGTCACAACCATAATGATTTATCTTGTGAGAATTCTCAGTATGTTCTCTAGCTGTACTCTTATTTTTTTTCTCTATGTTATCATGCACCTCAGTAATTTTCCATTGCTACTGTTACAAAGCCTTCAAACTTAACATTACTTAAAACTTATTCTAAGGATTTCTATATTCCATTTTGTGATTTTGTGCCCCCCTTTTGTCTCAATATACAATGTGTTGAATCAACTTACATATTTTGGACATCTGGTAAACAAGTATTTAAAGATCCTATTTTTCTTTGTTACTTAGAACAGTGATAAGTTCTATTTCAGCACACAAGGGCTATGTTCAGTTAGTCTTACAACAACCTAGATTTCAATGGTGCTTTTTAATGTTTAAAGGAGATCTCAAGCAATTGCTCAGTGAACTTGTCATCACGATGAGAGATGTCTTCCTGTTCAACCCAATTCAAAGAACTACAACATGCTGTCTTACTGCTGATGGCTCCTGCAGAGAATCTGCAGGGTTTGCCTGAGAGAGAACACAAATCCATGGCCCTTTGCCCATTCAACAGCACATGGAAGGGAAAAACAAGAACATGACAATATTTAAATGCTATGAGAAGTTATCTGTGCATTGGAGAACTTCACTGGAGAGAAGTCCAAGCAGCAGATTTAATGCTTTAATCACACCCAGCCAGCACAAAAAATGGAAATGTTGCTTACTGCATTTCACAAAGCGAATCCTTTTGGTCCCTTCCAGACCATTTCCGGAAAACTATGATGTGTTCCTGGGAAGGAGAAAGAGGCATTGTGCACCCTTTTCTCTCCAAACCCTGCACTCGCACCAACCCCTTGGATGCTCTGGTGCCAACAGGCACCTCGCTCAGTACCGCCCACTGCTGAGAGGCAAAACTTACCACTCATTTAAGTGATCCCCAGCCAGACTCTGCTGCTCAGGGTAGTTTTTTAGCAGTCTGGGGACCAGGTCTCTACTGGAAATATCTAATGTAAAATAAGCAAAAGGGACTTCACCTGGTAACAAAGCAATACCACGAGCCACAGCTGCTCTTCTGCTTCCCATCCCTCCCTCTTTCTTGTCCGCTGCGGGGTTATATACAAACTGGGAATTAACTGGAAATTCAACATTACTTTTAATGCATTAGTTATAAATGAGCATTCTCTAGTTCAGAATGCAAAATGAAAACTTGAACAATTTAGCACTTCTGTCTTTACTGAAAAATGTCGAATACTATTTTAATTAATCATCAAATATTAAATTATATTAAAAATCCTCTAAACCAGCTGATAATTCTAGAGTAGCTCAAAATACAATCACCATTATTTGCAATAAGCTCCCTACTTAATGGAGAACAAACAGCAATGTGTGTCATGCTTTGAAGGCACAACAGTAAATGGAAACACCACAAAGGGTTAGCTCATGGCTGTCAGCAACTTTGCCAGGGATGCAGCACATTCCCATGACGCTGCGGGCTGGGGAATGAAGCCATGGCTATCCCACTGTCCCTTCTGCCCAGGGGACACAAGCACCAGCCTCATACACAGGCAGTTCCCTTATGAAGACATGTGACAGAGTTTGTTTGCACGCATACGGCCCAGGTTTTCATTAGTCTTTTAATGCTATATTGAAGAGATAACTCACTAGTACTAATCTTACAGTGAAAAAGAAAAATGTTAAAGAGAAAGCAAATAAGTATAATCGCACAGCTATAAACAAGATTTCCCTATTTTTATTTGCTTATTGATTTCAGTTCTCACAAAATCTTGGTATATAGTGGCAGACCTAACGGAAATGTGTCTGAGGCCTGCTGTTTAACTTTTGTCATTTGTTACTCTCTGTCAAAGCTCAAATTCACCCCCCAGGAAGCAACAGGAATGCTACAGATGAATGAATGTTTTTTTGCAATTTGTGGGGCGTCCCTGAGGTGGTGCAAAATAGTTCACAAGCTCAGCATTGCTTGGACCGTTTGTCTATCCTAGCAGCAAAACAAATCCTTCTGAACAATCATATCAGAAGAAATGAGGAGCAAGTCCTGGACAAAAAAAACTATGCAGCTATACTTACTGTGCTTCTGGAAAAAAAAGAAAAATAAATCTTTTTGGCCACAGCCAAGGGCCATTGAGGAGAAACAGCTGCATTAAAAGTACCTTGAATGGAAAAGAAATGCCCGAGTATAGGAAGAAAATACAAGTCACTACTTTGAGAATAAAACACTCAACCAGAGCCAAAATCTACAAGATCAAATCTCCCCACCAAAAACTATAGCAATAAATTACTCCAGTGCCATAGGAAATTAACCCTCTACAAACACTATGGCTCGTATAGGGCAATTTCTCAGTGGTAGTCACTGCTTTTCTATTATGCTGAAGAAACTTTCTGGTGACAAAAATACTTACTGAGCCTCTTGTTGTAGAAGTTTATACATAGTACCTGTCAACTGTCCTGGGACGGAAAACCAATCAGAATGACTAGCAGTATATTATGGGTCTAGTGCTAAAAAACAAATTGCTACTTCTGCAACCACTCCCTGCTTTTATTTGTTTTTAAATCCTGTATATGCTTTTTGTGTGTATCATAGTTCATGGATTAACACATTTAACCCTGCTGATGGTCAGAGAAAACAACCCGAGAAAAATCCTAGGTGAAACTCAGACTAGAATCCTCTGAAGATTTATAGATCATTATTTATGCAATCTTCCCTATGCCAATAAATCTCAATTAGAGGCCAGCCTCCCGAGGGAAGCCCTGGTGGATTTTCACACCTGTTCATCTCCACAAGGCAACTGCCCAATCAACACCACTGTTGTTCTGTCCTCAGCCTGGAAGCAGATCTCAAGCAGCAATGTCACCTCCCAGGTATCCCAACTGCTCTTCTACCCTGTTAAACCACTTGGGTATCATCTTTTTCTGCTTCCCTGTACATGCAAAGTTATCACGATGAAAAACGTTGCTTCTGCCAATGCTATGGATGCCCAGGTCTCTGGAGAGCTCTGCAAAACAGCTATTGCTGTTAGTAAACATCCTACAAAATATACACTTCAGGTAAAAAATGCCATCACTGTTCCAATCTATCTCAAAAGGAAAGTAATTTCTCTTTCTCGCTCATTCAATGTTGTACTTTCTGCCACATAAATGAGTGCTACAGGGAAAAACACAATAAAGATCCCTCTTTAGAGAAGCAGAAAAAAATCCTTCCCTATTGGAAAGATTCAAAAAAGAAAAAACCTCCACACTGAACAACAAACAAATTAAAATTGTAAACAAAGCATACTAATGTTTTTTCTAAGTTTTCTATTTATCCTCAAAATGTTTCAGTTGCACACAGAATTTTAAGTATTGTATTGTCTTTAGAACAGAAGGATCATCATAATTTAAAGATCAATTTATTTTCAGGGTAAGGGAGCAGCACTCAACATTTGAACACAAGTGATTTTAATTTAACAGATAATTGAGTTTGTAAGTAGAGTTTTGAAGTAGCTGGGTCTTCAGGGCTGAGGATCTGAATTTAGGGATTAAAATTACTTTTTCATATGTAAGCACCATTCTGTCTCTAACAGCATGCTCAAGGCACCTCCATAGCCGCTTAGCAACTCTGAATCATGCCACTTTAAGGGCATGATTATCTTTTCTAAATTATCTGGTGCAACTCTTAGTTCAGTGACAAAGGACAAAGACAGTGATAAAACATCACATTTAGGGCCCATTCCTTGCTTTGGTGCCTTGTCACTGCAGCAGCTTTCGTTTCTCACACGCCGTGGCGCTGTTCTTTTTTGCATGGCTGCACATCCTTCGAGAGTCTTGCAGACACTGCGTGATATGTATCCACTCACCCGCAGCATCACTTTGCTTATCTCAGGGGGAGAAACCCAACAGTAGCCTGGGGCCAGGCATGAGATCCTGGGAACTCAACTAATACTATCCTCAGCAGCAGTCTCTGTATCTCTGTTGCCGTTTCTGAGAAGCTACCAGAACACCAAAGCAAATTAATTCCTCCCACACTAACATAAAGTCAAACCTTGCCAGAAGTTTACAAATTATGCAGCCATATTACACAAAATTATTTATAGTCTTAAAGCTGTAGGTGTTCCACCATATAATGAGATACCTTATCTCATAATTAAATATAAGGTACTGTCTCACAGAACATGTACTAAGGAGCATTGTGTTCCAGGAATCATTCTCCCCAGTACTTAAAAAAAATGAGGTTAAATTAAACGGCATGATTGGTGTAGGAAGAGAAGGAGACTGGCGTGGGGGAAGGGGGATGTTTTAGCTTTTTCACATTCATCTAATTTGACACAGTTTATTATTAGAGACAGATAAAATTTAAGCTATTTTGGTAGACTAATTATTGTCTGATTTGAAGGGATGATTATATATCACAAAATTTAAGTCAGGTTCATGTACTCGAATGAACAACATTCAAACATTCAGAAAACCTACTACTGGAATTGTACAAGCTGAATATTTGAACATTTGTTTCAAGTACAGAAAATTATCACCAAGTTAGTTATTTGGGTTTTTTTTCAGCGGCTACAAAATAGCTACTATACCGTATATCTATATAAAGTCCATTATTCTGCAGTTCCTAAGACCTTGCTGCTGTAATATCTAACAATTTCAAAGCCTTTAGTACCTCTGTCTTCCAAGCAAACCTAAAACCTTTGGAAAATCTCATTGTCTATGATAGACAAGAAAATTAAACTCCCTATCCATGGGAAAAATAACAGAAATTTGAAGCCCATCCAACTCCAAATCAACGATGAGACAAAAAATATTTTTTTATATATGTATATATTTCTTGGTTTTGGAAGAAGATGATACCCAAGATACCGATTTCATGAGAATTAATGCAGACTTTCTAGCTCACTATGCTTCTGAGAGCATCCTCAGAAGATTTTTTGGGTGGATAAGTCACACAGATACATACCCTATTGCAAAGATGACTTCTGAGTTCACTGAACATTTTAGGTTTTCTACAAAGAGAAATAAAAGCATCCTCTGTTCCATAAGGAAAAGCAAAACTTTTTTTTCATTCAAAAAATCATTCCCACTCCAAACTAACAACTGCACTGATGTGATTCTGGGGCAGAAAGAGAAGGCCCTGATTTACAGAGGAAACCATTAGGTTTGGATCACCTAATTTTGAGCCTAGAGGAATAAGCCTTGCAATCCAAGTGCTGACTTTCACATTTACACTTTTTTTATTATATCCAGCACACCAGACATGATTCAGAACTACACCAAACAATAGAAAATGCAGAGGAAAGACATTTCTGAAGTCCCAGCCCTTTCTTCTTGGGTTTAGCCCTGAACTCCAGCCCTGATAAAATGTCCTGGGTTCCACACATACAGATGCTATTATAAAACTCTATTTCAATACCTGAAAGTCACTCCTGGTCTTCTGCACTGCAGTCATGTATTTGAGAACCAGTAAGTAAATCACAGCTTTTCTCTGGCAAGGATGAGAGTAAGAGTTGGACTTCTGAATGCACTTTACACAGTGATTTTCATGCAAAACACACAGCTGTTACCCAGGAATTAGGACTTTGATTTTCATTGGAGCACCCATGTGAGCATCCAGCAGCAGTCTGTGAAAGCAGACTTATTCTTGTTCACCCTTTTGGGGTGCCTTACATACAGATCAGGACAACGCACCCTCCTCCAGTGACCACAGGAACAGTAAAAGCAGAAAAATGGTGCATAAAGTCACAACACTAAATTAGATTCAATGTGGGTATTCCAGATGGTAATTTCCCAAGACCCTTTCTTTCTTTTTTAACTGTCACTATGCTCTCCGTCAGGACAACCTGATATCTCTTTTATTGATGGAGTTTTGTTAATTCACTTTCAGACTGCGCTGAATTTACATCAGAACATATTGCAGCTTCACTTATGTGTTTACCTGCTTTGTAGCTATAAGTTTTCAACTTTGGGTTTTTTTCTTCCAAAAGGACTCCATGGTGGCAAATCCAATCAAGTTTCAGTCTGCTTTCAGCCTTTATTGCTGTTGCGATTCCACCTTGTTCCCAGGTGCAAAGCCATTAGAACATCCTCTTTTTAACACTGCATTGTGAGATTTTCTTTTAATCATGAAAAGCAGAGTGATTTGGTTTGTTCCTTTGATAATACCATATGAATGAGAGAACACTGGGCTCTCCTGTTCCTCCATTAAACTTCTAAACATCACAGGAATCTGGGTAATTTGCTTGCTCATTGTTTGGAAAAGCAGAAAATTTCATCTTCATTTTAACATTTTCTGTTGGAGCCTTGTGACTTATTAAAACTCCTGATAGCAGTCAGACAGCTATGAATGTCAAACCAGTTTCCCCCTGCTTATTTGTTGCCTGCTAAGAAACCTGTAAGCTAATTTGATACATTCATTCGTGGTTTCAGATTAGTTTTAATGCAAAGATATCACTTTACCCTCTCAGCTGCAAAGGCAGAAAGGTACAAGAGTTCACAGCATTTCTGCCTGTTGTGTTTTTTCCCCTTTGTCAGACTTCGACTTAATTAAATCCCTTTGATTTTAAGAGTGCTCAGATCCAGCATGGACCCAAAAGTCTGCCCAGACCCACTCCCTTTGCCAGATGAAGGCAGCAGAAAAATGTGTAATACCAAGGACTTAATTCTGTGCAACTAAAGCAAAAAAAGGCCCAGTAACAACCCCGGCTCTTTGCGCTTGTCCTGTAAACACACAAGTAGGTGCAAATGACAGGCACTAGCTCTCGGCACCCTTTCAGGTTTGTCTGTGGTGGTAAAAGAGAGTTTCTAACAAGCCCAGCAGCCACCTCCAGATTGGAGCAATCAATCATCACCAGGACAAGCTCCACACTGTGCTTTCTGAGAAAACTGAAGAGCCCTAAACCATTAGGATCTGCTTTACTAATTATTTTCTCCTTTGCTTTTACATCGGTGATAAAATGAGGTTGTGTGAAGCTACCTAAGCTATAGCCCAGGCTTGGGCATTTTCAGTACATGCCTTCCAATTGGATTGACTCAGAATAAGCACTCAAAAGACCAGAAAGGCTCTTAATTAGCCTGCAAAGTAAGGATATTCAGATATTCCAAGCGGCTATTTTTTATTTTCTCAGTTACATAAATGCTAACTCACCCATATATATTATTTTCCTCCTTCAAATTAACAATTGTGTATAAATGGAAGGAAGGGTTCAAAAATTGCAATCTGCTGTTAGAATATTAAAAGACTATATTAATAGCAACATTTTTATACATGTCTGTGGATTGCCTAGTGACTCCAATGATGAACAAGTCCTTGCTATGATAAGTTCTACAAAAACATAGACAAAATCTTGTTGCTGTCTCGCAGACTTGTAGTCTAGTATTTTGTTCTTTTTATTCCCAAATTTATACTTGCTGCCATACTACTGCTGCTGCCTGTGGTGAGAGTTTTAGTCTCTCCTGTGGCAGAGAGTAGAAGTTAGTAGGGAAAAAAGTTATTTTTAGAGCCAATAGCAACTACCAGCAAAAACTAATTGGTGGTAGAAAACATAAACTTTCTGCCTTTTGTGTTATCAGAATGTCTAGCAATGGTATGAGAAAAGAAAGATCAAAGAGAGCTACTCTGTTATTTCTAAACAGTTATTTGAAGCTCTTGTATCAAAAGTTGTTTATTACCAAGGTATCAACTACTCACAGACCAATTTCCCATAAGTCTGTAAAATGACTAATGGTATACTTCATCATTAAACTTACAACAGAAATCTGTATCCTACAGCAAAATTAAATCTGGCTTAAATCACTTTATTTTTCTCTACCTTACATTTTGCGGTCCAAAATGCTCATTTGGTGCCTCACTTTCTAATCCGTGCTGTCATCTGAAGCATTCATGTCACACAGTATTTAGTCCATGCTGGGGATTACTACTTTTAGGTATTATGAGCAGAAGTAAAAACAGCCAGGATTCAAACTGCATGAGCGAAGTGTACAGAGTGCAACGTGCATTGCCTGCAACAGGCTGACGCAACTAGGAACAGGCAAATGTCGGATAACCTCTGGGTGCTGTCAGAAAGTAAGTCTCGGACCATGAGATCAAGATCTGTTCATCCTCTATGGGGCTGCCCGGTTTGCTCAGCCTTCCAGGGTGCTTACTTCAGTTTCTCAGTGCAAAAGAAGCACACAGAAAGAGATAAAGTAATGTTATTTTTGGTAGCAACCATGAAAGAAGGCATGGCTGATGATACTCTTATGTAAATGCTTTTATCCTGTTTTAAGAAGTACCTTCTGCTAACCCACCTGTACCACTGTGTTGCATTTGAGCCAGGTGCATGGTGGCAGCTATGTGCCAAAGCCTCAATGTGCTTTGCATCCATCTCACGTAGCAACAGGTCCCTTCCCCAGTGCAGGTGTGAGCCAGGCTCCTGGATGTAGCACACCTATCTAAGGTAAGGACAAGGTGAACATACCCATGGAGACAGTATGAGGAAGTGACATCCTCCCTGAAAAGGCACTGGACTTCACTGGCTGCAGAAGCTCAAAAAAAAAGCTTTCAACTTCTCTGAAATGCCTTCTTCCTCCCTTTAAGCAGTTTGTAAGGATTGCATGCTGTGGATTCACTAATTTTATCCATCTCTTTAAAAATCATATTAAATCATATTAAAAATTACAGCTGTGCACCCAAGCACATTTACCAAGCACCCATTCTTGGGATGCTTGGTAAATGCTTGAATGACATTAAATCTACTGGCTCGGGTTTTGGCATTAAACATGAATATCAACAACAGTGTTCCAGGCAAACATTACATGAATATTGCTGTTCTCTGGGAAATTCAAGAATGCGCATTGATTTAGCTGCTGAGTTTGCTTCTACTTGCAAACACCTTCCTTTTTCACTTTAAACTTGTATGATACATGTATGGAACTATTATACTTGTATGCATGGAATTATTTTGGTGCATGGATAATGGAAGTGGGGAAAATCCAATTTTAACATGACAAAAATGACAGACTATGGGAGCATTAAAGAAATTCCATTTCATTTTTAAAAAGTGCATTCTGCTTCTGCAACACTGCAAAGACAGGATCGAACCAGGAAGAAACATCTGCTTCCATTTCTCTCTTGGATCAGGATCCTCTCTATAGGAGTTCAAAACAATCATCCGGAGTTGATCCAAAACCTGCTTGAAAACCAATGGGAACTTTTACACCAGTTCTAGTGCATGTTGGATCAACTCATTGGCTCCCAAAGTACAATTGTATAGGTGAAGAACATCCAAATACTAACTCATAGTTTTATCGGTTCATAAACATGTTTTACTGTGCACTCCAGAAATGTTTATAGTGCCTTTTACTTCTTTATCTGGATTTCCTTGTATCTTGACATACTTAATTTTCTGCCTGAAAAGCAGAGCAGCAATGACTGAATCAACAGCTGCACTCCACTGATAAGGGATCAATTAACAAGTTGTGAGGGCTGTTGCTGTTTAGTTTTTGCTAACTAAACTTCTCTGGCCATGAAGGATTTCAACTCCAACTAGCCATGGTAACACATTAAACCATACATTTATGGAGTTTATTGTTATCTCTTTAATTCTGATGCAGCATTTGCAAGAGAGAAAGAAAAGTTCGTGCTTGTTGATGCTCTTCATTTTTTCAGTATGGCCCAATAAATCTCAACTCTTCCAACTTATATTCAACCTTTATACTCAACTGGTAAATCATAAAACATATGCGCAATATGCGCAACTGGAGGCTGGGGAACTGTCTTTTCCTTCCATGACAAGCGCTCAGAGTATACACCAGACACTAATCTATACTCTTTGATGTTATACTTAGAAGTATGCAAATCCTGCTGCTGTTGCACATAGGAAGAACAATACGAAGCCAGTAGTCTTGACTCACAACTAATCTTAGCTCTATCATAGGTTTCAAAAAAAACCTGAAGTTGTGGACAAACTCTATTTCCTGAGCTAACTTGCAGATACTCCTCCTGAATCTTTCTGAAGCCTGTTGAATATCCTGGTGAAGGCTGAAATGGCCTCAGGATCTTTTTGCTTGTAGCATCTGCTGGAGGTCCTTAGGGAGCTGTTACATACCTGAAGACAGTCACAAACAGCCCAGATCTGCACAGCAGAAAAAGGGACAAACAATTCACAAACCTGAGACCTGCCTGAAGAATTTTGCTACTCTGTTGCCCCAGGGAAGGAGCAGCACAGTGACATACTTTTGAAACCATGTAGTCTACTTTTCATATATTCATCTCTCTACTTTTTCCCTTCATCTTTGTCTGTCCTCAGGAGAAAGAGCAATGAAGACAGAGTGTGTCCTGCAGGGGAAGAACTTAAACACATACATATTGGACAACTAATCAAGATCTATGGAGTCCTCAACTCTAAGCAATGACCAGAGCACCACCAAACATTCCTCGTCTTCATGAATTTAGACACTTAGATTACCATGCACCTGTACACTCATACAAACAGACTACTCCTTCATCTTGTAGGACTACCCAGTACAGCCAGACACACAAAATACATTTTTAACTTTTATTCTGAAAGCTTTCCTAAAATCATTGAAACTAGAGAAGTCCCAGAACTTGCTTCAAGATGAATTCACTGACCTGTTTAATCACAGCGGAGACAAGGGTGTTTTGATGCAGCAGGTCAGTAAAATGCTGCACACCTCAGCATCTATTTGCACACCATTTCCCAGGTTAGATTACAGATATATATTTAAAGTTTTCATTATTAAGGTTTTTTTAAAGATGTTTTTAATTTCAATCCACCACCAGCAGAGAATAACATCTTTATTCATATCAGCTAGACACATTAAAGTCATTGCATCCTAGGATACAGACAGAATTTTGCCTTTTATATTGCCGATGACCCAGCTACAGCTATTGCTCCTTATTCTTTCACCTCCATACAAAACTGAAGCCTACAGAAGTTTCAAAACAGCCTACATTAGGTACATACCTCTTCATAATGAAGGGAAGCCTTGCAAACAGTGCAACAACATGTTACCACCAAAAGTCATTTCGCACTTTGGAGACTTTTATAAGCAGGATAAAATTTAAATAAGGATTATTGGACAAACTTCATATGGTTTATTCCACTACCACCATAACCAGTTACACTCATTTCTACATCTCCTAAGACCCTTATTACAGCATGGATTGTTGCCATATCATACGATGCTTAACCATAAGATATCCCCGAGCTCCTTCCTCAAACAGATATTGCTGTACTTTAACGGTAGAGATCCAGATGAATAAAACCAGCTTGAATATATATACACCAGATTTATTTCCAGATTTTCAAACAGAAATCTATATAGGCAAAACACAGTAATTCCTTGCCACAGCTTCTCTGGCACAGCTGAAGACTGGAGAAGCAGAGGAGAAACAGCAAAGGATTTTTTGTTTGTTAGTTTGAAAATTTCCACTCATCAAAACTTGCCAGTTTTGACAATGGTACCATTTATCTTACCTACATGGTAACTGTCAGTAAGAGGGGTGCTGTAACTGGCAGCCACAAGACTACTGCATTCTCTTTGTCTCTCAGTTTGTTCTCTTTACAGATCTGTAAACTTCTTCAATTTTCAGAAGTGAAAGCATACAGTGGGCCAGAGGCAGAGGAGCCCTGCTTTCTACTTGCTGGAGTCAGAACCTATGCTCCTGTTCCAATGAACACTTTAAGTGTCTCTTACTGAAAAAAAAGATAAAATAGTGGGGTACTACAGAACAGTCAGCACTCTGTCTCGTGGAAATACAGGAAGTCCCCAGTGGCCACATGGTTAAGGCAATCTGTGAAGCCTTTGAGGAAAACATCATCAGAAATACCACTAACTGGCTAACTTGGCAAACAGCCAAGAGCTGCAAAAGCCGGGCTCTCTCAAGACCATCCTTTTCACAACTGGTCAGAAAGAGGAACTGGAGCAGATGTGACAGCTCCACACTGTGCACATGGATACCACAGAGGGTAAAGGAGCTGCAGAGCTCTCATTAGCACAATGCCCAATGGGGTGTGCCTACATACACCACAGACATGTCCAAATCAGGCCAATATAGAAGAGAAGCAAATATGACATCAGCCAACAACTACAGCCCCAAAACCCCATTTCAGGGGCCCAGAGCAAAGGTGCAAGTGGAGTCCAGTAATCTAATGCAGAAAAAGTTCAACTGACTTTTAAGCCCATTCTCAAGACCTAAACCTGTCTTTGGCACCACCCTGGCATGAAGCTCTCTTTTCCCAAGCAGCTGTGCTGTTTCAACTAGTAAAAATGTTCTCTAATGTTTGACAAATTACTTCAGGCACATGTGTCAGCAAACTTGAGGCCAAGAACTAATTGGATAGGGAAGTCAAAAGCACACTTCACAAAACTTTCTTCTATGGTGCATTATAGTCATTTTGAATCACAGTTGCTTGAACTGTCTCACAAAGAACAGCAGAAAGCTTTTAGAAGTGAAAAATTTCTGACATAGCTAACAGATACAAAGAGAACTGATAAAAACTAATGGCAATTCAGGAGAAAATGGTAATAGCATAATATTGAATATTTATTTTTCAAAAAAAAAGAGCAGCCCTGCACAACACTTTTCACTCTTATCTGCCTTAAGACCCAGAAATATAAATCCTAATTAAAGGTGTCAATAAGGCATCCAGACCATGAAGTCCTTGCATATGCTTTATCCAAGTACTCAAGGAAAAAGCTAAGTTGGAAAATGCCTTGGCTGGCTTCGTCAGAGCCACATTTATTTTTATATTTCTGCACAGACTCCCTGTGCTTTGTACATGTGCAGAGTACTTCTGGCTGTAAAGTGAAGTGCAAACTAGTGAATGTCTCCTAGCAACATTAGTCCCATTTTATAGTTCCCAGGGAAAGGAATGTTGATGGTTCTTTTTCCTTCTTATGATCATTTACATTACTGGGATAAGGAACAAAGCAGCAGTGCACCCTAGAATTAAAAACATTATGAAAGTCAAACAGTCCATGCAGTTATTTTAAAAGATGATTTCTAACAAAATCTTTCCTCTCAGTGCTCACATTTAATTTCTTTCCTGCAGTAACATCCCTCCTTTACAAGAGTACAACAGCTGTATAAAAGGAACTGCACATGCTGATACCTTTGATAAAGACTGCTGACACTGGGTGCCAAACTAAAACTGGCACAGCAAATGTTTCTGTGGTGGCTGGAAGCATGGGCAGGAGATGGATCTGGGGGTCAAGGATGAAAGAACGGCTTCTGGCTTCTAGGTCAGCTCTGTGCACCCTCCTTCAAAGTGATTCTCTCCAGGGAGGGACAAAGGACAGCATAAAGCATTGTTAAGCTGGCAATACACCCTGGTATCACATTTGTAATGTAAGAACTGAAATGACTTAACAGACACCTCCAGTGGCAACAAAAAACATGTCTCTGAAAGCTAGATGGTGTTACATGGCACCTGACACCCAGAAGCTGAAAGGTGACTGACTGAAGAGGGTATGGATGGGGGACTTCTTGTGCATTTGTCTGGGCTTTCTGTTTGAGAGTTTTCCTTCTGCACCCTTTCTTCTCCAAGAAAACTCTTAATAACCCAGCAGCATGGCTGAAACTAACACCAAGTCAGTCACACACTGTCTTCCAGTGTTCACAAAGAGGGAAAGTGGAACTAGAGAAAAGAAAATACATATCTCTACAACTGGAGGCTTTGGGGGATATGTGCTGTCTACGCATTCCTAGCCCCACAGGTTATTCATCAGCTCTATGAGAAGTCAAGTTGCTTTTGTGTGCAAACTGAGGAAACACCACTTACTGCAGGCAGGTTGAAGGTTTTAAGTGTTTCAATTTCAGAAATATGAAAATTATGCCCATAAAGATATTGTTGTCCTTTTCTTGAGCAACAGCAGAAAACCAAACCTTTTCAGTTCCACTTTGAAGGAAAGGAGAAATCATTTTAGGGAAACAAATAATCTTCCCTATGAACATAGTTTGTTTCAAAGTCTTTTATACCAAAGATCTTATTACACACACTCACACACTCACAGATACCAGGGTAAGTAGCTGTTAACATTGAGTAAGATTCCTTCTGGCTCATATCTCCTTGGCTCCAAGAAACGACACTGGTGAGAGATGCTGCTTTGATCCCTCCTGACTTAAGCTATAGTTTGTGAAGAGGATCATCTCAAACTCCCTTTTTATCTGGCTTTCATAAGAATTACAACTCTCTTCTTTTTCTTGATAGATTTCTCGCATTTGGGCATTCAGGAAAAAAGAAAAAAGGGTGCAAACAGAAGAATGCTGGAGTAGCAAGACCAGGTCACACCTGCTTACGCCATACAGAAGATAGAGCATAAAAAGGTGGTGAGTTTTCTGCAATAACTCCTTGTTACACTCTTTCTGCCCCCAGCTCTTTGTGGCTCAAGAATTTGCTAAGGGAGAATCAGCATCCTTAGGTTTAATAAGAAATGAGGCGTAGAAAGGCAGAAACCAGAAGGCATAAATAGCTCTTTCTTTTAAATAAAGGAACCTGCCCCTGCTTGGGTGTACATTCTTGACTACTATGAAGCACACTGAAGTGATCCCTCAGCCATTTGCATGACAGTCAGGTGGGGAAGGAAAAAATGCATCTGAGGCCGTGCAGCAAAGAATGAGGTCTCCCACTAGCAAGGGAAACAGCAAGATGTGGAACACTGTGAAGAGCAGATGTTATACAAGTAGAAAGCTCTGGTAATGACCCCTGCCACAACTTTTTATTTCTCATAACATGGACAGTTTTCTACCTGTGATTATCTTAGCCTGGGGTGCTGGAAAGGGTAATATTGTTCTTTTAATGACAGCTCTTCCACAGACTTAAAAATGTCTCAAAGTAAAACTCTGTATTTTGCATTATGGAAACAAATATTGATATAAAAAGGGAGAAGACTATTACAAGTTTCTAGTGAGATCTACTATTCATTTCTAGCAGACAAAGCCATGAAAATGGAAAAAAAAACTACTTCAAAACTCTTAGGAGAAGTGAACCCTAATGGTTACATTAAAAGCCAATCTTTATACAAAATGAAATTTAACTGTCATGGTACAATAGCTTTCAGGTACTTTATTTTTAAACTCCATGCTCTGCAAGACACCTATTAATTATTATTGGGAACCTGACAGAAGGCCCGCATGACACAGAAGATCTCTCCTGGTAGCTCTGATTAAGGCCTTCAGCAAAGAACACCCTTTTCACAACTTGTCCCTGTGTCAGACCCGATACTGGGTGCTTTTGGGTGATCCCAAGACTCATGCTGGAGTGCTGACATAAGACATAGGTTCAGAAAGCTGCTGTTCCTTTAAGTATATGATGCCTCTGTGTCTCACAGCAACCCCAAATCACCTCAACACTGGACAAGGGCTATGCAAAAATAAAAATTCTTTGTAACATCCAAATAAAGGCGAGATAATCACAGCCAGTTTAAAGACAAACAAAATTAAGTAAATCCCAGATTTGAATCTATCTGGACTTCAATGGCTTTTTGCTCTGTGATTCTGCTGCAACAGCCACAGAACTAACCTAGTCCTGTGGCCAGCTATCTAGAATTTACATAATCTTGTCTAGAGTTTTGTCTTTCTGCAAGGTAATACCAGAGGCACCCATGATACCTTCTTGTAATCCTTCTTTCACTCCTTCTTCTCCTCACTTCATTACTTAATCCATAAATTAATTACGTTCATTTAAACACTATCCTCATGCTGGCAACAGTAACATCTTGTAGACATGGTGGAATGATGCCATCTCCTGACTGACAGTAAAGGAGCTCAGAAAGGTGTAATTCAAGGATGCCACCAGCCTGTGCTGCCCCGCTGGGCAACACGTAAGTCTCAGAATAGCAGGTTTTTTCCATTCACTGAAAAAATATTTGATAACCAATACATGGACTGCTAAAAGGAGGACTTAATACTCCTGTCCATCATGGACCAGTTGTAGGTCTTGGCTGAAATGCAATATGACAACAAACAGCCACTTTCACATGATAAACCTGGCAGGAGGAAGTAGGATGTGCAAACCACTCCTAATCTGAGAGGAGATCAGTGGTGCCATGGAGACGGTGTTCATCAATACACACTTACATACACAGAAATAAAACATGAGGACATTATGTGCAGGCTTACTTTTGTGACCAAACTGTAAGGTGGCCTTAACAGCAAAGCCTTAAGAGTGCTACAAGATACTGAATGAAATCCCCAGCTTTTACAGGAAAATTTGGTTGTTTGAGACATGGTGTTCCCATTCTTCTTTGAAAATTTGCTTTGCTGTCAGAAATGGAGATATTTCAGCATCAACAGTGAAATACAGGTGGCAAAATGAAAAATTGCAATGGCAGCATGGTTTTCAGCTTTACTGCTGGTCTCCAGGCTACCTCTGCAGCGCACCTTTTGCACCCCTTGTTGTACCTAGACGTGGCTGAACCAAAGGAAGGCAATGAAACTCCAATATACACTTTCATTGTGGAAAGTAATAGTAATCTTGTTGTATTTATTTCATGTATTTCTTCCTATAAATCTGCACACAAAAAAAGCCCTGCCTGCATAGAAGAATGATCTCTGCCATTCAAATGCCTTTTTGGATGAAATGCAACTGTATTTTCGTATAAAAATGGAGAACTCAGAACAAGAAATTAAGAATGCTGTAGCCACAGGTGGAATATTTTGCTCTAAATAGGAGCTTTGACAGTGTAGGAAGGGCTACTTCCATGAGATGTCTTATCACAGGATTTCCACTGTTGTCATCATCTATACAACCTACTGCCGAACCCCTCTTCAAATTGAGTAGTTCATAAATATTTGCCAGTATTCAACAGAACAAGATTAATTTGGCAGTTTTGTTTGCACATTTGTTGCACTATTAATCTGAAAAGTCTCTTCTGAATACAGAGAGAGAAGGCTTATAGAATTTGCTCTTCACCAGAACTGAAACAACCCAGCATGCCCCGTAATTCAGTTTACAGTTTCTGAAGGTGCAGATAACTAGGTGTTTT
Organism: Pezoporus occidentalis; assembly: GCF_034315485.1. Lineage (NCBI taxonomy): Eukaryota > Metazoa > Chordata > Aves > Psittaciformes > Psittacidae > Pezoporus > Pezoporus occidentalis. The sequence continues at coordinate 8,542,313 of NW_026915877.1, forward strand.
GCTGGCCTGCCCTTCTGGGCAGTAGTCTATTCACATTCGTTTAACAAAGGGGCTTTGAGGATCCATTTTTCCCCTAAGACTACTTGCTTTAAGTGTTCTCTCACATAGAATCTACCTGTCCAGGAGGTTTCTTATTAAAAAAAAACATAAAAAAATCACCCACAGGAAACGTTCTGGCTATTTTCTTAAAAACCCATCTTATTTAATCAGGGCTTTGATGATGTCCCCATGATTTGTGTCAGAAAATAATTGCTGGGTTTGGGAAGGCCCTTCCCCCAGCCACATTTGCTCACATCACCATCTGACCTTCTCTCTGATGGACAATTTCTCCTCTTCCTTTCTTAACAGCCAATTCTATCCCCTTCAAGCCTCTCAGTACATCATTACCTCCACCGCTATGCTGCCGGTCAAGTCAGTGTCATTTTATGACATTATTCTATTTGTGAGCAGGAAATGGAAGCAACTCCTCATGCCCCTTTCACCACTGTGTTTCCTCTCAGACAGCATTATCGATGAGCACAGCAGACAGGCCTGTATCTCTTGGGAGCTGCTGGGATGTGCTACCTTTTCTTTTGTATTCTTCATGTACCTGCAGTCCCCTTTACCATGCCAACTGACATTTAGAATGTGACTCAATTCTGCATGCAAAGAAAGTATAATAAAATGTGCAACTTAACACTCACTGTGAATTTAAAGTGGTTGCTTGTGTCAAACACAAACTGAAATATTTAAATTAAATGCAGTATTTTCCTACATAATGCCATCCATATGATAATGGAAAGAGATTATGTCTTGTATAAGATTTATCAAAGTAAACCCAATTCATTTCAGGAAGCATCTCAGTGCTGCCTATCAGAAGTGAAAGTGATACATTCTGCCAAATATGCATTGTATCCAATAAAAGCTCCTAGATACTAACATACTTGCAGCATTTACTTAAAATAATACATCTTTTGAATCTTACTGATCCAAACTGACTTAGCATTCCAGCCTGGTGTTCAAATAAAATATTTGCAAACAATAAAGTTCCCTGATGCCAATTTAATTATCCCATTTCTAATTCTGTGCTCAAATGAGACACTCTATAACTATAAAATGTCTCAAAGGTGATATAAAACATAGTTAGGGTCAATCTACAAGGGTGATAAAAGTAGATAAAAAGCACATTTATATTTTAAATTGTGTCATGATAGCAAAATATTCTGAGCACACTGACATAGACATCAACGCTGACCAAAAATATACTGAAAGGCGCATCAAGCTGACTTGTTCTATGGCTACTTCCTATACCTATATACCACATGATATGTGCAGTCAAGGGCCAAAATAGATTCTGAATATCATAAATACACATAATTCTATCTTGTGCAGAAATACTGGGGAAGAATATAGGTGAGCAAGCGAACTGCAAACCTTCTCTAAACCATCCCTCTAGTGACACTACACTGCTTCTGTTCCCCTTCTTCATCACAACACAGCTAAACTCTGCAATTTAACTGAAAATAAGGCAGAACATTACCATTACACTTTCACATCAAAATATTATGCTCCAGGCTTAGGCACACTATCGGGCTCTGAATGGCTAAAGGAGAGAGCACAAGTTAACACTTAACTCCATATCTTTAATATGAACCAGACAGGGGCATAATTCCCTTTATGTTGAACATCCACTGAAGCTTTACCCTACCTCCCCAATCTATAACACCACCACTACACTTCTGGTGACATTTCCTCCACCAGACAGGCAAATAAGTTACAGTCTTACTTTTTAGTGGAAATTCACTTTAACCTATTCATTAAGGAACACAAATGTCAATAAAATCAACTTATATTTGTAGTTTTGTTTTTTTGAAAGAAAGTTTTTTTAGCTTAAATCATATGAAGGAGTTAGAACAAAAGGACCACATGTAAGAAAATCAGAACAACACAATGCCAAGTTCATACCGTATGCATGACTGTGCAGTCCAAAAAGGCCACTAACACCCCAACATCTACATTGCTGTGATGATGATTTCCATAACACTCTTCCAGTAAACGTACTCAGCATCAATTCTGTCTGTCCTTAGCCTTATGAAATCAGACTGTGCCTAAGGCTTAGTTTCAAGTAAAGGAACTTGAACTCAGATGTCAACATGTCCACTGTGTCTTTACGGTTCCACTGTAGTCCTGCAGCCCAGAGACCATCTAAATATGACACACCAGTTGGGGTTGCATCCAGTTGCCCCTGTGTAGGTACCTAGCACCATTTTAGTCGTCCAAGATTAGCTCCTGAGCCTCCAGCTGGAGGTCTAAAAAGATTCCCTGAATCCCCTCATACCTGAGAGATGCATGCAGATTTTGTAGGGAATGCCAAACAGCACCAGACAGCTGTGTTGATGCAACCAAATCCCCTCTTCAGTGGCTATTTTAGGATGAACCCGTTTGCTTTGCAAGTAGGTCTGCTCTCTCTAATGGGAGCTGAGAAACTTGGCTTTCAAGTAGACGCTTACTGTGACATCTCTGGTGTTCCCTGGCAAGAGTCTCTTGGGGTCATCAGGGACAGAGGTCCTGATGTATTGCCGAGAAGTGGAGCAGCACGAACAAAACCCAGAACTTTTCTGTGCAGAGTCCCAGACGAACTGCCTAAAAACAAGAATAATGTTTTGTCTTGAAGTTCAAAATGAATTTTTCTTGGTCTCATTCTGCAAACAGGTTGAAACAGATGACAATATTCCCTTTGGCTACTACCCTCAAAAATGAGAACACCCTTAGAAACATGGCATTGCCATTTTCAGAACAAATTCTGATTAAAGGGTGAGAGCGTGATCCACAGAAACAGGCTTCTATCATACAGCCATAGGCAACTACAACTATTTGAGGCTCCATTTACAGCAGAATGGAGAGTGCAACTTTTGTAAGCTATTAGTATGTCCGCTAGTGATCATTAAAGCTGGTTAACGTTCACCATTCAAAACAAAAAGAAAGCACAGTTTTGCAAGGCCATCGCATTCAAGACGCATATACATTTCACAAAACATCTGGTGACCAGCACGGCAAAACTATTCACAATACCTAATGCAAAGGGCAGAGTATCTCCTACAGAAATGTTTTGTATACTGCAAGCTGGATAATGAGACATCTATACACTTGTAAATTATTTTTTTTAACAGGTAGCTCATTACCAAAATACTGCACAGCTAAATTCTGCTTTCCAAACAGAGATCAACTCCTGTAGGTGACCCCCTCTTTACCTGCAATTTCTGAATCCACCTTATGTAGAAAATAAACCAAAATGGGTCCCTTTTATCTTTCTTATTCATCCTATAATGCAGTGCAATGCACCTATTTCCAGTCTCATAATTTATTATTATTTTATCATAGTACTTTATAATATTTATTATTATCTCATATTTTATATACTTGAGCATGTTGGGAAAAAAGTTTTTCCTTCCCATATTAGACCATCTGAAATCCTGCACCTGCATGTGCATGTGTACACCCAAGGTATTCCAGTGCCTTGGAAATCCAAGTGACAGCTACAAGTACTGGCTTCAGCATTTGCAGTTCTGACATCGGTAAAGAGGCAGAATTTAGAGTCCCATTGCATACATGCCTTGAGAAAACCAGGTGAACTGTTTCTGCCCAAAATTCTTCCTAATAGCACAACAGGTTAGAAATTCATAGCTAGGCACTTCTTTCTGCACCTGAACTAATTCTTTACTGAAATACATCGTAGAGTTTTCTTCTCAAGAGACTCAGAGAAGTATTCTACAGAATTAAAGCTCAATTTCCTATGCAATATGCTAAAGAATAAGTTTCCAGTCAGCTTTCCAAACAGAAAAGAGGTTATACCATTTAGTTGGTCATACCTTGGATTTATATGACTAGGAATATTTTCCACGTAGAACACAGCACATATAGCCTTTATAGTACTAGTGTTGAACACAATTACCAGAATGTACATGACCTGGAATTTTGGTTGTAGGCTTCCCATCTTTCCCAGCTCTGGTGCAATTTATATGTGGTATTGTGATACTTTCATATAGTGCAACAGATACATGTGTGTGCAAATCTTATATATCCCTGTGCAGTATTTATAGGGAAGTTACTGCCTTTGTAGATGCCATGGTAGGTGCCATAGCATCACAGCTCAAGCATGGAAACTCAGGAGTGTTTAATTCAAAGTCAGTGGTTCCCAAGCCTTCTATCTCAGCAGCTATTTGAAGCCTTCTGGGGTTTTTTTAAATGTGTGTTTTGGCAAAACCTGTCAAAGCTCACAAGCAAGAGCTTTATGGGTAATCTCATTCAGACAACAGTATATATAGATTATACTTTATATCTGATAGCATCCTACTGAGGCTGCATAGACCTAAGTCGCTGTTGGAGAACCCAGCGTGTGCAGATTGCTAACCGCTTCAAGTGAGCAGGATCAACATTTAAATAAATGGATGGAACAGTCAAATTTTCATCCTTCGGAATGAATTTTTCATCCATCTGAATAAACCTTAGGCTTTAGTCAGAATTATTGTAAGTATATAAATATACACATACAGATGCTGAAGAGCTGGCAGCCAGGGAACATAAGCAATTTACTGGAAGGGCATGATGCATACTTGACAGCTTTACTAATTTAAAATATATTTAAGGAATTAGCCATTACTCCCACATGACCTTGAGTCAGAGAGAAATAATGCAGTGCTGAAGAATACTCTAGTTGGGTCAGAATTATTCTTACTTCAAGAATTGAGAAAGGTTGTGAAATTCCCTATCAATAATAATCAGAACCATAGAGACATGTGCTGTGAACAGCATTCAAATTGCTGACTTGAATACATCCACAAGCTGCAAACAAAAGAACCATCTACAGCTTTAAGTAAAACGAGCATCTACAAGTTTCATTGACACCAAGTAGCAATAGTGCTTGGGTTTGATTATTTTTTAATTTTTTTTTTTTTTTTTTTGACTGTCTACTCACTTTTGCGGGTCTGATTTCTGTGCTTGTCTTTTTGGATGGCCAAATGCTGCAAGAGGAAGGCTGTATTCCCACCTTCTGTCAAGACCACAGTCCTGTGATTTGACAGGAGAGATCTTAAATATTGTTGTGGTTGTTGTTTTCTCCTTAAAATAAAAAAAAAAGAAAGTTAGTGCTCCAGCCCTAAAAAGAAGCAGAGAACTGCTGAGCACTGCTCTGCGGTCTTTTAGGACATGCTTCGCACGCAGATCCTGAAGGGGAGAGCTGAGACACGTCTGCTGGAGGTAGCAAGCTAGGCAAAGAGGAGAGAAAATACTTTTAGAGCTGTCTAGTGACAGAGACAGGATGATTAGTCTTCCAGAGGCCTTGTTGCCTTGGTTCTCATTCGAACATTGAAAGATTAGCTCTTCTTTGCTGACTGCTTTGTTCAAGCCATCACGCCATGAATAGCAGTTTGCTTTTTGTGGCTAAATGAAGCTTCTTAACCTAACCAGCAGTAAAACAAAACATGTGAGTGAGTAAAATGCTACTTGAACTGCAGTCTCCAGGGTCTAGGAAGGATCTGTCCAGTTTTCCAGCCAGTGCCAGACAATCTCATTTCCACACAGAAGTACTGGGACTTTGTAAAGAAATTTATTGTTTGAATTGCTCCAGAGTAATACATTTAAGAAGACGAAATGCAGGAAGAGTTAACTGAGCAGATTCTGATTTTCAGACTGATCGTCCCTGGGAGAGCACGAACCTGAAAAATAAAAAATACCAGTGAGCAAATGCTTTTTTGGTTTGGTTTGTTTTTTTTTTTTTAATGTTAACAGGTACACAAACCCCAAGTAATACTGTCTCTACTGGTTTTCAAAGGACGGAGCAAACAGAGCAATATTGCAGCACTTCCTTGAAGTTTTGGCATCCAGAATCACTATCTAATGAAAAGATGCTAAAAGAAACAATGAACACAGCCACTGTTGTTTGCAATGCATACACACCCTGATATCAGTTTGAGTGAGGCTGAAATCTATAGGTATTCAGTGAAAATACAGGAACTGCACATCTGGGGACATGGGAGAGCATTCAGTGCTCTCTTTACTTCTTGGTTACAAATCCCATTTCCCAAAGTACTTGCAAGCCCTATTGCTACCACACATTGGAGGGCCCGGAGCCACTGAGCTGTGCAGTCAAAACAGACAAGCTATGCCAGGATAGTACATTAAATAGTATTGTAGCTGAACATCCATTTGCCATGTCCTGATTTGTGAGTGTTTCTCCTCCTTAATGCTGCTGCATTAAGAACATTTACGTGGGTCAGTCTATAGGCATTAGAGTCAGTTTAGGGTTAGACTCCACCAAAGTCAGTCCTTCAGTCTCTGAAGTACCCTCAGAGGCACAAGCCACAGTGAGCTGCAGTCCTCCACCTCCCCTGCCGCCAGCATGAATTTACAGGTCTAGTAATTTGCCCGAGGTAGTTTAACATACCAGCAGATGCAAAGAACTCTTGGTATTTAGTTTCGAAGAGCGTTACCTTTATTTATGAATTTAAAACTGTCCGTCCAGCCTAGGTTATCTTTTCCTTGAAGCAGATACCAGTTTGTTGAATAAACTACCTGACATCTTGTTGCATATCGTGTCTCACTTAACAACTTCTTTTCACTTTAGGACACTGCAGCTACCACTCATATACGTTTTTTACTAGGTGTCACCCGCCTACAGTGAGCTGGGGAATCTACAACTCAAGACAAAGTTTTGATTTAGCTCAGATACAAAAAGGTTCTGGAAAACTAAATATTCCATACATTACCATTAAAAATAATCTCTGCCTCCTAGTGAACTTTGTAGCTTTAAGATGTTTATATTGGCATGACACTAAAGCAAAGCTGTTCAAACTGCAAGAAGGCAGCTTTTCCATTCATTTGCTACTGATAAACTATATATCCTTCCACAACTGATCTTGTTAAGCTAAGTAGACTTATTCTACTGAACAGCAGAATGATGAGAGTTATTTAATTCACTTTCCAGCTAGGAAAGCAATTGGGACCTAAGGTGCTTAATGACAATCTCAATCTGCCATCTTGTCCTCTCCACATTACAGACACCCAAACTGGAGACTGCAAGTCTCCTGGCTGGGAGCAACCCCAAAGAATGGTGAGATTTGGGAATCCAGAAAGCTCTGCAGATCTGCTTCAGTCTTGTTATTTCAGACTTGAGTTAATCTTACCCTCTGTACTGAGTGTCTCCTCCTCACATCTATTCTTCAAGCCACCTGAAGAAAGCCCCCATATCCACGCAGGGGATAACACCATACTGGTTATGTTTTCGCCAAAAGCAATTCAGCTCACTCCCAACGAAACCCTCCCTGAACCAAGCCAGCACTCAGTATATGGGACAAATATGGGGATTTTCATCAAAACTGCACCACCACCCTGAAACAAAACATTCGGTTAGACACAGCCATGGACAATCAGCTATAGACAGTACTCAAACTGAGAATCTCTGTCTGCACAGAAAAGCAGAAATTTCTCTTCTGCTGTATTCCTAACAATTTTGCTTTCCTCCAACGTCTCATCATTTAAAAAGGAAGATTAAAAATATCATATAATATCAGGCCCTCAACATTTCCAACCCTCGAAGTTGGAAAATGAGAAGATGGACAGAGCAACTTTCTAAACATGTTAGGAAAAAAAAAAAGCTGCAAAGACAAAATCTGTTGTCACACAAGAGTCACATCTGCTTCCCAGCCTGTCACCATAACAGCTCTCCTTAGTCACACCGTGCATTACAGGCCTGCTAGTAGCTGGGTAGAAAGCCTAAATGAAAAAATCCAAATTACCTTGAGAAAGGGATATTCTTAATTTTCTCTTAGCCATATCTTTTCAGCCATCTTCAGACCTTCACAACAAAGCACCATAACCAAAAAATCTTTTTTTTCTGTTATTTATTTATATTATATTTAATTTTATATTCCTCTCTGACCACACAACTACCTACTTCAGTCTATAACAAATACTCAATCTGTAGGAGTTTTACGTGACTTCCACATACCACTCCTTATTCTCCTGAAAGAGAAATTGTTTGCCATGAAACTTGGTAGCATGACATGTGCATGGCCCAGCTGTTCCTTTGTACGTGCAGACAGGTGCATTAATTACCCATCAAGCTTGAACTATAGTACAGGTCTTGTAGATAAATTCCTGCTGTAAAGAGGCCATGCCACTTCAGTAATTAATTAATATTCCTTTACTACATTCTAAGTAGGAACTAGTGTATAAGTATCAAAGTGAGTGCAATCACCCTGGCATATCAAAGGCTCTGTGCATGTGGAGTGAGGTCTACATCTGGATCTCCATCCCTTTTGAGGGGTTGAGGGGGCAATTAGGGACAAAAAAAGGTCTCATGGTATCATAGAATCATTGAATAGTTAGGGTTGGAAAGGACCTTCAGATCTTCTAATTCCAACCCCCCTGCCATGGACAAGGACACCCCACACTAAACCATGCCACCCAAAGCTCTGTCCAACCTGGCGCTGAACATCCCCAGGGATGGAGCATTCACAACTTCCTTGGGCAACCCATTCCATTTTCTCCCACCCCCCCTCCCCCTTCCCCAATAAAGAATTTCTTCCTTATATCCAGTCTAAACTTCCCCTGTTTAAGTTTTAACCTGTTGCCCCTTGTCCTATCACCACAGTCCCTAATGAACAGTCCCTCTCCAGCATCCCTATAGGCCCCCTTCAGATACTGGAAGGCTGCTATGAGGTCTCCATGCAGCCTTCTCTTCTCCAGGCTGAACAGCCCCAACTTTCTCAGCCTGTCTTCATATGGGAGGTGCTCCAGTCCCCTGATCATCCTCGTGGCCCTTCTCTGGACTTGTTCCAACAGTTCCATGTCCTTTTTATGTTGAGGACACCAGAACTGCACACAATACTCCAAGTGAGGTCTCACAAGAGCAGAGTAGAGGGGCAGGATCACCTCCTTCAACCTGCTGGTCATGCTGCTTTTGATGCAGCCCAGGACACGGCTGGCTTTCTGGGCTGCGAGCGCACCCAGGTATTCAACCATCTCTTTTGTTTGGGGTAGTGTCACAGTGTATTTGACAGGAGCACTGCAATCATTGGCATTTGAGTGTCAGAGTAGCTCTTATTCCCTGTGTGGCTTGTGTCAGGGGTCTCCTGTCTAAGCTCCTCCATTAAGAGGCTCCTGAAAGACTGCTCAGACCTGTTCTGGCAGGCAGGCGAAAACCAAACCTAAACAACAATAATTCTCATTTCACAGGAAGCCTATTTCAAATTCATCCTTTTGGTTAGTTACAGCAGAAGCCGCATTTAAGAATAACATGGCACCCATATAAGACTGGCTCTTTTTAAATTACTTTTTATTTTCGATATCTAAATATTAGTAATCTTAATTTTAGACATAAACAAGTTTAGAGTTGTATTTTGTAGCACCTTCCCAAATACAGCCTAAAGCCACGTATGTTTCTGTGTCTGTATTTATATGAACACATTGTATAACTGTCATTAGAATAGATTGAGATGTCTCCAGTTAAAGAGAAAAGATGCTACAATATAACACAATATAGAAAATTAAATAAAGTCTCTTCAGAGAGACATAAGGCACTGATCAGCTATGAAGACTGCATTTAGTCCCTGTCAAAGATAATGAGGTAGCAGACACACACAAAGATCATCAGATGTCTGAAACACTGGCTCAGGTTTTCCACCTCCTAATAAAAGATACGTGCTCACTTGATTATTCTTAGGAAGATTTGCTTGCTGGTGAAGTTAATTGGTAGTGCATAGAGTTTGTTTTCTCTACTGACACAGTAACAGATACTGATGGACTCAATGCTCAGGTGTGCTGAGGATTAAAATCAGCCCTTAGTGGCTTTAATCTGCAGCAACTTTGAAACTTTCCTGGATGCTACACCATGTAATTTTCTGAGAATTTAAGCAAATGTCAAAAGTGAAATATGTCCTTCCTTGCAATTCTTTATCTTTGTAAACAATTGGTACGATTGTGATTGCTTGTACAACATACAAGACAGGCAACAGTTAGATTTACAGAAATTACAGTCTGAGCTGACAAATCAGAAATGAAAATTATTCTCCCTCCTCTCCCCCAGATTCAGCTGGGCACAAAGAGTTTCAACTCTGCTTGGTGCAGGCACCAAATTTATAGCTTTGTGCTCATAAGGAAACCTCCCTCAGCCTAAGGTCTTCCCAATAACATATGTTAGACCAACTTCCCATTAACATGCACCAACAGACAAAAATTATTTAGGCTCAGTAGTATCCTAGGATCATCTTTTTCAGCTCAGCCCTATGGACAAAGCTTCATATCTAAGGAAATCATGACAGCAACTGAGAGTATTGGTCTCATTGGACTGAGTCTGACGGGTGGACCCATGGATACTGCCCTCCAGGCAGATCTTGCTCAGCTCTGCCATTACACACAACCCAGCAGCTGTTATTATTTTGGCTTGCTACCAGCCATGCATGTTTCAACTTTGGCAGCAGCACTGAAGTAAAAAACTGGGCAAGTGTGAATTATGAACTTGTCTCCCTTCTTCATGATTCTAGGTTCCACAGCAAGATGAGTCTGGGCAGTTTAGCTTTCTGATTCACAGTGTTAAACCTATCCATGTTTCTCAATGGTAAGTTAAACATTAAAATGATTTTTCTATGAAAATTGCCCCTGAAGGCAGGCAGAAGGGAACGGTTTGCTTCTTATTTATATATGCACATAGCAGAGAGAAGAAATGAAAAAAAAAAATACATTTTGATAATCTACCTGAATAAACTGAAAAGCTCTTCGAAACACAAACTCCCTGACACGGCTGAGCTGCTAAGCTAAACTGGGAGTCCTGTGGCCTTCCCTTACTCTTCAGCCATAAAATGAGTCCCCCAGACTCTACAAGCCAGCTCCAATGACTAATCTGACCCAGAAATAAGGGATGCTCAGGCTGAGGTGCAAATGAATGACCAGGATATGCAATTTCTCCCATATTTTCAATTTTTCTCTAGGAAGTGTCATTAAGATTAGTTCATTATTTCAGAGTAAAGAGGTTTTGTTTTGGTTATTCCCAAGCACTTTAGCATCAGATATGCAACCCTTTCAATCTAAATCTAACTACCGAAACAGAACATCCTATTTTTTTTCCCGATTACAATTATCTTATGCTTCTAATGCAAGAATGTCGCTAAAAATGTTCTCCATATGAATGGCATGCCACAGATAATTCTTGCTAAATGAAACTGTGCAATGGAAATTCACTAACTAGACTTCCTGGGTTTTATTTTCTTTCACATTAATGAGACTTCACAGTATGAGGTAGCACAAGGCTTTATAGAATGGTCACAAAACATCTTAGAATTTGTAGAAGGACAGGCAATGAGAACCAAATCAGTACTGTGGGAAGCAGGACTTTGGCACACCTCTCCTCTCTGATCTATCCACCTTTCAAAATGGGCAAGCAAGCAGAAACAGCACCAACTATAGGTTTGCTTATGGGAAATAACCTGCTTTCAAACCAAGAAGATGCAACCAAATACTATCTTAGCTCAGAATTTCAGATACAGTGTTGCTTTTCACACCAGAAGGAGGAAAGGGTCAGAATGTTAGAGTAAGGTTTAAGCAGAACAAAATGGCAAAAGGAAATAAAATACTGTTTAAGAAGTGCTTACCTGACCTAATGGGTTAAGGAAGAGCAGTGCTCAGGTGTCTATTTCTGAACTCCTGTGCAGTTGACCAAACTGTGAATGTAGGCAGTTATGTAGAAACCAATGCTTCACAAATTACAAATAGTAATGCTGTTGCTGTTTTTCAGGTAATACAGAAAGGAAAAAAAAAATCCAATTTGCACAGATGGTAAATGCACAGCTTAAATTAAAAGATGGTCCTTTATTACCCAAGGTTTAAATTGAGGCATTAAATGTGCAAATTTAATAAGCTTCCCCACAATTTTACTGCCACACCACTTCCGCTAGCAAAGAGCAGGGTTGGCAAGGGGGGAAAGGAGGATAGAGTTTGAAAGCTAATACAAAACATAATCTTTTTTCTTCTGAGTGCAGAAGATAATATTCCTTCTGTAGGCCATTTAGCAGCCAAACTACTGACCACATCATTCCTACCTGAAAGGACACAGGACACAATTCCCACAAATGCAAAATGTCTGTATGGACTGACTAGACAATATGAAACCACACGACATCAGGATATCACAAATACATACAGCATTCAGAATCCTTTTTTGTTGTTGTCATTGTTTGTGAAACATTGTTTCCTAGCTATACTACTATGGGAAAATTGCCATAGTGAACACATACACACAAAATTCAGCTACAACAAAGCAGAGACTTTTTATACTTGAAAAAAGGAATGCGTCTGTTACACCTTGTTGCAGCAGAAGCTAAAATCGCTCGTTACCTTTTGAGGGCTATCTCATTTGGCCCAGCTTTCTAGTAATATTTTTCAAGCACTGTATTTAGGGAGTCAGTTGCTTCCATCTTCTTGATTACAGATGACTGGTAGTCTAAAACACATCACCACATTTATAGGCTGAGAGGGGGGGAGAAAGCATGACATTGTGGCCATACTGGCATTTATTGATGGTTGACCTGTAATTCTGCATCACTGGCACTTGATAGAAGCAGTGCTACTCAGTTCAGAGGCTTTGAATTAGGAGCTTACCTGGGTCTGAATAAACAAAGGCACAGCAAGTGGCTGTACAACACCTCCAGACAAGAGAAGAGACATCATGGGTCAGAATATTGGAGTGGATGATGGACACAGGGGAGAAGGAACATTGCTGTGCTAGCCATTCCACCACACAAGAGTGAAGCAGCAATAAGCAAATGAGAATGAATAAGCTGTGTGACTGCACATGGGAAGCGGAGAGTTTGGCACCTGCAGGAGATGGATAACATAAGATGAGGTAGACTCAGCAGACAATAGTAGATAAAGCACCTTAGAGAAGAAGCAATAAGATAGCTTGCTTGCTTAATTTGGGGGACAAGGGATTTCAAAACAAAAAATGATGCTACAAAAGGTTTGCGAAGCGATGTAATTGGTGATATATTTTTAACATCAAACAATCCAAAGAAAATCTATGTTTAACTTTATGGATAAGATTAAGGGTGGACATAAAAGAAATGCAGTCACAAGGGCTTTGACAAATTTGATGTATATCTTGCCTCACTCCAGCCTTTAGAGACTTACCTGAAGAGCTGGAATTGTTACTGTCTTCTGTTCTCTCTGAGATTTTAGAGGGACAAAACAATTTCAGATCTGAACTGGCTGAATTGCTCCTAGAAATGTGCACACACCCCCCTCCTTTGACTATTGTAGTGGTTAGATGTCTTAGTTTTATGAATGAAATTAATTGGGATAACATCATCTGTGCTATCAGACATTAAACCAAGTCATAAGAGGCAAAACCTGGTGTGGAGCTGGAGCTGCTCTGCATCCTGGCAGACTTCTCCTTCAGTTCTGCAGTCTCTAATATTTCCTGTGTATTTTGTTTTAAATGATTCAGTTGGTTTACTCAGACTGAAAAAGAGACCACAGTCCTTCCAGGCCTTGATAATCTACTGCAACAGAAGAGAGTTTGCTCATACTGAAACTTTGGAAGACATTCAGCCATCACAAACAACAACAGCAGGAAAGCAGTCCCCCAAACAGCAAAGAAGAATGCTAAATTTTTCATGTTACCACCAGGTGATTCAATTACGACAGCTGTCTACAATGATAGATGAAGACTTAAATGTCTCTGTGTTCCCATAGTCAGGCTAAGGATATGCCAGACAAGTTTGAGGGAGGGTTATGAAATGGATTTAAAGCAGCAAGGTGACTTGCAATGTTACTGCTTGAAATCTGATTAATTCATTCTGGGAGTGTCAGATAGTAGCTCTGCAGCAAAAGACAGAAAAGTGAGAAATCTTACAGACCTTAAACAAGTTCATCTAGTGGGCAGCAGTTCATTATAGCCAAAGCCCTTTGGTTTCTGAAGATTTTATAGCAAATGTGAGGCTTTGAAATTAGAATTCACTGAGAAAGATAACCATGTATAAGGCTACAGCATATACCTTATGATTCAATAAAGGCTCTTTATAAAATTTTGTTCCAATGTTTTCTTAAGAAATTCATAATGACACCTTTAAAAAAACTGTTCATACAAAAATAACTTGAGAAGCCTGATACGAATAATGAAATGAGAAGCACACAATGGCAGTCTGTAAGGGGGGGGGGGGGGGGGGGAGTTCTTATTGTTTAAAATATAGGTGCTTAATACTGTCCCCTCACCCACAACATTATCCATCTGCTTTCTGTTTGAGAACATGCAGGAACATACCCAAAGCAGAAATCCATCTAGCTTCTTCCTGGGGACTACTGACTGGCATGAGATTTCTTTTACTATTTCAGATGAGATATTCAAGGCTTACTGTGTATGTTATTCAGCAGCATAATGATTCTTTATTCCAAAGTCTTCAGAAGTAGCATAACTGATTGGGACAGCACTGTATATTTATGTATAGAAGAATTACATTCACAATTCAGCCATCAAGGCTGCAACTCACATGAGGGTTTCCGCCTTACTCCATAAATTGCAATAATATTGGTTGCATTGTTTATTATACCTAGGAAAGTTTCAAGACTGCAGGTAGCTTTCCGCATAAGTGCTGAAGAGTGACCCATCCCAAGAAGCTGCTTATGCAAAGTCCAGCAATCACTAGCAGTACATACTCCACCTGCCAGGCACTCACATGTGGCCAAAACCAGTTTTAAAATGCACTTTAGTACAAGACATTATCCTGAGTCTAGTCACTGCCTGCTGCTTGAAAAAAAAAGCTGTCAATACATGTGCAAAAATATTTAAGTTAATAAATACCACTAACATCAGAGGTTGCAAATTGAAATGGTGGCTACCCATATCAAAGGTGCTCAAAGCACCTTTAGGCAACAGCCTAAATCAAGCTCTGGATTCCCTTTTATAGACATTTAATCACTTGTATGCCATAACCAGTAGAAAAATGAATGGTGTGTCTACCAAAAACTCCCATCAACACTTTTTAAATGGTTTCTCACTTTTTCCATACCCTAGGTATATATTCAAGATCCTTAGCTGTATGGTGGAATCTCCTCATGTTACTTTTTTGGGATTTTTCCCCATCTGTATCTCCTTCTTGTGTAGACTGATGGATTGCGAGCATCCTGTACTCTAGTTCATTAGAAATGTTCTCAAACTCACCAGTATTCCACATAAACCACTACCTAATTAAATTCTACACTTTAGGGGCCTGCATAGCCTTGCTTTAGTGTGTACACAATGCTGTGTTTGGTTGTGCTTTATATATATGTACAAGAAGCTGGTACTGTCCTTCCACTCTGTCTTCACAGCTCTTGGTGAGCAGTGCAACACTTGTCCAGTCACAACACAGCATTCCACATTTGTCTTCACTTGGCCTTTTAGCTCGCTGCCTATTTCTCCTTAGTGAGATAAATTGTACCAGTTAAAGGACACAGCCTTTTACCAAAAGGCAGAAGAAGCAGCAGCAAGGAAACCATTTGTCTGTACATTCAGACAGAGAAAGCTCAGACATTTAGCTTTGGAGTTTTCACAAACATGTTTTCTTACATTCAGGTCAACCTGCAAGCCTACCTTTCCCCATGGTACAACATAATAATATAAAACTGTCCAGACCAAGGGAGGATAGTTTCAGACAGACATTTTTCCTTAAGTCACTTAACTTGGAAGGTAGCTCAACAGATGCGACATGACTTAAAAATAGTAGGCTCCTAGACGTTAAGCACACAGACAGGTCTTTCCCAGTTCCTTCAGTGTCTGCTAAATTTTGAGACTAGAAATGTTTACAATACAGCGTAATATCTTCTGAAGCACAGGGCTGTGTATTCAGCTGTTGAGCACCACTTCTCTGCTGCCATCAATCATCAGCCTGCATTGAGTCAGGCTACCACCAATAGCAGATTCAGAGAGAAAATGAGAAGCAGAGACTGATATCATACTCCTCCAAAATGAAAGAATTTTGGCCAGACCATGGAGCTAATGATCACTAATGAAGCCTGGCAAAACGCGAACAACTTGATAACTTGACAGCCTGCCAACAGAATCCACCAGTATTTTCTGAAGTCTGAGCCGCATTCACGTGGCATAAATCATTCCTGCCTGAGTTGCCTTTCACTTAATTAGCCATGTTGCAGGAACAAGGAGTCACTGCAGAATGTGTGCCGCAGCCAGAATGTGCAACTCCATCTGTCTAAAAATAGTTACAGACAAGACAAAAGATGTAGAAAGAGCAAAATGAACTCTTCTCTCTCCCACAGATAAACTCACCTGGGAAGATGGACCAACAGCCTCCCAGAGAGAAGCTTTCAATCTAAAATGCTTACTCATATCAACACACTGTTTTCTGTATCATATAGGTAGTCACGTTCACCTCTTTAAGCAGTAAAAATGAGGTAACATGATATCTCAGTGTCTATATATGTGCTTACCCGTGAGTCAGTAGCTACAGGCAAAAAGGAGGTGGGTTTTTACTGTCACATTTCTGCAACTGACATTGCACACAGTTTATGTAGAAAACATGAAACAAAACTGGTTTGCCCAAATTCAGCTATTCAGGGAAGGCAGGCTGTGTGCATTGGGAGAGAAACAGCACCAAATTATATTTCTGCCCAGTTCAAGTAAAGGACTCTGCATGATTTTAAGTCTTTCTCCATCATACTAGAATATCTAACTTGAATCAGTACAACATACTCTACAGAAAATTCTTTTAAGATTAAGAGCATCTAATGAAAGCATACTGAAGGGTTTGGCACACATAGCAGACACAGTTATTACGATACAATCCAGTGTAACTAAAAACCAAACTAAAAAGAGGCAGCTGTGTACAGAAAAGTTGATGTAAAAAAAAGTGTCAGGTTGCAAATAAGAAATAGTACTGTTATTAAACATAAAATAGTAATAGAGGTGCTTGAGCAACAGGTTTTAGCACCCTGACTTCTTAACAAAACGGATACAAGGAGAGAGGGAAGACCATTTATTTTATGCAAAACTAGTCAAGAGGCCTTTATCTTTCTTTCTTTGGAACAAATCCTCCTAATAAAAACAACAGAGACAATGTTTCCACAGAGACTAGGCTCATTTATCCTTCCTTGAAATACAAGCATCAAAAAATCGCCATTAAAACCTTGGTTAGAATCCATAGCAACAGACTGAGCCCTGAAGAGCACAATGCCACTCTGCTCGAAGCTAGAAAATTGAGATCAGCACACACACAGAGACCCTTAGAAAATATCAGGAAAGCTAGGCATAATACTATCCAAGCCTATTTTTCCTCTACAAACCTCACACTTCAAGAAACTGAGTAAACTGTAAGTCGTTTCTTCATCCAAGAAAGAGGCTGCATCCAAAGATCCTTCCCAGGCCCCATCTTTTTGCTTTATGTTTTTGTTTCATTTTTTTTACTACCTTCTTTTAGCCCCAGCTTGGTACTCTGACAGCATTAGCCATACAGCCAACGCTTGCAGTGAATCCCTACTTAGTAAATTTTTAATGAAGACTAACATTACACAGGCACAAATTTCAGACTGGACCCTCAGAACCAATTGGGTCTATTTAGGAAAAGTAAATAAAAAGACAATCTATTCAGTCTTCAAGTTATTAGTCTAAGTTCCAAACACTAAGGTTCCAAGTCCTGACCAAGGTACACCAATACAGAAAATCCACATATTATGACTTTGGGAGTATCGCAAACATATTTCCAAGAAGAACACAATAAACAGCACTCTAAAACACCGGCAGAGGTTAGAAACTTATAGTGTTCTCACTGTCGTTTCCACAGCCTTAGGTCCTGCAGAGAGGTCAGGTAGTTTCCAATCAGAGTCTGTGGCTATATTAAAAAAAGATATTAAAATTTACTCTGTTACACAGTCACATGCAAGAACAATCTTGAAAATAAAGGAGCCTAGGAAGTTTCTGTGGGCTGTGCTACAAGAAAGCTGTCCTTCCAAGCTCATCCATTTCTGGATTTCAGCATTCAGATAAATGGGCAGAGTATGGAAAGCCACAGCGATTTATCAGTCCTGGACTGCTTACCCCTGGTATCATCTGGATGACCATGTGTAGCCATGTGTCAAAGCTAAGCTTTTCCATGTTGATTTGGTCCTCATTATACAAATACAGACAAGTTAATCTGTTTATATGGAACCACTGTGATTGATGACAGTCACATGCACAAACATTTGTTTGCATGATGTAACTGTTGATTGCAGGATACAGATAGTACGAAGCAAAGCCTTCACAACAGATCCCTGTATTTCTAGAGCGGACAATATACCTAATATTCAAGAAGCAGCTATATGACTGTTAGCAAAACCTTTTGTCAAATGCCAGTGTATCTGCACTGTGCCTAAGATGAGGCATTCTCTCTGGCACTCCAACTTTCCAATCCTGTTTCAGACCTTTCTGTATCATTTTATTATCTCACATGCCCAGGACTGCAAGCAATTGCTACTTGTTTAGATAAGAAAGGACTTCTTCCAAATTTTTTTTTTTTTTTAAATAAGAGTTCTTCTCTCCTTGCTATATTATTCTAAAAAAAAATGTATAAGATGCACAAATAATAGCTTGCTGCTACCAAGCAGGAAACTCAAGAAAATACATGTTTCTTTCTGTATTTAATTGTTGAATTAAGTTGAATATACACAATAACATAGTACTATTCTGCCCACGACTCCTCTGATGGGGTCACAGACTGCTTGAACTCTTTAGTCAAGTCTAAAGAAATCATCCAGTCATCACAACTGCTGCACGCGTTCAGTGTCTCAGCTGAATGAAAAAAAGGAGAAAGAGCAAGAGAGAGCAAGGGGGGAGAAGAGAGGGAGAAAGCATCCTTTACCATTCTCATTACAGGTGCTTTGGACCTCAGCACACTACCTTACTTATTTTCATGTCCCATAAGGCAAAACCAGTCAAGTCTGCATTATTCTTGGATTTTCTGGGAATGATGCTCTCTTCACGTAAACACATCAGCTTGCTCACCTTCATTGTTCCTCTAAAATTTTTGCTAATATTTTTCTCGAATCATCTTTCTTGTTCCAGCCACCTTGGACAGGGAAACAGCTTAATCCCTGATTTGTTCTAACAGCCTTGAGAGATATGGTCCTTTCTATTTATGAGTTGCTAGGTTTGGGGGGCTGAGTGGGGTGGAAAGGTTTCATTATTGTCACATTACCCTGCTGTAATGTCACATTACCCTCCCTTTTTTCTACCTTATTTTTAAATCCAAAACTTCATGAGTTTGCATCCATTTTTTTAAGATCTGGAGAGAAAAAGATTGAAAGGAAGCTTGTCCACAGACCTGGGAGTTCCTTTCTAGGTACCACAGCTGAATTTGACTTTTCCTTGTACCTGCAGCATCCAGGATAGCTAGAGGCGAAGCACCTAGCCAGCTGACCTGCTCTGAAGATCAGAGACATAATATAATACATAATAATAAAAGGACTACAGAAGGTGATCTGAAGCTTCTCTTTTATTTTGTAAGCACACAAAAAGAAGTAATGTTAAATCAGGGAGAAGAACCATTATTCTCTTGCAGTTTTAAATTTTTATCGACTTGAAAGTTTGGAGCTTAAAGAATTTAACCTTCATTAAAAGGCTAACCGTCATTCTAGAGTTCTAGAGGTGAAAAGCACTCACCATTGGTCATTCATTCCTGAAAGGGCAGGTAAAATCCTGCACCAAGAGGGAAGAAGCAGGCTTTTTTTTTTCCTTTTTTTTTTTCTTTTTCAGAAAGGGCAAAAGGCACAAGCTGAAGTGAGAAAAATTCTGATTAGATAACAGCAAATACATTTCTTCATGGATTGGTCAGTGTGAAAGCTGTCCAGACAGACTACGGGATCTTGATACTTGGGGAATGCTCGAAACTCAAAAGGACATGGCCACGAACTACCCAATCTAATGTTGAAGGTAGCCCTGCCTTTAAGCATGAGGCGAGATGGGATAATTACCCAAGGTCGCTTCCAACTGAAACTATTCTATGATTCAGAAATTCTATCAAAAGAAATCCACTTCCCTAAAGTCACTTCTGTGACTTTGTCTCCAGATCTGCAACTAAATACATCACTATAAAAACAGAATGAACTGACAAAAAAATGTGTAAAGATAATACAATGTAGCGATGATTTCAAGTATACTGAATTTAAATTATACACTGATCTTCTGACAGCCGTCAAAATGGTATAAGTCTTGTTTGCTTTTTCTCAACTTCAGAAAGGCAGAAGAGGTCATCTGAGAAACCTGTGTTGTTACTGTTCTAAAAATCCCAGCTCTGATTTATCTAAACTTCCCTAATCAGACTATGATAATAGCCATAGGATCAACTTAAAGGAATTGAACATTGAATTGGAATTGAATTGCAGATCCAGTGGGGGTCACAATCAGGCAGCTCCCAGTGCAGATTTCTTCTCCACATTACTATCAAGACTCTATACATGTAGGCAGGAGACACAAATCCAAGGAATATGTTCCTTATAACATCCTACTCTTTCATGAGGCACTAGAGTGAAACCTTTTTCCCAGAATTCACAGTTTGTACCATCTCTTCAGAGTGTTGAAAATATTCCTTTCACAATCACTTTCACACACTCCTTTCATTATTCAAGGTTGAAGGCCCCAAACTAACTATACTGGAAACTAATCATGATGGGAAAGAAAGGTCACTAGGTTGTGCAGCTTTACGCACAGCAGAGAGAGAGCATTCCCTCAGCATTCCCTACCCGCAACCAGCTACGCTTACTGAGCAGGTGACACAACCAAAGAAACACAAAAGCAAACTAAGGAGAAAATTATTTCCAAATAGTGATGGTTTTTAAAACATGAAAAGCTCTTAAAAGCTGGCAGTGCCAGAAATAACAACCTGTTAACTTTTCAAAAAGCATTTCATTTGTGCATATAACTAAAACCATAGGGAAGATTTAGAGCACAAAAGAATACAGTATAAAGGAAGCTGTACTAAGGCATAGCTTCCCACTGATGTCAAAACAACAGCACAAAAAAAACATAACAAAGACTTGGGGGGGGGAGGAGGAACATGACAATCATAGAACAGTTAGGATTGGAAAGGACCTTAAGATCACCAAGTTCCAACCCGCCACCTCATACTAAACCATGCCACCCAAGGCTCTATCCAACCTGGTGGTGAACATCCCCAGGGATGAAGCATTCACAACTTCCCTGGGCAACCCATTCCAGGGCCTCACCACCCTAACAGGAAAGAATTTCTTCTTTATATCCAATCTAAACTTCCTCTGTTTAAGTTTTAACCCGTTACCCCTTGTCCTGTCACTACTTTTCCTAATGAATAGTCCATCCCCAGCATCCTTATACGCCCCCTTCAGATACTGGAAAGCTGCTATGAGGTCTCCATGCAGCCTTCTCTTCTCCAGGCTGAACAGCCCCAACTTTCTCAGCCTATCTTCATATGGGAGGTGCTCCAGTCCCCTTGATCATCCTCGTGGCCCTCCTCTGGACTTGTTCCAACAGTTCCATGTCCTTTTTATGTTGAGGACACCAGAACTGCACACAATACTCCAGGTGAGGTCTCACAACAAAAGAGTAGAGGGGCAGGATCACTTCCTTCGACCTGCTGGTCACGCTCCTTTTGATGCATCCCAGGATACAGTTGGCTTTCTGGGCTGAGAGCACACACTGAAGCCGGCTCATGTTCATTTTCTCATCAACCAACACCCCCAGGTTCTTCTCCGCAGGGCTGCTCTGAATCTCTTCTCTGCCCAACCTGTAGCTGTGCCTGGGATTGCTCCAAACCAGGTGTAGGACCTTGCACTTGGCATGGTTAAACTTCATGAGGTTGGCATCAGCCCACCTCACAAGTGTGTCAAGGTCCCTCTGGATGGCATTCCTTCCCTCCAGGGTATCAACCGAACCACACAGCTTGGTGTCATCGGCAAACTTGCTGAGGGCGCACTCAATCCCACTGTCCATGTCAGCGACAAAGATGTTGAACAAGACAGGTCCCAACACCGATCCCTGAGGGACACCACTCGTTACTGGTCTCCAGCTGGACACTGAGCCATTGACCACAACTCTGTGTGTGGCCATCCAGCCAGTTCTTTATCCACCGAGTGGTCCATCCATCAAACTGATGTCTCTCCAATTCAGAGACAAGGATGTTGTGTGGCACAGTATCAAACGCTTTACACAAGTCCAGGTAGATGACATCAACTGCTCTACCCCTCTCCATCAGTTCTGTAGCCCCATCATAGAAGGCCACCAAATTGGTCAGGCAGGATTTCCCCTTAGTGAAGCCATGCTGGCTGTCACCAAGCACCTTGTTGATTTTCATGTGCCTTAGCATGCCTTCCAGGATTTTGCCAGGCACAGAGGTGAGACTGACTTGTCTGTAGTTCCCTGGGTCATCCATTTTCCCCTTCTTGAAAATGGGGGTTATATTTCCCTTTTTCCAGTCGTTGGGAACATCTGACTGCCATAACTTTTCAAATATGCTGGACAGTGGCTTAGCAACTTCATTTGCCAGCTCCTTCAGGACCCACAGATGTATTTCATCATCTTCATCAAAACTCTACTCAGGAAAGAACAGAAAATTGCTATGCCTATTAAAATCAGCTATAGGAACCAAAACCCTTTAATTTACTTTGAAAAGTACTTCCAGTACACAAGCAGCTGTTTTATGAATGTCAAACTATGCTACTAGCTGAAAACCAGGTCTATCTTCCAGACCTGAAGTCGTCTTCTTCTCCCTGACAAGCTCTGTAGAGCTTCTTATATTTAAGACATACTTTTAATTAAATTAATATTTTTTTTATTCTAAGATACACCCCCTCCTACTGACTTTTTTTAGGTATATCTTTCTCTCATTTCATTTTACCATTAATCAGAAATCCAATACACTGTATTTATAAAAAAACAATCTTTTCCTGATGACAAAGCACAAAGTTATCAGTCATTTGAGAATGAAAAAAAAAAAAGGACAAGCATTTTTCCTAAAAGCACTGAAATATTTGGGACTGTTTTCAGAAAGATAAAATACATATTCATACATAAAAGCAAATAACCACATACACCTGGACAGTGAATCTCAGTTATGAGCACAAATATTGTTTACTGGGCTGGCAAAGGGTGACACTGTGCCCAAGAAACTGAGCCCTCCAGAAACCCAGAGTACTGATAAGTACAGTATGGACACTCCTGTTCTTTCTTCATGCTGTTACTGAGCTTCATACTATCCAGTTTCTATTTATTATCAGTGATTTTGAATTTTCCCATGTGACAGAGGAGCATTGACATCCTCAAAGACAAACTAAGCAGCTTTTCAGGTACTTCATGCTGACTGAAAAAAAAGAACAGAGGATCAACAACAGAGCTCAAAATAAAGCTGTTCTCTAGCTTGGTAACTGTAATATGATGTAATGAAATGTAGGTACTAACAATTAACTAATTTACTAGCTTGTAAAGCTCTAAGAAAACAGCATCAAAGAGAGATGGCATTTTCATTATCAACCTGAACTTTTGATTTCCTGACACTGGGTATCACAGCTTTCTGTTGCATGCAGGCTATTCTGCATGGCCATGTGTTCAAAGATTAGATCCAAGTTATTTTTCAGTGATTAGTGGCCTGCCATAAACATGAGTTTTTATCATCACAAAACTATTTGAAAATCTGTGTTAAACTCGGTTCAAGACTTTGTCTGGGGGAAACAAGATTGGATATAAGGAAGAAGTTCTTTACTGTGAGGGTGCTGAGGCACTGGAATGGGTCGCCCAGGGAAGTTGTGAATGCTCCATCCCTGGGGGTGTTCAGCACCAGGTTGGACAGAGCCTTGGATGACATGGTTTAGTGTGAGGTGTCTTTGCCCATAGCAGGGGGGTTGGAACTAGATGATCTTAAGGTCCTTTTCAACCCTAACTATTCAATGATTCTATAAACAAAACCAGAGTGAAAGCATCACGTGGCTAGCACTCTTATGTAGGTTGTGGAAGACTTATATTTCATGTCTTTTTCTGCCCAGAATGGAAGAATGGCTTAGCTATGTGCCTAGAGGGTTTCCCAGACAGGAAGATCAAGGCTTCTGTCGATGCATAGTTAAGCACTGCAGAATTAAACAGTTGCTACCACTGTGAGGGAAGCCCACACACTCCAGTGAGTAGGCTGCAGCATCTTTCCTTCTGTCTATATATGCAAATAAGCTGCACTACACGAACTGTGCCAGCAGCATGGACTGAGGGACACACACAGTGACAAGAAAGTTCACCTGAAAGGCAAGACTTTGATTACATCGCTGTCTGAAGTCCAGCCATTACAACAACTTCACCTCCAGGGGAACAGTTGGTCAATCATGAAGGAGACCTGGCTGAAATTACTTTGTTTTCTGCCAAGCAGACAAAAGTTCCTTAGAAAGAAGTTAGGTGCAGAGTCTAAAAATTTACTTCATAAACATCAGGTCTATATTTTTGCTAAACCCTATCTGTTCAAATAACTTTAAAATAATAATAGAAGAACTTGTTCAACAAATTACATCATTGGAAGAGTAAGGAAAAGCAGCCCCCGCTGATGAATGGGGCAAGGTAAATATGCTGCAATTGCCTCCAAATTTTATGGTGTCCCCATAAACATGATGCATAACAGTAATAAAGTCTGACTAAAGTGATATGAAAAGGACAGTTACAACAATACCAAGTGGTCAATCATGTACCTGGTCTGACAATTTTATTACTGCAATGGGTCATTATTACAACAGGACATTTTAGCCCTCTTAGGATATTTCAAGGGAAAAAGACAACTACAGGACAAGGTACATTACAAACGCTATAATTACACCCCACAGCTGTTTTTCACCAAAAGCAAAAGACAATAACATGTCATAAGCCAGAGTGACATCTAAACCTTTCTTCTGAATCACAATAAGCTGTTTGACAGAACATTACAGGAAGCCCTTTGTTTCTCCTCATTCCCTGTCACAAAATATGACTCTATCTAATAAATGTACCTCTGTTGAAAATGATACCTTAATTTGCCTGGAACGAAAAGTTTTTCTGTGATCCTTTTCTTACAGATAATCATTTGCATATCTACACAGCTTAGACAACTCATTGCCTGCTTTTTAAACTGTTTAATGTTCTCCCAGTCTGTTACGCTCTATTATTCCACATGACACCAATTTCAAGGAGGAAAAAACACAGAATTCCAGAAGTAGATGAGCAGAAACCCAGAACTCAAATGAAGATCCTCTCTATGGCTAAATGTCCAAAATTTGACCTTCTCAGAAGAGCCCACTCCTCCTTCTCACCTCCTCCCATCATATGATTTTGAGTTTTTTCAAGTTTTCTGTGTGTCAACACATACTATGGAGGAAAAAAAAAACAAAAAACCCACAACAAAATAAACAATATATTCTGATTCCCCCTATTAATCTTATCTTCCACTTTTTCTGACTTCAATGATCACTGGGCCAAAAAGACTAAAAGTCTTTTTCTCCTGATTCTGCACACATTCTTACAATATAATGTTATCCTAAACCAGGGGACCATGTATTTACACATAGCTGCATTCCATAAAAGTGAAGAAAAGTTCTGCATTTACTGATGAGATTTCCAAAGCCAAAAGCACCTACTTGCTATACAGCTGTGCTGAATTAGCATTGTTTACTACAGGATATACTATGGGATAGATTTAGTGCTTTGCTACATCTGCACCAAATGTGTGTGCTTGTGTTCCCATAGAATGACAGCTGCTCTACTCTTTTAGTCCAATGACAAAATTTCTTACTATTTCAAGGGCTGAAAAATTTACCATATAAAGTGAAATTACTTGGAGTCTGCGCTGCAGAAAACTCTTCCTACAACTCCTCATTGTCCAGCTTAATTGCTTGGATGGGTAACAAACATCAGGTTTTAGCATGTTGGCTCTGCCCTGCTAATATAAGGACATGAAGGTAATGGCCACTTCTTTTGAGACACGCAGGATTTCATAGCAGCAGAATAGAAAACTAAACAAAAAGGAAAAATACTTTTGTGCTAAGATACTTTTGGACATGAATCAAAAATCCTCCCTTGAACTAACCATATGTTGTTTCAATACCCAACTGCATCATTATTTACAGCATTAGGAGCTATTATACAATATACCAATGCTTCCAAATTTTTAAAGCTTGTATAGGATGTTTCTAACTATATAAACTGTAAAAGGAATACACAGAGATAACAAGAGTGAACAAATTACATCATGGTAGACTCACTGTCTACAAATTCCTGGTAGTACGTTCCATTTCCCCTAAGTAAACCAACAGCTGGATGCAGACTATAATCTCACTGACCCCTATAATGAATATCTCTAAATCAGGCTTCACATCCTACACACAGATGAAGCCAGATTCTCTTTAACAAAGTGCCACAACTCTCTAAACTCAGGAATAGGAAGAGGCCTTAGCCTGAAAAAATGTAAAATAAGTTATATCCATTAAATGCTTCATTATGCAATGTCTAGTGCCTCTAAGTATATTCTCCCTCATAGCCATTGGAATGTGCAGTAATAAAACTGATTCAAAAATGGTAACAAAATCATCTGGTTTCTTCCTTTTAACAAATCCAGATAAATTGTGAGCCAATTTACTACCTTCAGAAGTTTTCCATATATTCCCCTTCAGTAGCAATCTAACCACAACATGTAGATCAACTTACTTTTAAGTTCATTTACAAAGACAGCATCCTCTATAAAAGCACTGGTTGAAGCAACAACATGTATCTTTTAATTAACTGGTATATCACAAAGCAAAAGGCTGTTATCACTTCAAATTCAGGCAATAATTCAGCCTCAGAGTATACAAGATAACTGCTTTCAAATGATTTTCTGTTTCTAAGACAGTTAGATGAACCTTCAGTTATTATTCCTTCAGGAAAGCCTCTGTGCTATCCCAGAGCATACACTGGAGGACTATTTCATGTCTTCCAGTCTAATGGGTGCAATACTGACTTCTTAATATCTCTAGCATGTGCTGGAAGTGAAACATGAACAGATACCATAGTTATTTTTGTTTTGTGTCTTAAGATAGCAGATTTTTCTCACAGGAAAACAACCCATCATTTTGTAACAATGAGAAGCAAAATGTTGATGGGGTTTTTGAGGTCAAACCTAGGTGGAAAAAAGAGAATTCAGGGAAACGCAGATCTTACTGTAAAGCTGATGGAGGATCTTGCATTTAAGTGGAGCTGCAACAATTCATTATAAAAAGAATTACACACATTAGTTTCTCCAAGGAGCAGTATGTGTTAACTAAGAAGCATCTGTTATGAAATATCACTGTGAGGGAAAGGAAACAGACATAGTCACCATCATCTTATCTTTTTTCCTACATTAAACAGATGAATTAGTTGTACCTAATTTGCAGCGCTATCTTGAGCAATCAACCCCACAAATGGATGAGGCCAGCAGGCCCTTTATTTAGGATTCTTTGTTCCATTCTTGCAAATCACAACAGTCATAAACTTAAGTATCAATGGCTGCTTTATACTGCCCAAGTGATAAAAATCACTGAGAGCTTATCAGTCAATAGGCACCTCAGTTTATTACAGGGTAATTTATTCGAGTTGCTAACATAAGTGACTGGAAATCAGGAAACTTTAGCTTATTTCCTTCTTCATATCAGCTTTCCCACTTGGAAAGATTTCGTTCACATTTTTAAAGTTTATTTATAATTTTATATTCAGCTGAGAAACTTTGATAAATCTTCGTGGGGAAACTGCAGTAAACTGGACATACTTGTTCAAGATGGTGAGTTATCATTTATTGTGCAAAGATTTTCACTCTGTATTAACTTTGAACATGACCTTTTGTTTATGGTATACTCGCCACATTGAAATAAGACTGCCAGCTTGTGAACTGACCTTGATAATGGGCTAGTGCTTCTACTCAAGCAGCAGTTCTGCTCAAAGCAGTTGCCAAGACACACAAGGGTAACTCGGGGGTAGTTGTGGGTCAGCCAGCAAGGACTGTTGATGCTAAATGACTTCCAAAACCAAAGGTTTCTTTGTGTAAATTAAAAGGCACCTTGCCAGAGGGATCTTATGACAACAAAGACTCTTGAGATACTGCAGGATTAGGACAGAGCATGATCTCAGAGGAGATGTAGCTTTAGAGACCCAAAACCTGAAAATACATGGTATTCCCACCTGTGGGATCTTACTATGGAAGTGTGCAAGAATGCCACTAATGGGAAAAATCAGTCCATCTCTTATTACTCAAAAGGGCTTGAAAATACACAGAGTTCAGATTTAAATACACTGAAACAGACAGAAAACACTTCCAGTAAGAAGATGAAGCCATGCTGCAATAGAAGATGGTTATGTATTGCTGATAAATGAAGCAGTGCTGTCGCCTCTCTTGCTATTTCCCACAGAAACCATCATGAAAAATTTCTAACTGAAGACAGCTGAGAAATGAACTCATTTACACTCCATTTAAATATGCTGGGCTGAAAAGCTTTTACAATATCTAACAAAAATGGCTAACGTATACGATAAAAAATACCTACTTCTCCATTGTTATTTTATGAACTAACTTCATAATTTTGTATAAATCTATTTGGCATCCTGAATACACATATTTTTTTAAAAAAAACACAACAAAACCTTAGCAAAAGCATGTATCTGTATATAGTCACCATCAAAGCTACCCTCATTTATAAACCATTTCTCAAAACTTCAGGAACATTAAAATACTGTAAAATATACTGGTTTTCAGTTTATAATAGAAAGAGCAAACAGAATTTCATCATTGTTTCTATTTAGTCAGGAACACTCTACCTTAATTACTTGTGAAAATTAGGATATTTTTCTTATATTAAAGAGATTTGTCTTGACATAACTATCATCATAAGCATCTCAGAACATATACATCCAGTAGCTTTAAAATATTTGAATATAATTCCAAAAATGAGTTTGCATTTGAAATCTCAGAAAACTTTTATTCCAGTTCTTCAGAAAATCATAAATTAGAAAATAATCAGGGGGTATAGTGACCAGAAATAGTTGAAAAATAAGCAGTCATGTTGCTTGCTTCAACATTGCTCCCATATATTGCTGCAAAAATATTAATGTTTAGCCTGTTGTACAGCCTCTATAAATAGGGAAAATAACATATGTACATTTGAATAACTATGGCCTTTTATATCTTTCTCAGATCACAAAAAATTAGGCATTTTCATAAACAAGATCAATAAAGCTGGATTCTTGAACATTTTTTCTCTCTTTCCTAGCTAAAATCATAAGTCTTAAATATGAAGTGAGCTCAAAATACACTGAGACAAATCAATATTGGTGCCACAGATAACTTCTCTGAGAGGCAGCACAATGTATACGAGGGAGAGCCCCAACAGAGGATGGCAGTGGGGCCCATAGCAAAGGCAGAGAAATCCTGAGAGAAGGCTTTAGCCTCAGCAAGCTGGAAAAGATATGGATTCAATCCTCCATTTCACACTTTTTCCCAGCAGAGCACTAGTGCAAATTAAATCTGCAGTTTGTGAGGCAGTGAGAGGAGATTGATGTAATTTAATAGGAGAAATCCCAAAAAACCTCTTTTCAGATATGAATCCCAGATAGATCAATTTCACTTGTTCCATGCAAGTGCAAAATGCAAACTCCTGTATAATTGCTGCAAATATTAAAAATGCTGCAAAATCAACTATTTTCTGAAATAACTTGCTTTGAGCATAAATACATACCTTTTGATTCACAAAGACAGCCTGGCCACTGGGAAAAGTGCCCAACATGCCTGCATCAGACAAGCACAGGATTACAAAGGGTCTGTTAAAATTTCTCCTTGCAGCTTCACAGCATATCAAGTCTCTTTATCAGCAGCTGAACAATAACTTCTCACACCTCAGCTTTTATTTTACTCTTCCCAGATATGCCTCTCTCCTACATAAGCTTTCAGACAGTTTCTAGACAGAACAACCGAATGGTTTAATTATGAAAAGGTTTTAGAGCAGGAATAATCACATAACTTTCTTCTGACTCAGGGTGTCTGACAAAATCTCAGGTATACATGAATACTTTTACCTACCTGAATGACCTGATGCGGTTCAAACTGCTGGACTTGGCACAGAGATGCAGTGATTTTTCAGGCCTGCTTTAGAAGTTACCTACTTGGCACGTCAATAACTTTAGTCACAGCTTCTGTTATTTGGTGATATAATGATTCTCTGAGCAAAGACAGTGAAACCCTCTTAAGTTTCTGGCATATGTCCAATCATACAACTTAGATCAGGCAGGCCTTCTCAATTTTTATGACACGTCTTAAACAGTAGCTGTAGGAGATTTGGAATAGCTATTTTCCACCAAAAGTTGGTAAGCCAGCATGATGGGTCACTCCAGTATCTCCTCAACACTGATCTATATCCTATTACTGCTCGAACTGCACCTCTTACCTTTATTGATGATGGGGTCAGCACCTGAAGGCAGTCACTAGCAATCTACCGTTTATCAGACCAGCTCAGAGCTTCTTCACAGACATGCTAGCACAGATGTACCTTCACAGGGCGTAGGGTTTTGGAAGACAAAACCAGGGCAGTGAGACACTGTCAGACATATTATTTCCCTTGCAGTGTCATTCTGCTTTCTTCAGGACTGCAAAGAACAATGAGGAGAGCAGAGATTTTCACTGGTGGTGTATAAATAAATATTTTGGCAATTAATGACAAGGCATAACAAGCATGGGTAAGAAAAAAAACCTGGTTTGTGAATAGGAGACTTTCCAATAGCCAGGTGTTATCCCCAAGTCAAATGTAAATGGTCTTCACTGCTTTTTCCTGGTGTTTTCATCTCCAGGTAATCCTCTGTTACATAGTCATTTGAGGGATGGCGGCAATTATGGGGAAAAATTATCCTTTGCTTCGCTGTAATGGGGCTCAGGGGAGCCTCAGGACTATTTAATTTCCATACGCCTCCTTCCCATTAATGCATTACTGAGGGGACTGCAATTGTGTACAACATGCAGTCCTCTTCTCCCAACTGAGTCTCAATGTGATTTGGACATAGAAACAAGTATTGTTCATAAGGAAACAAGGAACTGAGAAAAGAAGGATGGATGAAGGTCAGTGCTATTCACGAAAGACTCTGTGGCACATCTCAGGGTTCTGGCCAACTTTTTGCTTTTTTTGTCCCCTCTTCTTACTGCCTTTGTGAGCAGAGAGACATTTTCAGGAGGGATTTAAATGAAGCAAGGTGATTCACCACAAGCTTGTGGAAAGGTATCCACCTTCAGAAGGTAGTTCCTGGTGAGGCAGGAAAGAGGGATATGAGGAAAAGACTAAAAGAGGAGTGGAGAACACCACCACTGGCACAAGAAATAAGAACATGGGCAAATGGAGAAAGCTGTGATGAAAATGAAGGGCAAGTATGAAAATTTTTATACCAGTGTTTTGGCTGGAGCATAACTTAGCTGCGTTAAAAAGAGATAGAATAGTTGGGGCAGGAAATGTTTGAATCCCAGTTGAGAAATTTAGCTGAAGAGAGAATGTAAATTTAGAAATTTTACTCAGCAGGATGTGACCATTTGGGGAGCACTTTACATCCTGTACTGGTAAATACAAAAGCCCACTTTCACCACCTGTCACTGCATGGCTTGTGTCCAAACAGCTGAACTTTTAATACCCAAACAGCATGGTCACATCCAGTCCATTGGCTGGGACCATGCTCCAGGCTTTGCTAACTCCAAAGACCAAACTAGGAGAGAGCTCCTGCTAATATTTTAACAGTACCGATGATGGTGAAGGCTGGCACTGGTTAATTTCCTGCATGAGCCAGATGTGAGAAAAGAAGGAAACGCTGGAGATGAAGATTTGATCATTTGCCTCAGTCGTGAAGACAGCGGACAGTAGTGGAAATGCAAAACATCACAAACAAGCATGTAACAGAAAGAGCTTGGGAAGAGAGACCATGAACTCTGATCTGGGAATAGCAAACTTGAAAAAATAATAAATACGTATGAATACAAACAGCCCAGATTAAGGCTTGTCTAATTATCCTTCAGCCTCCTTCCTTGCGAAATTTTGAACATCAGGGGCTAAGACTTAGCTGAGGTCACCAAGTATGATATCATCAAAAACAGACAATGTCTTGAAAACTCCTAGAAATCTTAGAAACCTGTTTTCTTCAAAGCAAAACACTGCACAGGCTTTTCTGAGCAGCAGACTAGTGATTTTGCTAGCTTTACATCAAGTGTTCTTCATATTTCACTGTTTCAATGACATCAGAAAGTTACTAGCACAAAAATGTGTGGATTCCGCAAGTTTTGCATTTTTCTGCACTTTTTGCTGTTTCCCTCAAGATCCAGGCTTTGATATGGGAAAAAAATGTAAATAAATTCTTGTGTTTATATGTATTTACATTACAAAGACCCTTCACAGTATAAAAAATTACCCTCTTTTTTAGCTTAGTCATAGATACCTGCCTGGAGTGAAAAAAAAAAGGGGGGACAGAAAAAAGGATGTTATTCTCCCCTCTACTCACATCGATGGTGCCTTAATTTCAAAGATTAGTAGAGACTTTTAAGGGATATAATGCTAAAACCTAGATTAATCTCTTAAAGGGTCACCTTCATTATAGAAAAAGATTTACTTTTGTCAGGGAAGAGACAAATAACAGCCAATCAATATAGCTGCCTCTGAAAAAGTCTAGCCAAACTACTTAATTTGCAATTCAGGCATATATATGCACATTAAAAAATGGTAATTAATAATACATTCCTGCATCTAGCATAAAATACCTTCAGTTCTTTATTTCCTAGGGGCCAACTGGAAAAGAAAACAATTGGGTTAAGAAAAGCCTTTATAAACACACTACATACAGGTTATAAACTTAATTGTGCACAGATGGATTCGTTTGGTACCTACATCTTTTTGGACAGTATTAACTACTGTTAACCATGTATTAAAAGGGAAAAGCTGATTATTGCGATAAAAATCAAGGGGGAAAGGACATATTCTTTCCATTACAAAGGCAGGAACATGCAGTTTGCTCCCTATCCATCAATGACTGATGGTAACTATATGAGTTAAACCCCTGTCATGTTTTAAGGCTCACTTTAAGAAGCATCCTTAATCCTGGGTATTGATGGAATTAAGATGTTTGCTTTGTTTCTTCTCCTAAATGTCTTCAATTTTGCCTGCACAGTAATATGCAAATACACACATTTTTGAAAGGAACAGTCAGGTTTTGAAAGACATCTCAAGTGAAACTGCAGTAAAAAAAGGTGATCTTTACTCACAGGTAGGTTAAGCCTGTTCCCCAACAGGAATCCAAGATCCTGAAATGCTAGCAGCTCAGGAAGAGCTCCGACTAGCTGTTTTCCATCTTTCAATTAAGACACAGATTTACAAGATTCAAGGGAGCAGCAGGCAACTCTGAAATCCCACAGCCAATAACTCAATTGAATAAAAGACTACCAGGCAATATGTATTGTTTCTGTCAAGGAATGTTTTTTTAAGAGCTGTTTGGACTAAATACCACTCAAGCTCACCTAGCATGGCATTTTGATCAACTTAGGAAACTCTTAGTGCGAGAAGAACACCTACGCAATTTGATTTTGCTCAGTTTGTTTCCGTAAAGCAAGTAGTTCTGCTTCCGACCTAGTTTGAATACATCTTATGCTTCTTATGCATTATTATAAAAGATGAATTCTACCTTTTAAAGTGACAACACTGCCAGACTCTTCACCATGCATTACCTATGTGAACACTCCCTTGAGAAGAAAAACATCCGCACAAAACCCAAATGTAAAAAATGCACCAAAATCAACTGCACATAAAACTACTATGTTGTTTATTTCTAGGTATGTTGTAATGACATCAGTTTTTATTAAGTTCTGATTGTTGATGACTTACCTGTAGTCTTTTTCTTCACTCTAGTATTGAGGTACTGAGACACTGCTCTGTGTGCCCCTGCTGAAATTTCACATCTTTTTCCCCAAACTGACCCACCATATTTTAAAAGGTCAGATCTGAGAGGTATTTAGGGTCTTATCTGATATTTGCCTCTGAGATATCCACAAAAAAAGGAGAGATGATGATATAAAGTCACTCTGCTCTACAACCATGTGTGACACAGTTTCACTATTTTATGACTTTTCATGCAGCAGCAACTTTATTAACACAAAAAGCACTATGAAAAAGGGAGTATGTCCCACTTTTAGCACTTAGATATCTAGGAAAGGAGAGAAGAGAAGGAGACTCAATCAGTGCGTTTCCACACTTCCCAAACACAGGATTTTGGCAGTAAGCACAATTTTTAAGGCTTTACTCAGTTTATGCATGTCCTTTTTGGGGAAACAGTTTGCAGCTCACATCAATCAAGCTCCTTCCCCCTCTCTTCCACCAGACTTTCTCCCTGGACACCTTACCCCAGTACTTCTTAACCCAGAAATTATCATGGACACAATGCTGTTGGACACTTGGAAGGTGAAAAGTAATAAAGAAATAATGCTCCAACAAAATGTACCTGTTTCCTTAGTACCAGCATTCTCTATTGACAATATGGACATAAAATTCTCAGTGCATAGGTAATCTTTGCCTTTACCAAATTTCCCTGCAAAATACCTCCTGGCAAAAGCAAAGTAAAGCAAAACACCTACTATGCTGCACCTGTCTGTGTACATGCTGGTTGCAGATAACTTTAAATAACTTGTGACAGATTATAGGATTGAATAACCAAAAAACCGTTGAGACACAGCCCTCAGTAACACTGAAGTTTGAGTGTTACAGCTTACCTCTGCTTAGAAGGAAATGCAGATGAAGATTAACAAAGGATGCAGGTAACAGCAAAGCAGTTCTGTAGGAAGTTCTGTAACATGAGCCTGTTATTTTCTGGATTGTAAGGGAATCTTCTGAAGGACACATCCGACTGCTGTCCGTAGCCCAGTACTTTTTATTTTTACAAAATGATGTAGTTGGAATCATATACCACAGACACCATCTCACTTTTACAATACAACAAAGCAAAACTGATGTGTATTGATCTGGCCATAAAACTCTAATAAAGTAGAACTCCTTATACAGTGTGATTTCTTTTCTGATTGTGTTACTCTACATTATTTCTTCTATGTCACAGACAAAATATTCACTCATTCAGTGACATTAACAGTAAATTTACTAATATGGAGCAGTGTGCTTATGTTAACATGGGACTGAGACCTAGCAGTTTTTTATTGAAGAAATTTTCACTTGTTTCACCGAATCTGCTAAATACTGTCTGAATTCTGTGTCTCTTACCTAAATGGGCTTCAGATTATTAGCTCAAGAAACAGATTTTTCCAAGAACTTTAATTCATTTACCTGTTACAACACATTTCTATTCTTTCGAAAAATGAAAAAAAAAAAAAAAGAAAAGAGAAAAGGCTCCCAAGTGTATATGAGCAGCCACCTTTTCAGTGATACATTAAGCAGTTCACACAACTACTACCTGTTAACATGGATGCAGAGCACCAGGAGCCAAAATGATACAAAATGGCCTGTGTCAATACTATAGCTAGAGCCAAAAACATCCCTCACTGCACAATGTGAAGAGCAGCAAAGAAAGGTGTAGCAAAATAGAAAAACCTTCCAGAGATGACAAGAACAGCAGTTTACCCTCAGCTTTCAGCAAGCTTACTGCAGAGGTGTTCCATGGAAATTGCTCTGGGAGTTTGAGGGAGAGCAGATACAGGAAGGGCATGTGAAGAGTGGGAAGCCTTTGAAGGCTCCAGGATGAGACAGAGCACCTCTGACCATGTCAAGAAGTGAGCCACCAGCCCTGGCAGGTGGCCTGGGATGGCAGAGAAGAAAGAGGACAGTGAGAAGAGATTGGGAGGTTCAAGCCCATGTGCAGACTTTGCAGCTCTCATCTTTGCAGCAGGGATGGTTTGCTCCCACTCTGGCACACTGGAGACCAAGAACTGTGAGGGGATAGCTCATACAAGGAAAAGTAATCGTTAGCAGCAGCACAAGTATGAGTATACCTGTGGCCATTTCACAGCCCAGATTTATTTTCTCCTGTAGATTCAGAATTTGAGCTCCAAAGCTTTTGAAGATACTTCTCCCTTCAAACAGCCACAAACTTCCTCCTGTTGAAAAAGGAACAACGTGGATGAACCACATGCAAGTGTGTTTTGTCCTCTTCTAAGCTTGCCCACATAGTAGATTGACTGTGACTGGCTGCCAGACACACACCCAGCGGCTCTCTCACTCCCCCTCCTCCACAGGATAGAAAGAAAATAAAAGGAAAAGCTTGTAGGTATTGATAATATTGATATATTTGATTTTGCCCAGGAAGGTTGTGAATGCTCCATCCCTGGCAGTGTTCAAGGCCCGGCTCACCCAACTCATCTTGGGTGAGATGGTTTAGTGTGAGGTGTCCCTGCCCATGGCAGGGGGGTTGAAACTAGATGATCTTAAAGTCCTTTCCAACCCTAACTATTCTATGATTCTATGATAAAGACAGTGTCCTGGTTTCAGCATGGCACTCAGCAGGA
This sequence comes from Pezoporus occidentalis, assembly GCF_034315485.1. Taxonomy (NCBI): domain Eukaryota; kingdom Metazoa; phylum Chordata; class Aves; order Psittaciformes; family Psittacidae; genus Pezoporus; species Pezoporus occidentalis. The sequence continues at coordinate 8,578,807 of NW_026915877.1, forward strand.
GGGGTTAAACCACAACAGAAAGGGAGATCACTTACAAATCACTGTCATGGACAAAATTGAATCAACTTGGTGAAAATCAACTCTTTGTAGTGCCAGTTAAAATAGACTAAGGTGGTGAGAAACACAGACAAAATTAACACCGAAGCCCCATTCTTCACAAGCTCAGCTTCACTCCTTTGTACCTGACTCCACGTAGCACAGAGAATGGAGATTCGGTGAGTCTCTCTCTGCTGTTCCTTCCTGACCATACATTTCACCTGCCTCAACATAGCCCTGGCTCCTGGAGTGCTTCCCCCCTCCTCCTCTCTCCCACTTCAGTACTGACAGGGCTGTTCCTCACACTTTTGTCCTCACTCCTCACATTTCCATCATTCTTCCTCTTTCTTACATCTCCTTCCTCAAAGTGCCACCACCACAAGTGCTGACGGGCCAGGCTGTGCCTGGCCACAGAGCCACTGGAACCAGCTTCCAGCACCAACTGTGTCTCCCTGGGGGCAGACACAGCCTCTGCTCACAGAAACCACTCAGCTCCACTGCCTGTTCAGTCTCTACAAGGCTTCACCAGACAAGCACACCACACACAGGAGTAAAACACCCCTAAATCCCACATAAGCCTTCTTCACTCTGGTACAGCCCTGAGCTACACACAGCTCACTGACCCCGGGACAGGAGGGAAATGGTGAGGGCCTGACAAACATTCCCCTGTGGAAGTTGTTTGGCATCAGTAACTCTACTAGCATCATCCTCACTTAACTACCTTTCCCCTTTAGTTGTCAAATAGCAGTGAATGACAAATGACTGCTGAAAATAAGGCAGAGAGAGATAACAAATTTTGCATGCAGCTGTTCACTGACTCCTTAAGAACCACACCTACAGCTGCAATTACAGCTTTAGTTAATAAAAGCAGAAGACAGGGGCGAATCCCAAATTTTAACAGGGTTTTAGGGTCACCATGTGTATTTTGGCTCCATCATGGTGACTGGATTGTGGGAAGGCACAGGTCTAGCTAATTTTCTGCCTATTCTTCTATCAGGTATTTCATGAAATGATACAACAAATCACCTTTAAATTTGAGAATTTTCTTTTTAATTGAACTCTAAATTTGCATTAGCCTGCATTTATGCTATCATTAACAATAAATCTGGGCTTTTTTCCTTCCCTGCTAAAAGCCAGAGCTGCTCATCTAAAAATAACTACTGCCCTTTAGCCCAATAGTTTTTATGTGTATATTTTTCATATTATCATCTCATGCTTTTAGCCTCAGTAATGATATTTCAGTAATTAGATACAAACTGGCATGCAAATTGCTAGTAGCAGGTTCCCCATAGTGATCTGATTTATAGCATGATAAAAATTTTACTTCCAGGAAAGCCAAAGCCAAAGATGAAGAAACAGCTCACAACGCATCAAGTGGTAGCTGACACACAGTGTGGTGCTCCAGCTGTGCCGTCCAGGATCATTGCTGGAAATTCAGGCTTTCCCATGCCCAGATGCCCATCAGTATTATCAAAATGCATCCTGGAGATTGCTTGTTCTGACAAAACTCTTTCTGGTGGGTGTCTCTGCCCCATGTCCGCCCTGCATCCCATCTCCAAGTTACCAATGCAAAGACCAAACCTCTTTCTCACTTTACTGATGTGGGGTTTTTCTGGTTAATTATCCCTTACACCTCTATAATCCTGCACCTCAGCAAGATTTCACATCAGCAGAACTCTGTTGTACAACCTTATTGCAGAATTTCAGGTCACTTTGAGGGCATACCAGATATTCCTGTGCAGAACTGTGTGCATGGGTTGTCAGAGAAGTTAAGAAGAAAATACATTTCATCACCCAAAGCATGAGCTTTTACAACTCAATTAATTCTCTGACCTGCACGATGTACTATGCAATCACCAGAGAAAATCAAAATTGCCTACATTAGTTCAGTGAACCAAAAATCATAGAATCATAGAATAGTTAGGGTTGGAAAGGACCTTAAGATCATCTAGCTCCAACCCCCCTGCCATGGGTAGGGACACCTCACACTAAACCATCTCACCCAAGGCTTCGTCCAGCCTGGCCTTGAACACTGCCAGGGATGGAGCAACCCATTCCAGTGCCTCACCACCCTCACAGTAAAGAACTTCCTTATATCTAACCTGTTTTAGTTTATCCCCTGTTTAAGTTTAAACCCATTACCCTTGTCCTATCACTACACTCCCTGATGAAAAGACTACAGTCTTTGATGAAGAGATACATTCTAAGCAATGACAGATATCCATCTTTTATTTTATTCTTTTGATGTTGCTAAGTACACATTTTAAATAGTGAGAGCACTTTCCATTTTCCAGAAGGTGAAAATCCTCTCTGGGCTGCTACATGTCTGCTGAAAATTGGACCACAGTTAATTCCTGGGTCAATGTCCATTGGTAATAGGAATAATTTTATACCAGCACATCTTTGATGAAAGCACCACATAGACAGGCTTAAGGCAGTTTTTCTACTGTGTATCTGTCATCACTTGGAAACAGGGTGTTATCTCCAGGAAGCAGGGCTGGCAGTGAAAGAACTGGCCCTTCTCAGAAGTGTTGACAGGACTTACGTAAGTGGGAGTAAGACATTCAGGAGATATGAGTGTTAGCTACCCAAAAGACACATCAAAGTTTCAGTACACAGGATGACACTGTGCTTCCCTAACTTCTTTTTGTTTTTCATTAAAGGATTGGTTTCCCTTTCAGGTCACGTTTACAACTGGTTTGTGTAGCTTCTGTAACAATTACCACAAATGACAGCTTGACCTCAGGAAAGGGGCAGAGTTAAGCAGTAGGAGTCTTGCAGAAAATACAGACTGTGTTGGAGGTTTCCCACTGAATTCTGCAAAAGCAGCTCTCTGTAATAGGCACCTGTTTTCTTCATCTCACACACACACACATTACATGCCACTTTGAGGTTTTATTTGTTAATTTTCTGAAGTCCTTTGAGATCCTGATATTTGATCATCATGGTTTCAATTGTAGATATTGACCTATGAAATTCTTTGAAATAAAAACGTCTGCTAGTGCACAGTAAGAAAATGAAGTATTGCCACTTCGAATGAAAGAGCAGTGTGACTAATGACAGCATCAGGAATCTAATGCTCTCTGAAACTACTGCTGTATATTAAAACAGCCCTTCTGTACTGATAACTTTCAGAAAGGACTATAACAGCATCCTTTCAGCTAGAGCTTTCCATCTCTCCAGATATTTCATTGCACTCCTAACTTCAATATCACCTTTATTTTAATAGCAAGGCTTTGCATGATAATATCTCCTGCGCTTTGGCAGGGTCTAAAAACACCAATGCAGCTGGTAGCAGAGAGTCACCAGTAATTTCTTCAGAGAACGATTAAGTAGATATATACTTTTGATACAGAAATTTCTTTTGGTCTGAAAACTTAACACCAATTTCCAGCAGAGGCGCCTTTCTTTGCCCTTGTCAAATTAAAAGTGTAAATATCAGTTGATAGGTGGGAAGGGGTAGGGTGGTTTGGGTATTTTTCTTGTTTCTTTTTTTTTTAATCAAAGTGTATTTGAGCTCACTAACCTTATGCGTTTTCACAAGCTGATTAAAATGGGCCCAACTCAAAACATGTGGCTTTTTTTTTTCCTAGGAATAAAAAAGGAACAACGGAGCAGAGTACTGACATGTACTCCATTTATTTTAAATAAGTTGTGACTGCATACCAGTGGCCTAAAGTGCATAAGGATTCTCAAAGAAACTAAGAAACTGCTTTGACCAAACACACAATGTATTGCAAGGGACAGTACATTGGTAGAAGCATAGTACTGCTAGTCAGTGACTATACCAGCCCAAACCACAGCTCTGTTGTTTCACGTATACTCATTAGAGACTGTCTCATGCTTTCTCCGATCAGTTACCGCCTTACATGTATTTCACATCATATTATCCTGCTTTCACGATCAACTGCTTTATCCATAGACTAAGCACTTGCAAAAGTACCAGCTAGACTAGGGCTACTACCACAGTTCATGCTTTATATCATTAAATAGGCTTTATATGATGTTCAGCTCCCTCCATCCTGCACAGACTGTCATTAACCCTTAGACAAATTATGGCCCTTCTGCTCCTCCCTCTGGCAAGGTGCTCAAATGCCCTATTACCTCAGCTTCATGCTAATGATTGACTGCCATGTTTTTCAGGCCTCTGTTGGCATTACTACAGAAAGCATCCCTGTAATTGCCAATGAGAGCTTTAACAAGCACTTCTCCATACAGCACAACTAAATCCTGGAATGAGGAGCTCCCACAGGAGGCTGAGTAGACCAGAAGCGTGATCGAGAACAGTCCAATTCCCACATGGTTCCTGTGCAAAAAGGCTTTTTTACCTTCCAGTGCAGCTTAGCAGAAGTACCTCTGGTTTTATATCTTCCCTACTGCAGCACTTTGCAGTGATTTGAACTCCTTTCTGCATGAAGCAGTGGAGCAAACCTCTGTCAGAGGATCCTGAGCTGTTCCAGCAGGGCAGTCATTCGACGGATGCTGTGCTGAAACTGATTAAGTTGCAATTACCATCTAGAAGCTGGCAGACCCAGACTGTTCCAGGCTCTATTACAGATCAGTTTTACACTGGGCATAGTGGCCTTGAAGCTGTTTCAACTGTGATAATCAATAGGAAAACGTGGCCTAGCACTTAGGAACCTTGGTAAATGTTTCTTCTGTGCCGCAAAACCCAGAAATAGATACGTACTCAGGCTGAAGAATGGTTAAACACTGGTCAACAGAAACAATTTAAACAAGGATAGAAGAGAAAACAACACATCCAGAAACTCAGTGTCACAGTTTCTATACCTGGAGGAAACACTGCCTGTAGGACTCATCACTCACAGTACATGGCATATTGCCTGGCATTCGAGGGCTAACCTTAAACCCAATAGATACTGAATGGCTTCACCTGGGATGACAGTAGTCCCACTTCTGTACTGAGAAGCTCACATCTGGCACCTGCAGCCATGACTGGTTTATGAAACTACTCAATGACCCTCATGGGGTCCCAGCACTGCATTGGCACCATACTGCTTGCCCAGGTGCATCCTGCTTTGAAGTGAATCATGTTCTTAAAAAAATTCATGACTTATCAATCAAAATCCCATGTACTATCCCTGCAAGCCAGCAGCCCACTACATGGCCCAGTTTGTTGGACTGCACAGTGGGATCAATCCACACAGGCTGCACAAGCAGTCCAAAACCTGCCCTTTGGACACATCAAAAGCTAGTGGGAAATAAGTCGATAAACTTGGCAGACAGAGAGGGAACTGTGGGGAGGGCAGCAGCAAATGATCTGGGCTTAAACCACATACCGAACCTCTGCTGCTCATCTGTTCTTGGGTATAAAATCCTTCCTTATTTATGCAGTTGAGCAAACTTGGTCAAATTTGTCTGCTATCCTGGACAGCGTCCAAAATGGTCTTAAAATAAAGGATAGCAATTCATATATAGATTTCCTTATAATGGCCTTCACCAAAGGCACTTCGTTATTTTTCTTTGTTACACAAATTGGTCACTTAGCACATGCACAGCAACTTCACTCCTCCAGTGCCAGCATGCTTCTATGTCCAAGTAAAACCATGCCTGTGAGCAGAGAAATCACTGACTGGCAAAATCCAGGTTTTACTACACGCTAACTGCATTCCAGCAATGAATAAGCTCCAAGCAGCATTTCTCCCTGGCTGCCACAGGAGGCGACTGGGAGAGCATAACTGGAGGTATGCCAGGAGGGTACTTCCCTATGACAGGGGTAATTAATACAGGGGAATAGGACAGCTAGAGGAGTGTGCGTTTATTCTCTCCTGCACGGGAAGCTCAGAGTTCACTGACTCAACCCTACTGGGAAAACCAAACTCACCTCTCATCTGGGAAACACTGAGCATCTTCAATTCCCAAGGCAACCAGTAGGATCAGTGGGTGCTCAGCCTTCTCAAGGGCTACAGAAACAAAGCAAGGCTGAGCCCCTGCTGCTGCAAACATGCTATTTGAAAGCTTCTTTCCACACACACCAAAACCTCTCTTTTCCTAATTCTTTCTGGTATTTGCTAGCTTGCATATAGCATAGGCTGATGTTTGCATTCAAGGCACAAGTGTCCTGTGGTTACCTCACTGCATCACATCTTCATTAGCAGCATGAGGGGAAACAGCTCCAGTAGAGGGAATGTCTGTCATCCTGAAAGAAAAAGTTCTCATTAAAAAGAATAAAAATAAAATATACTTCTTTTTCACCAACTTTTTCTGGACTGTGCTGGTGAGCCTGAATATTTGTAATATCCAAGCAATTTGAGTGACTCTGTAACAAACTCAACAATAATTCAAAAGTAAATATAAGCAACTGTTCAAAGGTTCAGACCAAAATTTATCAGGTTCAGCAAATCCTATAGGATAATAGAGGATCCGTACATGCTTTCAAAATACAAGCTAGAAGAAGAAACCTTGTTCTTTTCTTTTTGTCCCCTGTTGCATTAAATCAATGTGTTTTCTTAGTTGACTGACTTATAATTTTTTTAGCTTCTATCCTTATTTTGTCTTTTGCAATGTACATTTCAAGGAAAGAATGAGATAGTGTTTAATATAATCCAATAGAGCAGAATCAAAACAAGCCAAAGGACACATCCATATATTCATTTCCTCCCCTCCATTTGTTCTCATATCTTCACCATTCAACTATAATAAAATAACACTAGATAACTAACAATTCCTGCAGTGTTAGGCTTCAGACAGCATTTAACCTGAGAGTCCCTTATTAATGTGAATGGAAATAAGTAAGGTTTTGTCACATCCTGATCCACATTACAGTATAAATAATCAGCTGTTGCCACAGAAGCTTTAAAAAAAAAAAAAAAAAGAAAGAAAATATTCAAATGAACAGAAATTGGTGAGATAAAAAAGGCAGTATATAAATCATATTCTTCTTATTAATGTTATGCATTTTTATTTTCCAGGAATCAAAACAGCACACTTTGTGTGCATTTAGAAATCAGAGTTGTATTCTGAAATGTTTAATTTACATGCAAATTAGATTCAGGGACCTACTTGTTGCAGATACTCCCTTCCATCATAAACTGGTCTTTAAGCCTAAGTAAAAGGATAATATTATGGCAACAAGATTATTACAGGTCCCGTAAAAGTTAAGTTTCAAAAAGCTATACAGATTTGACTCAGTGACCAGAAAACATAATGCAGAAGAAAAAAGAAACATTATAACAATAAAAAATCTGGATCTCCAGAGCAGCAAATGTGAAATTGCTTAATTTTAGAATAAACATAACAAAACAAAGATTTTTGGAATTACACTACTTTCTACTGTGTAAATCGTGTACCCAAAGAGGCCTGTGTATCACTTGTATTCTTCCAGCAAAAATGGTGACCATTTTCTCTATTTGGTCTACAATCTCTTGGTTTAGCTCACTATATTTCAATGACATATTTGTTAATATGGTTTCACAATGGTGACAGATATGGAAGGAGTAGTTTTGCAACAAGTGTTATCATCCAAAGCTTGATGAAATGGAAGGAAGAACTCCATAATATGTTTAACCACAACAGCTCTGTCTGGGACAAGCCTTGAAAACTATTCTCCAGAGAATCATTTGAACGCAAGTTTCACCAAAACATTGGACTATTCAGGAGCTGCACTTTGTGTGAGCAGTGGTACAGTATTTACACTTTATCACCACTGCAACAAAAATGTTATTTGATGGAAAATTGCATGTCCTGAAACAAAAAAAAAAACAACATAGAAATATGCTTTTTCTAATGCTCCACATTAGGTTTGGCAAGTAGGAGATACTGAAAAATAAATCTTTTCTCTTTGCCTGCCTCTGGCTCAAGAAGCCTAAATGCAACAGCTCTGACGACATCTTGCAAAAGTTCATGTTTTCATGTTTGAGCCCTTTCCATGGAAATGAAAGACATCAGACACATTGAAAAAATCAAGCTTATGCAACTGTGAAAGACTAAAATCTAGTGACTTTCACAGAGAAGAAAATCATTTAACTCCCCTCTTGCAAGTTTACTATATGTATAAATAAAGCATTACAGCACCATTGTGTTGTCCATGGGTGTACAATGACAATATTAGTTCAGTGCAAACCTGCAGAGATCCCACAGTGGTTTCACAGTAATACAAGAATATATTAAGAAATTGTTTGGGAATTGCATAAATATGCCATGACAGTGTCATTAAGAGCCTTTTACATTGTGATGGGAAAACAGTTTGAATGCTATTAGTGTAGAGATACTTATTTACAAGATTTTCGTGTTGGAAAATTAGTTTAGCACAATTATGTTCGTATGTGGCTCCAGAATTTCTGCACTCATGCAGTTACTAAGCACAGGCCTAATTTCTTTTCATTCCTCAAGGAAATGGGAATTTTCTTCACTAAAATGTTCCCAGACTGGTATCTTTGTACCACTATCAGCTCCTCTTGTCATCATTTCATTTCCTGAATCATTTTATAGCTCACTACTCCGACCCATTTCTAGTCATTCCATTTTTTCAGTTTGAAGAGAACTACTGCATTATCAGTGATTTATTAGGATTTTATCTGTGGCTAATTATGATTGATTTCAATAACCTGCTTTTCAAGCTGTCACAAACAATTGATTAGCACACACATTCTTTAAAAACCTTTTCTTAGATTCACACACTACATTTACTCATTAATGATTCCTGCAAAAGATGAATATGATAAATCATTCCAATGATGCCATAAAATTTACACATGTAGTTCTTAACCCTATTCCACCTGATACCATGCAGGTGACCACATAAATACACTTCAGTGTGCTAATTAATCTATTGTGTTTTCTAAAGAAGGTAATAAACAGCCTAATCAAACAAAACAGTCTTGAAAGGCTCACATGCTCACTTTTTTGAACATTTCATAATATATATGTAAAGCACATTCTCAGATGATATTCTTAATTTTTCTTCCCTGCTCTGCAGGCATAGTCAGCATAAATGACAACATTCTATATTCTACATATATGCATATATGTAGAGCATCTAAACATCTTAAGCTCCCAGAAAAAAAATTCTTCCCAGCTATTGCGTTTCCTTGAATAGGATGTGATGATGGGAGAGGCTGGACAGCTGGATTAAAACAGCATCCTAAACTACAGAGGGTTGAATTTGGTTGAAACAAACCTCATTCCCCATGTACAACCTCAATTGCATGTGCTAGGCCTGTTGCTACGTTACCAATGTTGCAAATTGAGTCTGAAGTAATAAACACTTTATTTGAAATCAGCTCTTAGTATAAAAACATTGGTTAGCAAAATAAATGTGAGCATATTATCGCTATTAAAAAAAAAATGTTTTCATGCAAAATTTTCTATACTCCTAGATTTAATGAGAATTTCTCTGGATCTTGCAAGTGCTTCATCATTTCATAAGTTCTAAACTGGCCTAAAGTCACAAATATGTGTTTGACATACAGATGAATCTGGGCCTACACATTTTACTTAGCTAGCCTTTTGCATTAGGTCCTGTTTCACAGTTAGCCAAGCAAAGCAACATGGTCACCAGAAAAATAGCTTTCAGTCTAACATGAAAGGAAATAGCTTTTTGAAGCTTATTACAGAGTACTCCTACTGAACTAAGGTGCAGGAAGTGAGGCACAGAATGAGACAGACCAGCCTTCTTATCAACTTTTACTCCATGCAACCGAAAATTGTGTCTTCTCCAAGAGCATATTGGGCAATTACAAACAAATTTGATAGGACATGACAGTCTCAAACATTTTTAAGTTCCTACAAGTTTCTGAACAGTGCTAGTGGGATTATGGCATGCTTCTCAGTTTGCCTTTTAGCCTGCAGCCTTTCAGTAAGTGGAGAAGTCTCCACACAGGGAAAGGCTGCAGACTAAGTTCAGTTATTACATGCCACTACTAAGCGATACACGTGTGTTTCTAGTCATCCAGCCCACATGTCATGGTGTAAGGCCAGCAGGTAACTCAGAACTACGCAGCCGCTCACTCATTCCCTCTCTTCTTCCCCACCTCACTCCTGGAGGGAAAGGGAAGAGAACTGAAAGAATGTAACTCCCAAATTGAGATAAGAACAGACCAGTAACTAAGGTATAACACAAAATCACTACTGCTGCTACCACCAATAATAATAATGATAAGGGAAATAACAAGGCAAGAGAATACAACTGCTCACCACCCACTGACCGATACCCAGCCTGACCCGAGCAGTGATCTAACCCTTCCAAGTAACTGCCCCCAGTTTACATCCTGGGCATGACATGCTGTTGTATGGAATACCTCTTTGGCTAGTTTGGGTCAGGTGTCCTGGCTCTGCTTCCTCCCGGCTTCCCCTCCTCCCTGGCAGAGCATGAGACTCAGAAAGTCCTTGGTCAGAGTAAACATTACTGAGCAGCAACTAAAACCATCGGAGTTATCAGCACTGCTCCCAGGCTGAAAGTCAAAAACACAGCACTGCACCAGCTGCTGAGAAGGATTAAAAACGACTGCTACTGCTGAACCCAGGACAACACACATTCCTCAAATGCAAACATCACACTTTCCTCCTCTTCTGCAGAAGTCAACTGGAGACATGGGAGGGAACTCAGGATACAATGGGGACACTGAAGATACTCAAAGCAAGAGAATTATAGTAGTAGGCAAGAGCTTCAGACCCTTATGAATTTAGGTCTCATTCCTTCTGCTGTAAACATAAAGATTTGGTTATCTCTTTTTAACTGCAAAAATGCTAATTTTGGGGAGTCCAGGAAGATATGCGTCTTTTTATGTGGCTCTAAGTAAATGTCGACAGTATCATTCACATGGTAAACGTAATTAGTAAGACTGGATTGTAAAAACCCACAAAGTTTGAACTTGGAAAACATTTGCTTGCTGTCAGCAAAGGTGCAGCTCTACCTCTAGGGAGCTCAAACTACCTCCAAGTGAGCTTTCTCTGACAAAGCTTGCTTTCAGGAATTACCTTTCAGTTATAGAGCTGTTACCTACCATTCACACAGATACAAGGCAGATAAAACTTTATACAATAGCAGAAACCACTTGGGCTTAAGCCGGCACTGAAAATTATTATCACCTAGCAGCTGTTTAGTAGCCCACACTAAATGAACTTGTAGCTTCAGCTCCAGATGTATAGGAGGAAAAGCTCCTAAAAGCTTTGAAACATCAAAACACACTGCAGCTCTGCCAATTCAGTTTTTCCATGTGGCCATGATTGAAATTCTCTTTAGTTTCCTTTCTGAGGACAGTTAAAGCCAGATTAGCTCAGCCATCTGGTTTTGAGGACAGCTAGAAATAAACCAACAGAGTCACAAGGGAAATTCAAGAGGCACCACAAGCACTGCCACATCCCAAAGGCTTATGCCTGTAGCTCTCCCCCAGATAGTTTCGTATGGATCTTCCAATCCAACAGCTATGCCAACTGTTCAAGTACACATGTAAATTAACCTTAGATCACGGTTGTGGATGCTCCCAGCATGGGCAAGGCAAAAGTGCAAGTGCAAAGATAGTGCCAAGTTTTCCCCTAAGGAAGTACCAAGTATAGGCATTCCATCTCTGAGAAAGGTGTCCTCCGCTTCCCAGCTATGAGTAGTAACCTGTACTGGAGACCCTTGAGCTTTACTTTCCCCTTCTTTCTCGCTGTTTTTAATTTGTAAGGGTCAAGTTCACCTTTTCCAAGAAGACAGTTTTTTTCCTACCAGCTGGTACAGGTTTTTACCAAGCAGTATACTTCAGTTTATGTCTACCTGTTCTGAATACTTACAAGATCCCATCTTGCTTGCCATTTCATCTGCCTGAATTACCAGCCTCAAAATTTAACAAAGGAAGATAAAGGACAACATATTTGCAATAGGGAACCTTCAGAACACAAGGTTGATGGTTTCCTCCAGTTCATCCAAAATTTTACAGCTTTAGGGACTTCTTTATTTGAAAATGACTATTTGTATGAAAGTGAATGAACATCAAATAAACACAAAGAAATAAAATACCGTATGGCATATTCAGATTCATGGGGTTGCTATCCCGCTTAATAAATCTTCCTTTACTTACATTTTTTATAAAAGTATTGTATCCTACAGGGATTTTAATTTTATGTCTCAAAAGGAGGTTAATATATTACATTTTACTGTATACAGATTAAATGAGGACTTTTGAAAATTTTCAAACTTATCTGCTCAGCTAAATAAATTTTCTGACTTTGCACTTGGGGTAATTGTAATAGTTTTTGATCCCTGGGTAGATGGATGTAATAGTCCTATAAATCCCAGATTTTCAACATCTTCAAAGACTATAAAATGTTTATGAGAGAATATGGTTTTAGAGACATCTGGTGGCTATATAATCCTAAGGAGAGAAATCAACGGTGAAAGTATTAAGCATAAATTCTATTTTTCAACAAAAGTATCCTGTAAAGAGAAAAAAATTAACTTATTCACTGTCTCTCTGCACACCAAGATAGATAATTTGCCACAAGCCTTGTTTATGGCAACTTGGCAGCTTTGCACACGTTAGGAGAAAAGAAGAAAAAGATTTGTCAAGATAAATTAATGTATGTTTCTTTCAATAGTGTTAAAACTTATTGCAGTTTAGCCAGAGAATGACAGGAGCAAGAGACTGCAGATACTGAATATTTTAAATCCTACTGCTAGACAAAAATCATGATCTCTGCCTGCATCTTGTTAGCTTGCCTTTAACTCATGGTGTGTTTTATTTTTGTTTGGTTTAAAAGTTCACCAACTCTCCAATATACTTTTTACTGAAATGCTTGCCTACAGCTAGAACAGCTCAGAAAGAAAATAGCATCCTTAGTTTGTTAGACTCAAAATGAAAGCACAGGAAATCTAAGTAAAAGGATCACACTTTTTCTGTTCATTAATAACATACATTAATGATTAACAGCGATTTACAAAGATCTGTAAGTCATAGAATCATAGAATAGTTAGGGTTGGAAAGGACCTTAAGATCATCTAGTTCCAACCCCCTGCCATGGGCAGGGACACCTCACACTAAACCATGCCACCCAAGGCCCTGTCCAACATGGCCTTGAACACCCCAAGGGATGGAGCACTCATAGCCTCCCTGAGCAGCCCATCCCAGTGCCTCACCACCCTTACAGTAAAGAATTTCTTCCTTATATCCAACCTAAAATTCCCTTATTTAAGTTTGAACCCATTACCCCTTGTCCTATCACCACAGTCCCTAATGAAGAGTCCATCCCCAGCACCCTTATAGGCCCCCTTCAGGTACTGGAAAGCTGCTATGAGGTCTCCATGCAGCCTTCTCTTCTCCAGCCTGAACAGCCCCAACTTTCTCAGCCTATCTTCATAAGAGAGGTGCTCCGGCCCAGGATCATCCTCGTGGCCCTCCTCTGGACTTGTTCTAACAGCTCCATGTCCTTTATATGTTGAGGACACCAGAACTGCACACAATACTCCAGGTGAGGTCTCACGAGAGCAGAGTAGAGGGGCAGGATCACCTCCTTCGACCTGCTGGTCACACTCCTTTTGATGCAGCCCAGGACAGGGCTGGCTTTCTGGCCTGTGAGCACACACTGTAAGCCTGCTCACGTTCATTTTCTCATCAAAAAACACCCCCAAGTCCTTCTCCGCAGGGATGCTCTGAATCTCTTCTCTGCCCCACATGTAGCTGTGCCTGGGATTGCCCCAACCCAGGTGTAGGACCTTGCACTTGGCTTGATCCTTATTAAGTCCTTATTAAAACTTTGCATGTTTGGTGCCACATTTAAACCTTCTTTATATTCCCTCAAATCTTCTACTGGGGTATGAAGCACAAAATTACCCATGTGGAGACATCAAATCAAATTCTGCTCTCAGTTACACTAATGTAAATCCAAAAGACAAAATCTCCAGTAAAAGAAAGAAATCACTTCAAATTTGAGTTAAAAAAAAAAAATAAATAAATAGGTCTTACCTTCTGTACCTAAGACAACAGAACTATGATTGTAAGAGAACAAGAAATTCTTCACAGGCCCACACTTGTAATATGGATTCAAAGCATTTTATAGCAAAAGAAAGATTGAAAATTCACAGCTTCTGCTATCTGGAGGGAGGATTGCTCCTTTTGGTGTTTATGTGGGTAGGGAGGCCCCATGTTCCCAGCACTTTGGTGTTTCCAGCCCATTGGCAATTTTCCTGACTACTTTAGGAGCATCTGTTTTATCAGCCCAAGTGTTGCACTCTTTTACTCTGAACTGCTTCCCTGCTTGTAGCAGTGTTGTCACCCTTTTTCACACTCCCTTCCTTTCCCTGGTTAGTGTACATTACAGCAAATTTCTGTAAGAGCTAGAATTGGCCTCACAAAAAAAAACGTACTTGTTCTCAAAGGCAAAAGTTTCTCATGCAGTTTTTTGTCAAACAGGAGACAACATCGTTAGATATAACAAACTCCAAAGCAAGACCTTAGAGGACCAACACAAAGAGCAATCATTTTGCTGGCAGCGCTCTCTTCTCAAATAACAAGTTGTGTCAACTTTTCCTGGTAGCAACCCAACAATTCTGCATCAGAAGGCACACTTATAAACTTATGTCTAGTGCTGATATTCAACACTGCTCACAAACTGTATGCACATGCTTATTTTCAGCCAAGGAATGAATCGGCTTAGGAGTTGAAATAAAACAACTTTGTTTTATTTGTAACTATCTGAGCATGAACCAGCAAAAATTCTGACACTAAACAGGGGTTTCTCGTGCATATGTTTCCACCCTGATTGTTCAAAAACTGTTTTCTCTTAAAAGTTTTAATTTTAAATGTAATTTACATGCAATGAGCTGCATTAGTCTTTCATTATGCTTGAGATTATACATGTACATAATTCGAGATATTTAAAGTCATGGTTGCTGTAGAAACCGTAATTATATTTCCTGTTAAATCATTAAATTTAACATCATTTATGAAATTACAGAATATTATGCAGGAGTAGGAATAGGACAGTGTAAAGCCGCTTTACAGCTAAGCTCTATTCATGCACGCATACATCAGGAAATGCAAAATTAAGGTATCTCCAAGGACTCTGAATAATGTAATGAGCTCCAGTCCCATCTCAGTCATAATTTGGCCAATTCTGTCTTTATTGCTTTATAGTCACAATTTGCTTTCGTTGAAATGTCTTTTGGGGCCAATTCATACACAAGCCCACTTCAAGTTCCAGCAGGACTGGTTTTATTGGCATTGTTTTAGCTAGGGCAGTACCTACAGCCTCCAAAATTGGATACTAATCAGATGGAGAGAAAAAGAATATTGACATTTCTTCATCTCTCACTCTGATCTCACTCATGCAGGGCTTCCCTTTCCCCACCCAAACATGAACAACATCCTCTGGTAAGCTGATGGACATCTCCTGAATTCCTATCTTGCACCAAATAGCAGCCCCTGGCAAGGACAGAGATGTTTTGGCACAGCTTGTTTGGAAGCAGAGCTTATCACTCAGGCAAGCGCATCCTTGCGGGATGCTGGGAACCCTTGTATGGGGTGACAGTGTTCCTAAAACAGCTGTGAGCACAGAAATTGCTCTCGCAGACAGACTCATCACAGCTAATCATTTCATGTCGCTGCACACCTGGGAGCAGGGACATGTGCTGCTCTTGGTACACTGCTGGAAGACAATCTTTGTTCATGGATCTGCCTTTGCTTACAGAAGCCCAGGACTACACAACAGAAAGCAAATGCCTTTTAAATTGATACTCTATCACCTCTTGAAAAATACAAGCTATTTTCCAAACAGGGAACAGCTGTGGCCTGATATCTGGATCCTTTCAGCCACATGAAAACTGTCTAAATTAATTATCTCATGTTCTAAACCATAACATTCAGGTGCACAGCACCTAAATCATTACTTAAATTATTATTTGTCAGGTGAGTCCTCTCCACCCTTGCCAGTGACACTCCATAGTTAATCAAAATGTTGTTAATACAAAACCTGCTGGGAAAATCTTAAAAAATTTAGAACTCATACATTAAAATGTGCTACTAAGTCATCACTATCAAGATGTGTGAGTTTCCTCTGCTGAAGGCCAAGAACTATTTCAACATCAGCACTGGGTTTATATATGTCATTATACTGTAGTTTTATTTCTAATTTCTGGACACTTGCAATTGCATTTAAAAGGCATTTCCGCAGGGACTAATTATTATCTGCATTGGCCGAAAAACAAATGTAAGAAGCTACAGAAGGCAGAAAAAATATCCAGAGCATAGCTGCAGTTAGGATTCCCTTCTTGAGACCCTGCGCAGATAAACAAACCTTTTAAATACAGCCCTTTTAGAAGCCAGCAACTTGGGTAGCAATGTACAGTCCTCCTCAGAAGAGATGAGTAGGGAAGAAGGATGAAAAGCTGAATACTATTTCTTCCTCCTTCCTGCAGCTTAAGGATAAGGAGTGAGGGACCTTGAATTTTATCAGACTCACCAGAACTAACACCAGCTTGGGAGATCATACAGACTTCTGAAGGTGAATCATCTCTCTTTTCTTGCTGCTCTTGTAGCTCATCCTGCAAGACAGACAGGCCCTTCTGCTATTTGCCTCTTTTCCTCTGCTTGAAGTCTTTACACGCATAAGCATGGTGGCTTTTGTGACCTGTGTTAACCAAATAGTTCTATCCACCATAATCTTAAAGTAGTATCAGCACTGAATACCATCCCTCTCCTGGTTCTGCTGCTCGCCCCTATGTGAAGCCCAGTAACCAGTACTGAGAGTTTTTCATCATTTTCTCCACTGAATTGTTTGCTTCTTGGTCCAGAATCCAGGACCCAGGGGTAAGAATCAGCTTTTTGCCCTGTGTTTGACAGCAGCATGCATGTGGCCTCCACCCAAAGCTCTTAAGGTACTATACAACGCAAGCTACCAACTACCAATTAGTATTAGCATACTAGTAATTGTAAATACCAGATACAACAACAATAAGAAACATGGCCTGGTCCCCTCATCTCTCTCTGAAAAAAAATTTCAAGCCTGTTTCTTACAGAAAACTGTTATGCCACCTCAACGTGTATAAATTGCCTATTGCCCTGCTTTACTATTACCATCCGATCTTTCAGGAACCAGGAGTAGTGAAAAAATAATCAATAAGCTACAAATACATGAAAGTGCTTGCTCCTAGTTGCAACTAACTAATTAGAATCATAGAATAGTTAGGGTTGGAAAGGACCTTAAGATCATCTAGTTCCAACCCCTCTACCATGGGCAGGGCACTTCACACTAAACCATGCCACCCAAGGCTTTGCCCAGCCTGGCTTTGAACACCCCCAGGGATGGAGCATTCACAACCTCCCTGGGCAATCCACTCCAGTGCCTCACCACCGTTACAGTAGAGAACTTCCTCCTTATACCCAATCTAAACTTCCCCTGTTTAAGTTTGAACCCATTACCCCTTGTCCTATCACCACAGTCCCTAATGAAGAGTTTATCCCCAGCATCCTTACAGGCCCCCTTCAGATACTGGAAGGCTGCTATGAGGTCTCCACGCAGCCTTCTCTTCTCCAGGCTGAACAGCCCCAACTTTCTCAGCCTATCTTCATACAGGAGGTGCTCCAGTCCCCTGATCATCCTCGTGGCCCTCCTCTGGACTTGTTCCAACAGTTCCATGTCCTTTTTATGTTGAGGACAACAGAACTGCACACAATACTCCAGGTGAGGTCTCACGAGAGCAGAGTAGAGGGGCAGGATCACCTCCTTCGACCTGCTGGTCACGCTCCTTTTGATGCAGCCCAGGACAGGGTTGGCTCTGTGGGCTGTGAGCGCACACTGTAAGCCTGCTCATGTTCATTTCCTCTTCAACCAACACCCCCAAGTCCTTCTCTGCAGGGCTGCTCTGTATCTCTTCTCTGCCCAACCTGTAGCTGTGCCTGGGATTGCTCTGACCCAGGTGTAGGACCTTGCACTTGGCATGGTTACACTTCATGAGGTTGGCATCAGCCCACCTCACAAGTCTGTCAAGGTCCCTCTGGATGGCATTTCTTCCCTCCAGTGTATCAACCAAACCACACACCTTGGTGTCATCGGCAAACTTGCTGAGGGTGCACTCAATCCCACTGTCAAATTCTTTACCTGGTTCATATGCTGAGAGAGAGAGAAAGCTTAGAGTTAATATGTGGATTGGCTTTTTGTTGTCTTTTAATAGCTTTCAACTCCAAGCTCTTTGTAGCTCCTCAGTCCTTTGGGCAGAGTATTTTTCATGAGACCTCCAGCACCACGGAAGCACTCTGCCAGTCTTCTGGGGAAGGGCTGAGTATTTGTTAGAAGCACCTAGCGCTTTCCTGGGATTGTGGTTGGAGTCTAAACAGTGAGCTAGTGGGACTTCAGAAAGCAGATACTGAATGGGATGAATTTGTAAATTCAGGAGCAGAAAAACTTGGAATAAAAGCCAAGGCAGGGCAGGACAACTGTGAATAGCAGTGCCAGATCCCTTAAGACAGGTGTATACTCTTCTTGTTCAAGGATTACAACACTCAGCTTTAGTGTCTGTCCTAACAAACTCATTCTAAAATAAGTACATGGTGAACAGGAGGTTGCATTTCTCTTCACTCAAAAACCTGCTTCTTGCCCTTGCTTCCTTCTCCCCCCCAATAAGAACAGAAAAATCACTATCAGATGACACAAACATCTTTCTGAAAGGCAGGTCATCTTTTGCTGCTTGCTGCCAAGATAGGAACTTCAGCCCATTCCTACTGTTCATTACAAAATCTTTAAAGATGATTTACTAGAACACAGTTATTGAGGTTATCATAGTACTTGATAGTCTTAGGTGTTTGCACTAGATAAGATTCCACTGAGTCTTTCAGGCAGAGTCCCCAAAAATCTGATGTACCATTTTCTTTCTACTGTCACTACTATTTCTGATTGATTAACTTTTGTTACTGAATGACTATTATACTGCATAAATCAGAAGGATTAGCAGAAAGTCAAACTATACCTTCGAGCATGAATCTATTGCAATTATAAAAAAAACTCAGAAGTTACACACTATTTAGGAGCAATACATTGCCAGCTGCCATTTGGACTTCTGCAGTCTGAGCTACTTATTTCAAATTGGGAATGTATCTGGCAAAGATACAGATGCTGATTTAATGAATTATTCTAGAGATTTTAAAATAATCACTTCAAAACTTTAAGCCATGCAAAATGCATCCAAATTTGAAATTTCATTGCAACTCCAAAATTAAAATCAGATTTGTCAAACATTTTACTAACATTCTCAACAGTTCATAAAATTTAGACCAAAGAATGTACTGAAATTTGTGCATCACATTAACGACACTACTAACAGTCTTATCAGGTTTAATTCAGAAGTTACTCAGATAAACTGACTTGGAATGTGCATCTTAGTTAAGTACATGTACAAGCTGTCCTAATAAAAAAAAAAGGAATAACAATTAAGAAGCTCATCCAAAGGCCACAGGAGTTGTTAAAGAAAAAACTGACCAGTTATTTTTTTATCTAAGTTCTTATATGAACTCCAAGACTTGTCCTTATATAAGTAAGGAACTGATTTGAAATAGGAAACAAACATGAGAGAATGAGTCCCTGAAGATCTGCATGTGAGGAGAGGCTGAGGGAGCTGGGACTCTAGCTTGGAGAAGAGGAGACTGAGGGGTGACCTCATCAATGTTTACAAATATGTAAAGGGTGAGTGTCAGGATGATGGAGCTAGGTTTTTTTCAGTGATGTCCAGTGATAGGACAAGGGGCAATGGATGTAAACTGGAGCATAGGAGGTTCCATGTGAACATCAGGAAAAATTTCTTTACTGTGAGAGTGACAGATCACTGGAACAGGTTGCTCAGGGGGGTTGTGGAGTCTCCTACGTTGGAGATATTCAAGGCCCGCCTGGACAAGTTCCTGTGTGATGTACTCTAAGTTACCCTGCTCTTGCAGGAGGGTTGGACTAGATGATCTTTTGAGGTCCCTTCCAACCCTTAGGATTCTGTGATGTGGTAATTCATATTGTATAGATCCATGTCTTTATTAAAGGTTATGGGGTTTCATATGCTGTTCTATGTCTTTCATCAATACTGCCAGCTAAATTTTCAAAGTTCAAAGTAAAGCACCAAATGCTTATGGTAAAAACGTACCTAACTCCCTTTAATATCAAAAACTGCAGTAGATTTCTAGCAGTCCCACTTCCTGACAGGGTTGGAATGAAAGGCTCTTTTGCTATTTAATTATTGCGGTTCCTTCCCCCCTACCACCCTCCTTCAAATGTGTGTAAAAAATTAAAGGGAGGAGATGGGAATTATTTTTTTTTTATAATTCTTAAATTGCAGTCCTGACATCTGAGGAAGGACTCTTGCCACAAGAGGTAGTAATTTAATCTTGTCGCTACATGCCAGTTCTGTGTTCAGCTAAGTTTTGTGCTTTCAGAAACACCTCTTCTTGTCCCTTAGCAGGCAAGGCCCTCAGATATATGTTCCCTGAATAAAACAGCACAATGCAGATGGGAAGCGCATTTGAAAGCCCCCTATAATCATGGCTCTCCTGTAGACTTGCTTATTAATACTGCTTTGATAAAGACAAAAATTGCCCTAAAAGATTCAGCAAAAGATAAAATTAATCTTTTAAATATTTTCCTCATTGTTGCATGTTTTATTTCTATTTGGACATATGTGTCCTGATTTTACTTTCATTGATGCTGCTCCTTTGGCTCCTTACATTCTTGTTGTTTGTAAGAAAAATATATGGTGGAAATTACAATAAATTAATTTTACAAATGTAATGCACAGAGGGGAGGCATACAAAGCTGTCTTTTCTCATGTATCGTTGTTTATGGCATCTGAATTTAAGAGTTCATTACTGGATGACTTATCTCAAAAAGTAAAGTATGTCATTCACATAATTTTTCCTTATCTGTTGAAAATTTAGTGAGTTTTCCTAATCTATCATGCAATATTTTATAAACCTAAAAGAGAGGAGAAAGGATAATTTACCCATGTATTTCAGTAACAGCTTTTCATGGCTTCCCAATGGAGGAAGTGGCCCCAAACCAGATCATCCTAGTATTATCTGAATAGAAGTAACTATATCTCTTGATCAACAGCTCTACCAGACACAGGGTACAGATTCCTGCATGCATCATTCCTTATGCCTGTGCTTTAAATATCAGAGGTTCTTATCTGGTTTAGGTAGGTCTGCAGGGAACTGACCCCTCAGCAACAGCACTCTTGAGATTTACTTTATAAGCCTCAGCAAGGCAAATAGTCTGCAATCCAAACAAACCCTAACCACAGGAAAAAAAGAAGAAAAAAGCAACGTAAATCTCAGAGAGATTAAATCTGTTTCTGAATTGGTTCATCAGACCAAAAGTCTTTTTCCCCATCTACCAGTTTTACATCACCATGTTGTAAACCCAGTCAGTGCTCACAGACAGGATAAGACACATCAGCCTCCCCGCAAAATGCTGGACTTGGTACTATGGCAGAGGCAAACCAGGAAGCCTGTAAAGTGACCATTGCTATTACCATTTCTCTTCCCACCCCTGCACTTCCCATGCCCTTTTTCTCTTCACATTGATCAAGTGACCATCTTCTGTTATAGCTTGCTGGTGCAGAACAATTTTGGCTACAGCAAACAACCTTAGTTTGCCTTTGCAGACTTCATTCCACCCAACTACAGCCATCACATAATTAAGTCCTAGTCTAAGCTACTCATCCAGTTCTTTTTATAGTCTAAGAGAGAGGTAAACCTCAATTAACGTGGGCGATTCACACTATCT
Organism: Pezoporus occidentalis; assembly: GCF_034315485.1. Classification (NCBI taxonomy): domain Eukaryota; kingdom Metazoa; phylum Chordata; class Aves; order Psittaciformes; family Psittacidae; genus Pezoporus; species Pezoporus occidentalis. The sequence goes on from NW_026915877.1 coordinate 8,600,539, forward strand.
TACACAGCCCACTTACAATGGGATAGACTCCCCCTGGAGACATTTCTTTCTCCCCAAACAGTAACACTTCTAGACTTCCAACATGGTAATTAGGGCCATAAAAACACTTGAGAGAGAACAAGACACATGCTACAGGCTGTAGTGCAATAAGCAAATCAGGAAGGGAATGAAAATCAAATACTTTTAACTTACACGTAACTACGCAAAGCAATTTTGTAAAAAAAAATCACTACAAATGGCCCATTCTGATTATGCACTTGCAGGTGCCCTCAGCATTTAGTTGAAAAAATTTATCTGAATTACCAATTATAATCTACTTTATAATCCTGCTTCACTTTCTCACGCTTGCACATCACCTCCAAATGTAGCTTTCTGAATGCAAGTAAGCCCAGGTTAGTGAGGTAGGAGTAGCTTTGGCATAAGCCCTTTTCCTTCCGGACTCTTGGCAGCACATTAGTGGCCTAAGACTTTGTAAAGCAACTCTAAGTGGGGTTATGTGGTCTTGGTAGAGTCAAATTCATGAAGTGCATACTAGACAAAGCAAACCTTTCCCCAGCAATATCCCACCACTTGCACTACTCCCTAAGCACTTCTGCTCCCAAACACACATTGCACAGACCATGGGCAGCTCTTTGATGTTCCTCTCACTTCCTCCCCAGCTGTGCACACTGGGTGTATATCATGGCAAGATATACCCACACACCCAAGGTGCTGGAATTAGTGCAAGATACATCCACCTGGGCTCACTTCCAGTTTTATCCTCCAAAATGTGGAGTCAAGGAAATGACAATGCATTTAAGCATCTCTTATATTCTCAGTTTGCAAACATCAAACCGTATTTAGTCATCTGGCAGAACATGTAAACTTTTTCACACATTAATAATTTCAGTCCTGGTATTGCCACAGAGCATACCTGAAAGGTGTGATGCTCTGGTATTACCTCCTGTTCTGTCAGCAAATTTCAGATTATTATGTAGTTACTTGTAATTTCAGTTTTCAAAATTTCCTATCAGGACTTTAACAAAAAACATTAACATGATAGAAGACCATACACTCTGCATTAAGTTTCTTACCAATTTTAAAATGTGAAATTTAAAATGGAAGACTTTATGTCATGATAAATTCAATCCAAAACTCTCTTGTTGAAAATGTGTGAATACATTGGCCATACAAAAGAATTCTCCTGCTCTTGCATACATTGAGATTTTAAAGCCCTCTTGTTCCCCTTTTAGCTAGTGATTTGTTTCAGAGGAAAACCGACCTTTAACCTGCCAGAAGACTGTGAAGCTTGATTCTCCTTTCAGTTCTTTAAAGATGTTCTCATATTGACTTTATTTCATAAAGTTTATCTTCATTCTCCTTTTTTCATTTTAAGATAGATCTTGAAGAGGAAGGTGTAGGTAAGGAAAAGTTGCAGTCATTGTGATCTGTAGGTATTAAGATATCAAAATTCATCTCTTTAGCAATAAGACTGAGAAGTTAGTGTATCTTTTGTCTGTCAGACACACACCCCCCCAAAAAAAACAAAACAAAACAACTAATACTAGAGATATTAAAAAAAACAACAAACAAACCAAAAAAAAAACCTCACAACAGACTGATCTCAAACATGAAGACCTAATAACTATCAAGTTACAAAAATATATATTTTTAAAAAAGGCTTAATTTCCAGTGTTAAGCTCAAGTATTTTTTCTACCAAAAATGCATGCGCAGTACCACTTACAACTAAGGGGAGAAGTGCAAACAACTTTGTAATATTGCAAAACACATACATTTTTCCTCTGGTTCACCCTCTGCAAGGCAGTCTAACGCCTGGATGTGATCAAAACCCAGTATAGTTGCATTATCTATTTCTGTGCATTATTCATTTCTGTGTACAAAATCATGGGGCTGGACTAACATCAGTGTACCAGAAACAGTTAACCTACAGAAGTCTCACTGACTCTGTTTTCTCTTTTCCTGGGAGCACCTCTGTGTATTGCAGCATGCCACAAGCTGTGCCACCCTTGCATTCACTCCCTGCTTCCCCAGTGAATGGGATTTTGAATAAGACCAAGGGCTTTGGCACTTCTCTAATTAAATCTTGGGTTGGTTCCCCATTCCCCCATCCAGGTACAATTAAATATTGCACCTTTTCTGATGTTATGTTATGAAGTCTTCTGTAGAAATACCCATGAAGTGGAGATAAGCTCATTGCTGAAACCCTTGGATCTCATCTGTTTACTTTTTTCTGCTTCCAGCTTTTTTCACAGTGATAATATCCCTCTTTCTGACAACACTTTGATTTGTACTCTGCACTAAAGCAAAAGCATTAGCTTTCAGGCAGAATAGTCTATTCATCTTCTGCTGCACCAATGTCTCTTGCTCCTCTGAAGAATTCCTCCAAGCTAATGGGGCTCCCATCATCTCTTCTGTCCAAACTGTTGTCTTTGTATTTTCACTAATACCCATTATCATATTGGCAGAATAGCAGGGGCCTTTCTTAATCCATTTACCTTTGGAATTATCTTCTAGGTTTTGACAACTTTTGAGCTTTACCTACCATCCTACCTAATGGCTCTTCCTGGGGTATTTTGGATTTGGTGCCACTTTCACAAATTCAAACCACTACTCACCATCAGCTTCATTGCTGAGTACCTATATCTTGGTAGACTCTCATTGGTCTGCTGAGGGTTAACTTTTTGATCCCCCATAGTCCATCTCACAGCCTTTTATCAAATACTCAGTTCTCCTTATATTGCAAGACTGTGTTTCCAGTCTTACATGAGTTGCAAAGGCTGCCAATTTTCCCCTTTCTTTTCATACTTATCACATTGTCATGGTTTAAACCCAGTCAGGCACCTCGTTCACTCACTCCCCCCCTTCTTTCCCTTCCCCTACTACCAGAGGGACGGAAAGGAGAATCGAAAAGAATGCAACTGCCACGGGTTGAGATAAGAACAGTTTAGTAACTAAGGTGTAACACAGATCACTACTGCTACCACCAGTAATAATAACGATAAAGGGAATAACAAGGGAAGAGAATACAACACCTCAGCACCAACCAACCGATAACTCACCCCACCCCACCAGACCAAGCACCTACCGATACCTCCTCCAGCCCCGCAGTCTTAGCCCTTCCAGGTAACTCTCAGTTACCTCCTGGGCATGACGTGCTGTGGTATGGAATACCCCTTTGGCTAGTTTGGGTCAGGTGTCCTGTCTCTGCTTCCTCCCAGCTTCCCCTCCTCCCTAGCAGAGCATGAGGCTCACAAAGTCCTTGGCCAAACCAAAACATCATTGTTATCAGCTCTGTTCCCAGGCCAAAAGTCAAAACACAGCACTGCACTAGCTACCAAGAAGGAGAAACATGACTGCTACTGCTGAACCAAGACATGCATAGAAGCATTTCTCTATTTTTCAATTCTTATTTAGACTGTAGCTCCCCTCAAACGTCTGTACAGTACTTTCATAATTATTGTCTCTGAGTTAACAGAAAACAGTAAAAAAAATATCAGCAACTGTAAGATGCGAGATTACTTCCAATCATCTCCCTTCCTGCTAGCACACAGCACTTACAGACAGAAGATGAAGCACAGTTTCTAGAGGGATTCAGAACTGGTGGTGCTTTTAACTGCCCTGTTTTTCCAGCTTCCAGAATGTTTTATTCTTTGCTCTGAATTGAAGACAGACAGACTATCAGGTATAGTTTTTTTCATTCAGCAACTATTTGATCAGCATTGCTTAGGGGCTGCCTTACAGCAACTTCCACCTGGAAGAGTCCTTTGCAAGTCCACCTCCACCTGACTGCTTAGGGGCTGCCTCACAGCAACTTCCACCTGCAAGGGTCTTTTGCAAGTCCAGCTCCACCAGTAACAATTCACCCATTGGCATCCCCCCAGAAATGTGTTTTGATAGTTTGGCTACCATTAAGATGCTTATAATAAAGGCTTAATGACAGTTTGTGAATTTTACAATGGTTTTAGAATACTAGAGATAAAAGAGATTGTAATGATTTTTATGCCAATATCATTGTACGTCATATTTAGCTGAAGCTGACAGCAAGGGGCATTTGCCCCATTTTAGCCATGACAATAGTTACAAGGTTCAAACCAAAACTGAAACGAGCAAAAAATAAATTTTAAGCCTGTCTTTCCTGGGTCAGCAGTAGCAGTCATTTTTTTTCCTCCTTAGTAGCTGTTGCAGTGTTGTGTTTTAACTTTGGGCCTGGGAACAGTGCTGATAATACCGATGGTTTTAACTGCTGCTCAGTAATGTTTACTCTGACCAAGGACTTTCTGAGTCTCACGCTCTGCCAGGGAGGAGGGTCACAAGAAGCCAGGAGGAAGCAGAGCCAGGACACCTGACCCAGACTAGCCAAAGAGGTATTCCATACCACAGCACACCATGCCCACTGTGTAACTGAGAGTTACCCAGAAGGGCTGGTTCACTGCTTGATTGGGCTGGGTATCGGCGGGTGGTATTGTATTCTCTTCCCTTGTTATTTCCCTTACCATTATTATTATTAGTGGTAGCAGCAGTGATTTGCGTTATACCTTAGTTACTGGACTGTTCTTATCTCAACCCGTGGGAGTTACATTCTTTCATTTCTCTTCCCCAGCCCTTCAGGAGCAGGGGGAAGAAAGGGTGGGGTGGGGGGAGTGGAATGCATGGCTGACTTGCCGACAGGGTTTAAACCACAACACTGTCTCACACGATTCATCTCGGATGGCAACTGTTTCGTAAGACAGAGGGAAGGAATACTGCACAGCTTTCAGGTCTAGCTGCCCCTGCATCTGTCTGAGGTTCGGTCCTGTGAGCTGAGAATAAAAAGTTTTGAGGCCTGTCTAAAACCCAAGACATGCATAAATGGCATGACGTGGATGAAACATGTTGCAGACACCACAGTCACACCATGCCAGTGTTGACCCTTCTCCAGGTAGCTTTGATGAAGACGTCAGAGTCTAGCTGCAAAAGCTGCAAAGCCCTCACCCGGGAGCAAGTGACACTTTCCTAGTAACATTGGCATTTTGTGTCTGCTGGCAACTGCGCAGTTTTACAGTGCAGCTGCGTGGGCTGCAGCTGCTCAGAAGATAAAAAAAAAGACACCCTTCAGACCCTGGTACCTTTCCTACAAGCCCTTACAATTCAAGACAAAATACACTAAAACAGAATGTAAATCAAAATGCATTACTGGAAGAGTTACACTGAGATGCTGACCTATATGTACTTAGCATTTTGTGATTGTAATAGTCATGAATAAGACCTGATGAACAGGACTATACCCTTTATTACAAGTAGAAGCAGCATACATTACTGAAAATATATGGCTGATGATTCCTGTGCACAAAGCCCAGGAAATTCTGAACTATGATTTCTAGAACAAACCTATTTCATCCCTCTTGCATTCTGAATTGCTGAATTACACGGTATTCACTCTTACGCTTTAATATTTCTGCAATGTTGCTGTTACAGTAATGCGGAACATTTTATCTGCCTTCAGACAGATCTTGGTCTCAGATAGACAAGCATAAATCTGAACTAATGCAATTATTCTTGTGTTTTCTCAGGAGTTATACTAATTTAGCTAACAATTGTCTTCAGACAATTGAACTAAATTGCTTTACAAGGCAATATTTTAATGTGAATATTCTTTAAATTAACATAAACGTGTCTTTCAGTTATATTTTACATAAGATCCATTTCAAACACATGATTTCAATTACCTTGTTTTATACATACTGAACATTCAAGTAGGCTTTTATCAGTGCCAGAAACCCAGTGGCAAGTTGCTACTGGCAAAACTCATAGCAAGACTGAACTCTAAATGTGCATATTTTCATTTGTAAATGATGAAAATGTAATTACTAAAATTTCACAGACTTGAACAAAATTATGTTCTGTACAGGAGACTTTTTTTTTAATGCACATTTGTTTCTGCCTGCAACCTGCATGCCAATTCTTGCCAATTTCAAAATTAGCATTGGTTGCTGATTGGTTCCAATGGGAACAAAATTCACCCTATGTTCCCTGTTGGTAGAAGAGAGTTGAAAGAAATGCAGCATTTATATCTTGATATAACTTTGTTACCTAAAAAAAAAAAAAAAAAAAGGAAAAAAAACACTTTTCAAACACACCAAAGTGCGTCAGTTCTCACTGAAAACCTAACCTGTGTTTGAAGTTCACTGACCAAGAAAGACATTTTTCAAATCTCCAGTCACACACTGGGACCAGCTAAAAAAATAAAACAGAAATGCTGCATCTTAGCTCATTATGCAGCTTAATCCCATCCTCCTACACACTAAGTATGACAAATAAACATTCATTTAGTTTAAATCCACCATACAGTGGCAAAAATGTTCTTTGGATCACTAATGTGCTTAAAGAACATCTTCACTTGAAGCTTATGTGTGAGTGGGGCAGGGCTATCTGTAGCACAAAAAATCAACCACCTCTAGCATCACAAAGCATATATGGTATGCTTTTATCCCTCAGCATAATCTTCCACAGAGGGACCCCAAGAGTGCTTATGGAGGGGAAGAGCTTGGTGGCAAAATAAGATTTCTCTGTCTCCTCAAGTAAGGTTTTCCTCCCACCGTTCTCCAAAGGTACAATTCAGAGACTATCACAGTTCACAGGAGATGCTCCACTAATTTCATGAGGTTTAGACCCTAGTCATATCACACCCACCCACATCGATGATTTAATCATTCAGTTATCTCCTTTTATACATATTTGGGAATTGCAATAACATATTAAGTAACTCTAGAAGCAACAGAGACAAACTGAGAGACTGAAATACGAAAAGGCAGTGGTACGTTTCCATCCTTTCATCAGTGAGCACTGAGACATGAGTAAAAGCTGCCACACCTCCCAGGAGAGGAGAGCATTCAGCCTTCAGCTCCAGCCAATAAACATTCAACCACAGCATTTGTCCTGTGATTACAAATCAAATCTGTTTCCATCTGGCTGTCAAAGCTGAAGCAGCACTCAGTCAAAATACCACTGACTATTTTTCCATACATTGTTCTTTAAACATGACCTATGCTTTCCTTTTATATAACAACAGAGTGGCCACTAAAGCAGGGGAACATGGAGTGTTCCATGTTATATAATTAAAGAAGAGCTGGCATTATATCTTCAAACAAAGCAGTACAAATATTTGACTGGTTTAGTGTCTTATAAAAAGTTGGTGAAAAAAGGCTGATTGTTTCACAGCATGCAAACAATGACCTTGAATAGCAAATATATTTACATATGAATTACCAGAAAAATCAATAACCGTTTTTTCTGAAGGTGAAACTCTTTCCTAATGCCCATATTCAATAGTCAATTTTCCCTTCTACACAAACGTCCTGTTACTGAGAAGGAAGCAAGAAGAAATGATCTACAAACACAAGATCAAATCATTCATCCATCCAGCCTGTAACCATGGCACAGTCCCATGAGTTAATCTCTGAATGGGAAACACATGCTTATACTTGCTCCTGGTGAACCTGGTCAATTTTGCAGCACTAAAAATACCTCTGGACTGCAGCACTACAGAAAGTGATTCTCTGACCACTCAGATTATTCCCATCTTTCCTCCTGAGCTGTATATGCACAAAAAAAATTACCTGATGTAAACCAAATTGAGTGATGTTTTCTACTGGCCAAGGATCTCCTTCTGCATTTTGTGCAATATCTGTTATATGAAGTTTATTTTTCATGTAACTGCTGCAAAATATTATTCCAATGCCTAATATTGCTTTTTTGTTCAAGCAAACATCATGCTGGTGTGAAGGGTTTTATTTTATTCATGTTTGCATAAGAACAAAGGTCTTTTTTTATTTACTCTGTAAAGCAATGAACAGTGAACATTAAAATACTACAGGGGTTTTGATATTTCAAATCCCAAACAGTTCCAGTTAAATGGCTGTGTATTTTTCATCTGTATAATGAATGTTTCTAAATATACTCAGAGAAAAGGAAAACTATTTACCTTTTTAATATTTAATATTTTGCAGCCATATATGTGGAAATAATTTACTACAGGTATATTTCTGGTCAAAGAAAACAACTCCATTACAAGGCAGAAACGCAGCTTTGATTGCAAAACCTCCAATCACCCCTGTTTTGCATCCTGAACGTCAAACAAAAAAGTTCACCCTGGAAACTTGAGATGAACTGTACATAAACCAGCAAGTAAACAAATGCAAAATATTATTTAAAACCTTACATAATGGCTCATGCCCCCATCTATTTATTTGCTGAAATACTCCAAAATTATATCATCTGGAACTTCTGCCTTCATCTCAAGTGTTATTCAAAGGCTGATCATTTCAAAATGCCAATGACTGTGATTTTTCACATCTCCCTTAAAAGCCAATCACCTATTTCTTTGATGTAGCCAACACATACAGCACTTAGTGCTATTTCCTATACTCTAAGCTAGCATTGGCAGAGCCTGGCAAACAAGATGCAGAAACTGTTCCTGCGGGGGGGGCCTACAGGAGCCCCTCAGGAGACTGATGTCTGCAGGTAGCAGCAGGAGGAAGACAGGCATGGCAACCCTCAGCCTATCACCAGAGTGCCTATTTAGGCAACTGAAACATGTTCTTCACATCACAAATGTCTAAAGCAAGAAAATTAATGTTTGAACTATATTATGTCAATTATATAATACATTATTATATTCTCATGTAGGTAAATTTTAGAGAAATTCAACCATCTTCCGTCTAATATTAAAAGTGAACCCAGATTATTTGATGTTTTTTCCATACCGAAAGTTACTATTGAATGCATGGCAAAAGCCAATATCACTACAGAGATAATCCATGTACTGTAAAGGGTTGACTCCCCACCTCTTTATTCTGTATATTACCTGGAAAAAACTCTTCTCACAAACCTCAAAGAATCTTTATCTAATCCTTTGTTTTTCTTTTTGCTTAATTTTTTTCGATTGCTTTCTTAGAAACATAGTAAATAACACATGATTTCCCACAGGGAATTAAATCCTAGAACTCTATGGCTCAAGTTAAGACCTTGTAGTTTATCATTTGAGCAATAGATATAAATCTTCAAACCTACACACAAAGCAGTAATTATGTGAAGCTTTTTATGTGCCTTCTAAATGTAAAGGAGAAAGTACAAACCTATTACAAATTAAGCCTGTGAAAGTGGGCATCTTTATGTTGATATCATTTATTTAAGCCACTGCCCTTGTACAGTTCTAATCAGCATGTGCCCACCTCACAGTGTGTATTAGAAAGGACAAACACTTCCCTGAAGAGAATGGTCAGGACCACCCGCCAATCTTTGTGACCAACAAAGCACAAGAGGTAGCTGCATGCGCTGCTCAGCCATGGCAAGCCCCAAGTCCTCATGCATTTCCCCTCCACATCTTGCAGGCACTGCCGAAGTCTCTACACAGCCAGTGTACATGGTCATCTACCACCAAGCAACTCTCCCCACCTACACAGTACAAGAGCATTCCTCTTGAAGAAGGGACCTCATTCTGAGACTCCTTCTTCCCTGGGCTCTGGGGTTATTTTCTTTATTTTGCAATGTTTTCTTTTTTTCTAAGATTCTGCACACTTAAACATGCACAGCCCATTACACTCAATTTATCTATTCCTGCATTACAAATTTTTAAATGGGCCCTGTTCATCCTTTCAGTTTCTTTAATAAATCATTTTGGCTGCATGCAGATGCCTGCTAAAATAAGGAAGATTCATGAGACTGAGTTACAAGCATTTATTAATTAAAGGGATCAAGGTGTCACAAGCACAAAACATCTATAGCAAATAGAGAGCTGGCAAACTGTCACTGTAGAGCACCACTACAGCAATGCAATAGACAGAAGAAAAGAAGCATACGTAACATTCCTGCTCTACAAGCCTCCATTATAGAATTAAATTTCAAGTCTTTGCCCTTGAGGATCTGGGAAATGCTGCCAGATGGGGGAACACAAACTGCACATTATTTCTTTTTCCCCCTGAGCCAGTCCAGCTACATCCATACTACTTTCAGATTATTTGTACTGGACCTCGAACACAGCACTACCTTGGAAATATTGGACTACCACAGAACATATTCCCATAGAGAAATATTCCCCATGTGCCTTGCAGGAAGCAACACAGACGTGCATCTCTGCCGACATTGTGGTAATTCTACCATCTTGTACAAGTACCATCTTGTCATCAGCCTGGATGCCAGTCCTGTTATGCAAGTAGTAAGCACATTAATTTAACCAAGTCCTAGGCCTCTGATGCGAGTGCACTATTTCATGATTTGTGTGGGTGAAAGAAAAAGTGAGTTTCCACCATAACACCAAGCATTAATAACTCATAAATAAGCTGTCATGTTAAGAGGAGAAACAGCTTGTTGGGTGGATACATTTCATCTCCCCTGTAAGGAATGGACAAAATAGAAGGGCACACTGTCTTCACTACCTGTGCTAGCAGACTGAATCTGTCTCCAAGCAGACAGGGAAGATTTCCCAAGGCACACCAAATTCACAGAGGACAGCCCCTCTGTGACCTGCTAATATCCATGGATTCACTGCTAGGCACAGACACAGCTAAAACAGTCACTGGTGAACACTGTCCTGCATGCACAAAAGCCAAGAAACACCCCCACTCCCCCACCAATGCAGACCTGCTCCTAAAGGTGAAATATTCCCCAAGCTCCTTTCCACCCCCAGAGCCATCAGTCTGTTTGGGAATTTCTTTTAAGAAGTGGTGACAAGAAATGTATTCTCATCTAAACCTTTTACTCTCATATAATCAATAGAGCTTCAATCCTATTTGCTTTTGTGTTTTACGTTTATGTCTGCTTAATTCACTCTGCTTCTCTAGCACACAGAAGCCAGTTAGACATGGAAATGCATTTAATGAAGCAATTCTCCAGTATCTGCCTCTTCTTTCCTACCAGCTTTGCTGCATCCAGAAAACACCATGTAGCAGATGTCATCGCTGGGGACTTTAAATAGTCAATATAGCTGAATTTACACTATCGCACTTCCTGCTACAACCTCTGATGCTTCTTCTAAACCTTTTTGCCCTGGATGACACACTACTGACATAGGTGCAAGGTGGGACACAGCCACCTAAGTGGAGATGATCAGCAGCTCAAAGGCGGCATTTTGTTTGCTCCATTTCAGCCCTCCGCCACACCTTGTTTGGACTGGCTCATTAAAAAACCATAAAGGTTGCTCAGTCATGCTCAGACTACAAATTTCCACAGTCATATTGTTTCTAAATATTTAAATAACAGTCTTGCAGTGACAGCTGCATGGTTTCTGAGGTGCTTATCTCCACAATAATGGACTGCTGCCAAGCAGCCAATTTCTGAATCTGAATTTTAGCTACAGAACTACCTACAGGACAAGGAATGTCTGAACAGGTGGTTACATCATGCACGTTAATGAAATGGAGGTTCCATTCCAGCACAGTCAAAACCTGCCAAGATAATAGAGAGGCATTTCATACATTTACAAGTCAAAAACAAGTTAAATTCTTATGAGCAATTTTGAATCTGGCCTGTGGCTGCCACCCTTCCTGTGCCTATCCTTCAACAAACTCTCGCTCTGCACACCTGCTCACAACCATTTCTCCTTGTATCTGGACTCCTATACAAACTGCAAATCTCTGCCTGCCCCTGCACCATATAACAAAGATATGAAAGAAAACAGCTAAGACTGCATCAGTATTAGATTTAAGCAGTTACTGCCAATTCTCACAGAAATAACATCAACCACTAAACCACAAGCTCAGCACAAGTCCTAACCCACAACAATCAACATGAGCTGAGCTGTTTCCAATGATTTCTATAACAAGCCTTGGCAAACTTGGTTCATTTTACCCAAAATGGGTATTGCATTCTTTTTTTTTGGTGCAAATTCTGTCAGACAGCTGGAGAGCACAAACTTGTGCATGCTGTGCCTCTGCAGCCAGACAGGGATACACAATACAGCCTCTCCCCACAGCCTCTCCCCACTGCCCCTCCAGCATCCCCACACAACTGGAACCATTTTCTTCTGCCACTGTCAAGGCTAACTGTTCTATAACAAGTAATATGTGTGCACAAATGCTGTTGGCATTTCATGATCTGGGATGCAACAATGCAGCATAGCCAGCCTCAGCACTGCTTTTTTCAAGACAAGAATTGGTGAGGTTTATGTCCTACAGCTTTTAAAGCTCCTAATTTCTCATCAAATTTATTTATCTGTTTACCTATTTATTTAGCAGAATCTCCTTATGCAGAAACCCTGCTATTTTAATATACGATTGAGATGTCCAATCCTTCTTCTAAGAAGCAGTGATAAATAATCCCAATTAGATACTTAATGTGAGGGTATCTGCCCTTCACCTGCAATTGCCCTTGTCCACTCATAAAGGGAGAGGTTTTAGTCTCACCTATATATTTACTAATAATTTTCCCTCCTGTGTTAACATTTCCAGTGCTATTTGACATATCATTCTCAGGATTTTTCTCTTCCAATTATTTTTTATTGCCTCTGATTTGTGTCTCTTATTAGAGATGCAGAGGGCCATCTGCCAGAAGCCTTGCGTCAGTTGTGATGTGCCATCCATACGACACACTGGCAATTAAAAAATAAAATTAAATTAAGAAAACACTCAAACCCTAACCTGTTCTTCTCTCCCTCCCTACCCTCTCATTACCCTGCTTTCCTGCCTGTTGTATGTGTTTTGGTGTTTGTTGTTTTGCAATCTGGGGGGTCATTTTTTGTTTTGTTTTTTATTTACAGACTGAGCAGTATCTTGGAGTTCAGGCAGGACCAATCCTGAGTTATAAAATAAAATAAATAAGAAGGCTCCTCTAACATTATAAAGCCATGTTGGCCCAGAAGTGTGACACAATGAAACACTACTGCAATGCAGACATAGGAACTCCAAAGGACCAGAGATATTCCTATCAAGTTTTGAACACCTCTGGTTTTATTTCCATTCTCTCTTCCCTATAGGGAAATCCTGTCTGGATTTTAATTACCCAAACTTTAAAACTGAATATTTTTCAAGTATTTTGCTCACCCACCATTTAGTGGGTAAATATTCCCACACATACTTTGCAGGGTTTTCCTTTTTTTACCCATTTTCCTTTTTTTTAGTAACATAACTGCAGGAGAATCGTTTTCCTTTATCACTACTGCTTTAAAAACTAAACTGTTTTATTGCTCATTTCTGTCAGGATCGCTTCAATTCCTGACAGCAAAGCTACTGCACTACACCAAAGCACCACTGTATTCCTCACAATCAGAGCACCAGCTGTAGCCATCCAATCTGACTATTGCAGAGTAATTAGTCAGACCATGAAAGACCTGACCCAGCTGTTGAAGACACTCTGCCCTGCAGAGGTGAGCAGCTTTGAGAGGGACCCCGAGACACAACAGAGCAGCAGTGATGCCAAGATCACACACATGGGCATAACCTGGGGCAACTCAACTTTTCTCCAATTCTCATAAAATTTCTGAAGTTTCCTCTTAAAATATTGCATCCATTAGCCCTCTGACATCAGAATAAATGTTCGCATTACAGCCTGCGTGTACACTATCTTTAAGGCCATCGGGCTTTTTTATATTCCCCATTAGAGGTCACTTTTATCTAACACAGCCTTTAATGGAGCCATGCATTTACCTTCTGTTGAGTGGTTTGTGTTAGTTAAAGTCATTACTTTTGTTCAAAATGAGAACCACCAGAATTTCCCCATTATTTGCTCTCAAATACCCTTCATCCATTTCCACATTTTGCTCATCTGCTCGCAGTCCTCTGACTTGTTATTTTAATGGTCACACAGTTGCTACCTATAATTGAGCAGTGACCTGTTAACGTCCAAGACTATTTTTATTCTTCACTACCTCAGGTTAATTTGCAGCCTCTTTTGCAGCTAGTGAAACTGTGTTGGTTGTACCATGCAAAGCAGCAGGCTGTTTTCCTATTTCTGGGACTGTATATCAGTTCTTTTATCTTCATCACTTGTTTTTTTCCCCTCTTTCTAGTACTATTCGTTTTGTGTTAGCACAGTGCTAAATCTCAGTTCTCTTGCTATCATATGATTGCAGCTGGGTGCTGTCATTTACCTACTTGGTAAATGCTTACTGTTCCTCATAAACTTTAACACCTTGCTACTCAGTCAAAGCAATATTTTTGCAGCTGCTCTTTTAACTTCACAGGTATTTCCTCATCTTGCCAGTTCTGGAGGTATTTGACCTAAAGACAAGAGCTCTTGCCTTAATTTTATTCCCATAGCAGTTTGTATTGGGAAAAATTTAGGTCTTTGCAAAAAGACCTTTCTAAAACCACTTACTGAAGCAGCAATTTGCATACGACTCTGCATAGCCACAGAGATCTGAATTTTCTGAAGTCACTTCTATCGAGTATTCCAGGATTAGTTTTTGCAGGATTATGATGGACAGACACCATTCAGATCCCTGGAGGCAAAAAGGAAGGAGAACAAGTGTGTTTGGTCCTTCTTTGGTAATGACTGTCCCTGAATTCACATTATGCTGTCCTGCTCTGCACAACCTGTACACCTCTCCATTGATGAGACATTTTTGCTGTTGGCCTGAACCCCTGTACAGTAACAAAATCCAGGCCCTCTAACAGATTGCTAATCCCTGAAATTTTTGCTTTCCCATTTTGTTTCACCAGCTCTACCAGAGTAACTCCACCCCTCCTTCTCTTTGAGGGTCCCCAAACAGCAAGTGCTTTTTGCTTTCATTTACCTTTACAAAAGGGGAAGGCAGAGAGATTGGCTACCATACCTTTAATTGCCTTAAGCTACCTTGTGCCAACTTGAAACTAAGCCCATGCTGGAGAATAGCTAAAGACGGGTTATTTGCAGGGCTGCCATAATGCTGAATCTGAATGGTACCAAACCAAAAAAGGGGTTCCACTCATCTCCAATTTCCAAGCAAGAGCTATTGCATTTCAAAGAACAATTGAATATATGGCTTCACTCTGCTTTGGAACAAAACCCACATATCTCCTATTTCCCTCCTAAACAAGGCTACTGTCACATCAGCAGTTTGCACCAGAGCCAGAAATCACAGGAGCTAGAGCTTCAGCTCAGCACAAGCTGCAAACATGGGGATCTGGGACATGGGGCTCAGAGGCTGCCTGAAATCCAGGTGAGCTGGTGGAAACCCAGTTCTTCCAGCAGCACAGCCAACTCCAGGAGGAGCACCAGTACACCAAACGTTTCATTTTCCATCAGCCTATTTTCCAGCAGTTTTCATTGCCCCTCTTGTCCCTTTCTCTGGAAAGATGGGTCCAAGATCAGGAGGGTTTTGAGCTTCCAAAAGGTTGCCTGCTAGCTCCAAATATCCTCATTGCATTATTGCTAAACCAAGCATTGTTTTCTTACTCAGTTCTCCTCCAATTCTACCCTTACACAGACTGCAATTTTTCTCAGTCATGTTCTTCCAGACTATCTTTCCAAATTAACATGTCATCTGTAAAATTTTCAAATTAGTGCCATTCAACAATTTGTGATTCCATTCACATTATCCTTCAGGATTTTTCTGATGCAAAATGTGACAGCAGTATCTAAGCTGTATGTTAAAAGTAGATTAATGTTTTAGAGACAAATCAGTTCCTTTTAGATTCCTATGCAGTGCTACTACAGGATTTGATTGTATTAAAAAAGCATTTGCAACTTTTTTCTGTCATAGTTTTGTACTAAGTGAGAATGACCTCCAGGAAATAGCAAACATAAGGGCTGTCTTCTTTCAGTTTTCAACAGCATTAAGTGTTAGTAATAGGATGCCTTGATAAGAAAAATGGTAAATGTCAAAGTCTCACAAATAAAAATAAACAAGCAACTATTAAAAAAGCCTTTAAAATTAGTGAAGGAAGACCAGCACTCTAATTAAAAGAATAACAATGAATTACACTGTGATTCAACAATGTACACAGGAAGTCATCCAGCTTGAAGCCAGTCATCATACAGTTATAGGTCTAACCACGTGTATTAGTTTGTAATACACTCTCTCACACTCTGGAGAGAGGCAGCGGTTATCAAGATGTATTTCCAAAGCTTCTGAAAATTCGTAGTCCAACCAAGGCAATAATACTCCATTTTGCTCAGTTGTTCACTGTTGATTACAGGCTACTGTTTTCAACATCCTACACTTGCTGTAATAGTTATATTATAGAGTTATATTATAAATGTTTTTTTCAACCTTGAGATTTGTTCAAAATGTTTTCTCATTCCTCTAGAGAACATAAACTGGCTAGTAGAAATTCTAACATCAATTTCTATTTGCTTTTTACTAATGGATATTTTTTTCAAATTCAAGGATCATCCTTTTATGTACATCTTTTACAGGGCATTTTTCTCTTAAGTAATGCTTAGCATCATAAGATCCCTGAAGGTTTAAGGATTTGTGTTTAGAACACGTTTAATCCTAGAACTTTTAGTTTTGCACGTAATTTCAAGCCACATTATGTCTAATTTTTCTTCTTTTAAATACACTAGACAGTTTTTCTCATTTTCTTTTTCCCCACTCATTTGCATTTCACACCTTACAGTGAAATGTGCTACTAGCATGGCAACATGCAGGTAAATTTGACAGGTTCCCCTCCCCCCCAAATTTTCCACTTTAAATAAATGTCTTTTGACTTATTTCTTATGAATTACAAGTTTCAAAAAGTTTTTTTCTGTCAAATGTATTGTGCCTGCAACTGAGTGTACTGCAGTAACTTTGCTATTTGCTTGGGGTTTGTTTTGTTGATTTTGTTTTTTAACAAAATATTGGTTGTTATACCACTTACATTAAGTTCTTTTTGAGACTGTCTAGGCTTTCAGTGTGGTGGTTTGCTTTATACTACCTACCTTGACTTTCTTCGTCACCAAAACAATCATTGCTGGACACTCATATCTCTTTGTTTTAGAAGTATCAAGCCAAAAAAATTAGATCAAACATTACATCATAGAATCATAGAATAGTTAGGGTTGGAAAGGACCTTAAGATCATCTAGTTCCACCCCCCCTACCATGGGCAGGGACACCTCACACTAAACCATGCCACTGAAGGCTCTGTCCAACATGGCCTTGAACACTGCCAGGGATGGAGCATTCACAACTTCCAGCACAAGCGTTTCCAAGAATCCAAACATTATAAAGCAAACAACAGTAAGATCCAAGCTAACTTATGCCTTCATATATTGAGCTAAATCTTTTTACTGAAATATTTCTAAGTTCTTAGATATGTTCTTTCAAATTCACACAAAATTAATCACTCTGAATATCCAAAGAAAAGTCTGTTAATTTTGCAGTTTTGAAACATATGAATGTAGAGTTTAAGTTTCCTGATTGCATACTTAAAATATTCAAGGCCCAGTATGTATTCTTCAAAAACATTTATATACAATCTTGAACTTAATTCATTTTTTCCACAAGCCACTTTCTGTTCAAACTTAAACATCTGGCGGAAGTATTTTAACTGCAGCTCATCACCATCCCTTTCATTCATACTACAAATACCTGCAATAAAAACAACAGACCACAGTTGTTTTCAGAGGGTCCTGGTTTTTTTCTGACTTTTCACAGTGTTTCTGTATGCTGAAATTATTAATGGTTGTTCAAGTATTCACTTACAAAATTTGTATTTCAGTTCTAAAATGGAATGCAGTTGCTCTATACCTCCTTAAAGCTCATCACACTGCAAAAAAAATTCCTAAGTACCCAAGCCTCACTTTCCCTGGAGCACTGTGCTTTGAATAGTAGTTATACTACAGGGACATGCAAAATGTTCAGGGAGCTTTCAAAATGCATAGTATGAAAACTTTTCCTTATTGAGATTAAGCTGGAGGTCAGAAAGAGGTGAGATGAGGTTTGAGCACTCAACATTTAAAATTTAGGTAGGAGGAAAAATCACTACTGTAACTTGTTAAAAGAAGTGGGACATAAAAGCAGACAATAAATGGCATTATTTTGAAGAGCCCAGGGTGGTCTCTGGTAGCAGCTACAAGTGGAGGCATAGGGAAAGAAGGTAAATGTAGGGCATACATAGGGTGTTATAAACTCCCAATTGCAGCCAGGCAAGTCCTTATTTTGAGCCCTTAAAGAAGTTGCAAGCACATACAATGAACTTTAATTAACATGCAGTTAATTATCATTATTATTATTATGTTTGTGTTATCTTACCACTTAGGTCTCTCATTACAAACCCCATTGTGATACCTTCATGCAAAAACTGAGCAAAGGGAAAACTTTCTTCCCAAAAAGCTTACAAGCCAAGAAAAAAAACAGCTCAAATCAAGCAAAGGCAGGTGATAAGCGATGAGCCAGTCTCAGTCAGAATTCTGTCAAGTCCTCCATAGGCATGCCAGAAAAAGGACTATGAATTTCTTCCCTAAAGAAAATTAAGTCGCTTGTTCCCATAATGGTGAAGTTTGCACATTCAGCTAAAAAAAAATCTGCAAAATAAAAAGTGGGAGAACAAGTTTGCCATGGAGAAATCCACCTTGGCCAGGAGGTTTGTACCTGGGCTTTGCTGGGATGTAAGAACTTGATACAGCACAGCAGCACTGCGCACTGAGCAAAGAAAGTGAAGGGGGAAAGAAAGACCCTCATTATAAAAAAATAAGCCTTTACTGAGATTAGATGGTGAACGAGGTAGAAACTTGTTGGCAGCACAGGGCTCAGTATCAAAGAAAACACAAGGGAAGCCAGTGCCAAGTGAGAGCAGGTGATGGGCTACGTAAAGGCACTTGGCAGTGGAGAGAAAAAAAAAAAAAAAAAAAAAAAAAAAAAAAATCGATAACAGGACATGATGAGAACCAAGTCAGGCAAAAAACCCCATCCTTGAGTGAGGGAAGTGAAGCCTCACTGCAGGTCAACTGAAGAGGCAACAGCAAAGATAAACAGGGTGAAGAGATAAGATTGGTCATTGGCACAGTGAGCTGAAATAACTGATAGTGTGGGAGTCTGTGATGAGAAATGACGTTACACACCTTGACAGGAGGAACATACACACATTGTAACATGACACAAACCGTCAGCCAAAATTCAGTGTTATTAGACTGAATTGAGCTGCATACATTTGGTCATATCTAGTGACTACCTTCCTGCAATGGTCTTCAGTAGGTACTGAATTTATTTTAGGACTGCCCAGGATGAAAGGCAGCAGCACTATAGTATATTTTTGTTACAGTTTTCCCATTGCACTCTGTTTCAGCTGAATTAATAACAGTTTAAGCTGACACTTTTCTCCTACAGGAGGTTTTAAAACTTTTAAAACCATGTAAAATCAAGTAGGAGATTGCAGTGGTAAAGGTTAGAGAAATCTGGAGAGCTCTGGGGCAGGTGAAAGGTGTGGATACTAGTTGTATCTTTGGCGAAGTAAATACCTTAAAGCTGTAATGAGGTTATGTCAGATGAAAAAAGTAATTCAAAAGAATCTTTTCTACCACCTTAACTGCTGTAGTGAAAATTAAAATAATAAATCATTCTTTGACAGGAAGCAATTTTAAGAAGCAGTTTTAGATTTGGACTCTGATGACCATCATGAGCTTTTTGCACACCTTTCACAACACAATTTACTAGAATGACACCAGAAAAATTAAGGGGTTCGATGTGTGCTACTTTCAATCCAGAATAAGAGATCAGTGTGATTATTAAGATTTTAAAATAGATTAGCCTGTCTATGTCAGCTGAATTAACTACAGAGTCACAAGCACTTACCATCATAAACATACTTCTGTGGACTAGCTGGAAAATGAAACCCACAGATAGTTTGACATGTGCCCAATTAGAAATAGCATGATTAGTAACCAGGAAACCAAGGCACTACCTAATTTGCAGCTATTATAACTAAGCACATTACAGATGCTTTTATTTACATATCAGTACAACACTAATAAACTTGGCTGCCAGCTTCCATACAGCATTATGGGACAGCAAACAAAAGAAAATACCAAACCCTGGCATGGTTATATATTCCCTGGCAAACAAGTCATACTGTTTTTTTCCCTAACGTGTTCCAGACAGCAAGACAAGTTATGAAGAAAACAGCATCTATAGGCCCTTGTAGAAAGGTGGCTTAAGTTTCAGGAAAAACATGCACTGATAGAAAAAAAAAAACCACACTCTTTCTCAAATTGTAGAGAGCAATTTCATTAATCTAGGCCGGTTATTGCATTTTTGTGTATAGTTGTTTTACAGAAGTTGTTCTGCAGTATTTGCAGATAGCCATGGCTCTAGTCTCAGCAAACACAAAATATTCAGCTTCACTTATCCAAGAATAGGTTTCACTTAAAGTAAGCTATCACAGTATATGACAGTGATAAATTGCTGCAGTTCACCTTATCAGTACTAAGTTGATGATGTACCTACCCGACCATCTCTGCAGAATTTGGACACTATGGTATGGAAGAAAAGGCTTTCAGAATCAGACACCTAAAACAAGCTGTACTAGGCAAGAACATGTATAGTCTCATTCGAGACCATGGTATGTCCAATTAAACAGTTTAGAGAGTGGCTTCATCTAAAGTTTTAACATATGCATTAACAGCAAATGCAATGTCCAGAGCAGAGTCCAGACCCTGCTGAAGGATGCTCTGCAGCCGGCAAGCAGGAAGAGAGCCTTTTAAATCTCACTGAAACAGAAAGTTCTGTGACCAGTCCTGCTATAATAAAGATGTTTTTAAAACTGTATGGAGGGGAAACTTCTAATAAAATACAGCCTTTCTCTTCTTAAAGAAACAATAGAGGTAAGAGATTAAACCTCTCAAGTCCTGTTGAGGACTTAAAAGAGTTAAGACTGGTTATCCTTGCAGAGCCCTTAAATGTCAGGCAGCAGTGGCAAGGGTACTTACAGCCAGCAATGGGGCCAACAGAAGAGGACATTCCCCAGGAACAGCACAAGTGTCTTCTAGAGAGAGCTGGGGCTGACTGGTGTGCCGTAAGATTGAGATACTGCTTGGCCCCCAAAGATGAGTGCATCTCACTCAGGATCAGCACCTCAAGCCAACTGAAAAGAGCTTCTTGAACTGATCTTTATCTGAGAGCAGGGAGGAGGATATGCATTTTTTGATTAAGTGATCCTTTTTTGCACAAAGATTTCCAATAAGGAAGGAAAGAATTTTTAAGGAGGAGCACAGACTCAAGTGAGGCAGGATTGTCCAGCTGCACAAAGGAACACTGGCAAAGAAGCAGAGTTTGCTATGATCCCAAAAGCAACTGAGGCAATTGGACCCACATTTGGAAGCAGTGACTAACTTGCAAGAACACCACTGGTAAGGGCAGAGTGGGTATTAATCTTTCATTTTATTCTGTTTTATTTAATTTGATTAAATGAATAATCTAATGAAACATGGCTTTTAAACGTAAAGAGCCTTCTAAGTCTTCTCTGAATGGCTAAGGTAAGACAAAGTACATCTGCCTCAATGGTTTGGTCAGGGCCTGCTACAAATCCTACAGCACAATCTAAGGACTGGGAGAAAAAAAGCTTATTCATTGGGCTCACATGATCTTCTATTCCTTATTCTCAACTACAACAGTTTCAGAACATTTCACTTAATAAGCAATCTTAATATGCTCCATTTGAAGTCTCTAACTCATTGGTTTTACTCTGCCATGAGTACGGAAACATTTACGTAAACATTATAAAACTGTCAGCAACATCAGGTTTTCTTTTGCCTCAAACATTTAAAAAGTTGATGGGTTGCAGTTTTCTGCATATTATAAGTAGAATTAAAGATTTACTACTGTTATAGTCCGTGATATTGCCTAATAGCCCTTAGCCAGTTTGATACAGTAACTAATAGTGATAAAATTTGAGTTACAATACAGGAAAAAAAAATATACTCAATACATGGAGAGTCATAACTTTGAAAATAATGCAGAAGTGAATACAGAGAAAGCAGGAGTGAAAACCTGCAAATCCTTTTGTTATGAATAACAGGGGCAAATGAAGAGATGAAATTATTTCCCACACTCTTTACATATAGTGCCTTATAGCACTATCAGAAACACACCCTGCAGTTTTCCAGTGCTTTAAAAACCAGTTAACCAGTTACAGTTGCTTCAGTAATTTGGTAAAATAACCAAAAGTAGGAAACACCCACAAACCGTGCACTCTGGCACAAACACATAACCATGTATTCAGTATGCACTGTTGCATACTTACTCATCCATTTGGACATGCAGCTATTCTCACACACACACTTATGGCTTTAGATATGCGAGTTAGGCAAAGGATTCATGGACATAACATTATTCCATGCCCTTCATTTCTTTAACATTTACAGCCCACATTCCTGCATAAGGTTTGGTTGCTTTGCTCCACTCTAGTGACCCAAAGCAATTGTAAACCTTGCTCAAAGGCTCAGCTGGATTTACTGCATCTTTGAATCTCCAAAGCAAGGGAAAGCATCTGGAATCTAGCAGTAGGCCTGGCCTTGTGCTTCGTATAAAAGCAGTATGTGTCCCAGAGATGATCTGCCTAGAGTGTTTGTTGTATTCCTGCCATCACCCTTCTCCCTCAGGCTCCCTTTATTAAAATTCCTTTACATTCTCTGGGCAATATTTTACTAATCATAAAAGTGAAATCTTTTGTCTTATTTTTGCTTCATCTAAAAATCTTCTGGTTTATGAAAATTTTTTTGCAAATTGATAGGCAAATCCATAGCTATGAGTACACAGCGAAATACCCTTGTGTACTACCTGGCAGCTCTTTAAATTGTTACAATTATATTATGAATCAGAGCAGAACTACCTTAGGGGAACTTGTTTTGTCAGTGAGAGCAACTGCTGAAGTTAAGCTTTTCCTGTGAACTGCAGTTAATATATTTTACTTGAAATTCTCTGTTTGCAGTAGTTTAGTCCAACTGAAACTATAATTAAAAAAAAAAAAAAAAGAGAAAAACCAACAATCGCTTCAGTATTTAGGAGGGGAATATCCCATGCCACTTTTCCCTTCTCTTTTGCAAGCCAGTTCCTTGTGCATGTGCCTTTAAGATGCAGAAGTTCTCATTCTTGCTGAGCACTGCATAACTATGCCACTAGAATAACATGCTCAGGACCTGAAGCATTAGCACAAGTTCTCAAAGGCACAATGACTTTGTGAGAGATACATGAATGAGAATTTGCCTTATGTCCCTGCAGTTCTTAACAGTACAAAAGTTGACAAGGCTGAAGCATGGGCCAGGATGATATGATTTTATTAATAATTTGGAGCATATCCCACCAGTACTCAAAAAATTTGTGCAGCAGCATTAATACATTTTGCTGCTGTATTATTTCAAATCCATTTTTAATAGATTTTTCCCTTGAGGGCCTTTTAATATGCAGTTTTTATTCAATATACCTTTTCTCCTGCTCCCTGGGAGGATCAACTATGCTTAGTAAGAGCACTAGGTAAAATACAACATGCCATGAAGAGAGTAGCCAAAGCCTTGAATGTCTGCCACATACTATCAGTCTTCTTGGACACTAACATTTCCTGTTTAAGGTGTGAAGCATTTTCAGGAACACACTTCAATGTTCTATTATAAAATCAAACTACTACTTTTATTCATTTCAGTCCTAAGCTGTAACTTCCCTGCCCTGTTCAGTATTTACCTCTGATAAATTATTTACACAATCAACAGACCCCCCACTAAGAAATTGCACCACTTAAAACGTCATCAGTCTTTTCTGCTTTATACTCAACATTAAAAATAAAGATCAGAATTGGCTCTGAGATACAATGTCTATCCACAGGAGTTTACAGGTGAGGATTGGAACAACAGCTCAGGAGAGACAAAGTCCTTATACTTTAATTGAGAGCTCCATTGCCAGACCTGAAGAGGATTTTCAGTGACAGTGTCAACAACCTTACAGCTCATACATTTGGATGAAGAAGTACAGAGGCAGCTGTGGAAAGGAACAAGTTGAGACAAATGTCAGAATGATCTAACAATCTAAAGTAGCAGCCCTTGAGAAGGCCCACTTCTGAGAGCTTAAATAGCAAAGCACTCAATTCATCTCTTTCTTTTTTTTTTTCACCTACATATCTTCAAGCATATTGTGTTATGAGAAGAAAGAAGGGTGTCAAGACTTAAAAGAATTATAGAAGCTAGACCTACATGATAAATGGAGAACACTTGGAAAAAACTTGATCTGCATTAAAAGTCATTACAGAAATATTTGTGAGTATTAACATCTTGACTCCCAAACCAATCAAACACCTGTCTGGAAATGATAACTGAAGCACTTGCCAGGTAAAGAAATGAGCTGTGCACACAGCCTTGCAAGGATATTGGCACTATAACCAAGAATGCTCCCACCAGCGACGAGACTCATTCTTTCTCTGCCCATCTTCTCCTCATCTAGCAAAGCTATTCCTAATAGCACTGAAGAATTGTTCAAATCATTTTTTTTATAACTTCATGATGCATTGTTTTAGCAGAGTGGCAATATGCAGTACTTAATACTGCTAGATCTTGAGCATTTGCATTGGCTTTTAACTGTCCGACATACTGTGCTTCAAACTATTTGTTGTTTTTGTTTAGCATCTTTCCCTTTGTAGCCACCAAAAAACTCTCTGAATAGACCATCTTAGCAGCTCTGCTGCCACAGAACACACCTCCCTCCAGGTCAGGTCATGTGGCTCCAATTCAACATTTTGAAATAATGTGTTCTCCAATTAAAAAGATGCCTTTGAGTGATGAATAGAAAGAAATCAGCACCTGCTAATTTAGAAAAGCGAAAACCAGTAAAAGTAAAGTAGAAAGACGAGAACCATGACTCTTCTGGATCTGCTACAAATGTGTGAGTGTAACAACATATCACCTCTGGTTCAGGCTTGCTCTTGATCATTTATATAGCATCCTCAGTAACTCCCATCCCAGGTGGAATCAATACCTACACTTAGCATACACTGGCAGCTATATCTTCTAGATCTATACCAGCCATAATATTAACCTAAAAGCACTCTTTTTTTATTACTTTGTGCATCAAAATAATTATTTTCTGGAGGAAATAAAAGATTCTGTCTTTGCTTTGGCACTCTGCAGTTGGATTAAGTAGGAACATTACAACTGACAGAGAATGCATTTAAATATCAAGGGAGAAACATTAGTTTTTGAGACACCAAATAGCTGGATTCATTGCAGATCAGGCTGAGCGAGCTACAGAGCATAAGACAAGACTCTCATCTATTCTCAGTAGACTGAGGAATATCTTCAGGAATAGAAAGGACTTGTAACAGCATTCAGGCACAAAAAATGTGTTTAGAATCAAATGCTATCATACACCTGAGGTAATGGGCTTCATACCGTACTAATATCACATACACTGAAGCATAAATGATGAAGCTAATTATTTTTCCTGCTTTACATCATCCTATACTTCATACTGCTTTTTACAAAAAGTGTCCAGGGATTATAATCAGTACTATGCATACAATCACACCTTCCCAAATGCTCCTGCAGTCTGTTCAGTCAGCGTAAGTTTTGCTTCTGTTCTGCACAACATACTCAAACAAATAATCAACACTGATCTCCCAACAGATTTTATGTAGTTCAAATACATTGGCCCCATTACCACTAAAACTTTTCTCAGAAATAAATAACTTCAGTTGTATAAATGTATTAATGTCTTTGCACCTTTGTACCACATGCCATGTTAAGCTTCCCTAACCCCAAAATCTACTATCTTTATAATCAAAAAGTAAAAATTAAGATCAACATTTTGAGAGATTTTCTTTCTGCAAGTCCTTGGTACAATTTAAACAGCAAATACACTGCTTCACTTACACTTCCAATTCAAACCTTTATTTATCAACCTTTGCCAGCTCCCTGTATTGGACTGCTGGGTACTTAAACACATAAAATTCACAGCTCATACTTCCAAACCTTCAATATAACCAGAAAGAATTCAGCTCAAACTTCCTCTTTTCTACTGATGTCATACTGAAGACCTAACATCTGTCCTTTTTATCAGTATGAATTTTAGAAAAGTAAATTTTTAGAAACACAAACCTTTAAAGATGCAAGTTCTCACACCATATTTCAGCACCTTTAAATGTATACAAAATACCATTATATACATTTGGAAATCTCATATAATAAAACTTGGTAAGAGATTATAATTAGGACATTCCATCAGATAAAAAAAAAGCCTATTGGTACCACAACATACTATTATATAACTATAAATGTACAAAAGTTGCTGTATTTCCACAAGCTACTGTAACCAGAATTAGGGCCTCAATTAAAGTACAAGTCTTCCATTTGCAAAGATTTGGTAAAATTTATATGTTATAGGCCACAGCCACAAATCACTTTCCTACTAGAGATCTGTGATCATTGGTGGGGATCCAAATAATCGCCAATTTGTTCTACGTGGATACAGTTTATTAATCCAATACTGCAGAATGCTCCATAAAAGAAAAAAACAGTAATACTAATTGAGATAACTGACCCTCAAATACCACAGCAACAGGTTTGGGTGGGAAGAAGATTGTTCAGGGTAAAAATTCAAAAATAAAAATAACTCTGAAACGAGAGAAGTTTAACCATGCCAAGTGCAAGGTCCTACACCTGGGTCAGAGCAATCCCAGGCACAGCTACAGGTTGGGCAGAGAAGAGATTCAGAGCAGCCCTGCGGAGGACTTGGGGGTGCTGGTCAATGAGAAAATGAACATGAGCTGCCTTCCATGTGTGCTCACAACCCAGAAAGCCAACCGTATCCTGGGCTGCATCAAAAGGAGTGTGACCAGCAGGTCGAAGGAGGTGATCCTGCCCCTCTACTCTGCCCTCATGAGACCTCACCTGGAGTATTGTGTGCAGTTCTGGGGTCTTCAACATAAAAAGGACATGGAACTGTTGGAACAAGTCCAGAGGAGGGCCATGAGGATGATCAGGGGACTGGAGCACCTCCTGTATGAAGATAGGCTGAGAAAGTTGGGGCTGTTCAGCCTGGAGAAGAGAAGGCTGCATGGAGACCTCATAGCAGCTTTCCAGTATCTGAAGGGGGCCTATAGGGATGCTGGGGATGGACTATTCATTAGGGACTGTAGTGATAGGACAAGGGGTAATGGGTTAAAACTTAAACAGGGTAAGTTTAGATTGGATACAAGGAAGAAATTCTTTATTGTAAGCGTGGTGAGGCACTGGAATGAGTTGTCCAGGGAGGTTGTGAATGCTCCATCCCTTGGGGTGTTCAAGGCCAGGTTGGACAAAGCCTTGGGTGGCATGGCTGAGTGTGAGGTGTCCCTGCCCATGGCAGGGGGACTGGAACTAGATGATCTTGAGATCCTTTCCAGCCCTAACTATTCTATGATTCTATAAGATGCTGGGTTAGAAGTCCAGGCAGGAGTTCAGAAGCTAAAATTTAGTAGTTATATTTAAAATCCAGTACTCTCTTCCTAATGACCTGTGCATATTGACATGCTGTGAAGGCACTGAATGCAAGAAAGAAAATCTAACAGCTGCTGATGCCTTTCCGCTCCAACTTAGAAGCGCCCTTTCTTTGCAGAAGCAGTCTGAATTGTGTCCTGCTTCAAACCTGCCATCAAAGGGCTGTTGAGTTGGAAAATCCAAGAATAGGTTGCTCATTCCTTACCTTGCTTGTTCCAATTTCAGGCAGCAGCACTGCTCTTCAAGGATTTCTTTGTTCATGACCAAGTATGTATCAGATACCTGAATATCTAAACCAAGAACAGTTCAAAACTACTCCTACATGCTGACCTCAAACTGACAGTTTTTCGCGTGGATTTCTGTATACATTGGAAAATTGTTTTTCACAATAAGCCCCCCGGACTTTAGAAGATGGACATCTCTGACACTAGACTTGGTCTCTTCATTTTGTTTTCTACATTTTTGAAATTCTCACTTTATTCAAAGCAGTTCCCCTGTAGTCACCAAGGTGCCTCTAATAAATATCACAGCTGTAGAACCATATCATGTAGCTTTGAAAAAATGTGAAAATAGGTAAGAAATTTGAGACTTGAGCAGAAACAAAGATGCATATTTTTCAGCAGGCAAATGAAGGGACATGTAAAAAGCAGAAACATTACAGTCAATCTAATAATATTTGACAACTTCTTCACAGTAATTTGTAACATTCTAAGCTCAGCCAAAAAGGTCGATATTCGTTGCTGTTATGTATTTTCACTGATGACAGTTTATTTGCCAAAACAGAGCATGCACTCTTCCATATTCCTCTAAAACCTTTCTTAACGTTCACCGTTTCCACAGCACATATGCAATCCTTTTTTATTACAAGCAATCAACCCTGTTGATACACTTCGGCAGCTTCTGTTTCCCCCAAAGAATGTGTTAAGACCTAAGCAATTTCTAGCATTGCTCTGCTCCTTTCACAAACAGCAACATCTTACCAAAACCAGTCAGGCTTTTTGGACCTTGCACCATTCATCCAGTGGTGCAGAACTCCCACCCCAGGAATGTGGCAGGGCTTCAGAACAAACACACAAGGCTCCCTTGCCAACCAACACATGCAACTAGATAGCAGAGCGTAGAAAAATGGCATTTTGTCTTAATAAGAGGATGGCAACAGCTTAGAACAACATTAACTTGTCACTTGGTAGCTACACATCTCTGTAGTCAAACAATCCCCATATTGAGGAACATCACTTACAATGTGTTGTTGGGTTTATTTGCCTATTTTAGAAATAATATTTGTATTTGAATTGTTGTAACCTGAGTAATTTTACTGCTTCAAGCGTGTTGTTTTCTTTACACAACAGTCACATGCACCAGTTCCCAAAAATCTACAGCACTTGATATATTATTTGCACAGGGAGGTAAATTCAACTCCGTTATACCCATTTGACTTTTCTGAAAGGTTGAGTGGTGGTAAAGATGGAAAACTTGGGAATTAATATAGTCAGGATAACTTCAGTTCTCCCTTTTTAAACTCACTGCTGCATGAGCAAAAGCTTAGGAACACAGATTCAGTTCCAGCTTAAAAAAAAATAAAATAAAACAAATTCTGGTTCACAAGAGTCTTGTGAGAACTAACATGCATTTTACATTTCCCAAACAAATAATCAGAATCAGGGGGAGGCATCTCGTGCTATTAGAATCCTGTCTTAAGCTCTACACTGCCAGAGATGCTGCAGCAGTAGCCTCACTCCAGATAACTTGTTTTGTTAGGTGTCACTCACAGACATTGCAGGTTTTACTAAAATCGTCTTTCCAAAATGCTGCACCAGCCTCATGATTCACTGAAAAATCCTACAAGGTGAACTTGGGCAATCTCTGTCAAAGTGAACTTGAAAGATTTATGCCAGCTCTTGTGGCAGACAAGCAAAATGAAGGTAAATTTATTTTCTTCGTAGTTTTGAAGTCATATCATGGCCCAGAAGCTTCACTGGTTACAAGCGTCATAATCTGCGTTAAGAGGAAAATAATTAGATGGGAAAGGAACACTTTTCAGGCAATTAGGTCACCATTTTCATCCAAATGTAACATTAAAAAAAAAAAACAAAAAAAAATAGTTTTCCTTTAATTCAATTAACATGAAATGTCACTGATTTCAGTGATGAAGCATCTGATGTCCTTCCCATTTCTTCATTACCTAAAGATCACATAAGCTTCTTGTTACCGTACATTACCTCCTAAAACATGGATTTTGAGGAACAGAAACACCTCTTTTCTGTTATTTTAACTTCCATTTTACCCCTCTACACAGGAGGCGATTTAGAGCAGCAAATCACTATAATTGCATCTGCCACAGTTGCATTTTTCTGCTTCTTCAAAGCTGATTTCAGCATTTTCTGATGGCACAGGGTATAACATTTTATTGACCAACAAAGAAACATCCTGAAATACATTTCCATCTCCCTCATATTGATTTAAGTCAAGCCTGGCAACCATTTCAAATCAAACATTTACAGTCTGCCAAAACAACC
This sequence comes from Pezoporus occidentalis, assembly GCF_034315485.1. Classification (NCBI taxonomy): domain Eukaryota; kingdom Metazoa; phylum Chordata; class Aves; order Psittaciformes; family Psittacidae; genus Pezoporus; species Pezoporus occidentalis. The sequence continues at coordinate 8,630,385 of NW_026915877.1, forward strand.
TGAAACACACAACAAGAAAAAAATTGTTTTGTGCACAAGTGGATGCATGAAGGGCTTCAAAAGCCCCAAAACGACAAGCCATTTCACTACAGACTCAATAAACAGGGTCTCATCTCCAAAGCATCAGATCTTCACAACCTATTGACGCCCACAGAGAAGTAAAAGGCTGGAAAACATGTCTTAGAGTAAAAGATTTGAAGAGATCAATCCATTTAGTTTACCAAATGAAAGGTTAAGTGGTAGCTTGATCAGTGTCCTCTTGCCATCTACAAAACACTGACAATCTTTTAATCCAACATTCCAAACTATAAACGATTCAGGGTATTTCAACAAAACAAAACTAGAAATAAAGGCCAGCTTTTAAATAATGGGGTAATTAACAACTAGAACGAGATGTCATGGGGTGAGGAGGATTCTCTGCTACTGGGATGGTGTAAAAAAAAATAAAAAAAAGCACTCTTTCATAGTGGCTTTTTTGGTAACAGGTAATGTTAGGACCTACAAATGCTCTTATTCGATAGCATTTAGTTCAGAAAAGCTTAAATGACATAAGAGCCCACATGTCACAAATGGTTTCTTATCATCTTACAGTTTTGCATCAATACTAGCTGCTAGAATAGCAAAAGGACACATGTCTTCAGAGACTAATCAGCCTCCAGAGAGAATAAATACTTTGAGGTCTTTTGGAGAGACCAGCAACTGAGAGTTATGAAGAAGATGACTCAGAAGGAGAAATCAGAGAACAGAAAGTACTGACTCTTAACAGAAGGTCTCAAAATTCATCAAGTGGCAACACCCTTAAGATTAGGTACTTGCATATTTTCTCACTTATGTAAATGCTTTTCCCTGTTTGATTTGTAATTTGTATCATTTGCCTCTCCCACTCCTCCTTTTACTGAATGGTAAAGAATAAACATGGGAAAGATCATGCATCGAAATTTCTGTCATTCTTGTAAGCGAAGCCACAAAGTAAAATGTTTTACATGTTAAACATTTCTGAAGCCTATTAATTGTTTTCCAATGAAAGCTAATGATGGTGTGATAGCTCTCTGAAGACATATATTAATCGAAATTACTTTCCTGTTGTCTATTACATAAGCCTGATGAAGATCCCCCTATTCTAGGAACTATTTTCCACACTACCAGTGAAATTTTATAACATGTACAAAATGAAGTTTATATCGTACATAACTCTAAGCATCACATAAACACACAGAAAGTGTCTTTTTAAATAGCAAAGACTGCTTCCTCCAACATCTCCTGCCCAAAACCGTTCAGTCCATATTAATGGGCACAGGGTTTGACTAATGCTAACAGGCATCACATGCATTCAATCTGCAAAGTGTTAGTATTGACTACATAAAGATATCTGATATTTATATAAGGGCATTTTACAGTAACAATTGTGTTCATGTACAAACCATTTCTATGCTTAAGAGTTTCATAAAAAATGTGTTAATTTCTCTAGTGGACATAAGAGTCTTAGGTTCTTATACACAAAATCAAAGCAAGTATCTAAAATTTCACTTCAGTACAGCAAAGGTTGCACAGAATAGTAACAATGAATATCATAATACATTAAGGTTACTTTAATTGCTGAATGACATAGCTTCAATTGCTTGGAACATCAACGGCCATAAGATCACACTTGCGAAGATGTTGAAAACTTAATTTTTAAGCTGTGATGCAGCTCTTTTAAAATTAATATGTGTAACTTCTTCAAATGTTAACCAACAAATTAAGGTATATTAAGTATAAGGCACACTACAAAGGCAGAGGGTATAAAACATATACTGGGATACAATAGTTTTTACCTCTAAAGTTGCAAGTATGAGGGGTTTCTTTGTTTAGAAGAGCAGCTCTTTTGTAAGATTCCTGCTGTTATTGCCTTGCTTCTGTTAAGTGTAAAGATTCTCAGCATGGTAATAAACTAATAGCGATCATTTGCGAGATGCGTATCTAACCTTAGCAGTAAAGACTGTGAAATGTACGCTCTGATGCTTCTGCCACAAAAGCATAAAATATTTCCCACAATAGCTTCACTGGGTTATTTAAAAAACACAGGCCTGATTCAAGAACAAGTGTTATTTTTATCTTGCAGCCTATGCCCGTTTCCTTTCCACAAGCATTTGAACTGAGGTCTGCAGAAAAGACCATGGCAGTGATTGGAGGGTTTCTCTAGGAAGGGACAAGGTGTCAGGTACCTGAAATGGGTCAGTGGGTATCAGACCACATGCAGAAGAAGTGACCACAGACTGGTAGCACTTTTCTGGATTACTTGGATTCAGCTCCCAGAGGAAATTTTTCTCCTGATTAGCAGCTAGACAAGTATAGCCCAAGCAGGCTGCTCCAGGCCCACCTACATACCGGGATATCAGGTTGCTGCAGCTACAAAATAAATCTCCAGCAGAGACATCATCTGCAAGAGAAGCTGATGGCAATGGCCTTCTCATCTTTGCCTTGACTGCTAGGGCACTGTTTCTCAAATCACCCAAGGCTAAATGATTGCCAATACATGCACATCAGCAAATTGTTATTAATGACTGTAGCATGCAGGAGTGTTGATTCCATGGTGCCAGATGGTGCTTTGAAAATGGTGCTGACTCATAGGAGAAAGACGAATAATGAGATACTAAGATAATAATAATTTAGCTTGACTCTAAATCCCAGAGTGGCATTGTCTTCCAGTAAATATCCCATAACAACCATCAAGTAAAGAACCAGCCAGCAAATAGCTGAGCAGCAGAAAAATGCATCGTGACTACCTAATGTTTTGTGCTTTGATATTAAAGGGATAACAGATGGTGGAGAAAGGAAGCAACATTACCAGGGATGAGGAAAGAACATTCACCCTTCTTTTGGGACAGCCCATTGACACAGGTAGATCTGGACTGAGTAGCATGTAGCATTTTTGTATTCCTTTGCGGTATTTGTGCTAATGAAGGCCTCTCTCCATTCCAAGCACAGAGGCACCCACACTTACGCTCAAATTGTTTGATTTTAGCAGCCTCTGAACAAGTCACTAGGTGCTGGTGCATCCAAAATCTTATTTCTTTTTTTAAAACCAGATTTCAATCCCACAGCCATTTTCATGGGTTTAACTTTAAAGTGCAACTTGGGATTTTCTACCGTCTTGCAAACAGATTAAACTGTTAACACAGAACTAAAACACATTTTCACTCTTACACAGCGTCAATTCCATTCAAACACACTGGAACTTTTACTCAAAAGTTTTTAGCTGGATGACCTAAGTCAGAACCTAACAATATTTTCACTTTGTTTGCATTTCTTATACGTACCTACTTTAAACTGTAAACATTTTAAAAATACCTCCTGCACCAGCAGGTGCATTGTCAGGGTCCCGTCTCTGCAGGCCATCTAACTGGCTGCAATGCCAATGATGATCTTGCTTTATTAAAATTACAGGGAAACCCTTAACACATTCTTACATCCAGCTATGAAATGAAGTTCAGTTTCAGTGGCATAGAGTAACTTTTTTCCCTTCAGTAGCTTTTCAAAGCCCCAACAATGACACTGTTTTTTGTCTAAAACCATGTCCATTTTAAATGAGTGATTTATTACAATTAATGCAAATGTCTTAAAGGAGATTAAAAGACTATCAGATATCTACATTAAGTCAAATGCAATCCTTATCTGAAGAGAATCTAATTATTTTGACATGCGAATAAATGTTTGAGAACATACAGACTTTAGGAAATTTAAAACCATCCTCCAGTTACAACCAAGTACTTAATGATATTCCAGAACAGCATTTTTAGTTTGAGAAAAATTAAACTATTTAAAACTAAATAGATTTCCATTTAAATTTCAATTTCACTTTCTGATGGACTATATTATCAAAGAAATAGCTCACATTAACAATAAAAGAAGCACTTAGAGCAGAAAAGTACTCATAGGACAATTAGTAAATGTAATGATAGACTCAGTCTTGTAGAAAGCAAAGAGGAAATTTTTCCCAAAGATGCCCAGGTTAGACATGAGATACTTGATACAACTGCCTCCCCTGCCGGTGTAAATCCAGAGAAGCCCCAAAGTCAGCTCACTGCCTACATATGCATTGCAGTTGCTGAAGAGGAAAGCACAGGGCAGAGAGAGGAGTCAAAGTCAGCAAAAGCGGAGTTTTCTGAAACTCCTACCACAATTCAATGGAGGAAAAGGAGTGGGAGAAGAAGCCCCGAAAAGTGGTCTACTACAGAAATAATGTTCAATGAGGAGGAAGTTTTCTCAACAGAATGAGAGTGCCAAAGATATCATGAATGGCTGAGGTCACTCCAAATCTCTGCGAGGACAGATTTCAGTTAGTCACATTAAGAATGCAGATAAGTGCCTTGAAAAGTAATGAGCTGTCATCTGTGAAGTCCTCCAAAAATATCCTAAGTCTAGAAAGCCATTACTCTGTTATGCCAGAGCAGTCTCTTCAAGGGAAGGCATGTGTCACCTGTGAGGAAACTTGAGAATTGTCCTCACCAGTGTTGTCCTACTTCTTCAATCAATTGGCACCATCAATAAAATCTTGACAGAGAGGAACATAGAATCATAGAATAGTTAGGGTTGGAAAGGACCTCGAGATCATCAAGTTCCAACCCCCCTGCCATGGGCAGGGACGCTTCACACTAAACCGTATCACCCAAGGCCTTGTGCAACCTGGTCTTGAACACCGCGAGGGATGAAGCATTCACAACCTCCCTGGGCAACCCATTCCAGTGCCTCACCACCCCAACAGGAAAGAATTTCCTTCTTATATCCAACCTAAACTTCCCCTGTTTAAGTTTGAACCCGTTACCCCTTGTCCTATCACTACAGTCCCTAACGAAGAGTCCCTCCCCAGCACCCTATAGGCCCCCTTCAGATACTGGAAGGCTGCTATGAGGTCTCCACGCAGCCTTCTCTTCTCCAGGCTGAACAGCCCCAACTTTCTCAGCCTATCTTCATACAGGAGGTGCTCCAGTCCCCTGATCATCCTCATGGCCCTCCTCTGGACTTGTTCCAACAGTTCCATGTCCTTTTTACGTTGAGGGTACCAGAACTGCACACAATACTCCAGGTAAGGTCTCACAAGAGCAGAGTAAAGGGGCAGGAAGATGGGCAAATTGTCCTTACCCAGAAGCGTCCCTGACAAGGAAAACAAAAATTTTGTCTAGTTCTAAGAGTGAGCATATACTGACATCAAGTGGTAGAATAAATCTCCCTTCCCTATTCCCTGCAGGGTTTCCCTTGTTTTGAAAGAGCAGTTTACAATTTGTGGGATCTCTCTTCATCTCTCTGAAGGTAATGGCCATTTATTGAGTACTTTACCCAGCGCTTCTTCACTGAAGGCTTCACAGTTTGCTCTAATGAGGGGGGAAATAAAAATTAAAAGGTGCAATTATGCATTTGCCAGGAGATGTGTGCTCATTCGCATGACAGCTGTCTGTCACAACTCATAACCACAACCGGAATAATGGATAACGTGCCTTTTGCTCACTTAGATAAAACAATTATTAGCTCTGATCATTAACAACATGATGCATAGGTTAGATGTGAGACTGGCTAATAAATCTGACTGAAACTAGGGATGTCACAAATTTAGGGAGCAGATCAAAGTGAAAGCTTCCAGGAAATAACAGCTTTTCCAACACATTTCAATTTACACCATGGGTTCTGAATGGGGAACAAGTCAGGAGGCTCTCTATTAACTGACAAAGCTATAAAACAAATCTCTGTAGCACCTGCTAAATATGTAAAGGAAGAATGTTCTTTAATATGAAAATCAGAGCCAATAGTCAAGACTAAAGTACTCCTTAATTGTGAAAGGAATTTGAAACCCCAGTTTGTATTCAAAAATACAAACTGTGCCTCAATTCTGCACACAGCAACATACACCTTCTTTCCAGACTGTACACATCAATAGATACAAGTAGACAGCTCTATATACTGATGCACAGTATTCGGGCTACAAGTAACCATGCAAATTTCTAGAAAAATAGTCTCAAATCCCAGCATCATTTACACTTTGGGCCTCCATTATCAACACCTATATCTTGTATCAGAAAGGGAATGTTCCCCTCTGTTTTCCACTAATGAGTAATAGTAATCCACTAATCTGGATTACTACGTCCAAATTTGTGGTCCCAAGCATGGGAAAAACATCGATGTCCTGGAGTGAACCCACTGGAGGGTCACCAAAGTGATCAAAGGCTAGCATGGCAGATATCAGGAGAAGCTGAGAGTTGGGTTTGTTCAACTGTTAGAGGAGGCAGCTCAGGGACCTTAATGTTGGAAACCACCACATCAAAAAAAAAAAAAAAAAAATCATAGTGGGATTTGTCAGACACTGGAACCTTTAGAAGTTGGGAAATATCACATCCTTGGAGATTCTCAAAACTCAACTGAGCAACGTGATCTAATTTTGAAGTTGGAACAGACTTTGAAGCCAGACATGCTTTGAGCAAGGTGTCAGGCCAGATGAACTCCAGAGGCTGCTCCCAACAAATTATTCTGTTATCTGATATTTTAATACTTTCTACTACATTGCTACATGTGTTTCCCTACAGAAACTAAAAAATCTAATGCATAAACAAACAAAATTGAAAATATGCTATTTTAGGTAACATAAGATAATTATTGTTATAGATCTCCAAACTCTGCAAGATAAGGTATAGTCAACTCAACTGGAAGGAAATGTATTATACTGAAAATACAGTCCTCTCTCAAATGCATTGTCTGGCATTTAGTTTGTTTTTTGTGACTCTTAATTCCCTTTCTTTCCTCTATGCTTACACTAGAGCTCTATATAAAATATGCTAAACATGCCTCAGAGCTACATCAAAAATAAGTTTATATAGAATCCACAGTGAAACAAATTAATCTCTGGCACTATCTCATGTGTGTAATGATGAAAGGGATGATTATAACCCAAGCACATATAACTGCTACAAAGCCAGATGCAGCTCCATTTCTGAGTCCCCTATTCCCTGATTTTCTTGCCACTTTCCAGCTGTGGGACTCTTGGTCAGGCTCCAATTGTTCAATTACTGCATTTTCCCCAGAGCTCCAATTCTCTCTTATTTCATGGGTTTTCAAGGTGACACCCTTTGGACTGCAGTTGTGTGGCCTTAATTTCAGCTTTCACACCAAGTTCAGCTAGTAAATTCTTGTTCTCCACCACCTGTATCACCTCAGCCATGCTGAGTTTCTTATTGTGAAGGAATCGACATCAAAGACTGTTTCAGTGGAAAGGACTGCAACCGCCACAATAAATGGTTGGAGCCATGGACATGCATCACCTGCTCTTACAAGGCATAATTTACCAATAGCTACGTGATTACAATGGACAGTTTCCTGCTCCAGGGACAGAATGCTTTAACACTGCAGCTAGTACTACCCTCTTTGGTACGTGTGCTGACTCTTTAATGATGAGTACTTTTCAATATGCAAGTGGTAATGCAAATAATGGCTTAGTTATACACAGAAAAATCTTTTCAGCATAATAAAAATGTTATCTTATGTTCCCAGTGTAACAGATGTCCTGTTTAATTGCACTTGAAATGTGAAAATATTTAAAGTTTTATATAATAATAAAAAAAGAAAGCTGTATAATAAGCAAAGCAAATGCACTCTTCCAGAAACAGGGGAGAATGGACCCAAAATAAACAACAGAATGTTTTATATCAGGGCATGAAATAACTTAATTTTTCTTGTCGTTATGAACCAAAAAAAATATGTTATTTCCTAATAGAGGAACCTATGTGCCAGCATTTGTGAAAGAATGCAGCACTATATCATGCCAAAATTGCACTTATATAATTTGTTACTCAACTCACCTTTATCTTAAAATAATAATTAAAGCTATTAATACCTCTAATCAGGATTCTTAGACTGTTCAGATAAACTTCCAAGACAATCAGATCACTTACCATTCCTATCTGGTTCTACATTATATACAGGCACATAGCACTGTAGACATAGAAAATATCATACAAGGGAAATTAAAGGACACTTTGATTTTAATCTCAGAATCATCTACCGTTCATGTAATTAAAATAAGCAAGCCCTGTACCATCCAGAATTCCCTACCATAACACTTATTTACTCCAAATAGAATGTCAATGAGAAGATATTTCACTAATAACTAGCTAAATACCGAGGGCCAGAGTGAATTAAGAAAGGCAGTGTCTGTTAAGAGGAATGACCTTCCTTCTTCATAGCAGATATTTTTATATTATGCAGATTCCCAACAGCATATTGTCACTCTACTGCTCAAAGTGCACTTATTTTCCTTCCTAACAATATTATAACGAATCATTTGAAAACTTGAATCCTGCAAACCTCACTAAAACTGCTTATTACAACACATTTTCCTTCCTTTTTCACTCAATCAAAACGCAGAACAAAACTTTTGTCTCCACTAACAAAATGACCTTTCACATCTCATTTGGAATTCTTCACATCTAATGTCTCACATACCATGACACTGGGTTTTACTCCTCTGTGACACTCAACTACCATCACTGCTTTCACAGGCAAAGAATAAAAAGTGCAGATTCACACTGAAAGTTCCTTGTTAATGATGCAAGGCTTTTAATACTTTTTCCTACAAAATTCAACACATTGTTTAGTACTGTTTTCTAAACTTCCCTCATATCTTATCTTATCCCTACCAAGACAAATGTGCCAGAAGCATACATACAATGCCCCAACATTCTTCACTAACAAAATAAGCTTTCTTCCCTTGCTCCAGATCCATTTTTAATCAGATAATGATAGTTGTGTATTAAACCACTAGGATAAAGCCACTGTCCATTATATTTGAAAAAACATGACAGTCAGGTGAAGTTCCTGATGACTGAAAAATGGGAAATATAACCCTCATTTTCAAGAAGGGAAAAATGGATGAGCCAGGGAACTACAGACCAGTCAGTCTCACCTCTGTGCCTGGCAAAATCTTGGAGCAGATTCTCCTGGAAGGCATGCTAAGGCACATGAAAATCAACAAGGTGCTTGGTGACAGCCAGCATGGCTTCACTAAGGGGAAATCCTGCCTGACCAATTTGGTGGCCTTCTATGATGGGGCTACAGAACTGATTCACAGGGGTGGAGCAGTTGACATCATCTGCCTGGACTTGTGTAAAGTTGGGACCAATCTTGTTCAACATCTCTGTTGCTGACATGGACAGTGGGATTGAGTGCGCCCTCAGCAAGTTTGCCGATGACACCAAGCTGTGTGGTTCGGTTGATACCCTGGAGGGAAGGAATGCCATCCAGAGGGACCTTGACACACTTGTGAGGTGGGCTGATGCCAACCTCATGAAGTTTAACCATGCCAAGTCCAAGGTCCTACACCTGGGTCAGAGCAATCTCAGGCACAGCTACAGGTTGGGCAGAGAAAAGATTCAGAGCAGCCCTGCGGAGAAGGACTTGGGGGTGTTGGTTGATGAGAAAATGAACATGAGCCGGCTTCAGTGTGCGCTTGCAGCCCAGAAAGCCAACTGTATCCTGGGCTGCATCAAAAGGAGCATGACCAGCAGGTCAAAGGAAGTGATCCTGCCCCTCTACTCTGCTCTTGCGAGACCTCACCTGGAGTATTGTGTGCAGTTCTGGTGTCCTCAACATAAAAAGGACATGGAACTGTTGGAACAAGTCCAGAGAAGGGCCATGAGGATGAGCAGAGGACTGGAACACCTTCCGTATGAAGACAGGCTGAGAAAGTTGGGGCTGTTCAGCCTGGAGAAGAGAAGGCTGCGTGGAGACCTCATAGCAGCTTTCCAGTATCTGAAGGGGGCCTGTAAGGATGCTGGGGAGGAACTCTTCATTAGAGACTGTAGTGACAGGACAAGGGGTAACGGGTTAAAACTTAAACAGGGGAAGTTTAGATTGGATATAAGGAGGATTTATTTTACTCTAAGAGTGGCGAGGCACTGGAATGGGTTGCCCAGGGAAGTTGTGAATGCTCCATCCCTGGTGGTGTTCAAGGTCAGGTTGGACAGAGCCCTGGGTGACATGGTTTATTGTGAGGTGTCCCTGCCCATGGCAGGGGGGTTCGAACTTGATAATCTTAAGGTCTCTTTCCAACCCTAACTATTCTATGATTCTATGATATCAACAATTTCTTAGTACTCCCTTATTAATGGCATCAGCAGAGACTAAAACATTTTTCTTTAGCATTAAGAGGCACATAACCACATAGATGTCACTTCCACCAAAGATAATGTTTGCACATCTAGTTCAGATACTTCAGACAGACCATGGTTTATTTGCATCATGCATTATCAGAAGCAGCAATCAGCGCATAAAGAACAAATAGAAATGAAGAATATCCTTAACTTGTTAGAGCTGGTGTTTTCTCAACTTTTCTAATGACATATTTCTTTCTTGCACATATTTGCAAACAAACCTGGAGGTGCCTCAAGGGAAGTTACACTACAGCTGCTACACCTGTGTTTGTCATCTTACATACAACACTGCCATAACCTGGATGTGGCTTTGATAAAAGCCATCCATTTACAAGACAGCTATGCTGTCACTACTGCTTCTGCTGTCTGATTTTAACCACTTTCTGTTCCCAAGAGACAATTGGAATAATCTACATTTAGCAGAATAACAGGGAGAAGATCTAGTCTTAAGCCACTACAGAGTCATTTAGGGATGAAACTCCCAGGCATGCCATGAGTTAACTGCATAAATCTCTGCAAAAACCTAAGAAATTTTTCTCTTTTTAGGTCTGTGTGAGGAATCCTGAATCACTTAGCTGACAAACGTAGCTTGAACTGGAGGTAAAGAGTGTAGGAAGTGGTTATTTTTTAAAAGAAGATATTCTGAAAACTGCCTTTAGGATTAACTCTTCCTATGTACAGAAGAATATTGCTGGAAGTAGCTGGAGGAATTACGAAGATTAACAAATCTTTCAAAGGCTTTCACAGCATGGCACCAAAATTCTGAAGAAGGCCTATGTCAGATTTTTTTCCTCAGGACTCTTTAAAAATTGATGGTTCAGAGCAATCTTGGGAATCTTCAAACAGCTGGGAACAAATTGGTATTTGAGAACCAGTTACACCAGTCAAGGTTTTAGCACTTTCTCAGTGCCTGAATACAAAAACCTTTTACTATCCTTCTGTCAGAGCTTTAAAGCCACCTCTTTGTGGGTTAAGGAAAAAAAAAAAAAACAACAAAAAAGTGTATATCACAAAAAAGGATATATCACATTCTCAAGGGGGATGGGGAAAGGGAGTGTCAGAAAAAAAACTTTTCGGATCACTTGGACTGAAGACCAGAACACAAGCTATGGTTTCCGTGAGGCAGTGCAAAACTGCCAGCTGCAGAGAAGCAAAACTTTGTGTCAGGTTGGCCATGTCTTCGTGAAAACATCCAAAGACAGAGTCCATTGTTTGTCTGTCCAGGGCTGCTTGGTGAAAAACATTGTGGCACATCCAAACAAACTCTTTCAAAGCAGGTTTTGACTCTTACTCCTTGCTGTGGTTTCTAGCACCTCTGAGAAGAGCCTGGCTTCATTATGTTCTAATCTACCCCTAAAATGGTGCTATCACAGCCCCCTCTGTGCACCTCAGAGGGACCTCAGCTGCCTTTCTTGAAGACAAACATAACATCTACCTTTTTCCAGTCATCAGGGATCACCCCAATCACCACAGTTTACAGATGACAGTAATCACATCAACCAGGTCTAGCAGCTTTATGAATGTGCCATATGGCCCCAGATTTGAAGATATGCAGCTTCTTTATATAGCCCTATCCTGTTGCTTCCCCACTACTGACAGTCTCTCTTCTTCCTGAGGCTTATTGATGGACACAACAGTCTGAGAATAGGTTTTTCCTGTGAAACCTGCTGTACAAAAAAGCTCGGACAACTACAGCCTTTCTGCACCATCTACAATTAGTTCGCCTCCCTCATTCATGTGTGGGAAAATAGTCTCCTTGAACATCCCCTCCCTACATGTGTACTTGTAAAATCCCTTTTTGCTGCTTTTTTTGGCCTTTCTTTAGAGCTCCAGCTGATCCGTGTCCTTTGATTTTCTTCCTTTTTGTTTGAGCAATGCTTTTCAACACCTCTATTGCATATTATTGTTTCCATTTCATATGCTCTCTTTTTGCATTTTAGTTCACAGAGAAGCTCCTTGCTTAGCCAAAGCTGCTGGAATTTCCAGTCTTCCTGCAAAACAGCAGCTTTCAACCAGTTCTCTTAAAAATTCATCTATGTCTCCTGGGCACCATTCTTCATTCTGCCCAGCAATTTCCTAAAAAAACTCAAGTCTGCTTTCTTGAAAGCCAGGGTCGTACCTCTACTGCTCACCTTCCCACACTTACTCCAAATCCTCAATCCACTCACCACCTTATGGTCACTGCAGCTCAAGCTACTCAAGGCTGTATTCTACTAGGTACTATCTTTTATGTGACAACTGGGTCAAGCAGAGCATTTCCCCCAATTGCCTCTTTTACATTTGCATTAGAAAATTGTCACAGACATTTGTGAAAACAACTTTACAAGATGCTACAAGAAAGCTTCTTCACACCTTGCCTTGGAAGTGGGAATATGCAGCTTTCACCCCTCCTCCATCTGCAGCTCTCTAAGGGAACATAGATCCAAGAAACACTGTGTTAAAAGGAAAAGCTATTTTGGCATGTGAAAAATCTAAAAGACTCCAGTTTCTCCTATTTTTGAAGCATTAGGTTGGGTCTTTGAAATGGAACCCTACAGCCTTTCCCATGTATGATGATCGGTGTGTGAAGACACATTGGCTAAATTAAGCTACAGATATTCTTTGTTCCAAGAAGGTTGTAGCCTGGCGCAGTAGGTTGCATTGCCTGTATCAGACAAACCTACCCACTTTAGTATTTTCAGTTCTCTTTAGTAAGGCACAACAAAAATACATCAGTCCTGCATGTTCTGTATAAAATAAATAAATAAATACATGTGTACATACATTATGTATGCAATACATAAATAAAATAAAATTAAACAAAGTAGAATTCAAACGGTAGCCAGACTTGGAAGTTAAGATTTGAAAGTTTAGGGGTTTTTCCACTTTTTCCCCTTCTACAAATCCAAATGGACTCCTTCAGAGAAGTAACTAGATCTAAGTTTATCAGGCACCAAGGGAACTAGGGCTGCTGAATCATATTCTGATAGATATTATACATTAAAAAGCAGTTAAACAATTGCACACCAAAAGAAAAAACAAACCCAGATTGTTGTCTCATTATATAAAGGCAGATGCTGGAAATCGGTTGTACCAAATTTCTTTTCTATATCAAAATAGTCTCCAAAATTGATAAAAAAATAATTCTTTAGCTTATCCCCAAGGTATACTGTATGTAGCAACTTGAACAAATTTTCAGTACCATTCATCCTTCAGCAAGGTAGGCTTAAACAGAAATGTTGACAATATTTTTAACTGCAGTAGAGGTTTAATTATGAGGAATTTAAAGTATCATTAAAGAGGGCTTCATAAAGAGAAACATTTTAAAAAAGACAATTTAAAAAAATTGACTTTTCTTGACTATAACCAAAAATAACTTATTAGCAATCATGAAGTACCAGAGATCTTTTTTAATTGGCAGTGATCTGCTACAAAGTCTTTATCCTGGTCTACAATAATTGGGCCCAAAGTCCCTTTAAAGCTAATACCACAAAATGGTGTTTTTATAGTTTCTTAGAAAATATTACACTCTTTTTTAATCCTTACCTGAAGCTTCAGCAGCTCTCTGCAGGGGAGTGAAATGGAGAAGATTCTAATTTAAAACCAATTAAAGATCAGTCACTCTGTGTGATCAGTAATTGTACTGTATTGAGATGGCATTTGTTTTCCAACCTCACACAATGTCATGAATATGGAAAAGCTCCAAATTATACTTCAGTGTAATGATAGGTTTTCTAACTACTGGTACGCAAATGAAACGATGTGATATACAAATCCTGATTGTCAAATAGCATTTTAATGCTTCTGAGCAGCCCCAAGTTAAGTAGGTTTCCAAAAGGAAGGACCTTGACAATTAGCTGAAGAATTACAAGTTGCTTTACCTTCTCCCTCCCATTACAAGATGTCAAGCCAGGATCAGCTGAAAAGAAGTAATTACCTTTCCCCCCACCCAAAGTAACAGGATTTTCAAAGGAAATTAAAAAAATAAAATCACTGCTGGTTCCAAGCTAATTAAACATTTCAAACTGCCTTGCTTGGCCTTGATGCTCACTCACAGGCTAATTATATTCCTCCTCACAGACACTACCTTTTCTTTCCAGCTTCCCAACACACTCCAGAACATGAGTTTTGTGAAGCCTGTGGGACTAAGCTGAAATGAAGCTACATGAAGGCTACATGCTGTCTTAGACTGTCAGACTCCAAGACAATGAGGTCTCAGAGAGGACCAATGATCAGGACTGAGCCCTGGTTTGGGGTTCATGTCTCTGGGCTTCAGCAGATTCCTTGTCCTACCCTGGAAATGCTGTCTCACACCTCTGTATCTCAGGGTTTGCCATCAGACAGATGAACACAGCACAACTTTTCTTACTTGTAGATGTTATGAGGATAAATATTTCCTAACCTTAATGTTGATTGATGTTTGGCACCCAGGCATAAGGCATTAATAAGAAGCCTGCTCTGTGATGCTGGATACAACTTTAAAAATAAGAGATATTGGCAGAATTAGTGAATGTAAAGAAATAAGTGTTTAGGTCATACATTAACAAATCAAAATTAAGTAAAAAAGAGTTCTCATTCTAAAAGCTCACGTATAAGTTGCCTTTACAAAGACAAAAGTCACTCTATCCAGCTGAAATTAAGTACAAACCAGAAATTAGATGTATATGGCAAAAAATGTAGGGTGAACACCATCACAGAAATCATCCCAACTTTTTGAAATACTCAAGACACTCTTCCTTCAAAATCTAATAAAGAAAAAACCTTGATTTTTGAAGGTTTAGATAGCAAATCTGTATCACTAGATTTAAACCTTTAAAACAAGAGTCTGAACCACTGCAGAACCACTGCAGAGGTAGCAAAAACAAAGCAAGTTCCAGCTGAAGTCATGATTTATGACACTGAGGCAGCTCTGTTAGCAGCTGTGTTCCAATACAAATTAAAGTGACGTGGATTTGAAACATACTTCTATGGAATCCAGCATGTATTTTAATATTCCAGATAAAAACCATTTCAACAAAGCTAACAGAATTAGAAAGAAGTGTAGGGATGTTATTAACCAGGACTGCTCCTATGCGCATGAGGTCCTACATCTACCCATGACTAACAAGGCTCAAAAGTGCAATAACTGTTGCTACCATGCACCGGTAATTTCCAAGACTCCAAAAGACACTACAAATTATACCAGAACAGATGATGACAGAGGTCCTTCTGGCCTTAAAATTAAAGAGCACTTGCCTGCAGTTACTTTTTTTCTCACCAAGAGTTTTGCCATATGCACAAAGCATTCGCACACTTTCTCCCAACACATTCAGGCCAGAAGCCCTGTCAAAAAAAATAATAAAAGAGATATGGAATGTGTCCATTGGATAAATCATTAGGCAGTGATGCTGTAGGGTCAGGAAACAATGGTGCAAAACAAAACAGAGAAGCCAAACACAAACACTTCTTCACACCTCTGTCATACCCAGATGTCCTCAGAAAGCCATGGGAATACCCTATGCCTCCTGTCTGAACTGTGCTAGACATGTCTCAGTTTCTCTAGATAGGAAATTTCACAGCTACTTTGATACAAAAAAATTTCTTGGAGTAGATTATGTAAAAAGTCAGATAGGGATGAATTTGCTGAGACATTCAGGGTAGGATGCCACCACCTGGGGTTTGCCATCACCAGCCATAAAAATCTTGCTTCCTGCAGCCTGAAATGCAGCTCACACTTTCCATTTGAAATTTACAGATGGAACTCTCAAGACAGCTTTGTATTTGCTAATTTATTTTTTTAGGACATTTGGAAGAAAAAAAAAAAATAAAAAAATGCAACTTTTCCTTTTGTTCAGTAGTTCACTTCCCCTCCTGTGAATGCTTTTACTTTTCATTCTCATATTTTAACATGTTGCTGATTTTATACCCTTTCTTTTCTACCTTTGGGTTAAAGCAATTAATAATAAAAGTCACATGAAAGGCAGAACTACAGAGGAAAACATCACAGCCTGAAGACTGTGTTTGGAAAGGAAAATGTGCTCTTCAAGTGGACAATGTCTAGTGGCCTGAAGAGAAGACAAAAGCTGAAAATAAGCAAGCTTCTCAGTATCTGCAAAGACAAAGGAATCCTGCTTCTTTCCGGGTGCTGGGAATCAGTGGGGCTATCTCCATAGGACACACCCACTGCAGTGATACCCTTGTGTGTCTGCCATGGCCTTTTGGAGGCATGTTTTCATACAGCCTCCTAAAGCCATGTTTTCCCATGTCTGGCTTAAAATACAATACCTGCACAACTCAAAACTCACTATGCACAGCCCTACTGCAGCTCTCTGCAGTCACTAGTTACCTGCTCCCTGTAGCAGCTTTCACCAACAGCGGAAGGGTGAGAAAAGCTCTTCTGAACATGCCACAGAGGGACAAGCAGCTCCAAAGGCTTTCACAAACCCAAAAAAGAGACTTCGTACCCACACTATGGAGCCCCAGCTGCACCCCTTGGTAACCGGGACCCAAGGCACACAACACATGTACCTGATTCAAGCACAGAAATGGTTCTTTGATTATTTTCCTCTAGGTTATTTGTAATTTAGGAACAGCTACTTATTACTCTCTCTACAATTCTGAAACTCTGCTTCTGGCTTTGCATTATTATTTGGCACAGGTAACAATTCACACAACTCTGCATTTCACAAATCCTAAATAACTGATTAGCAGTGTTAACAAAATGGACCTTCTGCTTTCCATTTCTGCTAACGAATATGTACATGAGTTTTGCATTAGATAAGAAGTTATGTATAAAGTACATCCTCTGCTGTATGCCCTGGTTTAAATTATAGCTGTAGGGTTAATTGAATACCCCAGTCTAATCTCCCTGCATAGGCATTGCACCAGGCTACAAGTCGTACTGCATCAGCATTTTGACTTGAGTTTATTTTTTAAACAACTGCTATAAAACACTGACTGCAAAGAGAAAAACAGCATTAGGGGGAAATATTTAAAAACAATGGCCCTGCTGAGATCACCAGAAAGGTTCTATTTTAATAGGCTCAAGAATAGTATTTTTCATACTTCAGCACATTTTTACCAAGCTACTCCTTTCTATTTCCTGAATTTATAGGCTATCCTTGTCAAGAACAGAACAACAAAATCACTAAGACCCTAATGATATGGAAGAGTTATCTGGATTAGATAGACAGGTCAGCCCATTTGATGAATTTTTTTCAGAAGACGTGCATTTTACCACATATCACATTAATGTAAAAATACCTGTTCATACTTCTTATTCATTCATAAAATCCTGCTGGTTTGCAGAGTTTATATGATTTGCATTTTTCCCTCCATATATAAAATTGTATTACCAATATTTTCACAAACCCTTGGGTATTACTGGGTTTATATTTATTGGTATTTCCACTGTTATCTCATTGCTTGGCTTTATAGCCATGAGCAGGTCAAGCACCAGAAGCAGTTATCTGATTTTATAAAACTGACATAATTTTAATTAAAAGGACTTTGGTCAAAATTCAGGCAAGCCCAACCCAAACCAGCTATGTCAATTTTAAGGCCTGTCCATTTTGACATAATAAAGAAGCTACATGTCACACCTGTAATCCATATGCTTCCATAACCAGTAATCCATAAGTATCCATATGATACTTACTGTCTGTAAGTATCTGTTGCGTGGACTCACTCAGTAATGGCTGGAAACAGCCATAGGCCTCCCTTATGCATACAGGAGAACAGCTACATCTCACAGTTAATAAAACCTGACAAGATACCAAGGGACCTATTGGCTATGTCGGTGTTACAGGTCTTCATCAAAGTTCAAAACCAGAGCAAACCTTTCACATTATAATGCTGAAAGAAAATGACCCTAAACCAGTAACACCCGCCAAAAATAGTGAGTGCTAGCATTAACCACCAACCAACTATTGGCACATACTGCAAAGAACCATGACTGCATGAAAGGGTATGAATGGCTATTGGAGAATTACTCAATCTTAGGGGGTCTCTAAGCAAGCATATTCTCATTTTTTAAGCTGCTTGGTCTCAAAACCAGTCAAATCCTTAGCAAACTATCGAATTCTTTTCAAGGCAAACTGTGTCTGTACTGTAAGTCAAAGAAGGAGAGAAATTATTCACAGAGAGTGGTTAAAGGAGTTCTAGTGTTAGACAGCAAAGCTGACATTTCAACGTAGGAGAGAGATGAAGACAAAAAGGACTCAAATCCTTCTTGGTCCAGTCAGAAAAAGAGTCATGAAAGTAACAACATCTGACTCACTTTCTGGTGTCTCAGGAACGAAAAATTTTTAATACATCCAGTTAAAAAACCCTGTTTCTTCAGGCAGAGGCATGCAGTGGGTTCCCAATAGGAAGTTGATGGTGCTTAAAGAAAGCAGAGAAACCTGAAACCAGGAGACTGCTGCAGTTTATCTCCAAGGCACAGCAATGGTTCCTGCTGCTGTGAGTGGTGGTAATGCACCCCTCTGCACTGGCAGAGGGTTAGAAATTTGCCATTAAAAACTGGGACTGAAATAGCAAAACTTTTTTCCTAATGTCTACAAATGGTAGTCAGGGGTAATATTAAAGACTCACTGATCACCCCCCATTTTTAGTTTGTTCTCTGTTCCTGATATGTCCCCTTTAGTGAGCATAACCACATGTCCAGATGAACTCATCCAACAACTACTGCAAGTAAGCATAGGCTGTAGAAGCCAATTGGCCCTAAAGCTGTATTGAAAAGATGAGACTTTTTTAATTATTCACTGATACAATTAATGTATAGGCTGTTCCTGACCCAAGAGTGTAAATTCCAATATGCATTAGAATGAATTAGACAAGTGTAAATAGCTTCTCACACCAAGAAGGTATTCTGCATGCTGCATAGTAATTAATCTATTTAAAATACAAAAAGAGAATAATTAAAAACATCCTCTTAAAATTCAAAGAGATTAAGCCAGCAGCAAGGTCAAATTTAGAAAGGAGAAAGAAACACAAAATCAGCCAGCAGGGCTCCAGAATAATTTTGCAGATGCCCTCTATTGATTGAGATCTTATGAAAATGAACAGAGAAGGATATCTGACAGAGCTATACCCACCTCCTGGGTACTTCATGGGCCCCCAGATCAGAACACAGGATACAAATACAAGTTAACATAAGGTGGCTGAAGAGTGGCTTGTATGTATTAGATACATTAAATTTTGCACATTGAAAGTCAAAGTTCTTCATACGATAAAACATAAAAATCCAAAATTAAATATTGGAGTAATAAATTCACAGCAATTGCCTCACTTCAAAGATCTATTTCAGAAGTACCTAGAGAAAAAAAAGGAAGTAAACAGCAAGAATAACAGAAGGTTCAGTGAATTTCACAAACTGCTTATTAAAAAGTCCCTTACTTAGTTTCAATCCTACCATCCCAAACTGGAAAGTGCCATCCCTCCCCAAGCAAAGAGCTGTTTTAAGGTAAAAACACCACACCATCAACAACACCATTTCTTCAACATCACATTAGCATGTATGGAATATAGCATTAAGCTTAGCTAACAGCTTAGTTTAAATGCCCCGCAAACTTCAGCTGCAATTCACAAGTTATATAACTTCAAATACAAGCGCTGATGTACAAACTTACAGCTGTAGGACAACTAACAATAGATAAGACATTGCAGAAATTTGCATGATGTCACCCAGCTGTTTAGCATTTGAACCCTGGTGGAGGCTTGCATGTTTATACTGCAAGAACTGAGCAGACGTTGTTTCTAAACCCCTTAAAATTACCAGCAAAACAGAACAAAAATATGATCAGAAACATCAATTTGCAGCCTGTTTTTCACTGTTGGACTATTGACAACCCAAGCTCTTGCACAGGATGGGTTTTTTCGTACAGTTGGAGACTGACAAAGAATCCCAATTCTGCATCTGGCATACAGTCTTTTTGGCTATATTGAATTTTGAAGATTTTTAGAAGTCAAAAACTTACTACACCTGCCAACAACATGTTATATTTATTAACTGTGTGTCTCCAAGAAAATGAACTTGCCATTCTGTCAAAACTTGTCTGCTTTGGAAGGTGTGATTAGACTTCAACCATTGCTGTAGAAATGCCATTCTTTATTCCAGTTCATTGCTTTCCAGCCCAAACTTTAGTCATGGACTACAGATTATATAATACCTTAAAATTAACTGTGAGTGTAGCAACTGCTTATACAAAAAATAAACTCTGATTGCATGTTTCAAATAAAAATGCACTTTTGCACAAAGTCTCACGATGAATTTTTATCTCACCCAGGCCTTAAAAGGAGTACATGGCTGGTGAATAGCAAATGAATTGAATCACTTTGGTTGAATTTTTATGAGGTATAAGAAGCTTGCAATGCATGGCAAAGTCCACAGAGATGTCAGAGCAGCAGAAACAATGCAAACATTAATAAGAGACACTCAATGGAGAAAGCAGGGTCTAAGCAGGTCTCAGCCTAAGAAAGAAAAGCAGACTTCAAAGTTCAGTGATCTCTCTTTATAACTGCTCTCTACATAAAAGTGAAGAGCTGGGGCTGACTTAAAGGTCAAGGTGAACCTTTCCTCAAGAACATCCAAGAGCAGCAAATAAAAGTACATTTGAAACCACTTAAACATTAAAGTGAGCCATAATGACTGTTGCTCATTCTATCTGGCAAAAGGAGTTTCCCATTCCTTGTAGGTATCATATGAACTGGAGGAGTCACCTCTGAGGAGACTCAGTATCTCTGTCCTCTGCAGAAAATAGAGGCCAGATCTGGGAAGAGCAATACAGACTGTGAATGTCTGAACACCTGTACCAATACTTGGGGAGCTCCTTTGGTACCACCTCTGGTAGTGCTCCACACTCCTGTCAGCCCACTGCACCTGCTCAGACCCTAAAAAGTTACTATGACAGTGATAAAAGATATATATAAGAAGCCCTCCCTGTCACCAAGATATATCAAGAGCAGTTAGTGCTGTCCCCCTACAAAGCCAGCACCTAGCTGAAAGATCCAGATTTCCCTTGCTGGGTGGCACAAAATTCACTTATTTTAATTAAAGTAGGTCTTATGAATAAAAGACAGAATAAGCAATTTTAAGAGATGCACCAGAAACACTCCAGAAGCAAAGGGTGGGCAGGAGGGAGCAACACTGTAGGTGTTATCACTGTGTACCACCCTTATACGTTAGAGAATTTACTGGTATGGGAAGCAGGACAGGGCACCTACTACTCAAACTTCACCAGAAACGAGTAACCACAGTGAGAAAACAATTGCCAGCTTATGATAATAAGTACTCTTCAGTACAGCTCAGATCTGGGGCTATGCTTAAACACCAAATTTTCAGAGGCAGGCTTTGCCCTTATATAGTGCAGGAGAAGGGGCAAGTGAAGGAGACCAGAAAGCAAGGAGGCAGGGCCACGGAAAGGACACCGGGGTGAATTTTGCCTTGCACGCAGTACAAGCAGCCCTGCCACCACACAACTTTTTTTGACAAGCAATACTCATTTTATGCATGGAAGTATGACCTGTGCATCCAACAGAGGAGAGATGTGCTCACAGAGAATGACCAGGGTATCCTGAGATGCAGCTCTGCAGGCCTGGCCCTACTAGGAGTGCCTTAATTCAGTTACTACAGAGAAAGCCTGGGTCCTGAAGCAATGAAAAGGTAAAATTGGTTGGAAAGCACATTTCTGCAGGAATGCCCCCTTAGGACAACAGTGTTATGCCTCAGTTGCATAACAGGCCAGGCTGCAGAAGCCCTGCGAGGGTTCAAGAAGGAGAAAGGGTACAATAGGAATGGGCTACCCCATTCCCTCTTGGTTGTCTGTTTAGGAGACTGTCATGAAGATTTTGTGCTCACATAGTCACGCACTCCTTGTTGGAATTATGTTCTTGCTGTTCCGTATGGCTTTCCTGACATCCAAGCAGGGACTTGCAATTCTTTCCTATTTGGTTTGTCAAAAGCTCAGACAAGCTCTGGAAGGAGTTGGCACCATTTTTTTTTTTTCAACAGAGGTAGACAACTTTGCTTTTGAACTCACACCTTCAATAGCTCCTAGAGACACCATGTCACTCTCCAGTACAGTTGACACTCTACCAGTAATCAGGCACACTGCACTCCATGGCCTCCTGTACAAAAACAACTATATCTTCCTTATCCTACATATAGTCATGAGAAATAAAACATTCTATGCAGATCTGGGGAGTACAGATCCCAGTTATAATAGTACCCATCTCAAATAACCAGAGAGTAAAACAGAAAAAGGCTGGAGTTATTAATCTGTCATACAGCTCTTGAAGATGCTGTAGCATAACTCATTTCCCATCACAACAGCTCTTCTATAGGGCTAACACCTAAACACTAACATTTTTGTTAGGTTAAAAAAAAAAAAAAAAAAAACAAGCCTTGAATGAATTACATAATCTTTACCTTGGGATGAAAGCAATGTGATTGTTTTCATTAACCTTTCATTCTTATAAAAGGAGAAAAATCAATAACAAATTTATTCAGGCAAGTGAAAGGCAATTTCAAGCAATTTCACAAGGGATTTCATTTCCATCGCTTTTTTCCTCCCACAAATTCTAATAAAAAATAATATGATCTGTCCAAATGTAAGACAAATGCAAGAAGCAAGATACTGCCAGCTCCTCAAAGCCACAGAATGAAACCGCCTTTTTACAGCTGGATAATTGTCTCACTAAAAATATTGCTTTCTTTTGAATCCTAAGCAAATCTGCCAGGCAATGTCTTATTGACATCCTGTGAAACACTTTGTTGCACAGTACTGAGATGGCCTCTTAAATAAAGAACCTTTGATACATATATTTCCCTATGACAAATTAAGCAATTTCTTTTTGGTGCACTTTGTCCTTTCATGCTATGAGCAGAGGTTTAAATTACATGGATTTCGATGCACTTTCTAACTTTGCCATTCCTGTCATATATTCCACTGCATTTCGCCTTTTAAAAGAGTTGGCTTTGAATTCAGCCTGAAACATCTGACAAAAGCAATGATAAAAACCACAAAATAATTCATCGGGAGCTCCATTTTCCACAAAGGACAAAAAACTGCTGAAAAAGCACAATACATTATTAATAACTGTTTAATTTAATCTATGACTTGACCTCTTTCCACAAGTCCCCCACATATCCCTTCAGTGTTCTCTGTCACAGTGTCACAAGGGGCAGAGAAGGTGCAGGACACAGCCCCAGACTAGTGCATTAGGCCCCACTGGTTCCATCACAGCCCACAGAACTTCAAACACAGTGTCATTTTCTCTGTTATAGTAGCCTTTAAAAATAGCTTTAAAAGTAAAATTCTTTATTATTTCTATAAGCACCCTTATCCTATAGGTGCCATCTTTACTAGAGCTGTTAAGTTTCTATTGATTTTGGTTCTTCTGCCCACTGTGATGCCATTGGAGAATCTGAGGTCGGTCACAACTCATTTTAAAAAGTTCAACTTCTGGGAAAACTTGTGACTTATTTGCACTATTCAGAAAAGATTTAAGATATTACATAAAATGCCAAACTACCACCCATCAGCACAGGTGGTTAAGATTACATCAGCTCCTTCTGGTGCTGCTAAATCCTTGTCCAGCTATTTTAGAGGAAAACTTCATCCCACTTCCAGTGACTGAAATTAGGCGTGCTAAATCCACTGGGGTGGCTTCTGAAAATCTCTGTTGTCCTCCACGCACTGCCATCTCCTGGCACTCTTATCACACAGGGACATGCAACTCCTCTTTCACTTCCCTGTGCTGGCACAAAACAGCTTGATACATTTGCCTAGTGTGTTTACTTTGAGGATGATGGAGATATTCATTCTTAACCTTCTTCCATCATGTTTTCCATGGCAGAACGGAGCTTGTGATGTTGGAAGATGTGCAGCTTTCCTGTGAATTATTAATGGACAGAAAAGCAAGCCAAAAGCTGCAGAACTGCATGAAGCCCTAAATCAACACTGCATTTGGGTACATTTCAGTAAGACTATGCACAAAACCAAAAAAAGATGTAGAGATATACTCATTTCTACAAGAAGAAGAAATCCAGAGAAAGTCAATTCAAACTCAAGAAAGAAAGTACAGAAGATTCATAAAATCTTCCAGAAACATCTCTAGGGCTTTGTGGTTAGTGTTACAAGGATACAGGGCAACTACTCTATGCAAACCACCACCAGGAAACCTTTGAGAATACTTATATAGCATATCGTGACCTTATAAGATAATGGTGACCGTAGCATGGCAGTAATATTGGAGAACCACTAGAAATTCTAATGATTTAGTTTGCACAGGAGTTCTAAAAAGCCCATAATGAGTATTTGGGTTTACTCACTGTAAGAAGATGAAAGAATTATTATAGGGGACAAAAAGCTGACAGTTAAAAGGATCTAATTCCAGTAAATGTCATCTTTCATCAAAAAAAAATTACTATTACACTACCATGTTACTAGCATGTTATGTAATTCACTGTCACCCAGAAGCAGAAAAAAAAAGTACATATGAAGGGAATATTCTGAGAAAAACTGAAGAGTTTCTCTTGTTATTATTTCCATAGAATTAAAAAAAAAAAGAAGGGAAGGGGGGGGGGGTTGCAGCATGAAAAGAGAAATAAGTATCTGACAGTGCAAAATGCACTTAAAGGTTTCTCATTTCTCTCTGGAAAATGTGAGTTTCCACATGTGAAATGTGAGTTTCCACTTGCCTTTGACAGGCTAGCAATCTAGAAGGATGAATCTACTGCTAATTACAGTTAGCTAGATTAATCACAGAAATACATTTTTTTAAATTCTGATTTCAATTTTTTACTGAGGAACTTCACAAGAACACAGATATTCTGAAAGACTAATACTTTTTTATATATGTCATTTTAATCTTATGTTTCTAGAGCTATGCAACTCAAAGTTGTGCTCAAACTAATGATTTCTCATGAGATGGGACAATACATTTCCTAGACAAAGAAGTTGAAGGTCTCATCGGTTTATACACCAGTATACAATCTGGTGGTTTGATACCATACAAAGTAAGAAACAGATTAGCAGGAGATCTGCAAGAGAAATGAGGGACTGGCACACAACTACACCTCCTGAGTGGACTTCAGCTGGAAATTTCTTGAAGGGATTACACAGGCCAGCTTTCTGCCCCAGGAAGGAATCCCAGGCTCTCACCCTCCCGTTCCATATTCAGATGTCTTTAATAACTAGTATCCAAGTTTGTCCCAAAGAGAGAGCTCTGAGGTTCAACAGATTTGTATTGCCTTGGGAACAGCCACAGTTCAGAGGGTGGATGGAAACATTCAGCAGGAGCTAAACCAACATCCAAACCACAGATTTGTTCAACTCTTATTGCCACTCCCACATTTGCCACATACCAGTTTATTTTTGAACCCAACTTTGGCAAGCATCAGAAATATACCTTTTACCAGTCGTTTGACACCAGTTAGATCTATACCCCTTGCCAGGAGACTAGAAGGACTACAAACTTACATTTAAGCATCGTACAGACATAGGACTGGAAAGAATTACAGATGATCACCAAGTCTGCCGTAATCCCCTAGTGGTGCAGGATTGACAGTGTTTGTTGTCAGTGAAAGATGCTGATCTAATTTATCCTCAAAGAATTCCATAAAATGCCACATTTACTCATATCAGTGTATTCTACTGCCCAGTTTCTCATACAGACAAAAAAGTTTTGCCAATGCCTAGCCAGAACTTCTCTCACTGCAGTTTAAGCCCTTTTTCTCCTTGTGCTACCCAAGTTGACTTAGGAGAGCACATTGATATTTACAGCCTTTTAAAACTATTCAGTGGTGTCCCTAGCCCAAACAGATGCCTTCTCTCATCAATCACAGCAAATACCCAACAATGCACAGATCAACTAGTTACTTTGTTTCTAGTGGAAGTTTTTGTTCTTCTGATGCAAGGAGAGTTTTAAACTCCACAGAGAAATGCCAAAGCTTTTGGGGTGGCAATACTCTTCCTGGCCTCAAGTCTACCCAGTCGGTGCAGACTGCCACTTATTTATCCAGGAATTTTGTCATTATAGCTACCAAAACCAAAGAAATATAAAAACAATAATCTTCTCTGGTACTTTAGATAAGCTTTTGACTTCTGGTTTTGTACTTTGCAGTTCCCCAGCAAGCCAAAAATGACAACCAGCTCCAACCATGTCAAGATCAATTGAGCTCAGCTCCTTTTCTGGGCTTATGTCATTCTGCATTATCCAAATCTTTATACTTCCAGTCTTTCACGTATCCTCAAACTGGCTCAGCTGTGCATTCAAGTGGCTGGCTTCCATTCTGCTTCATGGTACATTGAATACATTATAGAAATTAGATTTGAGGTTCTCCAGATATTGTTGTGGTTAATTTCAGATTATCCAAGCTTTTCAAAAGCTCCTTTCTCATGTGTGAAACTTTCCACTGAATAGCGCTAAAGCTGCTGCAGTTGCCACCATTTCAGTCTCAGAGCTTCATAGACTGGCTTAAGGACATAAGAAATATTATAGCAACTCAACATCCCACTGATCATGGCAGTGGAAGTGCAAGGAAGAGATAAGAGACAGACAAGATTTAACAAAACTTTTTGTTTAGACTAAATATCATATGTTTATATTCTTTTCAGTGTAAAGCAGGACACTGGGACAAGCTCATTGCACCTGGAGTATGAAGTTACTTTGCTTGCACTGTAGTCAGATGAAGACATTAGTGGATTCTTGTTTAAATAGAGTTTCCTAAAATGGCAGTGCATTAAGGCACTACTGGAATTCAATTCTACTGGCACTATGATCTCTTTAAGTTCATTCTTGTTGAGAAAGAGAAATATTTATACTTTTACTTACTAGCTAAACTTATGCCCATCTCCATTTCCCATTCCTTGGATTAAAATTTCCTATGAACCAAAAGTAGTGTAAAGAGATTTTGGGGTGCCTTATTATAAATTGTTTTACAAGGGTATATAAATATATTTATAATACTGATTTATACACATCCTCTGTGTACACTTTTATACGTAAAATACTTGATGGGGGCAAAAGAAGCAGCAAAGCCTACTCATAAGGCATTTGGAGGATACTTATGCACACCATGCTTAAACAGAAAATGAAAATGTCAGTAAGCACATTCACAAAGCATTCCCTGACAAGGGTGAAAATGATTTTCTCCTTTCAGTGAAATAGGAATGAAACACAGGACACTCACAGTACAGGCTAGGTCACTCCCATGTTCAAATCACTGATCTTGGCAAACTCCATTCTACTTACACACACGTTTGGAAATTATGTGCAGTTCCCCTGCCTCCCACCACCCCATCTAGAGCTACCAGGATCCTGATATTTCGCAGACAAAAGCCACCTTGACTTCAGCTTCAACATGGTACAAGGGCAGGAGGATATCATGACTAAGGTGACTTTCCTCTGAGCAAAGCTCTGGCTGTCCCATTCAGTAAAACTCTCAGCTGCCTCCTTGGCTGAAATCCTCCTGTTGAGAGAGACATAAAACATAACAGATCTGACTATCAGCTGGACACAAAACATCTGCAGGGCCAGCAGCTTGAGTCATTAGCAGCACTGCAGGCAGCAATTGCATGCAAGATGTGTCCTGCTCCAGTTTAAATGAAATGGGAGAGAGTTGGAAGCCCACTGATACCCAGAGAAGCCAAATCTACAACACCAGTAGATCTAAAATATGCCAACAGCATGGAGCCAAATTGACAAAAGGCACTGTATGGTGCTTAACGCCAATTTTAACTTCAGCCACTTTGTCAGGGCTTCCAGATCATAAATAAAGGTTAATTTTAAGATATACACCAGGATTTAAGATACATTAAAAAAAAAAAAAAACAAAACAACAACAAAAAAAAAAACTAAGCAGCATTCTCCCCTCCTGCCCCCAACACAAAGGAAGCAATACCAAGATTCAACCCGTTTTATACCCTGAGAGCAAAAAAAGACCTTTGGGGTTCCCATGTATTCAACAGATAAAAAATCTTGTTTGTTCATTTGACAGTGTTTCCACATCTGTTTCACTTTCTTGCTTTGCAGTGTCTGCTTTTAAGAGAAATGCATTACAAAATTCATCTTCTAAGAAGATATGCCTAACATGGCCCTAAATTTACCTCCAAATTATTTATTTCATTGACCAATGGACTATACCTTTTTTTGCCTTTGAATAATCACAGATACAATCTAAACATGCTGAACTCCACAGGTATCACAACATACCTTCTAACCTGAGATAAAAAACATTATTTTAAAAATGGAGGTGTGCTACAACATACTGCAGTGAAAAGACTTAATTCTGATTTGCTTTTCTTAGATGGATTAAACTGTCACACAGCATTTTTACATTTATAATTACTTGACTGCCTATCTTCCAACTAGCGGAGCTTAACTATCTGTACATCTTACACAGTAAATGTGCTACAGCCTATGCTACTTGCTATGTTATGACGTACCTGAATTCTTTCCATATTCAGCCACAAGCATATTCAACATATTTTGTATTTGTAAGCTTATTCTAAGCTTACACTTTGAAACTGACAGTGGTACAAAACTAGAAAATTTTTAGCCAAACACCCTGATGTAGTTATCTTTTTCTACATGGTCAAATTGCTAACAAATGTTTTCTAAACCTGAATATTTTTAATAAAAGTCTTATTATAAGATGGCAGAAGGCATAGAAATCTGTAATAGTTTTTTTTTCTAAAGAGGTTATTTTTTCCTCCTTCTTCAGGAAGTTTGGGTCTTTTATATCATGTAGATTTTACATACTGAATATTCAGTACCAGTTACACATCTCTCTCCAGTGTCAGAAACAGGTCATTAACTTGCTTTTTTTCTTTTAATTATGAAGTTAGACAGATTTTATTTTCTGCTTGCTTTGAACAAGAAAGAGACAAGTTACCAATTAACTCAGCATTCAGACTGCATCACTGTCACTGAGCTTGAAAACTTTTCCAGGCAGAATGGTTGAAGCGCGACTGACCATTTTTCCTATTTATAGACCTTATTGTACTTGCTCAACGGAAAACACCAAGCTACTCTGGAACAGGCATCCACACAGGGAGGCACTTAAACTTTTTTCCTTATCTACACCCAGCATTATTACAAAGGAGGGTATCATTTCAAGTGATCTGTATTGAGTTAGCCAGCATAAAGTTGCTCTATTTCAAAGCAGAGCATTTGCTGCAATTCTCAGTAGGAAGGAGTTTCTTCTGCAATATTTTTTTTCATCTAACACTCCACTATTCATATTTCAGCTTGTTCCGCTTTTCACTCATCGGTTATGTTGAATCTGAACTTCCCCTTATTGGCATTGGGTTAAAAAAAGCAATATACTGCAGCACTTATTCCCTTCCATTTCTTGTTATTGTTTATCCCTGATAAAATGCTCTGTAAGTTTGCTAAATGTGTTTCATTAAAAAGTGTTAATATGTCTATTTTGGTATCAGATTTAAATACTTATATGCCTTCCTTTTTTTTTTCTCCAACCAGAATATTATTAGTAATGTCCAAAGATAAGTGGGCAGCACCTCTCTAGAGCCATTTATTCTGTATTTCCCTCCCCATCCCCCCAAAAATGAGCAGGTTATTTAAAGGAAAAGCTCATCAGCACTAGAGTATTTGAATTTTGACTTCTACTGACTAGTGGTGCACTAGCTCAGAAAACACTCTCCCAGCACAGTCTGACTATCCTCCTGCAGGACTCATTACAAAGAACAGCTTGGTCTGCTCAACTGCCAGACTAGCTTTTCCTCACTCAGAAGTAACTAAATATTCCCAGAAAATTTTCTATACTTTTCTATGATATGAAACCTTAACACCAAAGATCTCACATAAAGATTGGGTTATACGATGCTCCTTAGGGGCAAGAAAACAGCCATTTTAAAGTTATCATAGACCACTGGACTTGAACATTAATGACATCTTCCAGGTTAACCATGGAGACACATGAGGACAGGGGTTCTGCTATTTCTGGCAATATCAGCAGATCTCTAGGGAAATCTTCAGGGGCTTCTCTGGGTTCTTCAAATGCATCAGCAAAACCAAAAATGGAATCTGTCATACCATATCACTAAGCAGTAAATTTAACATCAGAGGGAAAAAACTGTTAAGAACCCTGATAATACTAGGGGGGAAATAACCAAAAAACCTACACACGATATGTACTTAATGTTCTGAGTTTCTGCCAGCATGCTTGTACAATAGGCTCTGTGGACATTCAGATTTTAGCACTGCAAATAGGCTTTTAACTTCAACCAAGACCTTGAATACCAGCTCTTCTCCCAGACTGCTCTTGCCACTTTTCCATGAAAGTCACCTCTGGTACAGTGGCAGCAACGTTTATAACCTTAGGCCTCTTCATTCTAGAGTCCTCCTCCTCCACATAGTGCTGTCCTAATAGTAACAATGGATACAGAGTAATCCAGCAACATGTCAACACTTTATTTTATGACTTATTTATGTTATTGACAAGACGTTGCTGTAAAGGTACCCTTCAGTCCCTGGAAACTGCAATCACTGCTGCAGCAAGTCAATTCAAGCAAGCAGCCTTTAAACCTATGCTCCCAGAGCAAACTTGCAAGCCCCCAGCTCCCCGTTATATTGCTTCAGGGTACAAAGGACCGTGCCTCTGTAGACACTGGCTTGAGAGCAGATATCCCAGGGGGTAAGAGCAAGAAATCTTGTCTTCTGACAACCAGAGATAACCAAGGAAGCTCTCCAGGGCAGTCATGAAGAGTGCATGTGATACTGCTGAACTCAAGTAATTATTATCTCTTTCCATTTTAGCCTTTTATAGGGCTTTGACTGACCTGAATTTTATCATCTGTATCCTAATTACTGGAAAGGGCAGTTGATTTTTTTCTTCTTTTTTTTAAGTGTATCTTGTATAAGATGTATCTGAAAATTAAGTCGGCACATTTTATTATCTGACCATCTTGCTATGAAAATTGCCATCTAATGACCTAGACCCTTTACATTAGCTCATGGATGACACCACAAGACTGCCAAAAGAGTGTTTGTACTTGCATATTTACAATGCCCAAGTCTGAGAGCTTAATTAATGACGACAGAGTTCAAAAGGCTAAGTGTAAGCAATGGATAATTTAATACCATTCTTACAAAAGAATTCATTTTCCAGCCCAAACTTACCACTGGTTTTTTTGCTGTTGTGCAAGTCAAATACTATGCACTGATCAGAAGCATCTCTGTATACATTATTACAGCAAGTACATTACGTTCAGCAGTTAGTACATTGTCAGATTTTTAACTAGGAAAACAACAGATGAGAACACAGGACATAAGCCCAAATGTACCTTATGAAATATCACTTTCCCACATTCAATAGAAAGAAAATCCTATAACTTAACTGCCAAAGTTTTTAGACATACATCTATCTGCTCCCTCATTCTAAGCCATAAATTCTCCATAAATTCTATCATTTGACCTCCTTGTGGAAGATTTGTGGCATGTGAACAATAAATCAATAGTGTGTTATGAAACACTGGTTCACTGCAGAGATTCTCTGAAATGACACATAGAAGAAAAATTGGATTTGCTAGGAAGACTCTCTATTTTCCCTTTGGGGATAAATAGTATCTGACATTCAGCATCACTTTCAGTTTAACCAGAGCAAAGAGGCCACCTAAACTCTCACTGACAGCCACAGGAAAGCTGCATCTGAAAGGGAAGATAAGACAAAAAAGGACAAAATTTAAGGAAATGCACTTGGACTCTTGAAATATGGAGTTTGGTTCTTATTGCTGCTGCATAAGACATCTTGCTGGACACTGAACAAGCCATATACCCTTTCCATGTCTCTGCTCCCCTTCACACCAAGGTACATGCTCATTCTTAGTCTTTCCTTTTAAGACTGGAAACTAGTAGATGAAAGAGGAAAGTCTCTTTTGAAAGGAAAGTCTCTTCTTAAGGAGCACTCAGCATTCTGTCCTCAGTACAGCAGCCATATTTTTCAAAGGGGAAATACCTATTATTCAGAGAGGGGATTTTGACCTCTTTAGACTTGGAAGCATTTTTGCATTGGTAGCAAAACTAACAGGGTGGCTCATGAGAAAGTTAGAAACAGTCTTATCAGTTGCTATCTACAGCAAAAGCTAAACAATCTTTTATTATTACATTTCTTTTTTGTACCGTGTTTGACATCCAAACAAAAAAAGCTGATGAAAAGTTTCAGTCATCTTTCTACTTAAAGCTGAAATCTGTCACTAACTACTATTGGTAGTGGTGAGATATCCAGAGATATCCAATACAAGACAAATCATCATCAGCAGAGCAGCCAAGAGCTCAGACAATTCTCATTAAAAGATACACTTGTTAAAAGACTTCTCAAATAAGCTAAATACTAGATAGGTATTAAGTTTTAATAGTCCAAGGCAGCAGCTGGCCAGTTAGGAATACGCTGGAGATGACCTAAGGGTGTAGCAATGTCGAAGTTGCCTCAATAAACAGGCTGCCAGCAACTCAGCACCCTTCATGAGCAGTCAAAAAAAAAAAAACCCAAGACAAAAACCCCGAACAACAAACACAACCCCAAGAAGCAGGTTAACAATGCCACCGGAGAGCTCATTACAGTGTCTTCGCTTTGTCTTGTTTCATGGGGGGAAACAATAAAATGAAAATTCCCTTTTATGAATTGGTAGCTGTTGTGTTGGGGAGCAAGATCTTGCTTCAAAAAGTCAAAATCCCTTCCCCAGCCTGTTTCCTTCCTGTTATTAATAGCACCTCCAGTTGTTTTCTACCACTTTATTCGATTACTTATCCTGTAAATCTGCATTATAAGTTCTCCAGACTTGATCTCATCATGTACATCTACACACTTCGCATTTATTACAAACTGGGTCTTGCCACTACTGTCAAATAACTAAACAAGGAAAAACATTTTCCGGTGTGTTTTTTAGGAGAGCAGAGCCAACAATATAGCCTATATGCAATTTGCTGCTCCTTTCAAACCTTTACAATATAAAGCTGTTATTTCTTTATCTTATCACATCATGTATGCTCCCTAAAAAATGACGTACCCATTACTCATCTTCCTTTCACTTCCATCCTTGCCTTTTTTTTTTATCCAGACCCGCATCTCTCTGGAGTCTTCTTTCTTCCTCCATATGCCCAATTTATAATACTTCCCTCAAATTGTCAGTCCTGTTTCAGAGACAGCTGCCACGTCACCTCCCCAACTGCTCTCAGCTGGAACTGTCAGTCAGGACTGAAAAGTCACTTTTTAACCCAATAAAATAAAAAACACGTACAATCGTATTAGCTGTGGTAGCTTAGTTTTGTTTCCTGGAGAAACAAACCTTCATCAAACACCCTCAGAGAGTTTACAAACAGTGCATTGTGCCATACCGACAGGATGTCTTATGGAATAGGACAGTGCATCTTGCAAGAATGCATAACCTGGATGGAAAAGAATAAACTTCAGTAAGAAAACTTAAACCAGCAGAGAATTTTAACACTTTTTTTTATGGTGGGCCATCAGTTTTGTTTTAAAGAACTCACTGCTTCCATTAGGCTTCTCCCCATAAGAGATACTCACATCAAAAACCCTCCAGTAAATTGCTCATCATTTTCCATGCTTCTGCTCAGTGCTAAAGCAATGAAATAACAGTCCATTTCAGCAAATAAACTTTTACTTGCCATAACAACAACATGCTACAATTTGCCGGGGGCTGTACTACCAGATGGCAAACCTATAACTCCACATGCCAACTCTCCATTATTTATTCAGAGATTCCTTAGAAAAATCAATTTGTTTCTTTTCACATTTAGAGGCTTTTCCTAAAATTCATAAGAAGTGCACAAAAATCCTATATTTTCGGAAGCAAATTGCCAGCATTGACCTGAACTAAATACATGTTGCTGGCATAGCAGGGAAAGAGGAACAAGCCAAGAAAAGCCTGAGCAACCGAGAATAACCTGGCACCCATTTCTGGCAGCCATGGGAGCTTATGCATCACTGCTGGATTTTCATTTCCATGCGCCTACCATCAGTACCAGAGGCTCTGGTTTTCCTTCTCTACTGTCCTCAACTTGGCTCTGAGCATCACAGACTTCAGAGCCTGAGCACTTTGTACCAACTCCTGCTAACAAGTTGTAAGAGAACATGCAATCTTAATGAGCTCATTGCAGGACTGATACTATTAAAAGCACAATATACCAGGATTTTCCCTTGTTAACACTTAGAGACATGTCATACTTCTGCGTACTGTAGAAACTCACTCATTTTTGAATTACATTAACCCGATCTTTCCCTTATGTAAATAAAAACAAAGCTAATGACACACAAAGGTGCTTTTGCCATCTACCAATAGGCTCTGGTAAGTTGGGGATTCTGCTGCTTTGGAATTTAGTTGGGCTTTGTTTTTTTCCCAAAACAGTAAAACTAGAAGACTTGCTAAAATTAGTAGGGAAATAATTTCAGCCTTTAAAAGGATGTGTGAACTGATTTGGATTTAGCAGTGCTATAATAACCATCAATAATTTAGGCAGGCATTCAAATATGTTCACTCGTAGGCATTTCCAGATGGATAGAAGCATGGTATTAGATTTCTGGAATATTTGCCTTCATGTGTGTGCATACATACATGGATATATAAGTGTGCATAACATCCAGCAAGCAAGAATGGTCTGTGGTTAAATATTGTCATACATTTATAGAAGTCCAGACTTACACACCTTAACTTGGTGAAACACCAGTTATTTGGATGGATTTATGAAAAAAATGGGGATATGCAACAACCATAAGCAGCTTTAAACATCTTCACTGAATCTGCTTGGAAATTCCTTTCAGACAAGAGAGATCCCTCTGTATTCTCAGCATTTTCCAAATTCAAGAGTCATCCCAGATACACCATAGCTTGAAAGCACCTTACAAGTTCAAAATGGGCAAAGTTTGGAAGCCATGGTCACAGCCACTGTTTGATGCAGACCATAAAACACTGCCCTGCAGGCACTGCCGCTCAGTGAGCAGCCACAGGCAACCGCACTGCACTCACTGCAGAACCGACTCACCAAGGCAGGTGCTTATCTCCACTTGCAAGTGATAGGGTTGCTATATGCCTGTTTCTCATTCAGTGCAGTTTCACTTTGCACCCCCAGGACCTTGTATACTGCTTTTAGTAGAGCTCATTCCACATTTACCTTTACCTCACGTAGGCTTTTTTCACCCCGGGCTGAAAAGACAATAATTCACTGTGTCTAGCACAAATGATCCTAGTATTCATGCAGTGCAATAAAGACTTTAACATTGTCCTCAGATTCTCTGTATACATAGAAATTTTCCTCCAAGAACAGGCTTCCCATTGACTTCTGGGGTTTATAAGAGTTGTAGGTAAAAAAAGTCCTCTTTCTGCACACAGGAAAACCTTGTCATAGCTGCTTGTTTTTCAACTAAGCCTCTTTTAAGGAAAATGATACAGAAAAGAGAGGCTTGGAACCATGCAGGAAACCCGAAAGCTCCAAATACAGCTTTTTAAACACTATAAAATTCACACCATTTCCAAAACGTTTGCCAGTATAGAAGCAATCAGACCTACCAACTCTCATGAAGATACTGTTCCCCTGTGCCCCAGTTACTGGATCCAAAAAGCTGTCCTGCTATGTCTGCCTTTTGAAGGCAAGAGTCAACAGGAAAAGGACTGGAGGATACTAAAGTAAGCATTCACTATGTGAATCTCAATTTTGCATGAACCATTAATTATTACAGAAATAATCAGTCATGCTTGGAATCAAAGGATGAAGAAAAATTAGGGCAAAGTTTTCTGGATATAGCAAAGTGGGGTTGTTTTGTTGGTTTTTTTTTTGTAAGCCATCAGAAAGTTAATTCTTTCTCTTTGATCTTGTTCCAGTTCACAAGAATTATCATCTTCATTATTGAAGAGTAGAAGCTACAACAAATACCTAAAGCAGGATGGAAATATTTTCAAAGCTATATTCGGACCAAATATTTTCAAGCAACCTCACCGATTCCTCCTCTAGTTTCAAAAGTATAAATAACTTGTGTTGTATTTTATCCCACAGCATTTCACAGGGAAACTTCAACTTACACTACAACCTCATGAATGACACGGCTTGTAAATGCAAGGTGTTGACATCATGAACAATTTGCCTGAAGCTGCCATGCTGCAAGTTAGAGATTCCCATGATAAGGAGAGAAGGCTGACACCTCATAGCAGCATCAGGCTTCTGGGAAAAAACTGCCAAAATCCATGCACAAAAGCAAGCTGCCTCTCCCTCACTGTTTCAAACACACAGCTTACGACGGCAAGATTCAACAGCTGTAAAGCACTCAAATTGATAGCAGCTCTTTTGTCAAGATCACCCCATGAAGAAGACAGCATCGATGCCAGCCAAATGGAGCTGGCATAGCAACAGCATCAGCATTTTCCAGAGAACATCCACTTCAGGAACTGTCTCCTCCTCACAAAAAGTACTCCAGAAACTGTCCAAAGGAGTCTGAAACAGACAGGCAATTCCCAAAGAGATCCTGCAACCATTCAAAGACAGAGAATATAGTATATATACCAAGCATACATAGTAAATCAAGTCTCAACACCTATTTGGGAGAATTTTGCACTAATTTAGGCAAGGCACGTAAGCAATGTACACATTTGCATATAATTTCTGCTTAACATGGAGGTGTGCATGCTTGGCAAATGCAGTATGAGCTCTGTCTGGCAACAGCCATCAGTGCAGAGAGATCTCAGGGCCAGCAGGAGCTGCTCAGAACTGCAAAACCTACACTAAAGAGGAGGCAGGAAAAGAGAGAAAAGAGCTAAGCAGGCCTAGAGATTAGGTAGGAAGGCTATGAAGCTCCATTTAGCACTCTGGGAATTTTGTAGAATTTTGGCCCTTTGAGCCAAGCTGACCCTGCTGATGTCCAGCACCCTCCTCCCAGCGCCAGTGGGATTGAAGTAGAGATTTTGGCCAATCTCAAAGGTTCTTTCACCCACCACTAATGTCTAATATGCATTTTCAGACCTGCAATGTGTCTATATAACATATACATTATGCAAATGTACCTTGCCTACCTGCATTTCAATGAAATGTATTGAATACAACAAATTCAATCAGTCTGCCAAATGACATAAATAACATCAACGCTGCTGCATGCACCTGGCAAGTGCCTCATGCTTTGGAATAAAACCCAGGCTGCCACACACACAAATCAAACATGTTATTTGTGGGTCACCTGAAAACAGGTTTTGGACTGGACAGCAGTTTTAAATTAACTACATATCCCATGATAATTTGTGTTGATTTCAGCAAATAAGAACTTTTGCAAACTCAAGGGGGAGAAAATAAATACTTTTGTGCGATTTACTCATGCTGGTTCTCTTATCTGCAGCATACAAATACAAAAAGTACTACAACAATAAACAGCTAAAGGCCATTTCTTGGCAGAACAAGGTTCACATTCTCCTTTGCTGCCGAGGAAGAAATTGAGGTGCAAGCCTAAAGATCATTAGCGTCACTGATTTGCACTGCTTGCAAGGTATGAGGAAAGTTTTCTCACTTATCTTTCACAGAAAGTAACTCAGATCATGGGCTTTCACTGTGAAATGCGACCCCACTGATAGCACAGGCAGTTTTGAGATACGCATCCTCCTCTTGGGGTTGAAATTGTATCACAGAATCACAGATGTGCATTTTTGATCTCTTCTAGTCACATCTAGTCCATCATCCTGAACTAATCTGAATGGTAAATCACTAACAGTCCAGGGGGTATATCAGTCTTTCATGCTAACACCACCTCCATGGGAAGGCAACATAATGATATTTGTTATATTTTTGTGTTAACAGATACTATGTTAACAGATATTTTGCTGCCTCTCAACTAATAAAATGTTCTTATCTTTACAGCTTTAAAACAGAACCTTTGCAGTCAATTATTTGAGATACAGAAAACAGTGATTTTGCATAAATGAATGACCAAGAGTATTTTTTTTAAATGCTCTGCATAACTTTTAGCCCTCAGAGCACACATATCTAATTAAACATCTGCTTCCAGCCACACTGCAATGTTACACCAGCTTGGCGCTTTCACATCCTTTTACATCATTCTAAGATAACACTTGGGTGCAATTACTGGAGTTTGTAATACCATGCTACCAACTGCATACAGATCATCATTCTCT
This sequence comes from Pezoporus occidentalis, assembly GCF_034315485.1. Taxonomy (NCBI): domain Eukaryota; kingdom Metazoa; phylum Chordata; class Aves; order Psittaciformes; family Psittacidae; genus Pezoporus; species Pezoporus occidentalis. Next base: position 8,668,666 of record NW_026915877.1, read on the forward strand.
CCCTGAGCCAATAAAAGGATTACCCAGGAGGCTGAGATTGTTTTGAAATTAGTGCATCCCAAGAGCTATCACTGCAAATACAAGAAGAAAAAAAAAAAAGCATGGCAGGATCCTGACTTTTCAATGGATTTTGTTAAATTATCTCCTTATAGTGATCTCCCTACTATTGAATGAAAAAAAAAAAAACAAACTTGAATGAAAAAAAGATTAGTTTTTTAAACAGGGAAAACTCACCAAGGACAAAAGAGAAGCGAGGTGTATATGCAATCCTTGACCACTGTATCCCCTTAGGTGGGTCTGTGCTGCCACCCTTGGGTTCAATTAGCTAAGTGACCTGCAGGGCAGCACATCTGCTCAATCTTTGCAGGCTCCTCCTGCCAGCTCACAGGTCTGACTGGCTTCTCCCAGCGCATGGCTGTGATCTGCTCATCACATCTTGCTGCCTCTCAAACACACAGGAGCAGGACTCAGTTATGAACATAAAGGAACAAAATGGGAGGAAGAACAAATGCTGTCAGTCACCAGGAACATCAGTGCTCCAGAACAACTGAAAGCTCTTTACTAACATGCACTAAATAAAGCATAAAAGCTCATCCACTCATCTGCTTGGTTTCCTCGGGTGCTATCTGAGCGAGCAGCTGCATGGTTTCAAGTTACTGGCTGGGCTTAAACCACGATTTGTGGATGGTCATGACTCCTCCAACAAGCAGAAAATGCTCACAGAAATAACTGCAAGCAAGACACTGTTTCACAGCTCAGATGAAAGAGCAGATGCCACTTAAACAGAAGTGTATGCAGCAATTTGACACTGATAGGCATGCTTATCATGGCCATGCATGGGTCAAAAAGATGAACAGCCACCACAGTGCTAAGTTAGACAGCTACTGCCCACAAGTACTGGGAGGAGAGCAGGACCCAACAGGCAGACAAGGGAAACACTGGTACAGAACAAAACTCCCATCTGTACAGATGCTGATTTATTAAAACCAGTAACACGTGAGGGCCAGAACTGAGGTGCCACATGTCTGGTTCTGCCAAGCCTCAAATCCTCAGATAGCTGGCAGGTACACAGTATGTCTCTTGGAGACACAGTCTTCTGACTTTTCCAATGTTTCTGTTGGCACCATGAACCTCCAGTTTTCAACCCTGCTACAAAGCATTGGAAAGCCTTTTTACATGAGCAGAGATGAGCTTTATCCTTCCTAGTACACTCAAATTTGCCCTTCCTCACAGCTAATAGAGGCAGTGGCACCACAGCAAGAAGAGAGTTTAATTTCTCCTATACAGCCAGATCATGGGATGACTTTTTTTTTGTCAGTGTGCAGGAAGCTTCACTCTGCTTCAGACAAATGAGCCCTGTACCCAAAACCAAAAGAATACAATGACAGGCTTAGAGACTCCTTGCCCTCACTCCTCTCCCAGAGCCATCCCCAGAAGCTAACCTACCTTTCTTGCATCTTCTACTGTTGCATTAGTTTTACCCTTAGCCTGCGCAGTTATTTCTGTACGCCTCAGTATCCCTTCTGTGGAGACTGCACTCATACAGTATTTACTAACCTTTTAGTAGTAAGTGTGTATTTCATTCAAAAATCAAGTTGAATGTTTGGTATTTTAATGGAACAACTCAAATTATAGATTTCTTAACTTATGTGCCATCTTCTATATAGTCTGGAAATATCTAGACTTTATATATTAGCTGTATTCCAGGATACTCTGGAGTGAAGTCATTTAGTGGCTCAGTAGCTAAAGCAGTAACTGTTTGGATTTATAAATTACATCACATAAAGTGATAAATTACATCACATAAAGAGATAAACTCTCTAGGAAAAGGGCAGATGAAGAAAATCGACCTGACAGCACAAGTGCAAGGACTGGGCTGTGGCAAAGCAGCTTGAGTGGCAAGCTGGACTTGCCTTCTTTTCAAATCTTTGAAGATATACAGATTTGTCAGTGCGTTCAATGTCTTAAAATATTACCAAGGGTAAAACAAAGCCAAAAATGAGGCTCCAAGTTTGGCAGAGTGTAAAACTTCCATGAGTTGTACACTTTTCTTTCATAAATTATTGTCTTGTCAAGTGGAAATATTTTGATAAATCAGCTTCACAGATAGCTTTTTCCTTGAACATAAATAATAAAAATGAGGCACCTAGATATGTCAAAATGGGAGCAGACACTTCACCCTAACCCCAGCTCTACTTCTTTCAAAGTCACGGGTGAAGTCCCACTGTCCTCTGTCAATGTGAAGCATCTCTGTATGACCTGGCTTTAACATTTAATTTTTTTGAGAAGCAATTTAGGCCAAAATAGAAATTGTTTGATGAGTTCATTGTAACATTTTACCTGCTTCATTTGCTGACAATACCTTTCCCTTTCAATGACACTAGGGCCAAACAAGGAGACAAAAACCCCACAGACCTGTCTCCTCCAGCAGCACCAGTGCTCCTCATCACTGCTCAACTGTAGACCAGTTTCTCTCCTCATTTATATCAGAGAAACCCCACTAAAGATGACAAATTTGCCAAGCTGCAAGGAAGGAAAAGCTCCTGATTGCATAATCCTTGTTACTATGACGAGCCATTTTTAAAGTTTCTTTCAAGAGGGTAAATGAAACAGAACAAAATACAGCAGAGAAATTACTGTAGCACAAAATAAACCCTCCCTGGTGCCTTTTATTTGAAAGGAACATTTCTGAACAAACCTGCTTTACTCCCTGATTACAAAACATATTTCCAAGTATGACTCATCCAGAGAGGAAAACTTGTCCTTAAAATCTAATGCATTATGATCTGCTGTGCGATATTCCCTCAGGGATTAAGTCTGGAATTAATGCCAAAAGGTACCTCTGAGGACAGTTTCTGTAATGTCATGGCAGAGTCTGAGGAAGAGATTCGTTGGCTGGCCCCAAAGTGCTGCTTTTTCTGTTTCTTCAGTGCAGTTTGGAATTCCTCCATCCAAAATGAGGCAGTACACAACAGATAGCTTAAACCTCCTATTCCTGGTGCAGAAGTTTTCTTGGAAACATAAACACTGTATGCTCAATACTATTACAACACTTTCACAGCCGTACAATTGGTGTTCCTCCTTGCATGTACACGGAGATCTGTATTGGCACATACTTTCATCAGTGCTTTCTCAGTTTAAAGACTTGCTACCATTTCAGTTCACTAATGTGTACCATAACCCGTATTTTTAAATCAAACTCTTCTTCCCCAAAGTTTGAGAGGCCGAAACTTAAAACTTCATGCAAACATGTTGGGATCTAGAGATTACTACCTGCTTACTGCGCTTTTTCAAAAAAATGGAAATTGAAGATGTCTGCAGAGAGTCTAAAACCCAGCTTTAGCCTTAAATCAGCAAAATGCTGCATTCAATACAATCATTTATACAACTATAAAAATAATGTATATTACAAATGATGGAAATGTGATTGCTACGCTTTGAGTTTTGAAAATGCTCTGTAGTTCTGTAGGGCAGCACAGGGAGAACAGTAATAGGAAAGATATAGCTTTATAACCCTTTTAAGTTTTGTTTGGTTACAATCAGGAAAACATAATACAACACATTAAGGTTTGGCCCAGGAAGAATATCAATTCAGACACAATAGCTGTTTGCACTGCTGAAAAGTTGCAATTCTTTTAAATGAAGTGTAACAGCAGTAATTGTGTTTCTCTGAGTGAGCTAAGAGGCAAATGGTGCATGAATCAATAACGATGTGGCTTGTACACCATTTATCTCTTTGCATGATCCACAGGAAATCCAATCGCATAATTACATTATTCACAGCCTGTCACGAGCACAGAATAACTGGACTTCATCAATATGTGCATCTACCCCTATATGCAAAGGGCACATGCCCACAACTGGGAATGCGGCAGACCATCAGCCAAAGCTTCCACTAATAATGCGATCGTACTCTCTGAAATTACCAGTACTGCACAAGGGGACATTATTTTGGCTCTCAGTGAGCCAGTTTCTATAAATATCGTCTACACTTTAAAATTTTTTGAAAGCTTCAGTCTTTAGCTGCTTTAAAGCAGCAGTTGGTGCTACTAATATGTCTGCTGACTTCAGAAATCAGTTTGCAAGGAATGAATTAGGACACTCAGAGACAGGTACTTTAACACAATTATAAATGCCCTGGACATCTGAGGAAGCTGTAGGTATAGAAGAAAGTTTGCAAATCTAAGTGCTAAAGCAGCATTAAACACTGCTCACAAGAGCCTTTACTCAATGAAATTTAATGTTGATGCCCTGTAAGCATATGATTTCAATGATTTCTTTTTCCAACACCACTGAAACATATACTTGCAGTGTTTACCAATTTCTGCTGCATCGTTTCTGAACTCCCATTTAGGCCAGTCTGGAAATGGGACAGCACTGCCACACCTGGTACAAGCCAGGATGACAATGCACATTTAAAAGAGCTTTTTATCATTCCCTATTTGCCTCCAAACAGATGGTAGTCCAGGAAAGGCTGCTGCTCCTGACCAAGCACACAGCCCCTTCGCCTGCTCACTAGCTAGACAGCCTACCCCCTCCAACCTTTTGCTGCAAAATATTCATCTCCACCCAGTGTAATTTATCTTACTGTGCAAAATTCTAGGGTGAAACCATATGTATAAATCCTGCTGACCCACTTAATTTAATAAACTGCAAGTTTCTACTCATCTCTTTTTCATTTGGAGAACAGTAAACCCTAGCAGACTTGTGGCTGACACACAAGGACTTTGTAATTGCAATATAAAAGATGAGCTTTTTAAGCTCAGAACAAAGTCTGCATTTCAGCTGACTGCATTTTTAAAAGAAAAAAAAAAAAACAACCTAACACCGAGAGAAAGAGATAACACACTTAAATATAAATTATTTAGGAGTGAAAAACTACTCCATGCTTTTTTGCTATAAACTCCAGTTTTACAGTTTATTTTTTATACACCTTCCGCACTTCTTTACAATCCATCCCAAATGGAGCAGTAACTGCCAGATGTATCTAAAAATCAGAGTTTCTTAGCCAGGAGGGATGCTGAGGATTCTGCCAGGCTACCTTCCCTCTCCCCAAAAGAAATTTTCCAGTCCTGCCGTCAGATTTTCAGAGGGCATCTGCAGTTCAAGCCTTTTTGCTGCATTGTGCTTCCTGCTGTTCCTTTGCTATGTCAGTATCGGATAAAAAGTAAGCCTGAAAAATTCATCGCAAATTATTTCTTTTGTTTGTCATAGAAGATGACTATCCCCGAAGAAGCTGCTGTACCACAGACAAGTAAATGTCTCCTCAAGGCGCAAATAGAGGAGTTACAGGTCTCCGTGTTTATGAAACAAGGAGAAATTTATTGCCTCATACATCCTCCTCTGCCATGGGATTATCATTTCAATAGTTGACCTGCTTAAAAGCGATGCTGCAGTTTGCTGTGGCTAAAGGTGGTTATTTTATCAACAGGATGGATTAGAGTTACACAATATCAAACCAGGATAAGAACCAAATTTATACTGTGACTTTAACTTAGTTATTACTAGCCCTGAAGGAAAAGTAGTAAAATGGAAAAATTCAAATAAACAGTAAAAACAAGAAAACAAAAAAAAAACCAAACAAAAAACCACCAACCAGCAAGCATTAATGGTTCAAAGAAGACTTTAAAAAACTTAAAGGCTGAAGACAGAAAATACTTTTTAAAGATACCAAATTAATTAATATGTACTTTAAGTGCATTCCTAGCTTTACCAAAATCATCACTTGCAAGAGAAGGGTTGAACTGCTTTGCTATTCAACATATTGTAAATCAGAACCGACTCAAGATTTTGGCATCACAAGACTACATATGAGATGATATAAGGAACCTGGAATTTTGTTTCCCACATAAGGACCCATTTCAAGATGAAATTTTCTTTAAAATAATGTAAGTTCAGTGAGCATTAATCTGTTGATTAATGACAGTGCTACTCTAGGCTTTCTAAGGATACAATGCAAGATAACCTTTGCTAAAAGATGCACAGGGAACTAGGAGGCGCATATAAAACAAATGGTTCTTTTTTTGATAGGTAAGAGTAAGGGCATAAGGAGGAAGGGAGGAAAACCTAACAGGCACTATGTTACAACAGACAACATTTTTCACTGAAGTCCACTGAGGTTACAAAATAAAGTAGAAGACAAAAATATAAAATGCAGTTATTTTACACGACTCATACCGAAATGGTTTTTTGGGTGTTTTTTTTAAACAACACAGTGGCATTTTTTCCACAGATTGTCCTACTAAGTCATTTGTGCAGCTTTGCTCTTAACACAATAGATTCTGCCTTCATTACTTGTGTAATACAATGTTCAAAGTGATCCATATCAAGAAGTCCAAAAACTGATATAGGAGAGAATAGTCTGACAAAATTGTTTTTATAAGGAGTAGTTTACAGGATTACTCTACTTTCATATTTAGAAGTACACACATACTGTATCCCAGCACACAGGAACACAGACCTCAGCATGAAAATGTCTGCAAAAAGGAATTTTATGAGCTGCAGAAGAAGAATGATACATAATGTAAAACTTGCTTGTTCGTCCTTCCCAGCATAATTTGAAATACTGTCTTTCCCAAAGCATTGAACTGAAATGAAATCATGCAATTCCTCCCATCTGACCCCAAAGAATGCCTCCTGTTTGGATCGACTTTACAAAGTTGCAACTCCCAAAGAGTTGCAACTCCCACATTCACTGATGGTAAGACCCAGGACTCCTGCATTCTCCAAGCAATAGGCAAAAACCATTGTCCCAGAGTCAGGTCTTCTAAAATAAAAGCAACAAAAAGCGCCGAAGAGATGGATACCAAGAAATATTTGTCAGTTCAAAGGAACGAGACCAGAAAGACCAAACTGCAGCCTCCTGAAGAAGATGAATGAAAGTACACTACTGTTGGTAAATTCTGGCTATGTTTGCACAAAGCTATATTTTACCATTACAAGCACAATGATGATCATTCTCGTTGTTCTTGCAAAGCCACTTTGGGTTGCATTAGTTTGCAGATTGACATTACAAAAGCTGTAATTCAACCACAGACTTCTAAAACGCTCCGGGAACAAAAGTTTGCTAGATTTATTCAAGCCATCACAGCTCCACTGTTAAATTTCAGCCATACTTACTTATAATGCCAACAATACTTAAAGTTTAAAATTTAAACAAAATTAATCCATACACATAGAGCACCTACTACGTATCAGATGCACTGATGTGTATAATATTCAATGGCAATGCATCTTCTTGGCACAAAGCCAACTGCAGTAATGGAAATTGGACTCTCTCCAAACTGGGGTGTGTGAATATAACCAGGTTGCTATGCTGCTCACTCTTTAGGATGAAGTATTCAATGGATGCAGAGTGCTACCAGTGTGAAAGCACTTGGGGACCACTCCTCAAAAGTAGTAAACCAGCAGTAACACCAACCTCCTACATAGATGGAGGACTTCCTACCGCCAAAGTATGGTTTGTGACAGGAGTCATTTGGATGAGAAAGCTGTGGAGTTGAGGGGGATTATGTCCTTTATTTTTATCCTATAGGGTACAGGAGATTGTCTCACAGTTTTTACTCTTATTTATATCCAGTATAACTTACTATATTTAACAATTCGAAGTCCAAGACATCTGACTGTGGTACAGAGCAAGGTGTATAGGCAAAAATGAGATTCATGGGATTAAAGGAAGCACTCTCGTGAGAAAGTTAAAATGGATTCCGTATTGCAAGAGCAACCCCTTTGCTCTCCTAATTTTCTATACTTCTCAACTCCTTTAAGAGCCAAAAATGAATAATGGAATAACAGTCCCCTCAAAACTGAAAGATCCTCCGTGCACCAAAGGACAAAACACCTGGCCAGCAGGAACTCAGCAGATCTGGTCTGTTAATTTCAGGATTAGATCTTTGCCTTAAGACAAACTTTTGGACTGAGCCAGCAGTCATCTGTAAGTTACTTTTATACTCCAAGCAGAGGACATTGACATATGTAAGACTCGACAGCAAGAACACAAAAGACAGCATGGCTCAAGGCAAGAAGCTAATGCTGATATAACTCACTCAAGTTGCAGACTGCACTGTGCCAATCTGGCTGCGCTGTGAATCGTCACAGCCCGTGGCTACGGAGTGTAGGCTCTGCCACGCAAGCTCTAGGGGCAGCATGTCGTTTTTTACATTATCAAAAACCCAGCTCAGCTAACAGGTCATTTATATGTGAGTCTAAACACGAGGCCCAGATGCTCAGGGCTAGGGACCTGTGAGAAAGATAGCATTTTAAATTATTTAAATCAATGCAGAGGAAAGCTTAAAGTGCCTGACTGGAAGAGTTACAGACAGCATGTCCAACTTGATTTTGGACATGCTAAGACTAATATGAAACAGAATAAACAACAGCAGAAGTGAAAGCTGCAAACGTAAGCAGTTCCAGAGACACACAGGCAAGGACTTCTACTAGGATTGGTTAGCAAAAACAAGATGCGTCCAATATAGATGCAAGATAAAAATGTTGCCACAGGACTCCCCCTTCACACTGACTTGAAGTTCCCACTGACAGATCACCCAAGACCTCCTTTGAAGTTAGGGTCCAAATCTCAGCCAGAGACAGATAAAATCTCTTCCTTACAGACTACTCTTTGCTTACCTATGCTGCATTGCTCTTCAGCTGCTCATTGTGCCATGCTTAAATTTTTAAATGAAGTTCTAAGCCCCTAGTGTGGGAGTCTTGTACCTCAGGGACACAGTTCCCGAAAGTTTTGGAATTCCCAGTTTGTTTTCTTTAGCAGAAGCAGCATGCAGCCTATGGATTAGTGTGTGTAAAGGGCCCTTCCTTATTATCAAAGCATGCAACATCTAGAGAGATAGAGCTGAAAAGGTAAAGTCCTTTTAGCTTAAAGTCTTTGATAATCCCGAGTTAAATTTTCTTGGGTATTAGTCACACAGCAATCAGTGCATAAAAAGAGGAGAAGAGAAAGGACTTTTCCTTAATGAAAAACATCGGAATTTCTTCAAAAACATCCTCGCATAAAATTGTTTTACTTCACTAGGGAATTCCACAGCACAGCTCCTTCCATTGCTGGTAACCTCAGCTCAGCTACACAAGGAAAAATGATACTGCAAGACACATGAGATATTAGCAGCTACTCTTTTAAAACAGCTTATTTAAACACACATGGACAGCTGACAAACCACCAAGATCTTGCCTATGCCTGCACTGACAGAACAAAGTATCACTTGTTTTGGTTTTTGCAAAATTTCTCTAGCTGCAGATAAAAACTGAGAAAAATCCATTCTATTTGTAGTTATATTCAATGAACCTTAGAGAGAAAAATTCACCTTGTTTGTACATAAAATGCTCAGTTACCGAAGTACAAATTTGGTTAACCAGGCACGTAAAGGAGAAAATATCTTGGTAAAAGAAAACAGAGGAAGGAATAGATAAATATGGTATCTTGCCTTTTTCAAACCAGTTGTATTTTCATCTTTTATGAGTTTAACCACTAGTTTTCCATATGAAATCAGTGCTCATCACCTGAACTGGATTTACCCACACTGTGGGGTTAAAGGAAAAGACTGATTACATCCCATTCATCCACTTGGGATGAAAACCTAGCTAACCAAAGAGCTGCTGATTAATCACATCAGTGGAAGTGATGGAAAACAAAGTGACAGACCCTGAAGTCAATTACTTAACAGAATGTGGCAAAGCACAAAAACATTGTTCAGTGGAAAAAATCCCAGCATTACACCGCATAATAGCATTTTGTGCTGAAGATATTATTGCATTCTGTTTTCATTATGGAAACATCTAATAGGTATTTAAGGGATTTAAAAAACTCAAAAGAACTCCTTGAAAAATAAGATGGTATTGTGGTCGTCAGTGTTATAATCAAATGCTGAAATTCAAGCAACAAAATGTGTATTCTGTCAGAGGTACCAGATCAAACTATTAATCTGCCTGTCTGTATTGTAACAAAACAGGAAATAAGTTATCTTTCATCTGCTTAAGCTGTACCAAAATGAAAAAGGAGGTGTATTTATTTCCGTTTTATAAGTATCTGGACAGTTAATGTTAAAAAGAAGTCCTTTTAACACCAGAGGACAATTTGCCCAGAACACAAAAGCCTAAAGCAGACTAGACATTTATCTATTTGGAAGAGATAATCAGTGCTTTGCGCGTTTTAATTCTCTTCATCACTACATCTTCCTTTTTCTTTGGTTCCCCATGAAGCAAATTTGTATGCTGAACACAGTTATTCAAGCTGCACAGACACAGGTATTACTGGTGCCTGGAAAAATGTAAAAATCTACATTTATATCAAAAGTACCTCTCAACATTTTTAAGCAGGTATCTGTACACTAGTTGGCAGTAATGCCAAGCTACCAAGGCCCTCTCAAACTTGCCTTTGGCGTACCCATATTTAGGTTCAGTGTTTGCTTGTCCCCCTAACAGGCATGAGTTGAGCTATCACCCCCAATAAGCCAAAGGCCCTCACTCACCAATAGCAGCTATTGCAGTAGGTACTCACTACAAATCCCCACTGCTGAACCATGTTGCCATTTCTGCAGTGAGGAAAACTACAAACCTCATGAACTACTGCAGTTTTTAGCCCAGCTAAAGGAGGTGATTTCAGTTCACCATAATACAACAAGCAGAAGAACACCACAGGTCCAGAGCTGGTACCAGTGAGGCGCTTTCCATGATGGAGGCAGATGGACCATGGTCTTGGGTAGGGAAAAGGCACCTTCAGGTCATCCAAGAGCTCTCATCCCAAACACTGGCAGCATTCATTGTACAGCTGACATAGGACTGTGTTAAGATTATTTGGGTATTACACTAAATTTAGCTTATGGTAGCTTTTCTACATGGCCATGAATACCTTCTGGCATTGTGAGCAATACCTCAGTAATTTCATTGGTTATACATACTGATGTCAACATGTGTGTTCATCTGTATTTATTTTTAATTGTACACCTCTTAAGCTGTGTCCAATCTCAGTTACTACTTACAGTAACTCCGTTAAAGAAAAAAATAACTCAAGTGGACTGCAGAAGGAGCTTTGCATCCTCCTTTTTTTCCTCACTTTAGTTTCTTAAGGCCAAATTGTATCCAAGATTAGAGGACTGAATTCATTTCCGTTATCGCCTTATAAGAGAAGTGGTGACATAATGCTATTTTACTTTTAGCAAATTATCTTCCAAAAATCCACTTAACTGTCACGCTGCTTTAGCTTCTGTTACTTAAAAGCACTGTTTGCTCCAGGTTGTTGTGGATGCTGTTTACAGGGATTTAAGATGAAGCAGCCAAGTTGAGTGGAAAAGAAATCGACAACTGTTACAAAATACTGAGAAGCTTCTTTAGACTTGAAAAAACTTTACTCAAGAGTCAGAAAGCTCAAAATGGTTGGACATATGGGGAAGGTATGGGAGACAGGAGGGAAAGCATTTTTAGACTTTTTCTTACCCTCTTCCTGAGGTGTTCACCTCTAATCACTGTAAGAGAAAGGATCTTAGACTGGACTTGGTCTGGTCCTGATTAGTTGTGCCACATTGTGTTATCTATCACGGAGGTATCACATGTTTGGGAGAGTGAGGTGGAATCCATTTCCATCTAGGCAATTGCTAATTAAGCCCCAGCTGCAGCTGTTTCTTTGGATTATACACAGGACAGAAAAAGAGCCACAAAGTACGAAATTAAAGTTCAATCACATTTTCAGATAATTATATACATGTATCTTGCTTAACTGAGGAAGTGACTTGGCTGTACTCTTGCTATAGAGACCAGTGTTGCAAAGGTAGGTCCCTGGTTCAAATAGGTGAGCAGAAAATCTTTCTCTTGAAATTCCTCTGCCAAAAATATCTCACATAAGCTGTATTGATGTACATACTATATACTGATGCATACTGGAACTGCATAGGTTAGATGTGCAAGTCTCACTACTGCAACGTGGTCAGACAGCTTCACAAAAAAGACCTATTCAAGCTACGCAGCACTGAGACAATTAAACACAAACACACTGCCACTCCAGACCACCCTTGACTAACTTGTGTATTTGACATTCATTTCTTATCTTTCCCTCCTGACTGCCTCTGAAAGAATACATTATATATACTAATGAAGATAGGCATGAGATTTCTCCTTTGATTCTGAGCACCCATGAATAGTAAATGTCTCTCAAATCCCTGCCCATCAGCCTTGCCACAACCCCGCTAATGAAACCTCACTCTTTGGAAGAGCCAAAGGAGGAAGATTCTGCAGCACACTTGCAAGGAAGGAGCTGCAAGATACTAAAACCTTTGCTGAGATGGTGTGCGCTCATATCTGAAGAATCTGATGGCAAGATATTTAAAGATAATATTGATTTTTTAAAATATACAATATTTACAGATGTTAGTAATATAGAAAGGTCAACACCCACACTACTTGTAATGTGTGCCATGAGACATACTCACAGAGAAAACAGCTGGAAATCTGATAGCCAAAATCAGTGACCATCACCATATCCAAACACATTAGGATGAGCACTAGTGCCTGCCAAAACTACATCCATAATTTTGTGAACTATAGAGCATGCACAGATACAAGAGGAAGGCAACAGGAAAGATGTACCTGTATCTTGATGTATAAACCTCAGTTCTAGGGAAACAATTGCAGAAACCAGGATAAACTCATCTTAGGCTCAGGCAGATACTGAACTGCCTCAGATAAATCCCATTACTCTTCAAAAATCACCTCCTCTCTGAATCTTGCAATTGTAAATTCAGAGAGTAGCTTGGTCAATTTGGTTTTATTAATGTGGTAAGAGCACTTGCCCAGGAGCTGCTTACATTCTCTTCACTCTTATTTCTTTCCTTCAAGTGCATCAATATGAAGTATAAATACAACCTTTAGGCAGTATTTGGGAAAATGCACATTAAAAGGGTGTCGTGGTTTAAACCCAGTCAGGTAATTTGTTCACTCACTTCCCCCCCTTTCTTGCCCTCCCCCTGCTCCCGGAGGGACGGAGAGGAGAATCGAAAAGAATGCAACTCCCACGGGTTGAGACAAGAACAGTCCAGCAACCAAGGTACAACACAGATCACCACCGCTACCACCAATGATAACAATGATAAAGGAAATAACAAGGGAAGAGAATACATCATCTCACCACCAGCCGACCGATAACTCGCCCCCCCAGCCCGACCAAGCTCTGACCGATACCTCCTCCAACCCTGCAGTCCCCCAGCCCTTCCGGCTAACTCCCAGTCACCCTGGGCATGACGTGCTGTGGTATGGAATACCCTTTGGTCAGTTTGGGTCAGGTGTCCTGTCTCTGCTTCCTCCTGGCTTCCCCTCCTCCCTGGCAGAGCATGAGGCTCACAAAGTCCTTGGCCAAACCTAAACATCACTATCAGCTCTGTTCCCAAGCTGAAAGTCAAAACACTGCACTGCACCAGCTACAAAGAAGGGGAAAAATGACTGCTACTGCTGAACCCAGGACATTATCCACCCCTTATTCCATACCATTCACGTCATGCTCAGATCCCACATTTTCAATACACCCATCACTCCACTCTTATCTAAGTGCATGGACTATAAAGCTATATCCCTATAAAGCTGCTGAGTCCATCTGGTCCATAATGTCAGGCTCCATCTCTTGTAACAGTCTTCCAGAGCAGGAGAGACTGTGTGCAGTGTTCACACTCGTGAATAACCTGGGCAATAGTGTCCATTGCTAAATCCACCCCTCGATCATGAGTCCATCTCTGTGTTGCATCTCTGCTCTGATGGCCTGAAGTGCATTGGGCCCACCAGGCTCAAAATAATTCACTGTCCCCTTCAGCAGTTTCTGCAGCTTGTTGCTGGGGACTCCATACCGCTGCCTTCCATCTCCGATGCTTCCAAAGCACTGGAGGGGCCCAGTGGACTAGATACTTGCCCATACTGTCCCACACACCCTGCCACTCATGACTCTCCAGCCTTGGAGAAAATCTCTTGGTCCCCCCATATCGTCGTCTAACCCCAGACAAGACCCAGACCTGACTCTGCTTAACTTTTGAGATCAGACAAAATGGTTGTGGGTAGAACACAGTCTGTGTGTGTGCCAACATGCTGATCCCCATCACAATCAGCAGGCAGGTCCCAAGGATGCCCAAAGGCCATTCAAAACCTTCAGAATTCTCAACTGATGCTGCTGTACTTGTCACTGGGGCTGGTGTAGCCGCTGTGCTTGCCGGCTCTCCCACCGCCAGCTTCTCTTTTCCTGAGTCCAGCGCTTCCTCCTCTGCCTTGCTGGGAAATGCTGCGTGGTCTCCTGCATCCTCCTGGGGCTCGGCGGGCGGCTTCCGGGGAATGCTCTCGGCCGTCGCGGGGCTCGGCGCGGCCGCGGGGCTCGGCTCGGCCGCGGGGCTCGGCTCCTCCGCGGGGCTGGGCTCCTCCGCGGGGCTCGGCTCCTCCGCCGCCTTCTCCCGCTGCTCGGCAGCCGCTTCCTTCCTCTCCTCGACCGCCCCGACCTCCTCCACCGGCAGCCGTCCCCTCGCGGCCTCCGGCTCCGCTCCCGCCGCCGCTTGGTCCCCGGGGCCGCATTCCCGGGCCGGTTCGGCTGCCGCCGGCTCCCGGGGCCGCTCCCCCTCAGCTCCCCGCAGCCTCACGAAGATGGAGAGTAGGGTGAGGGCCAGGACGGTGAAGAGCAGCCGGACGGCCAGGTACAAGTCCACGGCCACGTCCGTCCCGCCCTGCTGCTGGAGCCCGCCCGTATTACAAGCCATTGCCATAAAGCACAGTGAGACAAGAACCTTAGCCCAGGCCCCATACTTGATAAACACTATCACAGCAAATACCGGCTCTACGTAAGTTACAACATTCTGAAGCTGTGAGATCAAGCGAAACAACTCTGAGAGCCAATAAATCGTCATTGTGATGAGTGACTATTAATCCCGTCAAATCTGTCGTTATCTCAACCCTTCGAGCCCCACGTTGGGCGCCAAAAAAGAACTGTCGTGGTTTAAACCCAGTCAGGTAATTTGTTCACTCACTTCCCCCCCTTTCTTGCCCTCCCCCTGCTCCCGGAGGGACGGAGAGGAGAATCGAAAAGAATGCAACTCCCACGGGTTGAGACAAGAACAGTCCAGCAACCAAGGTACAACACAGATCACCACCGCTACCACCAATGATAACAATGATAAAGGAAATAACAAGGGAAGAGAATACATCATCTCACCACCAGCCGACCGATAACTCGCCCCCCCAGCCCGACCAAGCTCTGACCGATACCTCCTCCAACCCTGCAGTCCCCCAGCCCTTCCGGCTAACTCCCAGTCACCCTGGGCATGACGTGCTGTGGTATGGAATACCCTTTGGTCAGTTTGGGTCAGGTGTCCTGTCTCTGCTTCCTCCTGGCTTCCCCTCCTCCCTGGCAGAGCATGAGGCTCACAAAGTCCTTGGCCAAACCTAAACATCACTATCAGCTCTGTTCCCAAGCTGAAAGTCAAAACACTGCACTGCACCAGCTACCAAGAAGGGGAAAAATGACTGCTACTGCTGAACCCAGGACAAAGGGTAAAATACCAGCACCATGGACCTTCCACAGTGCCAGTGTTTGTCACACTGCCTAAATAAAAAATGGGAAACAGAAAATTGCTGGTAATTTTGCACCTAGTTTCAGACCTCTGAATAGGCAATAAATAAACAGGAAGAAAAGTCAGCCTCTGAAATTAAGAAAATAAACCACAGGCTATACATTAGGGCAGAAGAGGAGGGAGGAGCATGAGACACAGGATTTTATGCACATCTATAATAATAAATGTGCATTTGTTATTATAATATATATAATACATATAATATATAAAATATTATAATATATAATATATGCACAATTATAATAATAAAATGCACATTTACAAGCAGGAAGAATGGAGGGTAAATATTCTTTCCCAAATTCCTATTCCTACCTAGCACTTCAAAATGCTTTACGCATGTAAATTGAGACTAAAAGACTACTATTGTTTCCAGTGTTTATTATTTGTTTCTAACTCACTGCATGGATCTGTTAAGAAAACTCATATCTCCCACCAAAATCTCAAAGTTACTCCATCTTCCCCACTTATTTTTTTGCAGGATAACTCAAGTAACATCAGGGATAGTTTTTAAGTGGAGGAGGTTGATACTCTGTTAGCACCAAGAATATGCAGACTTGTTTGGGTATAAAAATGTTGACTTAAATACAAAAAAGGAAGTTTGTATTTGTGTTGTGCTTGATAGGCACCAAACTGATAGTAGGTATGTATTGGATACACATAGATATGCTAGGGTTTTTTAAGTGACAACAGTTTGCTCCTCCGTGCTCTAGCTCAGCTACGCAGAATGGCTGGGAAATGGTGGAAAGCCACTGACTCTTCCAGGGCTTGTTTTCTGTGATCCATCCAATCACATTAAAATTATGACTAAGCTAAAAATCTCATTTTTATACAGGCCTCCAAGCAGCCATCAGATAGTTACAAGATGCATTCCAGCACTAATGACCTCACATCATAAAAATTTCAGTTGCAATCCCAACAAGCAAGTTACTGCAGTCAGAAATTGCTCATTCCCTGGTGCTGTGAACTTGACAAGTCATTCCATTGAGAAAGGCTGTTCTTTCCACCACACCAAGCAAAGATTCCTAGAAGAGAATGTAGGGTTTTTTAGAAGGTAATATCTGGAATTTCAAATGCCTCTAAGCACAGAAGCTGGCTAATTATTTAGTTTCAGAAAATTCTTACAAAATGTATATTTTATATATATTCCCAAAGACAACACATGCTAAGTAAAACACAAGTCAGTTTTCACAAATACACACTTTGGGCTATCAAATTTACTTTTAACTAGTATTTAGTTTTCTCCTACCTGTAGTAACTGGAAATAAGTTCACTTCCATTTCCTATGATCAACTATTTAAATTATGCATGAAAGACCAGAAGACCATAATTACTGTTAATACTATGTGTCTAATCAAGTTCATGTCCTACCTGCTGCTGTATGTAGGGTTATTACAGATTCTGTGACTTTTCAGCTCATGTCCCAATGGCTCTAGAACAAGTAAGATTTGATGAATGCAATAAAATCTTTCACCTTCTACATATGGCTAGAACTATTTTCAGTAGTGCTGTAGCAGGAAGGCAGCTGAGCCCCAGGACTGACACACAAGTTCATAAAGCAAAAATTCCCAACATACCTAACAGCTGTTGGAAGAGAAGACATGAAAGGATAAACACATTTTCAAACAACTGGAAAATACTATGAAGACCTAGAAGTTTCACCAAGGAATATTGTTCAATAGCAATATGCTCCATGGGGCTGCTCATTAAATATAACTGCCTTGCCTCTGAAAAGAGGAGAATAACAGCCTGCATTGTTCATTTGCTGAATGCACAGAATAATTACCTTTTTTTTTTAAGTGCCAGAAGGGCACACCACTTCCCTCAGATCTGCATCTTGATGTTTACTAAGGTTTTTGTAACAATTCAGCTCAAGTAACCAAAGATTGACAGTTGAGTAAACTGCAAACAGAATACTTCAGAAAAACCTGAAAAATTACACCATTCCCAAAATTCAAGCTGATGACTCCAGAAAGGTTTCAGAATTAAGACCAGTAAGAGTATTTGTAAGTTGGCAGGCAAATAAAGCCAGATTCTCAGGATAAAAATCAGGCAGTTATATTGCGTGTCAGTCTTCAAGGGCTCTTTTTGAGACAACTATATGCATGTTCCTATAATGACAGGGACAACATATTCTGAATTGAAACTGGAAAGCTCCTAGACCTCTTTTATTTGCCATATCATTGTTTTTTCAGACACTAACTTCCTGGTAAGTAGTAACATTGTCAGGTATTAGGTACCAGATTTTTCAAAGTAAGCTCATTTTTCCTAAAACCCATGTCTCTATAAGGTGTTATCAAGCAGAGGCAATAATTACAAACTCAAAACATGAAATGATATGCATCTTATGTTCTTTTTCTTTTTTCACCACATTTCAAGGTGAATAAAGATCATCAGGATTTAACTACGCAAGGTGTTTCATTAATGGCTTCTCAAAGAATAACACAGAGGTTTTCTTCAGTACAGAAAGGCAGCAATAAACTTCCAACACTGTGACAACTTTAACTGCTGGTTTATACAGTTTATGCTAGGTCCTTATCATACAAAGCCAGAAACAATCAGGCCAAATTAAAATTACACAACTTAAAAGGCTTAATATTCTTTGTTGGAGAGCTTCTAAGCAGCCACAGGCTTTGGAGCACCTCATTTGGCATTATTGGCATATTAAGAAGGCAGGATGGTTCTGAGACATTTGTCTGTAGGAATCCTTTCAAAAGCCACTTGTTCCAGAGTAGACTCAAAAGGGATTTTTTAATAAGCAACATGACTGATTAATAGCCACAAAAACAAAGAACGATATTCAAACCTAACCGTATCTGTTGTACTTTGTGTTCCCTCAATTTCTAGCATTTGGTCATGGTAAAAAGAAGAAAAGAAAAAGAATTAAACAAGGTTTAAATCTTAGGCCATTGCCTGCTTCTGCACTGGTTGAAATCCACAGCAGCCATACTTATATCACCCACACACATATAAACAAGATTAATAACGGATGCTTTCAGATAGGTTCAATACTGTCCTGGGTGGGTAGAGGGTTTCATTTGCATAATATTTTCTTTTTTAGCCCTGGAACAATGACTGCAACCACAAACAAAGTGGTGATTTAGATGAAAATTAATTCAAACCTTTTGCCATGTAATCAAAGATAATAAAGGTCTAATTACAATTTAACAGGCTTTGTGGCAATCAAGATACGTCACATTTTAGCTATAGTGCTTGCAGAGAAGAGTCATTAAAATGCACTACAAGTTGCACTTTCCATTTAGGAATCTGAAAATAAATCAGGGATGCCATAACAAAGAAAGATTTTAGGGTTTTTTCATTAAAAGGCATTTGAACTTATATTTGGTCTCAACATATGCATGCAATTTTATTATTTATTCATACTTACTTGGTGGATCCTGAAAGACCTAATCAGATTCATATTGCTAGGGTTTATTTATTCTTAAGACTTGTGCCTTATTTAACAAGTTTGACATGTATGTGCTCCCCAGCTGAATTGAAGATTTATTGCTGATATACCAAGTCCCTGCCCTCAAGAGATTTAGAGACTTGCACCTTTGCTCAAGGTAGTCTACTTCTAAGCAGTTACACGCTATAGATTACACATTACACTTAAATACAACGTTTTCCCCACTGAAGTTAATGAAAGCCGGTCATGCTCTTTTTGTTGATTGCATTCAAGTTTTAAGTTGATTCTAATAGCTTTTATGATAGTAAAGAATAATAAAATAAAAAAAAAGCCAAAAGAAAGAAGCCAGTCAGAGCATCCAGATACCAATCCCCAAAGTACACTTTGTGGTGGCTATGTAACTCCAGTGCTGTCAAATAATCACCATAGTTACATTTTAATATCTGCAGAGCACGCTCCTTCAGATAAGCTTCCAGAGGGCTGGTCTTAGGAAACCACAGGATTTTCACCTCTATAAATGTAAGTCTGCGGTGGATACTCTCAACCACATATAACTACTTCACCATACAGACCTGCAGTCCTATGCAGCAGTCTCAATACAAAAATCCAGAGAGTTTGGGAGAAGATATTTATTCACTACACAGAACATATTAAACAAGCCATGGAGACTCTACAAGAATTTAGGTGGCATGTTTTGCTTCAGCAAAGCTTCTTGTTTATTCTATATCCATCTGAACTAAATCATTCAGCCTTGAGCTTCTTTACATAGCCCAGAACATATTTATTCCTACATAGTGGATAGAGTTATTAATCTGTTCACTGTGTGAACTCCTACTTATGCCAGGAGGAAATAACAGCATCCAAGCATTACAAGTCATTTTAGCTAGTAGTTTAATTATTTTGCACATTGCAGTAATAATTTCAGAAATTAGTTACTAAAATCTGTGGCTGCCCCACCCCCAGAAGAATATGGTAGTTTACTTGGCATGAGCATGAGCCTAAGACAAAAGATGTTACTTTCCTAGAAGCACGAAAATGAAGGAAAGAAACGAAATTATAATATTGAAGCACATTAAGCTTATACCTTAAAAGTTATCTCCTTAACGTTCTTGCTTCTGTTAAAACAGCCCTCCCCCTTTTCCATCTCCTTTCCAACAAGCTAAAGGGAAAGGCATGAAAATAAAAAGCTACATGTCTTCTTCCTCCTGTTTGAAGTCAGCCAGATCATTACTGTGAAGACAAGGAAATTCTGGATGCATGGAGATCAGGACAGCTGCATAATCTCCATGCAGACAGGATTTCCCTGTCTTCACAGTAGTGATCTACCACCCCATGTCCTGTAAACACAGGGGATCAGTAGTTTCATAATAGCAAAAGCAAAAATACAATTAAAATAAAACAGGCATGGGACTTCAGTGTTACAGTTAACATTTCAGAATGTACACGAATCGGAGATTAAAGTCTTCCGCAGATTAAACAACCACCACTCATATCTCAATAATTTAATATTGAGGCTTCCTCTCTCTTAACATACTAAGTAAAGCTGTTTCAATGAAGTGGAAAGATCGTTAAAAAACAAACACAATGTATTTTCATCTTCCAAAAATTAATAAACAGTTTACTGATGTTAAACTTTACTGATGTTAAAACAAGTTCAATGACTAATATGTAGGAATATGAACCTGAGATTAATCCTTTCAGTTACATTCATTAACTCAGTCTCCTGATTCTGTCTTCTTGTCAGTTTAGCAAGAATGTGAACTTCTGGAAATAAAGTACTAATAAATCTAATTTTGACAATGCATATAATTGCTTCATCTTTCATTTCTGTTCACTTTTAACCTTACAATTGCCAGATTTATAACACAGCTGAAATTCTGCCTGTTGCAGCAGTACTCATACAAGCAGGGCTTTGAGGTCTGGTCTGCCACCTCCTAGCACCTTTACTCCACAAACCCTTTTGGGCTTACTTACCAGTCCCGTCTGCCCAGCCAGCCAGCATCTGCCCTTGTGCACTCCTGAACAGCATGTGATTTTCAACAACTGGCTAATTCAATTCTCCTAGAGAAGTGAAGTTGGACTGTTCTGGGTTTTTTTTCCTACAGAAGAAGCCAGTAGCCAAGAACACCATCAGGGCTGCAACCTAGTCTTAAAAATGCTTCTCCACATCATTAGAGCAATCCAATTGCTGAAAACATCAGTTATGTAGAAGAATTTGAAGCCTGAAAGTCATGGCCAGTAACAAAAAAAATGCTGTCAACAATTCTCACAGTTTCATCAGTCTTAATGCTGATCTTATGGAATCATCACCAATTTCTGCTGACTGTGTGATCCAAGATTCTATTCACATTTTCCCTCTTCCAGAAGGTGGAAACAATGACTCTGCTCTGATTTGACATAAGGTGAAAAATAGCTGAAAGGGAACAGGATTTTCCTACCTGATGGAAGAGTTTAAAGGTATAAGGAAGAGGTTTCCAAATGTATCACACAAATCAACTCAGTACAATCCCCATTATGGTCTGCAGGTTCTCTACAAGGAACAAGGCAAGTGTCAGGAGACCTGCTCAAAGAAGGTGGATGGGAGGAAACACTGCATGTTTCCAGTGTGAGAAAACTGATGCTGCCATACTAGTATCACTGCAAAGGTCCAGAAATCTCAGACACTTTACCATTATCAGGAAGCCCCTGAGGTGGAAGAGGAGCTCATAGCTTAAATGGAGGGAAAACATTCACATAATACAGCAAATATCAAGTCAGCTGAAGAGGTTGAAGAGTATTTACTTCTTCAGTGGGCTGAATAAAACTTACTGGCTTTGACTCAGTGGTTCCAGGGAGAGGGGTGGGAGAAGGAAGTTTGCACAAACAATGCTTGGTGTTTAATTTGAAGGTGCAAGTTTAGCAGGAAAGAACAACGTTGGAACTGCAGCTTCAAGTACAATGCTGCTACAGCCCAGCATTACTTCAGCTTCTAGAAGATATTTAGTTAGAACAGATTCAGGAGTGAAATCTGTCTTGATGGCAAAATACTGAGAGAAGACTGCAATTGAAGGTGGATGGGTGAGAGCTAAGCAAGCAGAGACAGGACAGCCATGGCATGCCATATCCACATGGAGAAGCTTGCACAGCTAAAGTAGCTTGGAAAGACTGAGACATGCTGCTCGGAAATACGTAAAATGGGAGAGAACACCAAGAGAAAAGTACAATAGGCTAGAAAAATAAGGACCAAACCAGCTGCTTTGGCAGGTGCAATCCACTCCTGGAATCCCCCAAAGCTTTAAGGGACACAGAGATAATCTTCAACCTGAGGACCAGAGGCAGACAGACTGCTGGGAGAGGTGGGGGTACACCAGTATAAACAATGCACCAGTTACATACATGAAAATATAGAATCATAGAGTAGTTAGGGTTGGAAAGGACCTTAAGATCATCTAGTTCCACTCCCCACGACATAGGCAGGGACATCTCACACTAAATAAACCATGTCACCCAAGGTTCTGTTCAACCCAGTCTTGAACACCGCCAGGGATGGAGCATTCCAGTGCCTCACCACCCTAATAGGAAAGAATTTCCTCCTTATATCCAATCTAAACTTCCCCTGTTTAAGTTTTAACCCGTTACCCCTTGTCCTGTCACTATAGTCCCTAATGAAGAGTCCATCCCCAGCATCCCTATAGGCCCCCTTCAGATACTGGAAGGCTGCTATGAGGTCTCCACACAGCCTTCTCTTCTCCAGGCTGAACAGCCCCAACTGTCTCAGCCTATCTTCATACGGGAGGTGCTCCAGTCCCCTGATCATCCTCGTGGCCCTTCTCTGCACTTGTTCCAACAGTTCCATGTCCTTTTTATGTTGAGGACACCAGAACTGCACACAATACTCCAGGTGAAGTCTCACAAGAACAGAGTAGAGGGGCAGGATCACCTCCTTCGACCTGCTGGTCACGCTCCTTTTGATGCGGCCCAGGATACGGTTGGCTTTCTGGGCTGTAAGCGCACACTGAAGCCAGCTCATGTTCATTTTCTCATCAACCAACATCCCCAAGTCCTTCTCTGCAGGGCTGCTCTGAATCTCTTCTCTGCCCAGCCTGTAGCTGTGCCTGGGATTGCCCCGACCAAGGTGTAGGACCTTGCACTTCATAAGGCTAACATCAGCTCACCTCAACAAGTGTGTCAAGGTCCCTCTGGATGGCATTCTTTCCTTCCAGCATATCAACCGCACATCTGTTTTTCCCTTCTTAAAAATAGGATTATATTACCGTTTTTCCAGTCATCAAATATGAGAACCATGCCTTGAAAAATCAGTAAGGACTGAATTCTTCTCTTCTGGATTTTCCATGGGCAAACACCAAGACAAAGAAACTTGAGCAGGTAGTAAATAAAGGCACATTCTGTAAAATTATTTTACTTAAAAAAGAAAAAAAAAAGAAGCAGCATAGACTCATGAAGAAGTAATCCTGCCAGACAACATTTTACTTAATAGAGTTATAAAACTAAAAGCTGAGGGGAAAGAAGTTACTATCTAATTTAACTATGTTGGGTAGTCTTGAGAACTCATTTTTGATAATTAGTTGAAGTTGATGGGAGTGAAACACAAGCATTACAGTCTAAAAGCTACACTGAAAACTACAAATAATGTGTTATAATAGATTAAAAGTGCATGAAAAGGGAAATATTAAAGCTAGGGAGTTTTACAATTCTATTTAATCACCCAAAAGGGAAGTAATGGAACTTGATGCACAACTACTAGGCACAACTAACTGCAAGGAAGTTAGTTAAAGTAGGGAGAAAGAGACCTAGCAATAGAAACATTGCTCAAATAAAGCCATCATTGGAAAGATGCAGAAATACTGTTTCTCTGAAATCAACATGAATTTTGCCAGAATCAGGATTATGTAAGTACAGAGAGTAGACAATAATCCATTGTGATTTTGCGCTATTGCTTACTTTAGAGGTAAATTAAGCTAATAAAATACAGGCTGCATCTGAACAGGCAAATGAACACTGCACACTGTTGAGGAATACTGAAAAGAGATACTAGACTGTCACAGTGCCCTGGTAAAGCCAAACCAAGACTATCTTTAATTCTGAGCACTATTTCCAGGATGACAACAGCAGAATACAGAGAGCTGCAACATAACCAATACAGCAGAGCTTATGGTAGGAAACATTTCATAGAGCTCACTTCAGTTTGACACTGCTCTGCAAGGCAACAACTGTGCAGCTGAGGCTGTAGCATCTACTAACGCTTGAAAGATTTTGTTGCTTCTTGGAGTACTAATATCATCTTAGAGGCCATCAAATGAAGACAACACAGGAAACGTTTGGGACTCCAGGGAAAGCTTCGTGATTGTATCATCTATCAGGCACCAGGAAAGTCTCATGAGAAAAAGCTGTTGAAATCCCAACGCTTACATTTTCTGTCCCGATCATTTCAAATGCTGCAAGAATATAGTCTCATTTTTCTTCAAGGCTTGTTGGCCTAAGTATACTCCAGTGCCCTTCTGCATCTTTAATTCGCACAATTCTTCAAGAAAAGGCAGAGTGAGATGCAGGGAGAAGACAGCTGGAAGACACCACAGGAAGGAAAGAGCATGGGGGAGCAAGGAAGGGGAAGAACCAACTAAATTTAGGGAAAGAAAAAAAAAGAAAGAAAATTGAGAGACTTGTACAAAGCCAGATCTCCATCTATCCTACACCAACAGCATTGCAATTCACAGCACAACTGAATTAAGCGTTGCTTAATATCTACAGACCTTTTCTGCACAACTATATTTTTGAAGCATTTTCAAGGGTTCCCTTGAGAATGTATTATGCAGTCAAAAGTTTGTCCAAATCTGTGGGGTGAAAGTTAGGGGACAGAAATGGGTCTTAACTCAGTGTTACAAAGCAGATCTGCTTTTCTGGGAAATAAACAGAGTTTCCAATTTAAAGTGCCATGTTCAGATTTGCAGATAAGACCTTACAGAAACAAACAGATAAAGGCTGGACTGCAGTATTTTTCATGACTGCAGTGATGCCGACTGATTTCTTTTTTCACTGTCTTGAGCACCTCAGAATAAAAGAACTTGCATAGAAGTATGCAGGCAAAATTCACAGCAATTTATAAAACCTAATTTTACTAATTTTAACACACAGATATTCTACCTTAAAGCAGAAAGATAATTGAATGTTCTTTACCATTTATTATTTCATTGCTAGAGTCCCCTTAAAGCCTGTACAACTGGAAACCCACTCAGCTCATAAGAAAAGTGTGCAGGACAATGTCTACCTCCGGATTTTTGTGCTGGAGAACGCACTCATGAGTCAGATGAATGAATGCACCTTACTATCTATATATGCCTCCCCCAAGGCAAAATTCCAAACTCTTATCAAACTTAATATACGCTTCTTGGCTGAGAGACCTATCCTGTTGAGCTTCCCAGTCTAACAAATATCTTTAAATTATGAAGCTGAAAGGAAACATTATGATATTTCTATCTGACATGCTGCACACTGGATTTCCTAGAGTTAAATCCTGCTCACATTAGAATCATATCTTGTCGAAAAACAGGACAATTACTTTGTAATTAACCAGTTCCAAAAAAATCCTCTACAGTGAAGAACAAGTTGCCCCAAATCTTAATTATTCACCCAGTAGGAAAAAAAGCCAAGTCTTATCTGCTGAGCAGTCTAATATCTGCTCCCTTAGAGACAGTTGTAGACTATCATCAAGTCACCCTTTAAATTATTATTAAACCAAGATTGAGCTGCTTGAGTCTTTTAAGGTAGTTCATGCCAGTTCTCCAGGCAACTTTCGTGACTCTGCTCAGAGCTTTCTCCAGTTTCCAGCTTCCTCCCAAATCAGCAGAGTGCAGAGCAGGCTCACAAGCACTGTGCTGGGTGACACGCAGGTCAGCAACGCCTTCCCATGGCCCTCTCACATGCTGCACACACATCAGTGGGTTGCATCTGTTCATCTTTTCCTCATTTTACATTTAATTCTATTAGAAGGCATATTATACCCAATTTACCAACCAAACAACCCAAATTACACTAAACCAATGATCTCACCTTCTCAGATGTATCACTCCAATGTCCCCAGATAAGAAGTTCAGTAAGATAGTGGGTTTTTGTGCCATCTGAAAATTTTTGTTGCTAGTGATCCTACCAGGATTTTATTTCCTCCTCAAATCACAAATTTAACAACAAAGTAAGCATGGAGACAAGGCACAAACTGTGAGGAAAACCACTCCAAATCTAACCCTTGGATGATGATTGTATTTAATCACAACCTCTACAGTCCCACCTGTTAGATGGCTTTTGGCTTAGATGGCATTTTGTATTGGATGTTTAGTTTCTTAATCAAAATATCATGACAGCCGAACTTGAATCCCCAGAAAAGTATACTGTCTCAACATTATTAGTTTTATCACCTGTGATATTAACAGTTTCACAAGACATATTTTCTAAACCTTTGTTCTGTATGAGTTCAGTTACTTTCTGATTTGATTACTTTCTTCAATTACTTTACTGATCTACCAGTATTTCACAGCCATAACCAAGATCAGGATAAGTCATACCATCAGCAACTTAAATCACCTTCTCTCTCTGTTCAGCTATATTCACAGCAAGAACATTCCGGCTTCTACATTTCTCCAACATTTCAGTAAACAAACAAAATTAAAGGCAATTCAAGCCAAAAGTGTCTTCATCCACTCTCACATAATGGAGGTTACCAGCTTATAAACAATGTTACTTAGAGTTCTTCTGGTATCTGGCTATATAATGAACAACAGAGGTAAGCTACTGCATGAAGTTCAGGTAATTAGCTAATCAGCTCAAATATCTCAACCCCTCCTGATGTATGTGAGGTGATTTACCCAAAAAAAAGAACACTAGCCAAATACAGAAAATCAGCAGTGGCTCAAGTCATCCAGCCTCACCTGAGGTCAGCTCCCAGTAATTCATCAATGAGCCCATAATACTGGTACATCGAGACTGGAAAGGAGTTAATCACCACCTTCACTTGACATAACCACATCACCTAGCAGTTTCCCAAATACAGTTCAGAAGTGTTAAACACACATTTCTGTATATAACCGCCAAAACTATTCATCGCTACCTAATAATACAACAAGTAGATTTGTTGGTTATAGTTTTCTCTAAATTTACACTTTAAAAAAATATTTATTATATTCAGTGCTGACAACTATAGTTTCCTCTTGTATACTTTTTCTTTCTTGACTAATTTCTGCTCTTAGTATCTAATAAAGACCTCTCACTACCCATTTCCTCTTGCTGTCTTGGATATTTAGGAATTTTATTATCACAGTGTGCTTTATATTAGATTCAGATGTAGCAATAAATTTGCTTTACAAGTAGATCCTTTTCCTCTTGACTGTGGGCTTCAGGGTACACATTGAGATACTCCTGGCAGTTCTAAAATGCCATTTATTTTTTCCATTTAGAGATCATCTTCCTACCTGCTTGGCTAATAATCTTTGGAGGTTTTAGAATGGGCATTTTAAAGCACTAAAAATGTAATTGGTTGGATTTTATTCTATGCACATCATACATACAGTCAAGTTATGATCACTGTATCTAACCTAGCCTCAATTTTCAATTCCATTTTTCATTTTCAACCTACCAAAACAAGGTCTAATGTAGGTTTTGCCCTTGTAAGGCACAAGAGAACATTTTGCAGCTCAAAACATAATGTAAGGCTTTTATTTTAAGAAGGCTGCTGCCTTGCACAGAGAAAACCATCACCAGCAACTTTGGGAGAGATGGACACTGAAGCCCCTGCCCTCCCACCCAGGGATCAGTCCCCCAAAGCAGTTCAGCCTCTTCCTCAATGAACAGTCTCCGAACTTCTTCTGGGGTCTTGCCATAAGGGGAAAGGAAATAAGAGTCTCAAACACGCTGGTGAAATGGTGCTGGGTGCTGCGTAGTTACTCAAACCAACAGCTTACTTCTGAATAGAGCCTCAGAAGCAGCAGTGCTTTTCCTGACAGTGGCACTCACATTCCTCTCTCTCATTCAAACTTTGCAAAACAGGCCAGGCCCGGTTCTGGTATAACCACGCAAAGTATGCCATCAGGTTTCAGCAGTGCAGTGAAGTTACAACTATGCTCAGAAATAAACTATTCTAGGCCCTCCTACCTATTTTTCCAGGTTCCTAGCACTGACATGGAGATAATTGCAAATTTTCTTCTCTATATACCCTTTTGTCTCAACTAATTTTGTTCATAACATTTTAACTTTACACTAAAATACTAATTTGTTCTCTGATTCACCCTTTCTTTCTATGCAAGTTTAACACTCTCTTGTCCATTTTCTTTCTTAGCTTCTAAAATTTGCTTTCTGACAGAAGGCAGAGCCCAAACTCACCATCCTCTTCCCTGGTGATTCCCTTTATGCTTACGATCACAGCACAAAATTCCCTCTGAAGAGTAACATGCTCCTTGTTATAATGAGTTTCCAGATGTTTTTTTACCTAAACTGCTGATACATCTCAGACAATTAAATATCTTCTACAACATCCAGAGCAGCTCCTCAGTAACTGTCTTCAAGAGCAAAAGGGAAACCATGACCTTCATGAATTTGTGTAGCTTTTGAGCTGCATAATGGACTTTTCACATATTTATACACACAAGAGCTCAGACACAACTTTGCCAGTATTACATTCAACATTCAACATTTTTTTTCTTATTCAGTGTAAACCAAGGAAAAAATCACCCAGAGCCATCTTCCTTTAGATGAACACCTTCCAGACTCTATGAAAGTAACCCCTGCACTGAGCACACCGACTCATCATCTATTTGAGACCAGATGATTTTCTTTTGAAGTTATGACTGATCTTCCATAAAAGTAAGATTTGTGTGAAATGTCAATCCAAGTTTCAAAACAGATCTGATCTTTTCCAAATATAGCAAAATTTTAGATATAGAAAACTGAAAACTGTTTTGTAATTTGCTACAAAGTAATCCAAAATAGTTGAGGAGTCCTCTGCGAAGCTGCATTCTCATTAGCATTTAACTTTCAGATCTTCACCATTAAGCCACAATACAGCTGGGGAAAGGTCACTGAAGTGTTTCTACAAAGCACACTTTCTAAGTGTTTTTATGTAGATAAGTCTTATTCTTAAACTACATTGCTTAGAAAAGCAAAAACTTAACTCTGATGATGAATGTTGAATTAGAAGATAAAAACGGTAAGGGCGGCCAGCATTTTGCCACAGGATCTCTCCCAGGAGGGGACATGGAGCAGCCATGCCTTAGCACCATTATTCCTGTACTAATCGCTCCAAGACAAAAGCCATGTACCTCATAAACATATCTGAGGGGGCCAATTTCACGTGTGTCTTACTAGATGGTGGGGAAATCTGACAAGAAAAATGCAGAATCTGATCTAAGCAAGTGATGGACAAATGTCTCAATGTGCCCTGGGGTAACAGGGCAGCTTTCATGAAGCCCAAAGGAAGAATAGGGACTCCCAGCACCTGTCTCCTCTCCTATCAGACAAGGGCTATCAATCCCCCATGCTGCTAGAAACTTTCCAGCTCTGTTCCAAGAGATTTATTTTCCAACAGAGCCTTAACGCAAACTGAAAAACTGGAAAATTATTATTTCTTCATCAAAGTTTGATTTAACTCGCTTCCAGGAGAAGACCTGTCCAAGCCATTCACATCTTAACACAGAAATAAAGGACTGGGGCTACCCCAGTATCACAGTGATGGGGAGGGGAGGGGGGGGGGGGAATAATAAAAATACAGCAAACATCCTGGCTAAGTATAAGCTGTAAACTTTGACAATGAACCTTTGATGTCTAAATAGACCTACATTCACATTCTGCATTTATATTTAAACTAAAAATTTACTAGTGTATTCAGGTGACCTTGTTTGTCTTCAACATATAGATCTGGGAAAATAAAAAGCTAATGAAGCCTACAGAGGGATAATCCACAAGCAGTAACAATATGGAAATAAACAGCAATCTTGTCTCAGAACTGGACATATATAAGCTGGAAATAAGTTAAAGGGCTCTGGTAAACATGGCAGCCTATATTTGAGTACAGAAAAAAAAAACAAACCAGGGATGGAAAGAAAGAAAACAGGATTTACAACATATAAAGAACTATACTGTTATTTCTTTACCACAATATACTAGGGGACCAAAGGAGGAAGATGAACTACAGCTGAAGACACACAGGCATATTTCTGATGTTATTGAGAGCGCAATAAAAGATGAATAGTCTCAGCAAAGATGACAGAGATAGCAACAACAACAACAAAAAAGTAACGTGCAAAGGGAAAAAAAAAAGCTGTCTTCAGGCATTGATAGCAGCTGCCACTGCATAAAACATATAGGAACATACAGACAAAAAAATTAACCCAACTGCTGATGTTTAGTCCCCCTCCTTCCATGCTCCAATACACTTTGAGCCACCAGAGAAGGGCAGACTCCCCCATCTCCTGGAATTAAAGGCAGATTTGATGAAAAGCCTGAGCATTGTTAGTAGCTGCCACCGAGACTGATTACTTCTTGGGTTGCTGAACTTAAAACAGGAGCAGCTGGAGATGCTGGGCTTGCTGAGCTGCCTCTCACAAGCTGCTGTATTTTATGCAGAGCAGGAGGACAAAGCCAGTCTTGCTCACTGAGGTATCCCACTATGCTAATTAGAAAGCACAATAAAAATTAAATTGCTTGTACGTAACACCACTATGTGAGTCTGGGAAGGAGATCCCTCATTTAAGAAAAGGAGGGAAGAGGGAAAATTAAGTTTTTTTTTTTCTCTATTTGTGTTTAAACATTCTACCAGTATGAATTAATAATGCATATGTAAATCAGGCTTCATGATTTCTTATTGCATTAAGCTGCCAGTGTGTTGCTGGTAATAGATTCAGAGCATTCATTTGTTTTGCGCTGAACTTCATTACTGGCATTGTAAGGGAATATCCATTTTTATCAGGAAGAAAGCTAGCATATTGTTCAGCAGAAGAGCAAAATTTATTTTAGTTTCTTTGCATGAAACATATTGGAACAGTCTGAATTTGTTTCCTTGGAGTATATAAAAATCCCATATGGATTTCAGATTCTGTTTACAGCAGTACAGATTTAGGGCCCAATCCCTGCAAAGCTTTACTCCACATGGACCAGCCATCTTCTGAATCTCAACTGCAAGATGAAGACAGGGTAACACCCAAACGGTTTTGACAACACAAAACACTTCTGAGGAAAAAAAAAAGAAAAAAAAATAGCTTTTGAAAAAATTTAACAGTAATATTTCAGGTGACTGTTAACCCCTACCGCTTTTATTGTCTAGAACATTTTGAAACCTCTTTAAGCCTAAGAGTCATCTAAAAGTTTTGACACGGGTATTACATTATGTCCCTGAAGTTTCATGGTCTGCCTTCTGCTGTGGATACTGCATGACTCATCAAGCTGAAGAACAATTTAGATCACTGCATTAAACTGGGCATCCCTTCGTAATTTCTATAATTAGGATTTACTGAGCAATGAATCCTCACTTTTGCTGAGCAGTTTTCAGAAGTTTACATTACCCTTGAGAAGATAGAAACGTCAAACCTTTTCCAGTCTAAACTTGAGGGAAGTTTTAGTTTCTTTAAAAAAATAAATTAAAAATAAATAAATATGAGGCAGAAAGCATAGTCTGGACAGAAAACTTTTAAGACACTCCTGATCCCAGGGAAAACCAAGCAGGCAAAGGCCAAACAACAGAAACATCCTCAAACTCTATGAAAGGCTATTCAGGACAATTCCCTACTCACAGTGGCTGAATGAAGTGCAGCTCACATTACCATTTATATGATTTCCAGACAGATAACTGTTCAAACAAGGTCCCAAAGTGCCACAAACCTACAGATGTGCTCAACTTTATTGCCATGGGTAAAATATGAAATTAAACTTTATTTCTAAAAATTGTTCCAAGTACTCACTTCACAATCCAGGGTCTTAACTGAAGTCAGCCCAAAAGGAGGATGCGAGGACTTCCTGCCTCCAGGTGATAACTGCTGATTTCCTTAGACTTTCTTAATATATAAGTGGATGCACTACTCAAATTTGAGGCCTACTTTAGACACTCATTAATTTTCTATCATGACACACAGCACTAACTTTCCAGCATTTCATTAAGTGTGCCATTTCATACACTGGGCTTTCCTCAGAATAAAGGAAAAAGTGTTATTACACTATATGAATTATTTTTAATTCTTTTTTGTATTCGTAAACTGGCTATTGGTTACTCATTCACATTGTATACCAGCTTCTTTCACAGGCGATGCAAGGCAACACTCCAGCTCCTCTCCCTATACAGTATTTGTTCAGCTGTTCCTAGAGGATATGACTGAACCATCTCTCAGGAATAGGAAATGTCCATCTTGATCTCTCTTGCTCGTAGAAAAAATTAAACAGATTAAGTGTATAACTCGAGTTGTGATTTTATTTTAATCAGTTTCACAGCAGTTAAAACTGACTATTGCACTAAATCCATTCTTTCCCTCTTCACTTAACACATTGCTGTCTGAAGCGACCTACTCGGTACCCCAATTAATACCTGAGAAAGTCCATGACAATAAACCTCTTCAAAGCATTTATGCTATATTGCACAAAACCAGATTTTTTTTTTCTTTTTAAACCACTGCTCTTCTCTACACCTTTCTTGGAAATAAATTAAAGATTTGGCTAAAGAGAAGCAGAGAAACCAGTAGGGCAGCAGCAGAAGAGAAGGTGAGAGGAAAGCTCTTGCTGACAAAGAAATAAATACTCCTTCTGACTGGTTGAAGGAGAGAGGAGGGGAGAAGGGTTCAGCTGATTGCTGACTTGATTGCTGTGTTTAAGTTTAGCAGGGGGGTCTTTTCAGGGTCTAAGCATTAGTAAGAGGCAGAGGCTTTTTAGCTGACTTCATGACAGAAGCTTTGCTTTTAATCACTGCCAGATGACAGCCAACTGCCAAGTGTCATCACAAACCCAACCTCAGCTAAAAGCTTTAAAAGCCCAAGGAACTGACCAACAGACATAGTGAGATGGGAAGACTAGACTGGAGCCTTTAAATGATTGTTTTAGGGATTTACTCTTGGCCCTGGGACAAAACAGGAAATTAACTTTGAAGACACAGTGGAGGTCACTTAAAGAAGGGTAGAGGTAAAAAACAGCAATTCATGTTTTCAAACAGGTTTGTATTGCTTTCAAATGAATACTTCAGATTAATACCTGAAGAGCAGAGCGAAAGAGAAGCAGACAGAGTGCACCCTGGGGTGCCTGGAAAGTCAGAAGTGTGATGCAATTTCAAAACTTATCAAATACTAAAGACAGTGAAAATCAGATAAAAAAAGATGGGAACGGACAAAGTGCAGGAGGGTAAGACTGTAAGGAAAAGTTACTGCTTATAAGGTGCTCATGGGTTAGTAGCAGTGGCATCTATAGGCAGACACTGTCTCATCCTGTAAAGCCCCAGGATGGCACACAGGGAAGGCAAGGGCTGGTGTCCTCATTATAGCTTCTCCACAACCTCCAAGTTGTAACTTCTACTGCCAAGGTGTCTTTCAACAATGAAATGACATACGTTAAAGTTGGCACTAAAATGCACAGGAAACATTTTTCTGAACAGAAGGACCTTGTCCCTATTACACATAATTTCTAAGTATTAAGCCAGTCTTTTCATCACATAATTTTTTTTTCAAGACTGCATGTGGGTAAGAAAACCAAAGTCCTACACTGTTTACAGATATCTCCAAGCATCTGCCAAGCCTCCATCACCAATTTGGATACATGCAAGTTTGTCCATTGTTTTTCTTATTTCAAGGCATCAATTACAGGGCTCACATTTTTCAACCTAGCAATGAGTTCTATTCCACAGCTCCACTTCCAGCAAAGTATGCATGTTTTGTTTGCTACAACAAATTGGTTTGCACAGCCAAGATCCATGACTGACAATATACAAGTAACACTGTTCCAACATCACTTCAAATGCCAACTGGAACCTTTGTTTTACTATTTAACATCATATACAATACTTGGAGAAAATTAATACTTCCAAGCAATTGTTAGCTAGTATGAGGCTAAGTAGAAATGCAAAACAAATACAAGCATCATTCAAAATGGCAACTACCAGTTGGGTTTTTTTTTTCAGAAGACTGTTTGCTATTTGGTAGCTTGTTTTTTCTTACTTTTTTTCAAAAATGGTATTTGCAGGTTTTCATGTTCTGCGAGTCAAATTACTGCCCACAATTTCATTGCAACTTGGACACCATCATTAAAACACACAATAAAAATGTAAAATACTTTCACTTAAGGATTTAATTTCAGGTAAAAATTTCCAGGCACTGCAGATATGAGAAGTCTGGGTCACTGCCATTCAGTGCTTGGGAACATGCCTGGGCCACTTTACCTTGGACATACAAATCTGGGACCTGATTTCAGCTACCTGCTGGGAAAGCTTCCCATACCAGAGGATGAGGCCAGAAAATTTGTTCTCCATAATGTAGTGCAGACTTCAACAGAGGATGTGAAACCCCACTTTAATGCAGGAAATTTCAAAAATAAGTAGCCAAAGATATATGCATATCTCTTAATATTTGCAGTGGTACCCAGACTTCTTGCTAACACTCTCCAGATAGCTGCTGCCTCATAAAATGTTTTCCTTCATTCATCCTTGCTAAAATACTTAGAGACACCAAAAATGGAGCAGTATTCTGAAATTCCTTTCAAATCCACTGTAGGTTTCACAGAAACATTATCACAAATACAGAAAGGAAATTGCTGTCAGGACAGAACTTGCATTTCAACAAATAGCCAAAAGAACTAGCAAAGAAACTCAATACAGAACTCAATAAATCACACATTAACACCTGTTTCTGGCTGGCTACTCAGACTGTACTGATACTGTGCTACTAGACACAACTGAATACAGAATTGGCTGACAGCAACTAATATTATACATTTATCAAAACACACAAACTCTCATGTTGATGAGCATTACAGACTACATTAAATATCCAGGTTGAACTTCTGTGAGCATCTTACAGAGCCAGTTGCACAGGGGGAGTTCAGATCCCTGCTCATGTTAACTCTGCTTAAAATCCTATACTGCATTGACACAGCTTAAGTAACAACTTCAATTCTACAGATACTTCCATGGTCACTTCGGGAATGCATACATGTGCCTTAGCAACAATAAGGCCTTCACCTTCCAGTTAACAAGTTAATTAAGACAGAAGGAGAAATTTTGCACAGCCCTGAAAAAATTCCTTTGTCTTTCTGGTTAAGAATCTCAAATGGACCAGGCTTGCTCTTTGTTTTCCCTTGGAAATCCCACTGAAATCTTAAAAAGGCTGAGCTGGCTTGTGGATCAAAAGAGAACACATTTCTGTTACTCCTATGATGCATGGGAGTATAATGGCACAGTATTTCCTATAACTGATATAATACAACAATGAATTTGGGCTCAACTACAGAGTATGTTAATAGATATTACTTCTGCCAATCAAAAATTGCAACATGAATCTCTAGAAACTCTCATGTTTTCTCATTAGTTCCTCACATAACAAGCTGATCAGTTGACAAAAAAAAAAGGACTACACATCACTTCAAAACACCCACTTGCCCTAACTGCAAGGACCTCTTCTGAATACTACTAAAAAATACTAAGTCTAGTATGACTTATCTTACTATTTTTAACCTTGCATTACAAAGGCCCTCAAAACATTCTAGAGAATGTTTTATCGCTGCAGGACAAATTATTACTGCACAATATCCCAGTCACTGTTATAAATTAATAAAGTCTTATTATTTTTGAATGTTAACCTTTCTAAATGCATTTATAAGTAGCATTGGAATAGAGAGAAAATGACGACACTGATAATAAAGGTTTTGAAAAATGAGGTCAAAAAAAGCCTAAACTTCTGGGGTTCCACTTATTTCAAGTCATTTGAATAAAGCCATATCATGAAACTACAAGAGACAATTCCATTTACGAAGGTAGAGTGAAATATTTCATTATCAAAAAAATATCAAAACCAGCATGAACAAATTATGGATTATTCATGGAAGCAGCACTGGGAAACAGCCATGTGTGCAGGCACAGTCATAGACGGTAGGAAGAGCAGAAGCCCCTCTGTGACCCAGGAATGGAGGACTAAAGGCAGTGGGGACAAAGAATTATAAAGTCATCTCCTTAAAGGCTTTCCCTGCATGTATTTGAGTTGTTTCACTAACTGAACTGAAATGCAGTTCAAGCATTTTTCCCCCCCTCCAAACCCTTAATCCAAACTGCTCTAAAATTCATGGCGAGTTCCCACTCCTGCAGCAAAACAAGACAAAAATACTCTTTGGAATATCATTGCCCCTCTAACACCTGGGAGGTTTTGGGGTTGTTTTAATAGACTAGTTTTTTAAAAAGCAATCTGCAATGCAGGATAAAGCAAGTACTGCAGAAGTGGCCAATGATTGCCCCAGTTCTTTGGGCTACCTGGTGGATAAGTGGATCTAATAACATCACCTAAGTTATAAGTTTCCATAATGGATTTTCCAAGTATATCCTGCCCATGAAGCTTCAAATTACATTCCAATTTGATGCTAAATAAAAACACATAAAAAGATGCTGAAGACGAATCTTCATTGCAAGTATAATTGACAAAATGCCACTATGCAGAGATCAGTTTATACAGGAAAGTTTTTTAAATAAGCTATACATAAAATATTATTCAAAATATTTTAACTGAAATGTACTTTTTCCCTTTGGAGGTGTTTAAAACTCGCATAGGAGTAGACATTGAATAATTTGGCATTGCTTAGCCCCAAGAAAAGAAGATGAAAGAGGAACAAAAGGACAGAATACAAAAAAGGCTGTTGCACAAAGACAAGGAATAATCTGTTCCATGTCCTTGTGGACAGAGATAACCCACTTCAACTGGGGCAAAGAAAATCTAAGTCAGATAAGAAGTGAAACTTTTAAAAAGCAAGGACAGGGTAGTACAGCGTGAGGCTTCCTGAGCAGGCATTGAAATATGGGCCACAGGAGCTGCTGAGGAAGCAGCAGGGCAAACATTAATCATTGAGGGACATAGGTGCAGCTGATCCTGGAAATGACACAAAACCTTGGGTTTGGGGTTTTGGTGGTTTTTTGCCCCCCTTTTTTTTTCTGCTGTGGATTTCCACAGCTGTCTTCATAACCAGCCATACCAGCAGCATGAAGCAGCAGTCCCTCAGCATCCATCACCCCAACATAAATTCCAAGCACACAACACAAATGAAACAATGCTTGGGAGGAAATCATCTATTTAAACCTCTCTAGAAAAGCAGCAGCTATTAAAGAGACACATGACAAGAGTTTCTACACCTTATCCAGTCTACAAAAGTACTGCAGGAGGGGTTTGACAGTGCAATTCAGGGGTGTGATTAACAGCACCAGCAAATCACACAGTTTTGCTTGATACTGAGAAGAGAAACATGAGTTTTAGTGCATGCACAGGCTGAAAATCCAAGTACTCTCTGACTCGACAGCAAAAGCCTCCACTAACAGCATTCCCCAGGCTGGACAAATGAGCATCAGCTCAAAAACGTCTCCTTCAAAAGCTGTAACAAACCCAAAAATTCATGGAGAATTAGAAAGTGATGAGTAAAACCAACAAAGGCATGCAGACTCACTGGTCAAAGCAGGAGAAACATCAACCTACACAGGTGATTGTTAAATGAAGAAAATAAAAAGCAGGGGGAGCAGAAGGAGAGGTCAGGGGAGTTCTCACAAAGTCCTACAGAGGAGGAAATCACAAAGAGCAGCCAATGCCAGAAGGTTTCCACACTTGCTATTGCCCTAGTACTCTGAGAAAACCAGACAACACGTCTATGCACATCAAGTTCTCTCTATAGGATGGACTCCCTTCACCAACTGCCACTTACACCCAGCAATTATGGCATTTTGCCCCCAAATATATATTTTTAATAGAAGAGGGAGCAAAAGGTCTCCAGCAATTGCATCCCAGAGACACCTAACTCAAGGGACAGTCCCACTTCTGGAGGGTGCAGAACATACCCTTTGCCTTTTGCTATCCACTTTTCCATTTGAGATTTTAATAATGTCACAAAGGAAGCTCTAGATGTGATTTCTTTTACCATATCTATTATGACTCCTTTGTTAGTGGAACAAATCATATTTATATCCTGGACTTAAAATGCAGGGATGGAGAAGAGCTGGCAAGAGCCAATCCAATATTCTTTGTTTTCTTTCAAAATGGTGCTGGTCAGGTTTAAGAGCATAGTATCTTACCACTGGTAGTTTACAGAGTTTAATTTTTTCAGCTGATCCAGAAGTCTACCTTTCATATTCAGTGCTTTAGAACTTGCTTTCTTAGAGGAAAGACATTGAAAGTCAGATTCATTTCCAGATTGGAATTTAAAAAAACTGAAACTTTAAATCTCTGATGTCTAAATTTAATGGTCTGAGAAACAAAACTTCTATTCCTCCTCTCTTCTGCTTCTACTGACTTCAATAAGTCCAGAACACTAAATCACATCTTCTATGGATGAATTTTTTTCTCCTCAATGCAAGCAAAATGCTTCAACTGAATCATGACTTGTAATCTTAAACCATAAATATTCTTGATTTACAAAATTTGACCCAGGTACCACACAGAAAATTCAAGTCTAATAAATATACCCAGGAAATTGCTTCGATTTTTATTCTTGAACGCAGGGCTTGTACTCCTTCTAAACATCTCAAAAAAAAAAAATGTGAATGTTAAAATCACTGCAATAAAAGTGTAAAATGGGCTGTCTAAAATATACTGTCCCTGTAAGCGCCTGCTACAACTTACATTTGTTATCCTTGTTAATGAAAAATAACAGTGAAAAAAAATAACTTCTTGTCTTTCTAGTGCAGACTACAGAGTGATTCTGACTATAACCTTGTTGAGTTTTTCTGTCAGAAAACTCACTCTTGTATATTTGATTTATAGGAGAAAACTGAACTCCAAAGAAATAACGGACATTTTTCAAAATAGGAAGCAAGACAGAAGAGAATGTTACCTTCCATCAAAAAAATTTATTAAACACATTATCTGACATTGAACTTAAAGACAGTCACTATGCTTCTGAAGATAAAAATCAGACATTTATGTTGCACCTGTAATTTCAGGATTCATATTTAGCAGTACTGAAACAAACTATGTAATTTAACTTGAATAACATTATGTTAGATAACAAAAGAATCTGAGCCACATAAGAAAGAGGTTGTGTCCCTGTCATTGCCTCCAAACTTGGAGGCCCAGTAACTCCATCTAAGACTGGTGGCTAATACAGGATGGTTGAGGAACAGCCTGAGGGTGATAACTGGTGAAAATCAGCAGGGCTAAAACTAAACAAAACCAAACTAACCAAAGCAGCTGCAGGCCCTAATTTGGCAAATTTGCAGGCAGTAATTTCAACATACCTATAAAAAGCCTCATTATCTTCAAACCACCATGAGAGGCTGCAACTTAATGACCATCTACCTTCACATTCTGCTTACCAAAAGCAAATCTTACTCCTTCTGTATTTAAGGTCAAGAAACACATCTAACCTCAGGTGAGAGCCCAGAGTACAGTGGCCCAGCTAGGAAACATCCAGGCGAGATTCTCCCACGTCAGAGATGCAAAGTGTATCATCATTATTTTAGTTTTAAAAAATACTAATAATATAAATATATAATATGCAGCTAATGCAGTGTTGTATCAAAGAACACAAACGGGCCGCTTTATTTAACATATCCAACCCCAACACTATGCAAAACCCCTTACCTGACTGTGTTTCTAACAAAGAATTTTCTGTCTAAGACCCTTTCAGAAGAAAGGGAACTAAACAAGACACAAAAGCTCATCTGCTAACCTTTGTCTATGTATGGAGAAACTGAATTTAACTGATGTACATGCAAACCTACTCCCTTGACTGTGTGCACACCTACTTAATCAGTGCACCAAATTTCTGGATTTGCACACATGCTCCTTTCTGCCAGATCCATTAATCGTACAGGCAGACAAAACCAGGACTCAGATACACACACATTACATCTTTTTGTTACGGTAACATTTTTCTTCCACAATTCACTGTCCTCTGTTTTTCCGTTCACTGTGTCTCCATAATTTTATTTTCCAAGCTGCTTTTAACAGTATTGCCTTTACACTTAAAGCAGGAAGAATGTCCATCTAAACTGTAACTATAAGCCCAACCAACATGAGCTAAAATTATGCCGGACTCACACTGCACATACCAAACAACAGCAATGTCCTCTGGTACCATGCCATCATTCTCTCTTTCACTGAACTACAACAGGTCTCATAGAAAATTTAATGCACACAAATTGCTAGTGTTGCTATTTCTGCACTAATGTCACTTATTATATTTATCACCACCAGCTAATGATTCTCTGGCATCATTTACATGTTTATTTCTCTTTCAACAGACTTTCACTGAAGCCACAAAGGTTTCTCTTTTGTCTAGTAATAGTAATAATTGTCTCTTCTTTTCCATTACTTACAAAATTAATGGAATTTATTGCTAGTAGCTCACTATTATGCTAGCGTAAAATCAGGAAAAAAAAAATCTCTTTTTTCTTATTCACAGAACAATGGGTACTTCTACTCTATTATGTTTTCCTTTTATTTGAGGCCTCTGTTGCCAGTAGGGTACCTTCACAAATCAACCTCTTCTCCCCATTTGAAATAATTCTCCCTCCGAGCAACCTTTTTTGCATCATCCCTTGAAGAAGGTCATTACTTCAGTAGGCTACAGAGAGATTAACTGGGATCACAACTTGCTTTTTTCCTAGCAACCTAGAAGGGCCTTCCCCCTCCCAGGCAGCCCTCCTGATGAGGGGTGCAAAACAGAGTTGCTTCTGTGGAGTGCTTGGCACTTATAAAAATGCTGCTTATGGAAATCAATCTTGAAGGTCACAGCACAAACACACCAAACTCCATAGCACCGTGAGACAAGAAAACCCCAACCAGAGCAGGGGCTTCCAGCACCCTGCACTTAAAAGGGGAGTGCAAGGACAGCAAGTTAGCTTAGTGCCATTAAAATAAACCCAAACATGCACATACTTATTTTCTTTTCATTTTCAAAGGGCATATGGGAAACAGAGAGAGAGAAAACCAAGACACAGAAAGCCTGCTCACTGTCAGCTTGCAGGGCACCATCTGCTCTTCAGGAGATATGATATATGCACAGTAAATTGAGATTTACATTTCTGCCACAGTTAAAAGGAAAACAATGTCAACAGACACCTCTTTAGAGCACCTCTGGCACCAGCCTTCTAAACACTGGATTTCTTGGACCCAAAGAAGTTTTAAATCTGCCATAAATTTATATCAAAAAGGTTCCAAAACCAGACTCCCTAAAGCCTTTTATTTACTGTGCCACAGCAAGAAGGTAACAGCAGCAGCATCATTTGCTGTAATACAATCCACCCTCTGCTGATTAATAGCTTTAGGCAGCAGAGACACCAAGAGCCACAGCAAGTCATTAAGGTAAACTCACTATTAGGGGTCAACTGCAACAACGTGGTGCGTGTGCTGGCCATGCTTTGGGAGCGACAGATGACACTGGAAATACACCCATCAGGGAGCAGCTGCCTGCTCCCTTTTCCCCAGTTGCATTTAGAAGGAACAATCAAAAACACTTGATACCTGCAATGAACAGTGAAACCTGAGAGATGAGGGCCACTGACAAACACTCCAAAGCCATGTGTTATGCGCAATTAACATCAGAAATGGCTGGCTGGTCTTACTTCCTTGACAGTCATTTCATGGCTATATAATTATAGGCTACTAGCAGACAGCAATGCAGAAAATGTTGCACAGACACATGTAGGTTTTTCTTCACCCTTATTAAATGATGTAGAACCGTACTAATTGTACAAGGAGAGCTTTTTGAGGTGTTAAATCCCTAGTAACAGCAGGATGCTGCATTCTTGGCCCATTTCCTCCCCTTCTGATATCGAAAGAGGTTTCTCTGCATTACTATCTCAGCCAACAGGAACACAGACACCCCATTTCCAGATTTATCACCACATGGGGTGAAGAATGCCTTCTTTTTACTAAATTTGCTTTAAAATCACCTAAAGCTTTATCATCTTGTTGAGTTAGAGCTATACATGAAGAGAAACTCTTTTCTCAAAAACATCCAAACCAGACCACGTCCTTATAACTGTTTGCAGAAGATAGATCTGCTAAATGAAAGAAATAAGCCTGACTAAGGCTCAGACACTTTTCCTTCCCACATTATTTTCCCAGACCAGCTTTCTGCAAGCTTTTCCTGAGAGCACATTCATATCTCAAGTCTCCTTTCATACCTTGGTTTGCAGGCTGAAGCTTTTAACACTTTATTTTGGAGCCAAAACCTCCAGACCTAGAGAGTTTGGACAGTTCTCCTGACATGCATTTTATTCCCTCATATCCAGAAGCGCACCCAGCTTTCTTTGGAGACATAAAGCTTCATCATCATTAAATCAGGGGCCACTCCAGTGCTGGTCTGCCTGACAGACAGCAAGGGCAGTGCTCTGCCCCCATTTCAAGCCAAAGTCTTTTTGCTGAAGTTTTATGCTCTGTGTCTGCTTGTGCATTTGCAAGCATACTGCACATCAGCAGCTGAACAGTATTGATGTGTTTGGCACATTACTGGTGTCAACATAAGGTCAGACACTGTGGTATTTAACTACTTCACAGTGGCAATGCTTTTAGGTGTGGGTGAACTCCCTTTCCCTCTCTCTTCTAAATAAAATCCTAATCACAAACCACTGAAGTGCTTAAAATGATCTCATAGGCTATTGCATATATATTCTCAACCACCTCCTATCATTTAACAAGAACAAGAACCAGGCTCCAACTTCAGCCCTTTTTTGTTCCTTCTGTTTTCACATTAGTATTCAAAAAGCAGGTCAAGTTTAGTAGGTGCAACGAAGATTACATTAGATTGCTCTTCATAGCACTGCAGAAAGACACTATCCTTAAAATATAAGAGCACACATTATTTTTATTCCATTTCAATATGTTATGCAAGACAAAGAAGCAGCACCTGAAACATTACAAGTTAGACGCCTTTATCTTACACAGATTGATACTGTTCTGCGGTATAATTTTGCAGTTTCATATATTCACACAATATGCCTGGACCTAGAGGCAGAACCGCTCATGAGTAGGGGAGTCCTCCTCCTTATAACCACAATACCACTAGCTTGTGAGACACTGAATCAGAGTCATTTCATCCACTGCTTTCCATGCAAGTTTGAGGCACAGAGGTTAAATAGCTTATTGAACCATAATTCTAGAGACAATTTAGTTTACTTGCCCATTAACAAGAATTTGTACTTTTTTTCCAATTAAATTTCTAGTGACAGATAGGATCAAGTCTGTTTCCTTATGAAGAACTGCTGTAAAGCATGCCATATCATCTATCACTCATCTGTAAATTTGCTGTTAAAGATGTATAGGTTGCACATTATAGATTAACAATAATAGCAGTAAGAAGCTTTACAGTAAGTGGTCCCTGTGCTTGTTCAGCAGTTTCTTTATAAGTTGTGTACCTATACTATTTAATATGAAGACTACAGCAAACACCTAAAAAAAGGTGGGCATATCTATTATGCCATTCATCTGATTTAAACAGCTTTTTGCTTCTTGGGTTCTCCACAATCAATCTGCAATTCTATAATGCAGAGATTTGAAAAGCAGCATGCATAACCTGAAGTGAACTATTTGCTGTGCAAAGCTTTACTGGTCCTAAAAAACTCCAACAAGAACCTAATTATTTCTATGAGCAAAACTGCAAGTATACAGTGACCATTTCACTGGAGGTTATAGTCATAATTCAGGTCACCTGAAGTGATAATGTACTTTTAGCAAGAGAGTTTTAATCTAATATTTACTGATAATTCAAGTAAAAAGTTTAGTTCAAAGATAAATCTAAATTCCAAAGCTTTGCATAACTCACTTAGTCTTAAGGGGTATATTTAACCTCCTGTAGCGTTTGGACTGCATTTGGTAAAATAACTGTTTTCTAATAAGTCTGTTCCACCCATTAAAACATCATTATAGCAGCAGTTTACATCATTAATTCTTCTCTTAAATGTAGAATTAATTTTACTACATATCCATTGAAACAAGTATCCCTGACACTGCTATTTGAGCTGTTAATAATTCATTATCATGCTCTTTTCAGAAATGATTTTCCAGTCATTTCTTCTGTTGTTTTTTTTGTTGTTTTTTTTCTATCTATGTGAAAGATAACAAAAACTTTGTACTGTCCAGAGGTGGTAGAAACAATCACCACTGGCGCACTAATTAATTCACTCAGAATATTCAAGAGCTCTCCTTCCCTGAGGGTGGGAGAAGCTGGGTTGCACACAGTATCAAAACGACAAATGTTTAAAGAATTTCATCAATAATTGTGCAACAAGACACCATCCTAAATCCATCTTTAAACACAGTAATATATTTGATCTGATGCTATTCACTGAGACAGATGGGCAAAATATTTTGATCAAATCCTACTGAAGCAGTCATTTGAACTGAAATTATTCATAGAACAATTTTATTCTTTTACA
Source organism: Pezoporus occidentalis (assembly GCF_034315485.1). Classification (NCBI taxonomy): domain Eukaryota; kingdom Metazoa; phylum Chordata; class Aves; order Psittaciformes; family Psittacidae; genus Pezoporus; species Pezoporus occidentalis. The sequence continues at coordinate 8,713,238 of NW_026915877.1, forward strand.
TTTAATTGAGTTATTTGAGAAAAGATCACATGGGGTTTAAAACTTGAAAATTAAAAATAAAAAGTTCTTCCATTTCTAAAAATATTCAGAAACAAAAAAACATTTCAAATCACTTCTCACCTCCAAATTCAAAATGCTAGTTCTTTTAAAGTGAAAGTATTTTTTATTCTTTTTCATTTAATTTTTACCTCAGCCTACAATTTCTTCCCTTCTGTTTTGCCAAACTCAACATATTACTTTATTCACAGCATCCTACTGACACATTGCCCTTGCAACCCTGCCTGGAGAGATTTCCGCTTATGCCCTACAGCCATTTCTATCCTTCCCTGTATCCGCAGTGGAGATGCCAACCTCCATCAACCATCTTCAGAGGCCTGATCTTATCCCAGCTCATTTCAACAATGAAATTTCCACTTCAGCCTTCTGTAAGACATTTGATACTCTATCTGCCCTCTCACCTTCCCAATTTCTTTCATTATCCGTGTCAGCAGTCTCCTGACCTTGGCATTTCTTAATTTTCTTCAACTACCAATGCCTTTTTTTTTATTATTTGCCACAAGAGAGGCATCACAAGCAGCTGGTGCATGAAACAGTGCTGAGGGAAAGCCTGAAGTTTCAAACAGGAAACTAGATTATCCATTATGCATTAAATTAGAACTTTTACATCTCCTCTGAAGCTATCGCATCAAAGTCTCCAATGAGAATGGTTTCTTATTAGCCTCTAAGTAAAATTTTTATCCTGTATTATCACAGCAAGTGGCTGAAACCAAAGGAATTTAATAAGCACCTCCAAACTGTGGGTCAGGTCCCTCACGGAGCCCTTAATTGGAATGTAGCAGATCCTGCAGATGAACAGGCTCTATACACCAAGGACACAAGCGTTTTGCCACTTTTGCCTTATCAGGGGTGAAACACATCAAACTATTTTCACTAAGTTTCAAATTTATTTGTTCCTGAATATCTGGAAGGCTTTTTCCAAAAACCAATACCTCATTTCTACCCCGATTCAGTTAAAACATCTCTCCACCTTGTTTAGGCAAGTCTAGAGCATCTTACACAGGTGAAAACAAACACACAGCAATGCAGTAAACACTTATTTTGGAACTTCTGCTGTGAATTCTCAACTATAGCCATCCACAAATTGCAGCATAATTAGCTTTCTGAAATACAAACTTGACACCAGGCTGTGTTCGAAACCAGCTGGCTGAGGAGGGAGCAGCAACACAGCAGGCAATGAACCACTTTGTTCTGTCAGTCTCTTCCCCTTCAGCAGGGAGAAGGGCTTCTCCAGCTGCTGCGACACAGGAAAAGGCTCCAGGGACAGCCTTTTCATGAGACAGCATGGGGAGCAAACAGCTTCTGACATTGCAGGGGTTTTTTTTACATGCTTGAGTCATCCCTTGGAGGATAAAAACATTTTTTAATAAATTTAGATAGTCAAAAATAGCAGTTCTGGTATTCCACATTTAAAACAAAAAAAAAACAAAAAAACCACACACCATTACTTACTAAAGCATGAAAATTGGGAGGGGGAGGGGAACATAATACAGCTCAGCCATAACCCAACTCTGGCAGTCAACCACCTAATCCAAAATCTTGTCAAAGAAATGAATAAGCTAATATTGCAATGGTCTTTCTTAAATAGAAAAAGTCACAGAGAAAACATAAGCAATACTAATTCTCCTTCAGAGTCTCCTTCAGGGGAATTTTACAGGACCACAAGGAGACAGAGCAGAGACAGAGGAGCTCAGATGATGCATTGGGTATTGGACTCCTCATATTTGGGGTTTGGGAACTGTAGTTAAAGGGGAAACCATGTTACCTATGCAGGGACAGGAGGAGCAAAGACACCCCAGCTCCAGCCCAGGGAAGCCTGCATCAGCAGTAGTCATGCCCACATATCCCCTTTTGGCCTCGTGTCTTATGCATTACCTGAATGCCCTGCAAGCAAGCATCAGGTGGGTTTCCCCCCACTGTGTAGAAAATAACTTGTACACCAACATCATACACAGCACATTTTGATGAATAAACTTCAAGCTTAAAATCCTTTATCTGAAATACACCCCTAAGGAGACCATATGGCATCCTCTTTGCGAGTGTTCCCTCAAGTACTTCTCTGGAAAAAGTGCCTATAGCTCAGGATTGAAAAGAAAATATTGGTAAAGTGTCTTTTCTGCATAGAATTAATAGCCAGGAAAAGAGAAAAAAAATCACCTCCTGCAGGTTTGTAAGACTAGATTTGAATAATAGCAAATCTTCCCCTTTTATCACGCATGCACATTATGAAGAGACAGGTATGCTGCTGTCCTCATTTCACCCTGCACAGCCAACTCAGAATTGCATGATGTTGGATTGTTGCAAGCAGCTTCGGGTATGCTGCAGTGGAGGAGCCCGAAGCACTCCTCTCACTCCACAGCCCCCTCTTCTCCCCCAGTACCATTGCCAAAACCCTGCTTCCAGCACACATGGACATTTGGGGATGCCCTTTTTTGCACTCTGGCCACTCACAACAGTAACCTGTTATCTGTACTGTTATCTTTTAAACCACATCCATCTGTAATTTGCCCTTTCAAAATAATTAGTATCAAATGTACTAATATAGTACATTCTCCCTAGGTTGCCTTGCCAAGGGGGTGCTGTATTCAGTACTTATTTCTGTTGGCCCCATTCCTGCAATATCTGGGCTTCATACACCTAGCAATTTTTCACCTCATTTGGAGCACATGCAGATGTTCATTATTCTGGGATCTGGCCTGCTGAATTACTTCCAGTGCACATAGCCTGTGTTTATTTTCCAAAGTCTGACCACATGCAATGCTGGTTATTTGCTATTTGCTCATGTGGCTGACTTACCTTTCGTGCAGTGTCATACACTAAGTTTTTAATCCTCAGTTTTAAGGCCACAACTGGTAAGCACCATAGAAGTCTGAATGAAGCCCACATAAGCACAGGGCTATGACTGGCTCAACTTTATGCAGCTTCTGAGCCAAGCTCTTGCTTCAGTACTTAGCAACTCTTTTATATTTATATCAGGCAGCAGCTCCAAAGCTTTACTTTTTGGACCTGGATTAGCTAGTCATTAACATGGCAAAGTCCAAGTCAGTCAGCACAAAGTTGTTCTTTTTATTTCATGTGTCAAACTGAGAAGAAATGACTTCTTAAATTGAGGAGGTTCTTTTAAAACAGCAGCATTGAATAACCATTAAATCACAGCTAATAGAGGCTTTACAGAAAACATTTTTGTACGTGAATACAACACTGAAAGGTAATGGACCTCCACTGAGCTAGCAAATTCTGCTCAAGTAAGAAAGATGTTTTATCAAGACAGACAAAAGCTGCCAGAACATTATTTTGAAAAGGAAAACAACAGAAATAACCTCAATAACATAGCACAAAGACTACACCATTGCAGGGATCCTTGATGTGAGCGAGAATAAAAAGGCAGGTCCAGCTTCACAGCGCTGTTCCATTTGCGACACAACACAGGGGCATTCAGTCCCTGATGTGGTTTTCTTAAAGAGCCACATCACCAAATGGCAACCCTACCCTACTGACTGCCACCTCCTCAAGAAGACTGTAAAAGGCACCCATTGGGTGCTCTGCACAGCCACCAGACAGATAACTTTAACCCTTTTGTATCAGTGAAGAAAACACTTTTAGCCAAGCAGAGCTTTGCTGGCTCAAATGCTCCAGGAAGGGATAACTCTTCGTAGTCAATAGGCAGAAGAGGAAACTCCCACAGTTATGCTGTTAATGTCTGATGTTAATTATAGAGACAGTTTCAATAACATACTGTCCAACAGCATGAAACAAGAGTCATGCAAAACGGCTTTAAGTATTGAGGAGTCAAGACAATACTACTTCTATGTATTCATCCTGATGCAATTCAGTAAGACGCTATTTTCAATTGCTGTTTCTGATTTTTACTACTCTGAATTTTATTATGCTAGGTAAAAATCACAACCTATCCACTTTCTATTTAAGTATTTTAGAGAAATAACACAAAAAGAAGGGGATGCATGAATTCTCTTAATGACTCAGTATTACAGACTGACCAATAACACTTCATTTTTGGAAGAAGGGAGAGGGAGTCATGACTGCTACTGCTGAACCCAGGACAGAGAGAAAAGAAAAAGAAGGGAAAGGGAAAGGCCATTAGTGGTCAACTTGGTTTTTTTTCATTGTGCTCCCTCAGAAAAATGAGTTTTCACTTGAGGGTCATAATTCAGTATGTCTTCAAAATAGCTTAAGTTTTCCATCTTATGCCTGCCTTACCTTATTAACACACTTATGTTACCTTTCAGTGAGGAGGTGGCTTAACTTACCAATTTCCTCTGAGTACTCTTACTATCACTCAATGTTTTTTTGTTTTTTTCACTTCCTACAGATCATACTCTTCAAGTATATTTTTTTATTTGCAATGGTTTAGTACATTTGCAGCTTTGTTACCTTTTCTTGTTTATAATGCATCCTTCTCCTCAACACCTGTCTCAACAAAAGAGAGATCTAAAGCTGGAGGAAAAGAAATATTTTGCAAAGGGACCAAAGTGACTGAGGCTGCCTTGAAGGAAATTAAATCATTCTCTCTGCAACAATCAAAAATATTACGCTATTGATAGTTGCCCAGTGCAAGACAATTGGATTTTCCCTGCTGAGCAGCTGCTATTGCTTTACTGCAGCCTTTTGTAGTACCTCTATGTGAGGAGCTGCACAAGAATACATTACTGGCAGCATAAGGAGGGAGCACATGCTTAAGGAGAACTACAGACCAGTGTTTTTCATCTGGTTTCAGCAGTACTGCACAGGGCATTAGCTACATCAAGCCCATGTAATACCATTAGATGAGTCTAGAAACCGGAACTTGGCAGAGAGCTGCTGAAATTCCCCACAAAAACCAAAGTATTCACTAGAAAAGCGAGGGCAGTATCAATCAGCCCTAAAAGCAGTAAGGACTGGCCCCCAGGCATCAAAACCATCAGCTATTTTCTCCGTTGTAAGGTTGTTCTGTCAGTTTACTTTTCCAAATTTCCTGTAAAGATTCAGTCACACTGTGCTAACTGCTATACAGAAACTGTACGGAAAACACAGTCCCTCTTCCAAAAAAGTCATAATATTCATCGACTAAATATCATAAACATATTAGAAGAGTTAGCAGCAAAAAGATTAACATGTAGTGAGACTCAATGGTTACCCACACTACCTGCTCATGGGATTGGATGGTTCCATACATACTTTGGAAAGTGTTAACACTAAAATATATAAAGTGTTGCCACAATTTTTATGAAACAAACAGCTTCAGGAAGTGAGAAGTCTTAGAACAACCTGCCATTTCTGATGTCTGAGTTTTCAAGGATAAAATCATCATGGCTGCTATATTCTACTACAGGCAGAAGCCCAAGGAAGGAGGGGAAAGACAAACCCAAAAAAAACAAAAACCAAAAACTCATGAAAAAAAGAATAGTAGGTAAAGTGAAATAGTTTCCTATTCAAAATTCTTTTTCCTTTAGCAGTAAATGATATTTTGCAGATATCTTCCTTTTTCTTTTATGGAGCAGGCAACAGACCCACTCAATAATCTTTAAGACAATAAGAGACAGCAGCTGTCTCTTTTTCTGAAGCAGGCAAAACCGCAGTTGAGATGGACTGAATCTGCTGTTCTGACAGCCCACACCTGCTTCCTAGAAGAAAGACACTACATACGTTAAAAAAAAAAAATATCAAAAAAGCAAAAGCAAAAGGAAATGCGGTTTCTGCTTGAGGCAAGCTGCTTTCTTACATGCCGCCTCCTTTCCAGAGGATAGCAGGTACACTGCCTGGGCTTAAACCTTCTCTGAGATCTGAAAAACTTGGACCAAACACGAGCATTTGGGGCACTGTTTTGAGCTGCTTTGTGGTCAGGAGCTTATAGGAGCATTAAAAGAATGTGCCTGAAGGTTTTTGCAAGAAATCAAAGAGATGGACCAAAGGGAAAAAAGTAAGTTGAAGGCTGAGGAGATAGGCAGCAGTCAGAGGATGAAGGGCAGCAGGTCTTAAGCAAAGTTCCCTGCTGATGATTAATCTTACAGAAACACAACCTTTCCAGCTGCATGGAGGGGAGAAGGTGGGGCAGATTACAAAGGGTTTAAAGAAAGAGGAGCAGGATTAAGGAACAGCTTATGTATCTACAGAGGACAAGAGGGAAGAACACAAGTGTCCCGTGGCTTGCCAGCCTGATGGCAGGTAAGATGTGCCAGAGAATAAGAGGGGGGTTAAGCCTTACCTGTGTTAAACTTCATCTGACAGAGAAACATTCAAGGTGAAGTGTCAGAGGCAGAAATGGATGAACTGGTGGAAGACAACAGAAAAGAGAGAAGCACAAATAAACTTTCCCCAGAGGTCAGCTGAAGCTGCACTGTATCTGTTCCACAATCCTTACCCTCAAGAATCTATTCCCAACACCTACCCTTATGGCTCTGTCCATAGCTCAAACCCATCACTTTTTTTTTCCCCTCTTTTAAAGCCAGTTCCTATGCTTTATCCCCATGCTCCTCTCTTCCCACATACTTAGGGTGGGCCGGCCAGATCAGCACTCCAACTCCAGCTTTGCACTAACACATATACATAAATTGTGTTTCAAAACTCCATGAAGAGTTTACAGCTGCTATACACAACAAGGCTAACACAGTCCTACAAACATCAGAACTCCTCTGTCACCGTACAAATGTGTCCTTACTCCAATGTTAATTTCTCAGCAAGATGCTTTTTATTTTAAATGATAACACAGCCTGTCTCGTGATATGAAATCATATACAGTTAATCTACAGATTTGCACTGAAACCATTATCCTATAATAGTGATTTTGCATTGTAATAACTTCATTAGCACAGCCTCCAAAGAATCACTCAAATACTTTCATATCATTTCAAATTATAACGATACTGGAATACGCTGTCCATATATTTGCATTGAAATTGTATTGGTATAATAATCACCATTCATCAAGCCATTTACACCAAGTCCCTACAGACTTATACAGAAAATTTTGTCATTGAACTCCAGCACCATACAGCCTTATAGCAATATTTTTCTTTCTGGACTCATTTTTAAAACCTATATTTATACCCTCACTATAATCCAGATGGAAATCTGGATAAGATTGCTCAAGACAGAAGTTATGGTTCCAGTCGCAAGGAAATACATATTGTAAAGTAATCATAACAAAGTCAGCATGTTTCTCACCTGCTCATTATAATTTCAGATTGTAGATGGTATTCAACACCACTGAGTTCCTTCTCCACCCTATTGCACCTCTCAAGAAGTCTTCAACATTACTTAGGTCATTTTTTAATCAAGCTGCTAAAGACTAGATCTATGAAAACATTATGATATGGTTAGTTTAGTAAGCTGTACAGTCCATTTGTTGAAAAAATGCTACATAAGCAAAGAAATTCTAAGCCACAGCAGCTGCAAAGGCCTGACCACTGCATTGCAAATATGCAACCTGCAGCTTTTCATAATAATAATGTACTAAGAGCAAGTGCATTAGTCTCCAAAATGTCTCTAGCAGATGGGAAGAGTCTTAAGGGCAGCAATTTAAGCAAAAAATGACTAAACAACTCTGTCGCCAGAAATTAACTTCTGAAAAAATTAAGCTCATTTGTTTGAGGAATTTCCAGTTATACAGCTACATCTGGGGCTTGGTGGGTCCCAGACCATGTCACAGGACTTAGATGGCTGTAAGGCAGTGGGCTTGGACATCACCATATTTCAGAGCAGCCAGCAAAAATAACCACCCTGAGATACGAGTGCAGAACAGCAGCAAAGTTTGCTTCATCTCCTAATGACTTCAGTCAACTGCACTTACGAGACTGTTTCAACGCACCATTAGCCCCAAACCAGAGAATACTATTTGGTTAGCATCACACATGCACAAGCTTACAGTTGCTACTTCAAAATATGTAGTCTATGCTAAAACTGGCTGCTAATTCAGTTTTCACTTTAGGGAACGTTATATTCCTTGTGCCCAATGCAATCACTGACATAGAGAACAAGAGTAAAGAAAGGCCCAATTTCCACTGCACAGAGATAGATGGTAACCATTTTCCTTCCCACAGTTTGATTTGCAATAGCATTTGCTAATCAACCCCTGCATTTTAGCGCACAAACTACAAGCTACAAGTACCTAAAAATATCAGTGTTACCAAATCAGCCTTCCCCACATGATTCCCAAACTACTTGCCATTTTTCCAATGGCATTAATTAGCTACCTGCCACCAGCTGCTTTTCCAGAGATGTGGCATCCTTATTCTTCTGACAGAGCAGAATGGACATACCTTCACAGCACAAGAAGCAGCTCAGGCATCTTCAGAGATCACAGAAGGTGGCACAGCCAAACACTGGGGGAGCCAAGGAGCACCTAAAAATCCTACACTGCCTCTCACAGTTCACTCTGTGTTAATATGTGGTGGTTAACAACCTCCAATAATTAATTTAGCACTGTTACTAGCTGAGCCAGGTATCAGCCACCTGCTTGGGAAGAGGGCTGTAATTGCAGATCATCCATGGCAGGAATCACAGCAATACCCAAAAGGTAATAGGAGATTAGGGAGAGAAACTCTAGCAAATAACTTGAGCTTTTTTCCATCCCAGTCAGACAAGGAAAGGAAAAGCGATAGGAAGAGAAATTTGCTGGTTCAGAGAAAGGCAATGTAAGGGTTTCCTGTCAGCAGGTGCTGCCATCTGCAAACAGACTCCCTAAGGCTCTGTGGATCACCGTAATTAAACTGGGGTCTATACCGCTATATCCAGCTACTGCCTTCTATACTAAGAAACGTGACATTCGCATATTCAAACCTAGATTAACACCTTTATCAGTTAGATATTATTTAGAAATTATTTTCCTTAAACTTCAGTTTTAGCTTTCTGGTTCCAATTTTATTTACGAAACCTGCAGCCAAATGAATCCTTATCTAACAGATGGAAGAAGGAACTGCAAGCCAGCACTCCTGGACTTTATTCCTAGCCCTGTCACTGCCTCACTACATGACTTCCAGTAGTCAATAAATCTAACTGCTCTAATTTAATAATCTATAAAGTGGCTGCATTGCTCACTTAGCTTCACTGTCACCCAGTGAAATCAGTTAATATCAAAAAAAGTACTTTAAGATTCACAGATAACAGGATATTTGAGTGGTCTCATTTACGTATATAAACTGGAGTGCTACCGATGATATTTTCCAGAGTAACAAACTCTATCCAACCTGACCCTGACTAAATCTGATATAGAATCATAGAATCACCAGGGTTGGAAAGGACCTTAAGATCATCTAGTTCCAACCCCCCTGCCATGGGCAGGGACACCTACTGCTAAATCATATCACCCAAGGCCTCGTCCAACCTGGCCTTGAACACTGCCAGGGATGGAGCATTCACAACCTCCCTGGGCAACCCATTCCAGTGCCTCACCACCCCAACAGGAAAGAATTTCCTTCTTACATCCAACCTGAACTTCCCCTGTTTAAGTTTTAACCCATTACCCCTTGTCCTGTCACTACAGTCTCTAATGAAGAGTCCCTCCCCAGCATCCCTATAGGCCCCCTTCAGATACTGGAAGGCTGCTCTGAAGTCTCCACACAGCCTTCTCTTCTCCAGGCTGAACAGCCACAACTGTCTCAGCCCGTCTTCATACGGGAGGTGCTCCAGTCCCCTGATCATCCTTGTGGCCCTTCTCTGGACTTGTTCCAACAGTTCCATGTCCTTTTTATGTTGAGGACACCAGAACTGCACACAATACTCCAGGTGAGGTCTCACAACAAAAGACTAGAGGGGCAGGATCACCTCCTTCGACCTGCTGGTCACACTCGATGCAGCCCAGGATAAGGTCGGCATTCTGGGCTGTGAGCGCACACTGAAGCTGGCTCATGTTCATTTTCTCATCAACCAACACCCCCAGCTCCTTCTCCGCAGGGCTGCTCTGAATCTCTTCTCTGCCCAACCTGTAGCTGTGCCTGGGATTGCTCTGACCCAGGTGTAGGACCTTGCACTTGGCATGGTTAAACCTCATGAGGTTGGCGTCAGCCCACCTCACAAGCGTGTTGAGGTCCCTCTGGATGGCATTCCTTCCCTCCAGGGTATCAACCAAAACACACAGCTTGGTGTCATCAGCAAACTTGCTGAGGGCGCACTCAATCCCACTGTCCATGTCAGCGACAAAGATGTTAAACAAGACCGGTCCCAACACCGATCCCTGAGGGATGCCACTCGTTAGATTAAATAGCTTTAACCGATGCCAAAGGCATTAGTAAGAGTGACACAAGCACTCAGCGACACCCATATAAATACAAAGCACCACCTAGTGTCACACAGGACCCCCTCTATCTCCCATTCCTGTGCCGATCCATAGCAGTATTACTGTTCTCCTTTATTTGTATCGTGATAACAGCCAGAGAAGGAACCAAATAGAAACCTCACCATTTTAGACACATTCAAGGAAGACATTAGTTACATGTTGGCGAAGTATCTCAGTGAAGAAAAATCTCTTCAAGGATAAAGTTGCTAGATTTTGCACTGAATTATGGTTTTGATTGACTCAAACCAGACAATAATTACAGATTTCAAAGGAGGTTTTTTCTTCTTCCTACATATACATGCACCACAAACACCAAAAAAGAAAGCATAAAATGGTGGGGGAAAATAATATTAAGCCCATTCTAACGAAAGCTTCTACTACAACAGCACGCCAGGGTAGCACGTTAGAAGTGAGGCACTAATACACCTTCAGCAGCTGCTGGAGGCCATGATAAAGAGCCAACCCATCACATCCTGAAGTGACACCTCTGCCCAAAAGAGACAGTGGCAACTACAGCTTCTTCCCACAGCAGGAAAAATGACTGCCCAGCCTGTCTGCACCAGACACAATGTGATGACGTATGCACACCCATCCTTCCTAGAGGAAGGAAGGATGCCCATCTCAACCTGATCCACACAAGCTAAGAGCAACAAGGGAAGGTTCCCTCCGTCTTCCTCCAACTTAACCAAGAGAGTAACAGAGCAACATAAAAAAAAAAAAGAAAGAAAATCAAAGAAGGAAAATCTCAAGAAAGAGACTCAACAGCTGTTAGAGATGTCTCAAAGATGAGGTACCTGAAAAGCTTCAGCTGTCAGAAAAGGTTGTAAGGTGGTAACAAGAAACAAGTAACCAGACTACAACATATACGTACTTTTATAAGATACCGGTTACTAGAGGAAACTGCAATCTAACAGAGAAAGGTTAAGAACCAGGACATGGGTGTTGAAGTCAAATTTAAAGTAAGGCAAAATGCTTTTAAACAACTTTTTTTAGAAATTAACCAGCAAAGGGTGAAAAACAAAAAACCAAATACCCCACTGTCCGTGGGGTTTGTATATTCTCCACTTGTGTTTTCAAATGAAATCTAATTCTTTATAATATGCTTTCATCAAACTCCCACCCCTGAGGCTCAGTGCACAGAGTATGGGGGTAAATACAGCAACTTGTCTCCTGGTAACATGCCTCATAAGTCTGCAGCCCAGAAACACTCCTGAAGCACACCCTGGCAGCTCAGTCATCTCATCCCTCTGGGGTCCCATCTATGGCTTTTCAGCCCTGGTGGCGCTTGTGTTGAACTAACAGCTCAACATTGGAGGAAACAAGCTTAAACAGCAAGCTTCATGTCTTGCTATAAAACAAGTCATATCCTGCTCATTTGCAGCACAGTGCTAAGCTCAGCATGTTGAATTTTAAAAGGATTTTCAATTGACATTTTGCATTGTTTGATAGAGCCCTTTCTTTTACACCGATCACAAAAACGTTAGTGTTCAGCAGGAATCTTTACTTCCAGAAAGATCATACTTTCTCTTAATAGTTTTCACAAGCTCTCATAAAAGGTAGCAAAATGAGAACAGGCATTACCAAAGGTCTGTCAACACAACACCTCTGCGCAGCCTTCTTGCACTAAGATGCATGGAGCCCATTGGATGCAAGGCAAAACTTTTAGCAAAGAGCCTCTCGATTTATCATATTTGCAGTGTCAAAATGGCTGTCCCTATCACTACGATCCCTTCACAGACTACTTAATTTTTCTGCACATCATCACCTCAGTTAGGGGACATGATTGCATGCTCCTGGCTACATAGAGCTCCCCAAAATCCTGAGCAGAACCTACAAAAGACAATCACAGCAAGTGAGAGCTCCAGCAACATGCCCGACTTGACTATGGGCAATTAAATGAAACACCACACAAAGAAAATGAAGCGCTGTTTTTCTGAGATTTGGGTCCATGAGCACTTTTCATTCAGCAGAGCTTTGCATGCATGCAGGAGCGTGTGTGCACACATCCACATGCCACATGCATCAGCATGACACAGATGGACTTTTAGGGCTCATCCACCAAAAGAGTGTCAGGGAAGTGAGAAGCCTGCAAACAGGGGTTTTCATTAAGAAGCAGAAAGGCCTTCAGGTGCTGCAACCAAGGCAACTTAGTCCCATTACAACAGCTTTTTTCCACCCATAGCTGTTTGGTCGATTCAGCCACAATATGCAAATACCAGGATAAACAGTGGGGATGGAAGCATCAAATTGTCTACACATGGAAGTGGCATTTTCAATAGCCTGCATGCTTATGAAGGGTTGTGCAAGTGGAAACATGGAGAATCAGGTAAGAGAGGGGCTGAGAATCCTCGTGCGCATATGTATAGAGCTGTGAAAGCCCAGATGAGGATGAATCCACAGCACTTTGCATATGAGACCCCCTCTTCTACAGTTACCACAAGAAGGAGGTAGGAGTGGAACTCTGACATTTCCACCCGCAAAGCCATAATCACACAAATACACACTTAAATGACCTTAATGAAAGTACAGTCACTGAAAATAAAAATCCAGCAATTTGTGATGCATAACAGTGTTTCAGCCCCAAATTTTATATTTTGTCACTTCAGCAGGAGAAATAGCTTCTAACACCAGGTCTGCTGTAAGTGCAGGATCCTAAATTTAAGAGGTAATCTCTAGCAGGACTTGCTGACAACTGATCATCCTACAAATGACATCTCTCAGTCCTACTCCTTCAGCATCACATAAGTATTTATTCCTCAATGTTAGATTATACATCAATAACAGAGAAAATAGTCAACAATTCCTGTTCCAGTCTCCATAAAACATTTGGTTCTTTGATCCCTTTTCTTTGTTTTTTTAACCCATCAAATGAATTATTGAATTTATGAGAGTTAGACTAAGCAAAAGCTAATGACCAGTGAAATGAAGTGCAACTGGGTATAGGCATGGCACTGCAGAGAAATCTAACAAAAGGCAGTATTGCTCAAAGGTTATAAAAGTCTGCTGTGACAACATTACCAAATGACATGCACTTGAATGCATCAAGTGCAGGGGTACAGGCTATTTTAGGGGAAAAAAAAAAATAGATTTCTACAATACAGATTCTATGAAACAGAGCAAAGTGACACACAAAAAAAAATATGGGTTTGTCAGGAACTTTAGGGCCTTTTTTAAAGCCTCATCTATAGAGCCATCTCTGCTTTAAAGACCTGATCTGAGAGACACTTCTGCCATTTTATTTTGTTACAATAAATGTTGCCAAGTATAGACAGCTGGTTTAATATTACAGTTTCACATGATTTACATACATACAGCACTGTAGGAATATGAAATCTGGACCCAGATAGCTCAATACTGATTGGCATTTATATATTTACTACATGTGTGGTAGGAAGGATGGTTTGCTTGTTTTAAGGCAGATAAGCAGGAGCTAGTGTTTCAACAGATTGATAACTAGGCTGTGCATACTTCAGGCAAGGTGCGATGAGGACATAAGTGTACATGGCACATACATCAGTATCGTCTAAGCAGCACGAAGCAAAGGCAAACCTTTGGCTCAGTAACGGCCTTTCCAGGGTGTTTTCCTAATATACAAACACGCAGAACACTCCATTAGCTACCTGCACCAAACTACTGAGCTGGAGAAGGGCACACATGCTACCATGACAAAGACAATAGCATGCATCAGGGAGGATGCCCCTCAAATGCATTCAGAAGCACCCCTCAAATGCATTCAGAAGCACCAAAGCCACAAACACGAGACTTCACGAGTGCCAAAGTCCTACCACAGCAAGCAGAAGTACCCAACCCCCTTCTTCCAGTAGCTATGCACGTATTTCGATCCTTATGCCACCTTAAAACAGCAAATTGTGACATGCAGGGGCTTCATTCCAAAGGCCACAACTTTTGGACAACCTGGTTTAGCTCACAGAAAAGTACTTGGTACTTACCATGCAGCTCCCCTACTTGCATGAGCTTTAACTAATCCTTCCAATGTAATTTCAGTTTGGGCCAATTTTACAGCAGGTCCGAGTCTTCAGTGGGCATGCAGCTGCAGAGGACACGCACTCCCTGTTTTCAGAAGGCCAAGCAAGCCAACATAGCTACTCAAAAACTGAATAGCAAAAATGAACTTCAGAAAGCAAGAAGAAAAAGCCCACAGTTACTAGCCTTGCAACCTTAGGAAATCAGATGGTTTTTGTTGCAGCCTGGAACAGACTAGAAATATTGAAGGATTTTCAGTACTCCAGAAACACAAATCATGGGTGTTAGCACAACCATAATATAAGAAGCAAATTCTGCCCCCCCCAGACAAAGTACCTATAATAACAGTGGTAAAGTTTCTAAGGCATGCACAGAAGGTACACTGTATCAGGTTTCCACCTACAGTCTGTATGTGGAGCACTTTGAACTTCTCACATTAAAATAGAGTACTTGAGCATAGTAATACCCCTGACACATTCTACCAGCACAATAACAAGGTAAAATCTTGCTGTTACAGGGCAACGTTCTTTTAAAGTTTAGTCTTTGGCACAAACACCAAGTGTCAGCCACAATCCCACCAGAATATCTGAAAATGTGATTGTGCCAAAAGTAGAAGTCTGCACTTACAGCAAGCTCATACTGGGTCCCCCTTGCACTGGTAACAGGCAATTCACAGACTGCTTCAAAACATGCTTTATCACCACAATTTGTTGCACTGGGACAACACGCAACATTTAGATCTACAGTTTCCTGGGATTTTTGAGTGTAGTCACACAACAAAGCAGAAATAACCAGTGTGCTATCCTAAAAGTGTGTGTTGGCAAAAAGCAAGTAAAATCATATAGAAACACGAGTAATGATACCCCAGAACTCAGGTTATTTGAGGAACAGTAATACTGAGCCCCCTGCTAGGAAGAACTTTTCTGTCCACCTGGCTGAGAGATTAGAGATCTTCCCTGAAAGATGATGTGAAAACTGTTTTCTTTGAAATCTCTTCCATAGGCAGATGCATCGCAAGATCCTTGCCAACTCTGAGCTCTAAGCTATTCCTTCGGTGCCACTGTGGTGGCTTGCCCAGTTGCAAAGCACAGCTGTGAATAAAAGCCTCTCCCCTTTGCAGGGAGGCTGCTGTAGCTCCTTTATAGAGAAATGAAAGTAATTTCTCAGGAGGTGATGTGGCAGGAGCATGTTGGTTACCAACTCATTCAACCTTAGTCCTCAGCTGACAAAACACAGAGCTGGCACATGGCTCTTAAAAGTGCGCACTGCGCTATAGCATCATCCAGTGAAAGGTTAATGAAGATCCTTTCATTTCCCTTAGAATTTCCACAGGGAGGCAAGGCTTAATTGACAGATGAGCAATTAAGATAGATACCTCTTGAAGTGGTATCAGCATGAATGAGTATCTCCAAGTAACTAACTTGGACTTGTACCTTTCAAAGTGGTTTGGGGTTTTTTGCTTGAGCAACGTAAGATAAAAACAAAATTCTCTTTCCATCTTAATAGCACTGCCTGCTCATTATTACAGGGCAGAGGAGAAAAAGGGAAACAAACATACGGTTTTGTCTCCAAAGTCCTACCATTGACATTTAATTGATTTCTTAAAAAAATAAAACCCTCAGTGGTCAGTCTGGAGGGATGGCCATTTACAGTAGTGCATTTCAAGCACTGCACTTACCCCGGCATGACCCAGCTTCCTAGCAACAAAATAAGTTAAAATACTCATAGCAGAAAAGGTCTGTAACAGCCCTGTTTTTTTTTTAAGCACTTTGACTTCTTTGTGGTTCTTTGTGAGGCAAAGAACAATTCAAGGCAGATTCTGCTGACAGAAGTTATTCTGAGGTTACCTACATCTACACAGACCCACAAATCTTCCCATTACTGTAAAAAAGATGCCCTCTGGTATGAAGTGTATCCCATGCTGCAAGCAGTGATAGTTTCTTCACCTACTCGCAGGCTCAACATATTGGCAGGAGACTCCCCAGCTTCCACCCAAACTCAATGAGACTTTAGGACATGTATAAATAATGAAACACTAATGTAAAAAAAAAAAGTGAAAAGTGCTCAAATATTCCTCATACTATGGTTATAAAATCCACTCAAGCTCTAAATAAGAGGAGATGCATCTGTTCCTTATGGAATGCATTTATAAATCCTATCATCAGAAACTGAACTTTCAGAAAAATGTTGGCCCTATTTCATTGACATTCTGATAGCTTTTCTTTTTTTTTTTAATCCAGGTAGTTCTAGCAACTCCCTCCCACATTGTGAGAGGATCTGCACTCAAGATTATCCTATTCAAGATATTACAGCAGCATTTTTCCTTACAAAGTTATCTGGCTTCTCATATCTAACCAAATACTGGACTGATTCCTAACTTTAAATACTTTGCTATAGTTATTCTTCTTTCAGCAAGAAGTTCTGTGAGAGGAGCAAATACAGTTTCTCTGACTTCAATTTTTCTTTAGCTAACACATGGGATGTACTAAGATACAGTCAACACTAGCACATATACCCAGAAGAAATACACTCCAGAAGCAGCTATATTGTGTATCCAAGTTTAAGGAACAATATAAGATTGTCTGCGAGGTACCAACTTGTAATCCCTTTTCTCACAACAAGCAATATTCCTTTAACACCTAAAGCCACAACAGCCATAAAAACTGCCACTTCACATCCATTACTGCCCATGTTAAGAACCAAACGACACCAAAAATCAGACCCACACTGCTGCACTCCAAGGATACTAAACCTTCAAACCCAACAAGTCCCCAGAGACAGGCAAAGGCTGAGCACACCAGGTTGTAGACACTGCTTTTTCCTCAGCATAAGGGGAAACTTGGAGCTGTTATTCACAGGATCACAGCAGCTCAGGGGGCTAAAGCACACAGAGATGCCCAAATGCCCCAAAAAGTAATCAGATTAAGCACACTCATGCTTCGTATAGAAGTGGCTGAGAAGGAGTTAATCTGGACTGTGGTATCCAGAGAAAGAAAACTGATCTGTAACATCCTCCCTTCTCATATAAGGGCATAAGTTGAGTCTGTCACCTAGTCATCCTTTCTACCTAGTAAGGGTAGTAGATAATGCAGCTCTGAGGTGCTGCTCTGAAACACATATTCACCATCCCTTTTGCATTCTAACAGTGTTCTCCACGATTAGTTTTGCTGGGGCAGTTTGTGGAAGAAATGTTCCAATATTTTCTATATCCAGCAGCTATAAATCACCGAAAAATCACAAGGATTTATCTGTGGAGTTTAGGGATTTTCTGTACCTAAGCAGCTCCTAGGGCAATACAAATCTTGGTAAAACACAAAAGCATCTGAAGTATACATGCACCTTCAGAAGAAACAGCCTCAGTCAGCTACCTCCATATACAAAAAAAGCTTTAACTCACCACAATAAAAAAACCCCAACTCTGACAGCTATCATCTTCACTAGCAGACACAGACCCGTGTCAAAGGGAAGACTATTTTGCTCATAGTTTTGGAAGCAGATAGAGATTCATTCGGGCAATCACACAAACTGAGTAACTATCCCCAGCGCTGGGACTCAGATGTGATATAACATCTTCCAAGACAGCTAACACAACACAGTCCAGGAAGTGCTTGGAGTACTTTGCTACTGCTGTTGAGAGACTCAGATTTACAATAAACTGGTTAGAGTGAAGAACAATTTTGCTTCTCTCTAAAGGGCCACTCCATAATTTTGGAGTGAATCATCTCTCTGCGCTTTATATACAAACAGGATCCAACATTACTAGCAAGAGCAACAGTGAACACGTGTAATGTCTCACTTGGCAAGAGTTAGAACCCCAATTTAACTGGCTTTGATAACCCAGGGAACTACATCTCTAGTTTATCAGCATGGCAGGTTGTTAAAAACTTTACCAAAATAAGACAGGAGCTTCTGATAAACATATTTTAGACTGTCACAGTCTGATTAATACCTTTCAGTTTGTACTTCACTGGATAACTCTGTGAAGTTACCTGCTGAATGCTTGGTACAAATATGCCTTGAGGTCACCACTTCTGAGCAGTCACCAAGTTGTATCTCTGAAACCTCTTTATCCTTTCACAACATCTTGTGTCTAATACATGCCAGTTCAGGATTTCATATTCTTTGGACCAAAAAAATCTTCTAGGGAGCCCTTCAAGGCTTAGGTTATTTTTTTCCCCCTCCAAAGACAGAATGCTTACTTGTTATCGTTAAAATGGTGAAAGATATTACTTCCTGTTAGCAGTGTTGCAATAAACGGATACAGGGTAGAGCTATAGTGGATATTACAAGGCCACACTTTCCTGTGCCAGCCAAAGAAGACATCTCCAGGGACACTTGGCTTTGGCTGCAGATCCTTAACCTTGCAGAGGCTGTCAGTGACAACTTTTGCTTAAAAGCAGTTACAAATGAAAACAGCCAGCACTCAAAAAAGAGTATACTTAACCCAGCTAATCCCAAACACTTCCTCCTGCAGAGAGGGACCCAGAGGATTATCAGAATAGGCTCAAGAGCAGCTTTTTTTTTTGTTTTGTGGTAAGTAAAGGAAAGCACCTCTCCTATCCTCTTGCTGCTGCAAAACAGCTTCACTGAATTTGAAGCGGCTGATGGCAATGGCTCACCTCAATAGGACTGGCAAAGGCAGCAGGAGCTGCAGAGACACAAAAGAGTACAGTGAACAAAAAACAACGATCAGTGGCACAGCACACCTACCAGGGTGTAGGGCAAACAACTTGCTTTTGGACACAATTCCAAGGACAAAAGTGACTGCTGTTGTTAAACCCTCTGCATTTATTCCTCTCTAAAAGGGACTCACTTTCCTGGGGTCTGTAGAACAGTGACTTCCATCCTTGCAATAATGGCTTAAAAATCCCAGCGCCTACCACTAAAATGAAAACCAGTTTTATTGAGGCAGTGAAGACATAACATTGATGAGAAGTTCAAGACACAAATCTTGAAACAGTTTCGTTGCTTCAGGTTATAGTTTTCTTACAGATTGCTGCCTACATTTACCTGTGATTAAAAAAGACAGAGGGACAACAGAAAAAGAGCAAGCCCACAAAAGGACACTGGGCATGGCCTTTCCTTAACATGCTCTGCCACACAGACAGACTCAAAATCTGTAGGTAAAGCCTGCAAGGGTAAGCACAGAGCTGCAGTTTTCTACCAATCAACCCCAGGTGCCCTGACAGCTCCAGCACAATCCTTTCACATCTGTCAGACCCACTCATGGAAAGTTGAAAATGAAAAAAATCTGCACAAGAAGCAATTGCAAAAGTGGTAGGGAAAAAAGCTTGTCTTCTGCTCACAGAGCTTCAAACACTTCTTCTTAACCCATGCTCTCTGGCAGGGTTACATTTCCACCCGCTGTCATCCCCACACTCCCTCTGTCAGGGTCTTCACAGTGGGATTTCCTTACTGCCATCCTCAGCAACTTGACTGCTGACACTCATTTCTCAACTGTTCTTCACTTTCCAGCCTGACCACTTCCCAGCTTGAAAACCGGAGGCAGCTCCACCCCCTCTTCACTACTTCTCTGCTCCATTTTACCAGTTTTACCTTTTTTTCCAGTCTTCTCAGGTTGTCCCCACTGACCTTTCTTACCCCTCTCTTACTCAACAGCACACATTTCAAGGCACAAAATCTGCCTAATGAACATGAGCAGAATTAAGAGCCAAAATTAGTAGCTTTATTCTGGAAATAACAGTTACAAAAAAAAACTCCCAGAGTACTCATACCCTCAGGCTACATTTCCTAGTGATATTTCCTACAGTAGCTGTCACAAAGGCTGTTCTATGCTTTATGGAGATCCTGTTCTGTGGTACAGAGAGACCCTAGCAGTAAAATGGCTTTTAAATCTCAGGCTCCCAAAGCAGGAACAGGCTGATAATGAACAGCAGATGACAGCTAGCTGCTGGGTGAGCATCTTCCGTCATAGGACAAGAAGTTGCATTAGTTTTTCCAGACCCATTTTTTATCCTCCAAGCTGGAGGCAAGACAATTCCACATGCATCTTGGTATAATACAAATTTCAGAGGCTGGGTAATCACTGACATGTCCAAGTCACATGGCCCTTGCTAAAGCCACATCCTCTGCATGTTCTGGTCCCAGGTAAGGAAGCTCCATTTGAACCAATTCATGACCAGGACAAGAACATATGTCTGCCTGCAGGAGATGCCAGCACTAGGCTAGTCCTGTTCTCCCCTGTTCTTGTTCAAAAAAAAAAAAAAAAAAAAAAAAAAAAAAAAGCATTCTTTTCAAGTTAATCTCTGTTTCAGAGAACTCTGATTTCAGTTTTCTTTTTTCAACAGCACATAAGCTTGCTTGGTTCCTTACCCGCAGGTATCTTCTGCTTTTAAACTGCAACAAGCCACCTTCTAAAACTTTTCTTTTCAAAAACCACTTCTGATAAGGTAGCTAGCTTTATCTGTAATACAAAAGTCTCCAGGTTTAGTTATGCCAGTACATCACTATGGAGAGGTAGACTCAAATCTAACAGAGATTCACATCTTCACTCATATCTAGCAATTAGAAGATATAAAACCATTAAAAACAGCATCTTTTGTGATGCCTTTCTATACCTGCCTTTATATGCAGGATTCTGCAGCACAGCTGAGTTTAGTAACTGTTAAACTCCTCTATTATCTGAACCCCATAGCTCTTCTGGCTAATACCTGATTAGCCCTGGCTGTAAGAACACTCAGACTGGTTAGCATTCTTTTGCTAGATACCACACAATCAAGTGTCTTCCAAACCCCTACTACTGCTTGATTCCCCCACTGCATAGCAGGATAGCAGGCTGCTTTTCAAAAACAAATAAGAAAAATTCTTTATATGCAGGACACTGCTGCCAGCTTATCAAAAATGGCACCAAAGAGCGTCACCTCTATCTTATGCTCTACAGCTGTCCTGTGCATTCTAAAGACTATTTATTTCTATGACAAAAGTGCCCACAGTCCCTGGCCAAGGTCTTGCATGAATGCACACTCTCCAGCAGGCTGGCCATAATACAAAGAAACACAGTCTAAATATACAAGGCAGAGGTTGAAAAGAGCAAGAAATACAGAGGTGCAAAGTCAACAGCAAAACCAGGGACAAAGCCCTCTCTCAAGTCATGCATAAGTGCCCTTATCAGCACAGCACTCCTTTGCCTTGTGAATCAAAAGTCCCCCTGGACTGCATGTGTCCTACTGAGGGAATTTACTTGTTTCTATAGTCCATTCTTCCACAATTTGTGTATCACTAACTTCTTCCTACCCTTCACTTCAAAACAAGCACAATTCTCACAGTACAAAAAAATCTCCTCCGCCCCAATCCACCCCATTTCTTCCTGTGAGGACAGTGACCTCTTGTCTCTGCCACTACTCCTAGATCATCTTCCTTCAGGAAGACTGACAGCTACTTTTTTTCTATTCCAGCAATTTTACTTAACACTGCAGCTTATTAAATTCCACATTGAATACTGGAATATTTTATGACCAAATTAATAAAATGAATATTCACAATAAAATTTGTAAATACTATTTGAAGGTTAATGGAAGGTTTCAGATACTTTATTATTTCTATGGATTTGAGAACCAGTATTTGCAAACAGTCCTACCCAAGACCAGTAATGGGAAAAGGAGCCTGAAACTCTTAGCCTCTTACCCCCAAAGCTCCTCTTACTTTGGGAAGAAGCACACACTATGGTTTGTGCTGGTACCATGCTTAGTCTTTCAGCAGCTCTAAATCTGACCAGACAACTATTTACCTCTTGGTGTGAAACTACCTCCTGACTTTTGGGGTTCACTAGAGCCTTCTGGGGCGGGTTATGTATGCAAATAGGTTATTTCTAGGACACCATTGGAAATGCATCTCTGAAAATGCATACAAGAGGTCACTGAAAAATTCAACACCTGATGTGGTGGTGAATTCCACCACTGTAAAATTCACCACCACAGTCTGATGAAAGATAAAAGCAGAAGAGATGATGGAGCCTTTTTTATGGCCCTTCTTGAAAACTGTCCCAAGCAGAGGTAGGGGAAGGTCCTATTACTTGAGGACCTGCTCTTACTTCTGGTGTGACTATAGGAAAGCCCACCAGAAACTGTACAAGGAGAGGACAAGCCGATGTATAACACATCAGGAGGAACAGGGTACAGGAAAGGGAGCTGTGCCCATAAATGCCAGGGTGCCCTAGGAATGACCTTGAAAATCACTGCCTGCAGAGCCAGAGTTCCTTAAACACACCCAGGTAATATTTAACTTCACCAGCCCAGTCTTCTTCTAAATCATACATAAATCTGAAGCCAGACTCATTTGTGATTCTAGAACAAACACAAGGGTTTCTTAACAAGCTTTCTTCTATTTCATTCTTGACCACTGCTCATCACCGCAACACATCTCATTGTGCTAATATGACAAAAAGAAAAAAAACACAAATTAGCAGTGGTAAATAATCCACCACGCCCACAGGCGAGATGGGATCTCAAACACATGCCAATATCAGCAAGACCTCGGTCCTATTGACTGCACCTGTCCAGAATATGAGT
Source organism: Pezoporus occidentalis (assembly GCF_034315485.1). Classification (NCBI taxonomy): domain Eukaryota; kingdom Metazoa; phylum Chordata; class Aves; order Psittaciformes; family Psittacidae; genus Pezoporus; species Pezoporus occidentalis. The sequence continues at coordinate 8,736,077 of NW_026915877.1, forward strand.
GCACAGTGTCCAGACCTGCACATCGCAGGGTTAAGCTTTATCATCATAGATCTGAAAAGGTTCTTGTATTAGCTAGTTATTTTTCTGACAAACACAAGTTGAGAAAAAAATAACTAGAATTAATCACAATTCATTAAGAGATTTGAAATGAAAGCATTTAATCCTTTAAGATTCATAATCCTATTTTGGAGGACAAGATGAAGCTCAGCTTTCAGGGAACAATTTAAGAAATTGTACAGCATCTTTACCTTCATTTTTGTTTTAAAAATTCAGCTGTCCAGCTGTTTCAACTCAGGTCTGCTACTAACATATGGGGATACAATGAGAATAAAGTGAGAAGAATAAATGAATAATTTTACTGAAATCACTTTTAAGTACATTAAATCCTTACTTACATAGCTACATTTATAGAATCTACTTTGTTGGCATCAAGCAACCAGATACTCATGCCAGCAACCCATACAGCTATCAGTATCTTACTGTAAGATATAATTATCCATGACTAATTACAAAGGTACAGTTCAAGTATATGATAACTCCTTCATACCTGTAGTGCTTATCTGTCTTCTCAAGCTTTTAACACCAATATCACCCACATTATCATTTCACAACACTTTCTCCTGTTCTTAACTAGAAGTGCTACTACACATTCTTGGGAGAGAATAGAGCCAGTCACCTTTGTCTATCTTCATTTCCATAGAAGAAAAGCAAAGCTGGGAAGCCTTTGCTTAACAGTAACACCTAACCCAATTCCTAGTACTGGAAATAATCACAAAGGAAAAGCAAATTGGACTTGTTTTCAAGAAAGTCTGTGTACACAGAGTATATACAGAGTTTGTACAGTTCTTTAAAGAATTATTTCCCCGACCTTTAGCTGCAAAACTCAGTTCAGCTGATGCCACCCAGCAAACACAGAATACACACAGGTTTTCAGGAGGGAACCTTACAAAGCAATGCCAGTTTATACTGAAAACAGTGAGATACTCAAGAGGACACTCCTTTGCACAGATTCACATTTGCACAGGCTTTCCTAACCTTTTCCTTTAGTTTTGGTTAGTCTTTGACTGTAGTTCTCAGGGGCTGGACAGCAATGTTCCCTGTCAGGTGGACAGTAAGATTGCACAAGCGTTCCCATCAATTAGATACAGCACTCTTTCAAAGTGACAACTCATGTAGTGATTAAGAGTGCCCACCTTTGCTGCTGGGCAGTAACAGAATACATCACTCCAGCTATTGCCTTCCCTGCTGTAAACCTGAAGTTTTTGCAGACTGATGGCCACAGCTGTTTTCAGATTGAGCAACTCTGTAACAGCTGTCCCTCCTACCTACACCTATATAAATTGCAATAGATTGTGCACACAACACATAGAAACATACATATGCATTCTGTCACATGCATCTGTGTCACATAGACCTATCTAATGGGCAAGAGGCCTCATATTTCATCTATCGTAATTTTACTCCTAGTTTGTTCCAGCTACCTTACACAATTTATACTTAGTAGTTTGTTTCTCAGCTCTTCTCCACTACAAAAAAAATACTCCTCATATTGTCTGCATGATCAGTATGTCTACCTATAGACTCCTATAAGCAAAAAAAGTGTCCAGGTTCTTGAGAACAGCATCCAACAACATCACAGGTTGCCTTGCTTGCCCCATGGGAGACAGACTAACTTTGTATCAGGGTTCAGCATGGAGAATGAAGTTAAAGCTTATCTTCTGGATCACAGGGTTTGTTGGTCTTAAAAGCAACAGCAGCTACAAACAGCCCACTCAGCTGTCTTTTCCAAGAGACACAAACCTGGGCCTGTAACTTAGACCAGACAGAGTCACAGAGTCCCCCTTTTGCTACTGACTGGTGTAAAGCACAGCAGAGCTGCTGTACAACTTCAGTGCAAGCAAGCAGCAGCAAGATTTTGATGGTTTACAACATAATTTTGTGTAAGGCCTTGTAAGCCCCCCAACAGTGACAGCTCTGATGGGAATCAGATGGGACAGTCTGAGGAGCCACCACCACACCACTCAGAGATCCCAGCCAAAAAAGGAGGGGGATAGTATACTCCCAAGTGCACAGATATCAGTCTTTCACTCCTCTGCTCAATAGAGAGGGCAGGAATATATTTAAAAGCCTGTCCTCTCTACCCTGTTAATTTCCTTTGGATTCTTTCCTACCACATAACAGCCTTTGCCAAGCTTCCCTAGGAAAGAAGTTTTCTTGTAGTTTCTCTGCCTGTCACCTTTACTTTCTAGACATACATCTGCATTCTTAATCTTCGCTTTAGTTCTCTGAGAGTTGCCTGCAAAGCAGAGGGAAGCCCCATGATTGCAAAATTCAGTGTAAAACCATCTCCTGCAAAACAATACTAGATGAACACATTTTTATAACATTACTGGATGTAGCCACACTCATGAACCAATAGCCTAAAAGTAAATAATTAAGTAATTTCTGTTAGGTTTTACTTATTTTGACTTGGAGCAATTGGAACATATGAATTTTGTCCACAGAAACTGTCTCATACCCTAGTGACCAAGTACCGATAAAATATTTTATGCACTAAAGTTGCTGAAAAAGTTAATCTGTTGCTAAGGGGCTTCTGAAGACATCTCACATCGTGTTCACATGAATTATTTCTGTTCTTAAAGAAATATTTCCTGAGGATGCCTTAAGCTGCTTCATGAAGGAGAAACACCCAGCCCTGGATGAATTACTCTTTAACCCGAGACTGCCATGGAGAACACTATGCTCTCCCACATACCACAAACATCCTAGTGGTTTTGCACAAGTCTTACCCTGTATGGAATATAACAGTGTCAACCCAAACTAAGCACAAAGAAATTAGCCTGCAAAGTCAGAAGACTAAAGCAAGCCTAGTACACAGAAACACTATTTTAAAAAGAAATCTCAGAAAAAGAATGAATTAAAAGGTCATATTTTGATCACGCATATTTCACTAGAAGGAAACTTACTCTCCAGGCTAGCTGACTTGGTGTGACAGTTGTAGCTGATCATAAAAACACAGCTCCCAAAAGGAAGGCACAGAGATGCCACAAAAGCAAATATTGCAGCTCTTGTTTTCTATCTTTAAACTGATAGCGTAAGGAGTGTAGACAAGATGTGCATACCTACATTGCACAGCTGGGGAATATACAGTGATAACACTTCTTTAAAATGCAACATTCCCTTACACAGAACTTATTTTCTTCTTGATTTACTAATACTGTTAAAAATAAGAAGTTCCTCATGCAGGACAGCCTTCCCTGGAGTTGTGTCCAAGGCTGCTGTTAAACAATACCAGACCCAACATTGACCCTTGGGAAAGCACTAGCTACAGGTTTCCAACTAGACTCTGCACCACTAACCACAACCCTCTGCCATTCAGCCTGTTCTCATTCCACGTCACCATCGTTCATTCATCCAGCCCACACTTCCTGAGCTTCTGTACAAGGATGTCATACAAGACAGTGCTGAAAGCCTTGCTGAAATCCACATAAACAATATTCAATGCCTCTTCTATCCAGCCAGTCATCCCACTGTAGAAGGCAATCAGGTTGGTTAAGTAAGCATGATTTCCCTTTGGTGAATCTTTGCTGACTACTCCTGATCATCTTCTTGTTTTCCACATGCTTCGAGATGACCTCCAGGATGAGCTGTTCTATTTTCTTTGCAGGGACTGAGGTGAAGCTGTCTGCCTTGTAGTTCCCAGGGTCCTCATTGTTGCCCTTTTTGAAGGCTCAGGTGACATTTGCTTTCTTCCAGTCCTCAGACACCTCTCCTGACTGCCATGACCTTTCATAGATGATCGAGAGTGGTCTAGCAGTGATGCCCACCAGCTCCCTCAGCACTTGTGGGTGCATCAGTCAGGGCCCATGGACTTGTGGAAGTCAGGTTTGTCTAAATGATCTCTAACTCATCCTCCTCAACCAAAGACTTCCTTTCTCCAGATCTTATCCCTTGTGTCTTGGGTCAGGGATTACTGGGGACTGGCCTTGGCATTGAAGACTGAAGCAAAGAAAGCATTCAGTATCTCTGCTTTCTCTGCGTCCTCTATCACAAGGGTCCGTGCTCCATTCAGTAGTGGGCCCACATTTTCCATAGTTTTCCTCTTATTATTGATGCATTCAAAGAAGTCCTTGTCCTTGAACTCCTTGGCCAGATATCATTCCAAATGGGCCTTGGCTTTCCTCATTACATTTCGGCATACTCTGACAACATCCTTATATTCATACAAGCAGCCTGTCCTTGATTCCACTTGCTGTACATCTTCTGCTTGTGTCCAACTTTTGACAGGGGTTCCTTGTTCAGCCATGCAGGTCTCCCTCCCCCTTTGATTGATTTCTTACCCATGGGGATGCAGTGTTCTTGAGCCTGAAAAAAAAGTGATCCCTGAATATTAACCAGCTCTCTTGGACCTCTCTTCTTTCTAGTGCCTATTCACATGGGATTCTTCCAAAAATGCCCCTGAAGAGGCCAAAGTTAGCTTTCCTGAAGTCCAGGGTTGACATCTTATTGGCCTGCTTCCTCCTTGGATGATGCTGAACTCCAGTATCTCATGGTCACTCTAACCTAGGCTACCACTTATCCTCACATCCCCAACCAGTCCTTCCTTGTTTGTCAGTATTAGGTCCAACAGCACATCTTTCTTTGTCGACTCCTTCATCACCTGTGTCAGAAAGTTACCATTAATCTTTTCCAGGAACCTCCTGGATTGTTTGTTCCTTGCTGTGCTGTTCCTCCAGCAGATGTCAGAGTGGATGAATTCCCCCATGACATCTGCTGGAGGAACAACGTAGCAAGGATATTTGCCAAGTTACAAACCCAGATGCAACTTTTATAAATTGAACACTAAGAGCAAAAAAGCCTATGCATGACCTACTGAAATGTCAGAAAACATGTCCTTTTTGTAAATTGGCGACCTAAGATGGTTATTCACCAAGGACAGCAAATAGAAAATGTATTTTGAAGGACAGCATATTTGTATATGTTTATTCTGGAAAACACGGAATAAGGGGAGGGCATCATATGCCAAAAGCCAGGAGCAAATAAAGCATGTAAGGTCTGATACAGAAACTGGTGAAGCACTACTGACATCTAGCGCTACACCACTGTTTATTATCATTAAACTGATACGCTGCAGAAACCCTTACTTCTTTCTAACTGAAAAAAAAAAAAAAAAAAAGAACTCAAATTGAGATGACACTAAAACAAAGACTTAAGATTTTTAAGAACAAAGGGTGAGGGCCTTTCTTGCCCCATCTCGGTACAGACCTGAAGCACTATTTCTTAGTCGTTGCAGTACCCACCAATATTTGGGAATCTTTGCTTCTGCAAGACGTCGTCTCACCTGATACTGTTTCAGGATGAAAGGCCATGAGGGCAGTAGCTCGCTCACAGTCCGAACCCTAATTTTACCCGTGCTTGACCTTCCTTAGTCTCCAGCGACAGATGATAGCCAGGAAGGAGGTGATAAAGTATGCCTGTACTTTGCCTGCAGATCAACACGAGGAACTGAGCCCTCACCTTACTGTCAACGGGATCACTCCCACTGCTGTGAGACCCTGGCCGGGGCAGGAGCTGTGAGGTCGAGACGGGCTGCCGGTGGCGGGACAGGGGCCGAGGATCCGATCGCTGTGCCCCGGTTTGAAACCAAAACCCGACAGCGCAATCTGCGTTTGTTTTCGTGGCAAACACAGCGCTACAGAGCCGCGAGCTGGTCGTTCAGCCGGGGCGGGGGAGCCGGGGGCACAGCAAGAGGTCGGTAGTGCCTGCCAGCCTCTCGCCGGCTTCGCCACTTCTCCAGCTGCAAACACCTTCCCCCAACGGGGATTTTCCTTCAGAATAAAGTAATAATTCTTACTGAAAAGGTCTCCGGTGAAACCGAGCACAGCTTCACCAGAATAAATAACACGTTTCTAACCACGAGGCGCTTCTGACTTGAACCAGGGCTCCTAAGCTCACACAGGCTCAGGTGCGAGGAACTGCCTAAATTATTCCCTCACTCATGAGGAAATAAAAGCCTTGCTGAGCGGACAGAACACCTTGGAAGAAACAGCTCCCAAAACCAACACAAAACAGGAGCTGCTGATCAGGCTGGCCTTGCACTACGCCTGAAATACCTGCATGGCTCAGCAGCCTCCAGGGCCAGGGATAACTCCCACAGGTAAGGAAAACCACATAAACTCCAGGTCAGCCTTTGATAAGGCTTTTCTTTAATGATTCTAACCCTAGGTTTGAGGTTGGACAGCTTTGCTTCTCAGCAGTCTTCTGACAACAAAAAATGTCCTGCCTGTAGTTTATAAACATTGCACATCTAAGTGCTCTCTTTTGTCAGTTTTGGTTTTAAACACATACATTTCAGGGTTTTATGTCTCAGTTTACCCATACCCTTCTGTAACCACCATCTCAAAAAAGAGCAACAACACTCAAAAGCCATGAAAATTATTTGGTTGTTTTGATTTCCACACCTGGTGTCTATATCTTGTAGTTTTATCCACCTGTTTCTCTATTGCAGAGGAAGGGGATATCCAGCACAGAACCCAGAACTTCATAACACTGATGAAAAACACTCAAATTTGACCAGCAAAGGCACAGGTTAATAATGCATGCAAACACTTAAGTTACTGCATTTGCAGCTTAGGAAACAGAGATAACCAAACCAATTTCGTTTCATATCACTCAAAAATAAATCCACTTTCAAAAGGCCAACACCAACGCCACCTCTTTAAAGCTCAGTTTTGGCTAAAAGGGAGGAGGGGGAGAAGCTGTGCTAACACTGCACTGCAGCTCCCTCCAGAGTTTCTGTCGCTGACACCAACTTGGAAATCCTGCTGCAAGCGCTGGCAGAGCTGAAGCAGCTCCCTCAACTTTCCCCCAGGAAACACATGCTTTTCCCAGCAATTCCCAGCCATACTAATCGCTTACTTGCTTTAGTCACGAACTGAATTCTCAAGGCGACAGCAGCTCCTTCAACTTCCCTTCTACAAGAAGCGGAGCAAGGACGTGCATTTCATACACCAGGACCAACATCAGCTTTTCCCCCATGCACCATCCAATCTTCACAGATTTCCTCCTGGTGGATTTTAAAGAGAAATCCCCCCTCTAAATACCTACATAAAAATAATTAAAACAAAAACCCTTGTATAAATGAACCAGCCTGATGTTTCCATCTAGAAAAGCCAACATAAAGTTGTATTTGTCATAAGATGAAAAATAAATAGCATGAAATAGAAAAGGAGTTATTTTGCTTTATAGCTTCTCTTTTGTGTTTGACTGGTTTGCAACAAAAACAAACACAAGGAAGACTTTGATGAAGCAGATAGAGCATGAAGGGGAGATGAACAGGATATGGGAAGATCTCACCTTTGCCAGAAAGTACACATCTGTGATAGGGCGCTTTCTTATTTGAGTACTGCAGTTTGTGCCTCATGGAGCTGCTTTCCTGATGAAGTTAAACACTCCACTACATGTTCTCTACATAAGACTTGGTCAGAGAGGATGGCTGACCAGCAGAAGGGCATACTCAGGCACCTGTAAACCAATGTAAGGCACAAAAGAAAAAAAAAGAAGTTGCTCCATTTTTTTAAAAAACAAACTTTCAGCAACTTCTACCCAATAGACTAAAAAATACTAAAGAGCCAAACTGCCATACCTGCCTAGTTGTAGGCTCTGGGGCTTTTAAAGGAGGGGCATTGCTCCTGCTTGCTAGATAGGCCATTTGCAGCTGGACCTGAAGCAGCTGTAGCCAATATTTCTGCCAAAATCAGCTGAATCACCCTAATGCAGTTCACTCAGCCCAAAAGGAGCTGCCTCCCAGTCCTAGCTGGCAGAGCAGCTGGCATTGTATGCTCAATGAAGGCAGTTATGGCCTAACAAGTTATTCAGCTGCTTCCAGAATAATCCCAGACATCAGTGCATTTGTGCACATAGAGCAGGAAAAGGCTCTCCTGTCATCAGGGCCATGTTTCATGGCACCGACACAGTAGAATGCTCTGGAGTGTCTTTGCCTCTCCTCTATTGAATAAAAAAGAGGTGCTATGGCTATTTCAAGAGCAATCAGGAGGAGTGGTGGGAGGGAAAATAAGAGAGGATCAGAGAAGGAAAGAAAATGAGAATGACTTTGAACAGTCTTTTTTTTTCTCACGAACAGTTGTTTTACTTTGCACCTTTTTTAATGATCCTATGTCCTGTGGAGCAGTCAGAAGGCCTGCATTTGCATTACTATTTTTCTTCCTTTTACAACCTTTTGGATCTCCTTAAAATATAAGCCACTTTCCTTCCACAGTCAGGTGTTTTGGCAGCCTTGTGCCAATGTGAGGAGATGTGAGCTAGGGATGAGCAGCAACAGAAACCTTCCTGGCACTTGCTTGTTGGTGAGAGCAGGAAGTTTTGTATCTGGAGTCTGAACCCATCTGAAGAGATTAAAAAAAGCCTTGAGCAGCTTCATTTTAAGTTCTGTGTACCTGTAGGTGAACTGGCTCAAAGCTCAGACTGCCCAACACAGAGGAGATGAGGATAAGCTCTTCTGGCCACCTTACTTCTGCTTGTACAGCACCTTATTGCTGTGATTAATCACTTGTGTAGGCCTTGGGGAGAAAAATGCCTTTGCCCAAAGTGGTGGTAGGGGTGGGAAGCTCCCTGTGAGCCCATCAGTTGCAGGCGATGGAGAGTGGGTCTCCAGTCAAGGGGAAAAAGGCAGAAAGCCCCCCCCAACCTCACTCTGTCTTTCAACTTTTGTCATTTCTCAGGAGCTCTCTTGCAAACCTACAGCATATTGCATCCTCCAAGATGGCCAGGCAAGAGCTGCATACTGGAGCCCTTAACATCCATGCACAGATGTTGCACTGGCTTTAGGGCAGCATCTTCAACTGAGAAGGTGCAAAGAGCTACAAAAGTAATTATTTTGTGAAATATGCTTTTCCTAAGACGGAATGCAAACCATCTGCCAGAGGGTAGAATCCAGAGCAACTCCCTGAATGAGCCGTCACAAGAAGCAAAATTATTCCAAAAGTGCTCCAAAAGTGGCCATAACCCAGACCAGGCTGCTGTAAAGAAAGAAAACAATCAGTCCTGTTATTTCAACTTCCAGTGACTATTACACTAATAAATAAATAGGGGCATGGGGGGCTGGGGGCGAGGGGGGGGGTGTCAGGGGAAGCACACACACACCCACACACCCCAGCATTTTCCTCTTTTTTCCATAATTCAGCAGGTTAACACAATGCTCTCAAGGCACTCCAGCAAGGTTTCTCATTGAAGTCACTCTGCATGGCCAGGATGCTCTGCTCACTGCTGGTAAAGATCATTGCCACTGTCCTTGGGGGTAAGAGAGACCATTGCAGGGAGCAGCTGGTGCCCTGTTGCTCAACACCCTCTCTTTTGACCCTGTCAGGGCTGCTGGTTATAAGCTCATTTCTAACCTATTTTGGAGGGCCAATTTGTTGAGGAAACTGTGATTAAGGAGCTTTTAACTACAGGGGTGAGGGGATGAAGGCTCAACCAGAGGTAAAAAATAGGACCTCCCATATCCTAGCTGCCAATCATGTCCCACTCTCTCACCATTATCCCCTCATTGCCTGACATCTCCTGGGGTTGCATAGAAGAGTTTGAGGGTTCATTCCCATTCATTTTTCCTTCAGAGCCAGCAGCCTTTCTTCCTGTAGGAACTGGTATTTCCTGTATGCACACCTTTGTCTTCCAGAGGGTCTCTTTTTTAGTTATGTCATTTTGCAGGGTAGCATAACCCTCACAAATTTTCATTTAAAAATACACATCTGTTACAGCCATGCAGCTGAGGGAATCATCGGCTGATGGCCTTAAACCCACGTTGTTTTTCAAGAAAACACATCAATATTTGTCAGTAAGACATTGCAACAAGCCTGTGTAACAGCTTCCCTTGGGAAAGTGCTCCCGATTATTATCAGTAATTAATAATTAGTTCTAAGACTATTTACCACAACTCCAGTGATAAAAGGGCTCTGTTACTTCTCTGTGTCTTGTGAAATAATCCCATTAATGTATAAAATGGCTTCTCTAATATACATTTATGAAGCCAAGAGATATGCAGTAGTAAAACTGCCTTGGTAGGGTTTAATGTACTGTCTCCAGCATTTTATTGGGGCAGAGCTGCTGGCTTTATTGTTGGCAGTATCTCAGCTGCTACTGCCAAGGAAAATAGTTGTAGATCTCCAAGCACGGGAGAGAAATTCAGGGGGGGGTTCAGCACAGCCCCTCCCCCCATCCTGACCTGCCTCTAGGATCGTGGGAGCTCTGCTCCTCTCACAATTGACAGCCCCAAATTTTGCATTATTTAACCAAATCTCCACTTTAACCCAAATGCCATGCACGGGAATGACAGGTGGTGTCTGTCACTCCTTTCCCAGGTAACTGGAACACTGATTTTGGGATACCTCACTTGGCAATCAAAGATATTGCACAGCTGAAACACAAATACACAGCATTTTCCAAAGGCTTCTAAGGTGTGCAGGGCCCAACTCATGCTGTCTGCATCAGAAAAAAATAATAGAAAGCAATCATCACCAACAGATGATCCCAGCGTGGGACAAAAATCAAGTCTGATCAGCCTTTGATGATGAATAATGCCTTAAAATTGTTATTAATTAAAATAATTGCAGGTCAAAAGCTAAAAGCCCTGTGGGGGTGCCATGAATTTTGCAGGTCTTCATCCAGAACCATCCCAGGGTTTATCTTCCCATGCTGGTGTGATACTGATACCTCAAGAGCAGAGTCACAGAATGGCCGGAAAGTACAAGGGGACCTGGGAAGCTCCAGGGCCTCCCACTGTGGCAGAGATCTGCAGCCACGGAAAATGCAGCAGATGCTATGTGCCAAAATCCGCCGTCATTCTCCATGTGTGAGAAAGCTGCATGGGATGTTTGTTCTGCTTAAGATGGATGGCAATGCACAAACCAGAATTACTGTCACATGTTTTGGAAAAAAAAGTGCCCATGGTGGAATTAAGCACTGTCTGTCAGTAGTGGGTTTAGCTTCTGCTGCAGGCAAAAATTAAAAACCCCTGAAGCAAAGAGTTTCATGAGGGTCACTAGAAACTCTAGAACCAGTTGAGTTGAGGGTCACGGTACCAAAATAGGACCAGAATTCAGGATACTCTCCACAAAGAGGATAGTCGTCAACACGCACTGAAGAAATGCAACTAAAAGGACCAGCTCAGACAGGAACGTTTCATGCAAAGCCGACTGTGGCCTATGGAGGGCATCAGTGGCACTTGAGAAGGTACCACCAAAACTAGGAGTGGGAACCCAGACCCGGCTGCCAGCCCGCGGCGCAGCAGTTCACTAACCTGCATCCTCTGTTCACTCCCACCGTGATCACCCAGGGTCCCCATGGGGGAAACCCAAAGGCTCATTTCCCCTGGTCTGACACACTGCAACATTTTAATGGGAGGTAAGCAGAGATTAAATCAGCAGTATGTCCTAATGCCAAATGCCGCCATCCCTCCTGGGTACCTCCCTAAGCATCACCCAGAGAAGCAGCTGGTGTAGAAGGGTGCTGCAGACCATTGTATCTACCTACAAACTCTCAGGATATTTATCAGTACTCTGTAATCAGGGGGCAGTGTGCAACTGGAAATGGCACTGAACTCTACCACGGGAGCCAAAGGGTCTTTTCTAAACATACCCCAAGAGGAAAGCTCCCACTGATGTCCCAGAGAAAAGCAGACCCAAACAGTCTTTGAACCCAAATAAAATGCAACAGCTTGGTATTTTCTGTACCAGACGTTAGAGCTACTTAAAAGCAGAAATCTAACTCATTTTTCCATTTTATCAAGAGTCACATGGAATACAGGCAGTAGCCCCCATAGGGAGAGACATCACTGAGATTTAAGGATAACATCAATGAGGTTACAGGAGCCCTTCTGCAATTCTCAGGCTCTATTTTAGTGTGAATAAATCAATGATTTCTATTACTAGCCCACTACACTGGTATGCTTCACAACAGCAAACTCCTTTTTTTTTTAACTTCTTTTATTTCAATGCACTTTTCTTGAGGGAAAAACTCCCAGTTCCCTGCAAATGCATTCCTCCTCTTCAGCCTGGTTCTCTCCCCCACTCCCTTCTTTAATTGGCTGTCTATTCTGTTTTATTTCTGTACCCTGGGAGCTACTTTCATTTCGACAAAGCTAACATAATTGAGGACTAAAAGTGGCACCTTCCTTTCCTGCTGGCAAAAAAGTTTTGCATTATAAAGACCTTCTGATTCACTTCTCAGACTTCCCACTCCAGCTGTCCCACTGAGTGCTCCTGGCTGTCGTGCTGACTGCTTCAACAAGCAGCATGGCTGCTTTTGTTTTGGCAAGTACCAGGTGAGATAGAAGCTTTGAAAATGAAAAAAGGGTCAATAAAGAAGCGTAAATCAAGGGAGTACTCAGGACTTCTGTGTCTTTGCTATTTTCCTAGAGGCACACCAGCTTTTGCAGATCAAGCAGTTCTCCATTTGCTTCTCCAGAGAGAGGTTTAATAGTGTTAAAACACTAGTGCTTCTAGTCTTGTTCAGGTGGATGTGAAAACTGAGCTGTGACAGAGCATAGGTGGGTATCAGCATCTTCCCTAAGTCACCACCGTGGTGAGGGAGAGACCTGGAGCTCACCCTTGCTCCAAAAGCTGGGGTACCAATGTTGAAAACGGACCTGAAAAGCCACCAAGCAGGGTAAGAAGTCGTCGATTCAAGCTGATTAAGGGCCAACATGTGGTTACAGTCAGGGGGCTGAATTCTGTAAATGCTCTGACCAAGGAGGGATGCAGGGGAAGCGCAGCACTGTTTTCTTCCACTCTTCCACTCTTTTCCTTTTTTTACAGTCACCATTCCCTCATACAGTTAATTTGAAAAAAGCCACTGACCCAAAAGTTGCCAGCCCTGGAAAGGAGCATAATTTACATTCTTCTTCTGTGGCTGCGTGAAGGTCTAACACAAACAAGGGCTTACATTACTCTCAGCTATGAGTAAGCAAATGTTGAACTCAGGTCAAACTTGGAAACTGCCATTAGCACTATAATTATTGATGTCAGATCCAGTCTTTCAGAGGGAGCTCAATATAGGCTGCTGAAAACCTTCAGGTTGTTTCAGAAGCATCTCCTGCAAACCCGTGTGAGCTGCTGGGCTTTAATTAGACCAAAAAATCCAGTTATATGCATTTTGATTAGCTTTAAGGATAACTGTATTTTAATGATAAGGATGTGTCTTGGGCCATGATTTTAGTTTAATTTGTTTAACAACACAAAGGAAAGAGAAGCACTTATGCAAACCATCCTGCTTTCAACTCTCTTTATAATGCAGTACATTTTTCTTACTTGCAATGGTAATTACAAACTCATAAACACACATCTGTTGACCCTGACAGATTGGAACTGTTGCTTTGATGCCCAGATTGCTCTTTTTCCATTTTATTGCTTCCTTTTTCCTCATACAGACCACAAGAACAGTTTAACTGATACAAGCAGTTTTATCTCTTAGTTAATCTTAAAACTATGGATTTAATACTCAAGTTTAGTATATTTAATAGAGAAGAAGGGAGACAGGCTGAAGCCATGCTGTCTATTCACAAGAACATTATTTTTCTTTACAAACAAGGTTGCACACCACAGTTGTAATAATTATTAGCTAGGACTATGGCTACGACTATAGCTTAATGGGTTACTCTGGACTTTTGCTGCATACTAAGGGGACTAGTGTACTGCTGTAAGAGGGCTCTGAGAGTCACCACAGCTGCCTACGACCCAGAGCATCACATAGGTTTTCTTTTCTTTTCCCCAGATGGACTTTAGCAGAAACCAAAAGAAGAACTTGGAATGAAACCTGGAAAGAAGATAAGGAGTCCCCAGACTCAGCAAAGGAGAAAGGAGAAAGATACTCTGACTGCTGGAGCAGAGACAGGGCCTGGGTGACCTGAGCATCATCCCCAGCTAAATGAGACCGCAGTGACTTTAAATAAGACCTAACAAAGGCTGGGTGATTCTGCACGTAGCGCAGCTTTCCATCAATATTTTGAAAACCAGACAGAGTTTTCAAGCTATAAGAGTACTATTGCTTTTATGGAATTACACAGTAGCATAACACTGGTTTTTGTTTGGATCGAACAGAGGTCCAATACAAAGTCCAATGGTTTTTGATTGCTACTGGGCATGATGGTTTTCAGGAATTACCTCTCCCACCCACAAACTTAGATGACCAGGTACTGGAGAAGCCTGAGGGCATATCCTAGAAAAGGCATTACTCCAGTTCCAGATTCATTGTATTTGAGAACAAAAGGTTTATGTTGACCAGAGTGTACCAAGTCAGTATTTTCTTCATAGCTTGTTCCTGGTTTATTTCTGGCTTTTCTTTTAAAAAGTAATTTTGCAAAATTGGTACTTGGGCACAGTATCTGTTTGATAGCTTCCCATCTGCTTGCCCAATTTATATCCACTGAATTTGCTAACAAAATCAAGTTTTTATTGCTAGCCACATTGCAAAGCTTATATAGCTGTGGGAAAATGGGCTGCATTCAATTTCTCCTTATGTTCCATCAACCAATGTGTGTGCTGACGCCAATTCTTTACTGCCAGCAGTGGGCGCATGCAGCGCAGCAGGCTATAGGTTGCCCTTCAGATGTACTGCACGATACATAGGTAGATTTCTTTGCACTGCTGAGGGTCAAAGTACGCGTAGAGATGACCACAGGAAAACGTGGACTGGCTGCAGATATCTTACAATTCATAATCTAGATAACATTTATCCACAAATCTTATGATGACTTAATCCACAAACTACAGTTTAAGTTACACTTAGTGGAAATCTGTGTTTTGGGATGGCAAGATAGATGAAAAGTAAAAGCAAAGATAGCAGAGTGGCAACAGGAGATGAAAAGAAATGCCTGATATTAAAGATACAGTTCTTTAATGGAACTCTAGCAATCTCATTCCGCTTCCACAGCCAGAATCTTTCACCACTTCTACTATGCCCAGAAGAGGCACGTTTTTCCCCCCAAATGAGCCAAATCAAGGAAGTCAGGACAGCAGAAAATTAGTAATTTATGTGTCAGATTGGTTTCCAGTGAAACCCACTCACTGCAGAAAGCCTTGACTGAGCTGGAGAGGGCACAGGAACAGATTGCCTAGGGCGAGACGAGAGCAAGACCGTAACATGTAGCATCTGTCAGCCATTAGTCACGCTTTGCGCAACAGAGAGGCAAGGGAAATAAACCCGATAGCTGTGCTAGCAAAGACTCCTGAGTAGGTCTTTAGGGCAAGTGGGTTAAGTCTTCACACAGGGCTGTATCCCAATACATCCATCCTGGATGGCTTTTCCAGGGGTGGGGATTTCCATGCAGCTCCCCTCTGCACCTCCCTAAATGTAATTTTCTTTGTCCCAGTCAGTTTTCAGCCATGTCAGCTCCCTGACATGTTCCAGTGTGCAGCCCTTCAACCACTCAGGTCAGCCCAAGAAAGGAGACAGCAGAGAGACAGAGTAACCCCACGTGGGCGATACACTACTGACAAGTGGGTTAAGGAGGAAATGAAGGAGCATGGCTCTCCCTTGACTTTAGAACAACAAGGAAATGGGTTTTCTTCAGGGGATTCTCCCATGCATAGCCACCATTCAGATTTTTTTTAATTTAAAAGCCAATAAAAACTAGATCCTCACAAACCTATGCTTCCTGCCACAGCTCGCCTTACCCCCTTTCCAGTGATTTCCTCAATTCTGGAGCAGGAAGGCTGTGCAGACCCACAAGACAATACTAAGACTACCAGACACATTTAGAAAGCTTTTAGTGTACAAGACAACACACTTTCAAAACAAAACACACACACACACCCTTCCCAAAACTAAACAGATCTACAGTGAAACTGGAGGGCTGTGCCTGCAGGCTTCCAGATTAGGGAACTGATTGCAAATGCAAAAGGCCTTGTAATCAACAACACACACAGACTCCCATGGACCTGTTAAAGTGCTTTCCAGAATGATTTTAAAGGATTGCAGAAATTACAAATACAGATGTCCTGCATAAACAATTTAATTAATTTAGTTGAAGGTAGGGTGTAAAACAAGACCGCTAAGCTCTATATTCCAAAATAACTGCAGGGACTGTCCCTTAGCTGAAAGCTTCTATTAATTGGTACCAACTGCTCCAATGTAATTACAACCATGATGCCCATCAGTTGATTAATTTCATTTAGTTTGCACATCTGCAAAGCAGTAACTTACTGACTTAACATAGGCAGTAAATTCTTTCATACACAGCTCGGGGTATGTCCTGAGAACACCTCACAGTAGCCCACTTCACACCCCAGAACACCAAAGGAATGTGTAGCTTTTCCACACTTTCATCTCTGCCTTCCTTTTACTATCCAACTACTCACTACTTGCTGAAACAGCAAGGAGAAAAATCGAGTCAGTTTTGAGACCCTTAAGCTGTGACTTTCATAGCTTTCAATCAAATATTAAAGGTAACCTTGAGGTTCAGCATTTCTGGAGTAAAGTAGCCGTTTCCTAGTTGCTTATCAAGGCCTGAACTGTCCTGAAGTTACGAAAATCTTTATTGTTGTTGTGTCTCGATTATAGGGATAACTTTGTCTTTTCCAATCCTCTTCCCATTCAGAGAAGCACTTCCTAGTAGGTAAAGTTTTCAGAAAAAGACTGATGGACTGCTATGGACGTCAAATGCAGCACTGACCAACAGTTTGCATGAATGCAGCGAATCAAGGACTTTTGATCAAAAACCAAATCCTTTGTTTTTAAACAAAGAATGTTTGGCATTTTTTGTATTTAAACAAAGAGTGTTTGGTATGCTGATGTTTGGTATTCTTCTTGTGTGTGGATTTGGATTATTCCCCCCACCCCCCATTTTATAGAGGTGACTCTTGTATACCAAGGCAGGCATTCCTAGCAAACACTGGCAAATAGATGCCCTGACAAAAATATGGCAGCAAAGCAGAACTGGTAAATCTTATGTAAATACCCATTTTAGAGAGCACAGAAAAGAGGAGAAAGAAGGATTCATCAGTACAGGTACAGCCAAGAAAACACATTCTCAACAATCACCCTGTATTAAAAAGAAACCAATTATACTTGCAAGTCACTTGCAGAAAATTTTAATAATTTGCCAAATATACAGCTATTAGAATTACCCTAAATATCACTTATAATTAAGTTACAAAAGTTGGTAGATAGCAAGGTACAATGGTCTATAAAATAAACACATGTAAAATTAAGAATACCCCCTGCAGTCCAGTAACGGCAAAGAACAGCAAATGAAATTACAAACACATCCAAATCACAGGAGATTGAGCGACGGCTTTAGACACTGGAATCAAAGAGCTGAGACCAGACTAGACACATTCACCCATCAAACATCATTAACGTCAAATTTTTGAGAACAATTAACACCACCACATCAGCTGCAATTTCACATGCTTTCTTTACCTTCCAGTATAGTTCCCAGAGTATTAAAGTGCCTCTGTGCACTCTAGTTCCATTTATAGTCGGGTGCAACACACATCACATTTGGACGTTACTTCATAGGTCACTTTTTAAAAAAATAGCTATTTCAACCAATGTACACGATTCAAACTTGGGTGGTTTTAAAGTACCTTTGTTCTGACTATTTGCTGTTGAACGTCATGTAACAAACTCCAAATACACGGGGCCCATCTCCACAAAACAAGAGCACAGCAACAGTTGTTTTTTGAAGCGTATTTTCTGCTGTACAACCCTTAGCTTTCTCATTTCTTCCCCTTTCAGACACTGCTCAAATAGTTATATTTGTCCTTCAGATGACAGTCTTCTCTGCAGGTTTCATTTAGATTGCTATGATGATAGAAAAGGGGCAGTATTGGCCTGTGGCTATGGAGGTGAATCTGCTCCCAGCTAACACCCTGCCATGATCTGCTGTACCTCAATGAACGTGCCCAGTATATTCTCCCAGCCAGATACTGTAAGACTTGTAGCCTTTGGGTCTGACCTGTGGCTGTTACCCACACTGTAGACGTGACCAGATGTCCTGCTCAGGACTCTGTATGAACTTTCACCACTTCCCACTATACTACCCGCTTAAACACAACCCTCACTATTAATTGCAGAAAGACAAGGAAAACTTCACACAGTTTGGCTGTCACTCACCTTGCCCCCAAAATGCTCTCTTCAAAACACAAAGAGGTTTCATAAAGCCTACAATCCAGTCTCCCATCCAAGCACACTCTCCACTAACAGTCCATTCCAACTCTTTCATGAGAAAGAGTACAAAAGGGAAACTGCATTTCCCACAGTATTTGAGGCATTTTGATGGTGTTTTTCAATACCTTAAGAGCAGTTATGGGGCATGAGATTTTAGGAAATAAAAAATTTACTTTTACGTCATTCCACACAGAAGGTTCCTAGTGGCAAGGGACGACAAAGGCACTCAGGAGGACAGCTTACTTGGAGGGGAAAAAAGGGAGGATGGACAACTGATCATAACTTTAAATAGTAGATGTGGATGGGAGTTTCTATCCTTCCTATACTTGACAGTACAGTAAAATGATTTTAAGCTCAGGCTGTGAACACCTCCACCTGACATGGCCAGCGCAGGTGATGCCGCCTTCCCTTCGTTGCTTTTACCTGTGAAAAGGCCCTTTTAAAATACTGCATAATCCAGACTGGGCTCTGCAGGAGCTCTCTGCAGGTGAGAAAGTTTTATTGGGTCTCTAGGTGTATAATACACTAACATTACTTTAAGTATCATGTACACCAAAGTATCTCAAGAATATATACACTCTGTTAAACAAACTGAAGGGGATTAATGATTTCCTGATGCACAGAGTGCTTCTAAAGTTCTCCATTGAACTGTAGGGTTATGGAAAAGAATGGTCTGACTATGCATTACAGCTGAGAAAAATAGAAAAACAGTACAAGTTTCATGTGAATCACATACAAATAAAGTCTCCAGTTCATAAAATTATTTGATTAAAATACTTTAAATGTTTCATAAGGGTACAATAATTTCCAATGTAACCTATGCAACAAATTCCACCCATATCCAAAAATACCATATATGTAAATGCTTTTTTATAAAACTTTATATAATTCAAGCTCTCATTAGGCAAGCCTATACACAATTCTCACAATCATCTAGGTAGAAAGTCTTCAGAGAAGTATACTCTCAGAGAGTAAAGGAATAACAATACTTCCATGAATCTTCCCTTTTGACAATCGATTCTGCTAAATCAAAAACTCTTATTGCTTAAAATCAGACAGGCTTCATCAACGACATCAGCACTCAGATATACCACACCCAGGCTGGGGAAGAGACCTGCTTTCAGCTTTACGGGACAGAAATACCTGTAAGTCTTGTTACTATTTCTGTAAAGATTTGCACTACATAGTCACCTGTCCTGTACGCTCCATACAGGACAAAAGACGCATCACTGGAGGGAGATTGATGACAATGCATGTGTTTAGTGCCTCCCTCTTCATCTTCTTACTAATTCTCTAATCTGTTTAATAATTTCTATGAATACATCTCCAACTATAACTGAAGACAATCTGCCCAAAGACACTAGAAACACCAAGTCTAAAATGTGCAAGAACAATGTGAATGTAACACCTTTGCAGGCTTAAATTCACAGCTGGCACTGTGCCAGAACACCTCTAGAGCAAGCTTTATTTACACAATTTCCAATTAAAAATACTGTTATCTCTCAAACTACATTTTAAATTAACAGAAATACATCCATAATAACTACTGGTAAAAAAAAAAGATAAAATTATTTTATTTTTTTTTATTCAAAATATTCTGACAGTTTAACAATATTCCAGGTGCATTACAAACACTGCCAAAGTCAACACAACAATCAATACTTAAAGAGCATTCAAACACTGAAGACAATCTTAAAGCAGAGACAGGAGAATGCGCTTATATTAAGAGCATACAGATCATTTTCCAATGACTGAATTCATTGAGGCAGATGTCTGGTTTCTCCAGCACAAAATGGATTAAAATCCAGAAGAGATGAATTACAGAGGACAAAGATTCAGATGTATAAATGTTTTCCCCTGTATTTTCTATAAAACATTGTAACTTTATCACACAAGGCCACTACCAGCTTAGACTATTCTAGTGTTGACCACTTACAGGATAGAACAACAAAATCTTGACAGAGAAACCAGCATCAAAGCAAACAAAACCACAAACTCTTTCCAGAATATGGCTTAAATTAGGTCATGGAGAGTAGGGAATATATTATAACTATGTGGTGCAATGGAAATACCAGGTAGAAAAACATACTTTCTCTTACTGGTATTTTCTCCTCACCCTTGATTTGCATAAAACTTTCAACAAAATGACACTGCCCCTCCTGCAACCATCTTTTCTCATGCTTCAAAAACATGTTCCTGACAAGACCGGTTTCCTTCTTGAATGTATTGGCTGATATTAGCTCCAAAGTCTAAACCATGCAGTTCTACACATAACACACCACTGCTTCCAACCAATCCAAGTTCTCAAATAGAGCTAGAATTTCAGCTTTATTTAAAACAGTGTACTTGCTTGAAAAAGTATTTCTCTCTTTCTGATACAGAAAACAGATGTCAAATCAAGAACTTGCTAAGACGTGTACACAAATGTGTGCACAGTGCAGAACATCATTAAGAGAGAGCAGCAAGGCCATAGTGTCACCTTAAGTCCACATGTGAAAGATGTAAATTTCCAATGATAAAGTCCATTCTAAGACGTTTCACTTCTGGGACTTGCTTAAAGCATTACAGTCTTGCTGTATGGATGGCAAGACTCCTTCATCCCAACTTTTCGTATAGCTGACTATACACACCTGGTAGCCACATACACAGCATACAGAAAAGAGACACCAAAAATGCTTTGGATACATCATCCTGATCTCAAACATCCTGTATGAAAGCTTGATTTTTTCCGGTGGAAAAGAAGGAAGTGGGACAGCTTTCAAATTACACAGCTTACCTGTGTGTCATTAAAAACTAATAATAAATAAATAAAAGAGCCGGCTTCCTTAGCCCAGGGTAAGAGAGCCAAAACTCCACTGCAAACACAGAGGTACATCTGCTTTCTCCAAGGCCGAACTGGATCTTTGCAGTAAACGGTCCTTCACCTGTATTGCTCCACATTTCCAGTCGGGGCTCTCCAGCAGTGGAAAGGTGAAACACTTGTTGCAAAAAGTGCAAGCAATAAAGGGCTAGAGGAAATCTCTGTATGCTTACTCAAGACACTTTGTTTCCCCATTCAATTAGTTTGCTTTTAAAACTAGTGTTTTTGGAGAAGGGCCATCTGAACAAAGGAGTGAGGCATTTTTTCTTAGTCACAACATAAGAGATTGACTTAACCTCCTAAATCAAATTAGTTGCTGGAACATCTCCCGTTCACCTTCTTTCACTCTTTCTTAGGAACATACAATTTCTCTAGCAGTTGTGCAGTTTAAGCCTG
This sequence comes from Pezoporus occidentalis, assembly GCF_034315485.1. Lineage (NCBI taxonomy): Eukaryota > Metazoa > Chordata > Aves > Psittaciformes > Psittacidae > Pezoporus > Pezoporus occidentalis. Next base: position 8,757,516 of record NW_026915877.1, read on the forward strand.
TTAGGATATTTTACTCCAGCATTTTCTTAGCACCTCTACACAAGACTAGCTTGTCTGTGGTGAACATCCATTACAGACAACCGCCAAGAGGGGAAGTGCCCACAGCAGGGTTGAAAGAACAGCAATACCGTCCAGTGACATTGAAAAGCACTTCTTGATACACTGGCTTCCAGGTTAGACTACTGACTCAACGGGATTGCTCTCAAAGCGGGGTTAACTCCAGTTATTCAAACACAGTAAACACAAGAGAGCAGTATTGAGGACATCAATCCTGCACATTAGTTTTCAGTCCATTTTCTAAAAACCTGTTTGTTAATGGAGGTACGGCTCAGTGTCAAGGCTAAGTGGGCCAATGTTATCTATGCTAAAGTCATAAGGAGAACTATCATAACCCTTGCTTATTGTACAGCTGTACTCCTTGGATTTAAACCAACCATACACATTTCATTCTAATTTACCTATCCTGCTTAATCTTAAGTATCTTCATCCTTTCACACTCCCTAATTAACTATCAATTATTTTCCTGAGTGAGATTATAAAAAGTTAAACCCTTCTACCAAAAGTACAAAGACAAATAAAATATAGAACAATAGAAACCCAGTTATACAGCATTACAAGTGCAGAAATTCTTCATGTTGTTACTCTTCTTTATCATTGGCCCCCAGTAAAAAACATAGCAAAGAATTTAGTTATCCAAAATATTTTGAAGTACTGTGATTAAATTCTTCAGACCATAAATGTAGCCCTCATCCTTTGTGTTACTAGGGAACACATGAGCAAAATCTATCATTCGGACTTCTACATTTGCACTTTCCTTGATGTCAGCTGGCATGTGACAGAAAACTTTTTCCAGTTGGGGTATAACATTTCCGTTCAGATGCTCCTGCGCAATGCACGTGCTGCTTTTCCACACATTGTCTTGCTCCAAGTTTTCAACTTTTAGTGAGAGTTGACTGTGATGCCTTTTTGAGTATGCCTTTTTGTGAAGTGCATAAAATTTGGACAAGCCTTTACCTACAGAAGCCTCAATTTTTCCATTCTCTGTAGAATTTATTACGTGAATATTATTATTATACTCCAGTACATCTCCACCTGATAACAGTCCTTTGGGTACTCCTCCCTTCTCTGCCAAGGTGACATCACCCAATCGCATGGTTGGTGGCTGACAGGAACCTTCATAAACAAACAGCAATGAGCTTGCATAAAAGTTAAGTTGCTTCTGGCCTTCAAACCACTCCAGAATTTTTTCAACTTTCTGAATGCTGGCAGCAATCACATCTTTTCTCAAGCAGTACCCACTGTGGAAAAACTTTGAGATGCCTGCAAAATAAATAGACACATTTTGGGATTATTTTCACCTCCGAAAAGAAAACAGACTTATTTCTTTTGGGATGAGAATAGGTCTTGATGAGAAAAAACAGCACTCACATAATAACTGACTGAAAAGAAACTATCTACATCAGAAGTGAACCGCGGAACTCTGATATCTTCAGTTACCACACCTGTGTAAGGCCTGCTGTGTAATACTACAGATTGGGTTTGGATTGTAAGTAAACTAACTAATCAATGTATAAATCAGTAGACAAACATGGTTCCTGCTCCCCAAGTCATTTCAGCAAATATCTGGCTGGGCAAGTTTTGGCCAGGGATCCATTGAACTCTTCAGGGACAAACAAGCTCAAGCAGCTCTTTGTCATGAGAGACAGTGCTGACAAGTTAGTGCCAGCTTTGGAGAGGAGTGCGCCCTTCCGTCCCTTAGTGGGGGACAGATGAATAGATGTCAATCAATAACTACTTTGAAATCGTTACCACCAAAGAGCCATAATGGCAGCATTTTTATTTATTGTTACTTTAGAGCAACGCATGGATTAACTTCAATCAAGAAGGTCCCTTAAATCAAAAGACACCTTTATAGTAGCTTTCTAATTTAAAAGACAGGCCATCTTCACAGAAGACAACTAGAGATAAAAATATACATATTATAAAAACATTAAATACTTCTAAAGGATTTCTATTTCATTACAGTTTCAAGGCTGCAAAGAAATTTATTTCTACCACCATCACCCCCTCTGTAGCAGTAAAAGACTGTACTCTACTAAGGTAGTACCACTTTAGTAGACTACTACTAAAGAGTAGTAGTGATGAGGACATTCCTATAGTTTACACCACTGTTACAGCCAATTAGAAACTTAATTTAGGATCAACAGGTAGTTCACATGATACAGGAAATAGCCAAACACCCACCAGGCAAGAGGAAGGAAAAAAAGGATTTTTAAAATGGCAACACACAGACTACTTTTACCATACAGTTCTATAAATAAGTAAATAAATGAAAATTATCCAAGAGCACTAAATTCTGACACACAAACTCCCTTACCATCCTTTACTGTTTCCTTTGTCAAGCTCCTTCCATAGTGCTGGTTTTGCGTCTCATAGCTGTCAGAAGAGACATGGTAAACCTGCAAGAAAAAAGGAGGAAACTCTGTACTTATTTGGAGCCACCAATATTTCTGCAGAGCTAAGAGACAGCTTACAGACAGGCTACAAAACCCCTGGCACCGTTTAGCGCTCGCGTACTTTTACTTGCAAAGGTCAGCACTGCCCTCTAGTGCTCTGATCTGCAAAATTCTCCCCTTGACACCTTGGGGTCTAAACTACAGCTTTCCCGCATTAGAAAGACACCACGTTGGCAAAAAGCAACATACCCATTTCGGAATAACACTGTGTATGGCACCTGCTTTGCAAACCAATGCTACGACTTGAAACTATCATACTCCTACCCACGTTACTATGAATATTAAATCAGTACGACATAAGATGATAAAAAACACAATGCAATTAGTCTGCACTTCTTAGAAATTTAAAAATAACTAGTACAACAGCAAACCCGTAAGAAATACTATGATGTGACCAGGAAGGCCCAGCTCCATGAGACCCATCAGAAACTATAACTGTTGACATAAATGAGGTTATAAGAAATAAATACCAGGAGCCGAGTGAAAGCTTGGTTCCAGCCTCGACAGCAGTACATCAGCTCTCGCCTGAAAAGGAGGCAACTCATTCGGGTACAGTTTTGTCCATATCAGGAATTGTACACGCTTAACAACTAAATTCAAAAATGTTTTACAGAGAGACACATTTTCCCTCTAACTGAAATAATTTCCATAGTAGAATCATGACAGCCAGCCAGGCCCAAGTATAATTTGTTTATGGGAGTGTACACAATTCTTATTTGCAGAAATAATGGTGTTACCAAGCAGGCAGTTGTCCCTGGCAGAAACTTTTGTGCTTGGCACTTGTTCAGACCACCCAACCCTGCAGCACCCATTTGGACTGCAACGCTCTGCCCCCCCCTTCACCTGCCATAAAAAGAGAGGATTCCACAGGAAGCAAGTCAGGGCACACTAGTGAGGCGCCTGCCCTCATGCCCTCCTTTGGGGGCTTTGTCTTGCTGTAGCCTACAGAAAATCCAGGACAGTAAAACATCAGTGCATAAAAGGAGTGGTATGTAAGCAATAACCACAAATAAAAGAACTCCCTGTTTTCACTGCAGCCCCCCAAAACCTCTCTTCCCCATCCAAACCACCACAAGCAAAGTATGAAAACACAAGCCCATAACTTATCCTTTGCAAAGTAGCTGGGAAGAGAAGTCTCAAATAGCTCTTATTTTGACAGAAAAAGCTAAAAGTAACTAAATTCAGGGTCCCCAAGGAAGTTAGATCATCATGTGCAGAAACTGACTTAAGTCATCAACCATGAATTGAAGGGACAGTAAATAATTCTGGTTATTCTAAAGCAATAGGAGTTGGAAGCCTGAACATATAAACTCACTTGGTAGCAGAGACACTTCCCACTGGTATCATTCCTATTTCCACCGTTATGATACTTAGAGAAACTGAGGCCCTGATGTCTACAAACTGCAGAAATGCATGGCAGAGCTGAGTTCTTCTAAACTAGCATCTGACAAGGATGAGTTTGGTTTCACAAAAGCAACCATTTTTCACCACTTTTTTTTATTTCCTCTCTCAGAGCACATAAGAGAGTTACAGCACGGAACGTATGAACCCAAAGATTATTTATGTAAATTCTCCAGGTACCGAAATTATTTTCAAAAACACACAAAAGGTTTCAAGAACTTTTTAAATTTAAAAGAGCCACAAGCCAAAGAGAATTAAATAAAGCAAAAATAAAATAAAAAAAATAGGAGAGGATCAGGACTCTGATGACTACACCTAGATTTTAACTAGCTGTGTCATCACTTAAATAATATTGAACATTCTCATTTAGTTGGTCTAGGGGCAGCTTCCACCATACACCAGCACACTCCCAAACGAATAATCTTGTTTCCCAGAACCCTATCTCTTCCCCGTAAGAGCTAGCAGTTTGTGTGACATGGGCACTTGCTCAAAAATGCTGATTAAGATCTGCAAGCTCATTCTGTTTTCCAGAGAAACGCTGGGGCAGCACATCACCCCTTGTGCTTCTGAGCTAGGCTTCCTGTGAAGCCACCCTGCTTCTCGTCAATTGCGCAAAACCATTCCCCCAAAGGGCTTTTCCATATAGGTTAAAAATACCCGAGGCAGATGTGCGTATTCTGCATTAACAGTGCATTTTTAACTATACAAAATGGTCAATGACAAACTGTAAAGTCCCACAGACATACCAGCAGGGTAACAGACATATTTCACCATCTTGTGAACAAGCAAAGACTCGTAACTCCCTTGGTTAACCAATGGGCTTGGCTGCAGACAGCAGCATTGAAGGACAATATATATAGGTACTGATGAAAGTGTTCTCCATGTTAGCCAGAGCTGTCTCATAATACCGCTTCAAGCCTTCTCTCAACTGCGAGAAAGTGACTATTTGAATCATTCCTGGAAAACCTCAACCAAATACAAATAAATTAAGACTCAGTCTGAAAACAGAGGAACAGAAACCCAAGCTCTAACAGAAATTAGCTTTCACCCGCTCTTGCTTCACCCTCACCTACCCACCACCCCACCCCCCCCCCATACCACAGGGATGGCTGAGCTGCACAGTAGAAGACTAAAATCAACTTCCTAGTCTACAGACCATGCTTTTGTTCATGTTGTCACTGCTACTAATCTGCTGCTAACCCTTCCCAAAAGCATATTTGCCTTTGAATCAACCTTCTTTCTTATCCCTCTTGTTGCAGCTGTCTGTACTGGCCCGTTTCTGTCAAAGCAATGACAAGATAAAGAAGTCAGACCTGTAACCTTAACAACGGTCAAGAAATCATTAGACAAGAAAATGCTCTTTCTTGCCCACCTGCCACAGCTTGTTACATGTTTGCTTCGTATTCACAAGATTCATTGTACAGTGCAAGACAAAACTCCTTATATGATCCGTAAAACATTGCCTTCAGGACAACCCTGCTTCATCAGCGATTTTTATACATTCTTACTATACAAGATCTGAGCTGGTTTGGTTGATAATGTGGAGGCTCCTTCTTGTGCCCTACAAGCAGCTCCCATTCCTCAGGTTTCTGCATACACAGAACTGCAATCTAGCATGCTAACAGATTCAGGTTTTTAATTAGTACTAGTAGGGACTCTGTATGGACAGCACATCAAAAATCCAGATAATTAACTGTCAAGGGAAATTATCTCTTTGGACTTTCTCAACCTGCACTTGGCCTTTCTTTCCCCCCAAGGTGTTAAATTATTGTTGCTTGCATACCTACACGTATTTTTATGATCTTTTTTCAACTACAGTTAGCTCACCTGACATTCTTCAATTGAAGGAAACATTGAGCTAAAACGAAAAGCTGGTCCAGCATGGTCTTTATAAAAGTACCACCCTTGCAAGATCTCAGCTGTGAGGTACACCATGGCAGGTGTACCTGGCAGGGAAGACACCATGATCAAGCAGGTGATTTTCCCAGGGCGAGGCTCATTCCTTGCACTCCGAGTGTGCTGCTTTTTTTTCTTTTTTTGGCACAAGCGAGGAGGTTCCTTGATCGTGTGGAAGACAACTTCCTTCTGCAAGTGACAGAGGAGCCGACAAGGAGAGGTGCCATGCTTGACCTCGTGCTCACCAACAGGGAAGGGCTCGTTGGAAATGTGACTCTCCAGGGCAGCCTTGGTTGCAGCGATCATGAGATGCTCGAATTCGAGATTCTCAGGACAGTGAGAAGAGTGTGCAGCAAGCTCACTGCCCTGGACTTCAAAAGAGCAGACTTTGGCCTCTTCAGGAACCTGCTCAGTAAGGTTCCATGGGATACAGCCCTAGAGGGCAGAGGGACCCAAGACCTTTGGTTGATATTCAAGGATCACCTGCTACAAGCTCAGGAGTGGTGTATCCCAACCAGAAGGAAGTGCAGCAGGAGGGCCAGGAGACCTCCTTGGATGGATAAGGAGCCCCTGAGGAAAATTTGAAGGAAAAAAGAGGCTTATAAAAGGTGGAAGCAAGGACAGACGGCCTGGGAAGAGTATGGGGATGTTGTCCGAGAAGCTAGGGACCAGGTTAGGAAAGCTAAGGCCCACTTCGAATTAAACTTGGCTAGGGATGTTAAGGATAACAGGAGGGGATTCTATAGGTACGCAGCGAATAAAAGACAGACTAGGGACAACGCTGGCCCCCTCTGGAAGCTCTCAGGAGAACTGGCTACACAGGATTTGGAGAAGGCTGAGGTTCTCAATGACTTCTTTGCCTCGGTCTTCACTGGCAAAGGCTCTGACAACACCACCCAAGTCTTGGAAGGCAGATGCAGGGACTGTGAGAACAAAGACCTTGGGCCCACTGTAGGAGAGGAACTGGTTCGAGACCATCTTAAGAATGTGAATGTGCACAAGTCCATGGGTCCTGATGAGATCCATCCGTGGGTCCTGAAGGAGCTGGGAAATGAAGTTGCTAAGCCACTGGCCATCGTATTTGAAAAATCATGGCAGTCAGGCAGACAACTGGAAAAAGGGAAATATAACCCCCATTTTCAAGAAGGGGAAAATGGATGAGCCAGGGAATTACAGACCAGTCAGTCTCACCTCTGTGTCTGGCAAAATCTTGGAGCAGATTCTCCTGGAAGGCATGCTAAGGCACATGAAAATCAACAAGGTGCTTGGTGACAGCCAGCATGGCTTCACTAAGGGGAAATCCTGCCTGACCAATTTGCTGGCCTTCTATGATGGGGCTACAGAACTGATTCACAGGGGTGGAGCAGTTGATGTCATCTACCTGGACTTCTGCAAAGCATTTGACACTGTCCTACATGACATCCTTGTCTCTGAATTGGAGAGACATCAGTTTGATAGGTGGAGCACTCTATGGATAAAGAACAGGCTGGATGGCCGCACACAGAGTTGTGGTCAATGGCTCAGTGTCCAGCTGGAGACCAGTAACGAGTGGTGTCCCTCAGGGATCGGTGTTGGGACCGGTCTTGTTTAACATCTTTGTTGCTGACATGGACAGTGGGATTGAGTGTGCCCTCAGCAAGTTTGCCGATGACACCAAGCTGTGTGGTTCGGTTGATACCCTGGAGGGAAGGAATGCCATCCAGAGGGACCTCAACACACTTGTGAGGTGGGCTGATGCCAACCTTATGAAGATTAACCATGCCAAGTGCAAGGTCCTACACCTGGATCAGAGCAATCCCAGGCACAGCTACACGTTGGGCAGAGAAGAGATTCAGAGCAGCCCTGCGGAGAAGGACTTGAGGGTGTTGGATGATGAGAAAATGAACATGAGCCGGCTTCAATGTGCGCTCACAGCCCAGAAAGCCAACTGTATCCTGGGCTGCATCAAAAGGAACGTGACCAGCAGGTCGAAGGAGATGATCCTGCCCCTCTACTCTGCTCTTGTGAGACCTCACCTGGAGTATTGTGTGCAGCTCTGGTGTCCTCAACATAAAAAGGACATGGAACTGTTGGAACAAGTGCAGAGGAGGGCCACGAGGATGAGCAGGGGACTGGAGCACCTCCCGTATGAAAATAGGATGAGACAGTTGTGGCTGTTCAGGCTGGTGAAGAGAAGGCTGCATGGAGACCTCATAGCAGCTTTCCAGTACCTGAAGGTACTATAAGGAAGGCCTATAAGGATGCTGGGGAGGAACTGTTCATTAGGGACTGTAGTGACAGGACAAGGGGTAACGGGTTCAAACTTAAACAGGGGAAGTTTAGATGAGATATAAGGAAAAAATTCTTTACTGTAAGGGTGGTGAGGCATTGGGATGGGTTGCCCAAGGAAGTTGTGAATGCTCCATCCCTGACGGTTTCCAAGGCCAGGTTGGACAGAGCCTTGGGTGACATGGTTTAGTGTAAGGTGTCCCTGCCCATGGCAGGGGGGTTAGAACTAGATGATCTTAAGGTCCTTTCCAACCCTAACTATTCTATGATTTGGAAACCTTTAACATAAAGTTGAAGACTGAACCGTGGAAAGGAAGTATCAAATGTTATGTAATGTTATTTACAGTAATTCAGTACAGACTTTCATGGTGATGCAGAGAACAACACATGCTGCTCAAACGCTTATCTGTGGCAACTCCCTAACTTCCAGAAAGTATAATTTAAATACGTATTAATTAAGACTAGCCTGTTTGGTAGAGATACTGCTAGCACAAATAAAAATCTCTACGTAACTTGCAGAGATCTTTCACATCTGCAAAAAAAAGTTAACTAATCCACATCACTGAAACTGGGCAGGGGAGATGTATCTTCAGCATGCACACAGAGCGTACTACAGAGGGGTACCTGCAGAGCCAAGGTTACCTTGATTGCACTCATGATATGACTCGTGCTGCTGATATTCCCACGCTTTCTGGTGCCTGGGTAGCAGTTTCCCATGGAGCTCTCAGTGCCCATCCCAGCACCCTCTCATGCCCCGCACTTGCAGCCTGGGCCCTCCTCTTCTGTGAAAGCACAGGGAGATCAGAGATACATGCTCTGATGCTGAGGCATCCGGACTTGAAAGGGCAAAGGGCTGATCTGTCTATCCTTTGTATTTTTTCCATAAATATAGTTATCACCCCTATCTTACATTCACGCGAGCAAGTGTTTAAATATTACACAGTTTTCTGTGTACAGCAAGGCAGCTCTGAACTCATAACTGGCATGTGAAGGTCAGCACCTCGCCTGCTACCCAATCTGGAGCCACAGCTAAAGTGTGAAGTAAGCAAGCAGCACCTCAGCTAACCTGAGGACATCCAACTCCAGCATCAGTCCACTATCTTTGGAGGGGGCATCTCTACCATTAGGCCAAGACCCACACCCACATCTGGGTACCTTTTGCCTGGACCTCACGATTGTCCCTATGTAAATATAGGAGCATGTCAGAAGAACCCAGGTTCTGCAGCCCTGTAATCTCTCAGGGATTGATCCTACCACAGTGGGAGACTTGAACACTGAGTTTTAACAAGCCTTGTTTTTTAATTTTTCCAAAAGAAAGTAAAAAAAAGATTTCAGGAAAAAGTAACAGAAAATTTTTTAAATACAGTCTTTTATTTGATACTACTGCTTTGTTGTTATGCTGTAACTATTACTCTGCTGAGAGCACACCCATTTATCTAAATCCATCTATCAAAACACACATACTCCCTTTGTTTCTTTTTAAAAACTTAGTTGTTGCTAGACCACAAGTGAGGAAATTACACACATGCCTGCTTGTTTCTGGCATGAAAATTCACCACAGGAAGGATGCATCCCTGCTCCCCAGTTTCTAAAACTATACATGCATACTATTCTCTCTGGTTTGTTTCTTTGTTCTTCTGATATTCAGAGTGCTCTATATGATTAAGTACACCACCAAATGCTGTGACAATCCATATAAAGTTTTAGTAAAATCCTTACATAAATAAATTGTAGAATGAAATTATGTTGAAATTAATTCAGTGAAAAAGCAGACTAATAATCTCCTAAATAAAAGAAGCAACAACACTGCAGTTAAATCATGTATCATTTTAAAGGTAGCTTAATATACAATTTTGGACTCCCAGAACTTCCACAGAGCACCTCATTAGAATAACTGTCTTTTATGCCTCCTTTTTTATGTAATAGGGAGGAAAAAGAAGCAATCTCTCATCTCATCCATCATCAGCATTTTTCTAACATAGAGGAAACCTTAGCAGCCATAAGGACACAAGTAGACCAGCTGTCATATACATGATAAATCTTTCAAGTAAGGAAAAATGCTGGAAATAACATGCCAGGGTACCCATCTGCTAGAGTTTGCCCAAGAGGGTGACAGATGAATCTCCCAGATTCCACAAATAAAGTACTTCTGAAACACACCCTTCAATCCTCTCACAGATACCAGACTCTGAGGAATTGCTGCTTTCAGTTCCACAGCAAGGATTCAGAACCCTCAGGTGAGAAACGGGTGAGTCCAATTCAACTGCAAGAACCGGGGAGTGAAAGTGAAATGAGAAAAGCAGAAGAGACAGCAGTGCACAGGGGTAACAATGCCAGCACAGAGAAACCAACCAGTGCCATGGGTCACTGCTCAGTTCAGCCACCATAGACATGTATTTCCAGACTTGGGGGGGAGGCTTGCTTGTTTGGAGGTTTGGGCATTTTTTTCAGGGTTTTTGATTGGTTTCTTTGGCTTGCTGTGGGTTAGGTTGGTTTGGTTTGCTGTACTTTGGGGGCGGGACTGTGGGTTTTGGTTTTTTTTTCCTGTTTTCTTAAACCTCATTAAATTAGACTTACAACTGTAAAACAACCAGTTCTGGACATTTTTTACTGTGGAAGAACATGAACACTAGATGCAGGATTTAATAGCTTTATTATTTCTCCTTTCCTAAATCTTGTTATTAAGACGTCAGAACTTATGCAAATTTCCACAGTACTAGAAAGGGTTCATAAAGACCTCATAAAATAGACTTAGCTACAGACAGTTTTAATACATCTTGCAGTAACATGTGCTGTAGATAGGGAAACTTGGCTTGTAAAAACAGCTTTGATGAGGTACCTGCATGCAATAGTTCATAGGCACAAACAATAAAAGGAAATGATGGATTATACTGGTAAAGTTACGTAACCACCAGTTTGTGCTTTAAAAACATGCTTCAGAAATATTACAGATTATGTGATATTGTAATCAAGATGTTCTGGAAGAAAAAGAAAACCTGCAGAAATTGGGAATTGTCAATTCTAACTGGATTGCAAATCCAAACTGAGATCACAACCTTCACATTCTGCTTGTATTCAAGAGGATATAAAATACTCTGTTTTTATTACTGCACACTCTGTGAAGATACTTCTTATGTATTTACATGTCTACTACTGAAACCATATTGCAACTTGAATTTTTGCTATTGCAACCATGCCTTAGTTTCCAACTTCTATTTAAACTTTCACTACTTCCATAACAGATTTGTCCTCATCTGTTAAGGAAAGGAACCTCTCCACTGAAGATGAAATTAGGATTTTAACCAATGTTATTGAAATGATTGTATTGTCTAAATGTGTTTCCATGCATTTATTCTGTCTATTCAGTGCATTAAGATGAATACAGTTTAGCACATGCCAAATGCCAGAACTATGTATACAAATCAAAGCTCTGCAGATAGAAGACTCACTTCCTTTAAGGACAAACCATACATATTTTATATAGAAACAGATGTCTGCTTATTTACCAGTGTATAGCACAAAGCTGTATCAATGGCTTTTAGTGTAAAAACCTACTGTGAATAAATTTTGGGGTAAGAAAACACCAGTAATATATTTTTGCATGTATCTCTTCATGACAGCTTATATGACATGCACTTTAAAAAAGCCACAGATAACTACATTTTCTATAATTCCTGGTCCTCTTTTCTCTTGCTCTTCTGAAATAGAAACTTGCTAAGCAAACCCACTTCCATGTTAAAAATAAAACTGAATGGAGAGATTAAAACCAGACCCCTCTAACTTTCTGAATCGTGCTACACCATGTTTTGTCCAGGAAAGATTAGCAACCTTTACCTAGTATGTTAGCTGTTAGAGGCAGTAAATGCCTGTACAGGAGAGCAATTTACATTATGGCCAGAACCTTGCAAAAATAAAGCAAACAAACAGGCAGAAAATATCCCACAATCAAGAGGCAGCAAGCTGAGCAGAAAAACTGCCTTGTGAATTTAGACTTTGCTATGTGTTGCATGAGAGGAGGAGGTACCTTTTGAATTCTTTTCGGGAAATAACTTCCAACATGCAATTTCGTACCAATGGCACAAAACAAATCTCATCTACTTGAATACTGGACAGGAAACTGCATTGCTTAGGAGAACCATTATATACAGAGTTTAAATTAGGGTACTGAAACAATCTGTGCAACAGGGTAAAGATATCAATAAATGACAATGTTAGAAACAATAGGCACAAGCAAAAATACTGTGGAAGCAAGCATTCATTCCTTTTGCACTGTCATGAAACAAAGGATGTTAAGTATATTGTTTTATACATGAGATAAGAAAGGTTATGTAACGACATAAGCCAAATCCAAAGCTATAATCTCCAGCCTTCCTTCTCAATCTAAACTGTTTGACTGGTTTTTGACTCAACTCCCACGTTCTTTCTCATAGGCTTACATAATTACTACTCATGACCACTATAATTTATAGCTGTAGAAGCTTATCTCAAGACAGAGTTAAGGCTGAGAGCCGAGGCAATTAAGTACAAAACATTACAGAGATATTAGAATTATTTCAAACAATGGTGCAATCTGTGTGCTACTGCTATCTAACAGCAAAGGGGAAGCTTATCAGACTTCAGCCATTCGTGCTTCTTGATGCAGAGCTTGAGAAGCTTTGTGTATGCAAGAGGGAAAACAAAAATCTCACATCAAAAAGAAAGTTATTCCTGTGCCAACCATAGCAAAGTACTTCAAATGCATTACATCAGGAATTCATTACTGACATCAACACATTTATGTTACAGATCCACAAATGTTCTGTACAGCTTTGTTTTACATTCAAGTTTTAGAGTACTGAATATTGAATCTTTCTTGTTGCCCAAGATAAGGAAATGTAGTAGTGCTAGCATGGACATATGCAGGGCCTTATCCATCTCAAACTAACCCTCACCTGACAGTTCCTCAAGCATGTATGCACCAAATAAGTTTTTCTTCTGGTGGAAAGCTTTTTTAAATGCAGAACATGAACAGCTACTTACAAGAACACGCATCACCTGTGAGAGCTAACTTGCTCTTCCTTAAATAGGAAAATTACATTAAAATTATCTTTATTCTAAAAATAGAGATAAAATCTTTTAAAAAGATACAGCTCATGATTAAGTTATTACAAAGACTGATTCAGTATGTAAATCTCTGAGAAAAGCCTAAAAGTAAGAAAAAAAAAAAAAACAACAAACACTTTGATAATTTGAAATATCTGCTACGCAAGAATTGACTGTAGCTACATTCAGTTTTAAATAACTATAGTCTGCTCCAACTCCTTTCTTGTATACATATACAGAACCCAAGTTGCAAATAGATCCCCATAAGGCGCACAGCCAGGTTAAACACTTGTTGTGAACAAGAGCAGTGTTTTGGAACATACTTCACACAACAGCTGATACCAGTACTACCAACATATTCACTTAACACTTCATTTACGTAAAACTCAAGAGGGGTGTCGTTTGCTAGAAAAACTAGCTGCTGTATCTGGTGTGGAACAAGAGGCCATAGAATAAGATGAATCTGAAAACAAAACAAGTTCTTACCCTCATGCCAAGTACCAAAAAGCCAATCTCTTCCATCAGAGGGTACTTGCTGACCTGCTGTTGTATCTTCTCAGCTGAAGCATACGGATCATAACTTTTCTGACCTATTTTTACATCCATTATGCAAGGCTTTTTAAACTTACGGGTCACATCTTCCAGTTTTAGATACGTATCTGTTAAAAAGACAAGACTTGCATAAACAGTGGGTCAAAGCAAACAATTACATAGTTTCTGCTAAGCTTCTGTGGAAGAAGAATATTTTAAGGCTTAAGATCACATGAGTTAAGAGTCAAATTTGTCTCTGAACACAGACTAAATCACAGTCATCGACACCCACAAATTCTGTTGGCATTAAATTCTAAATGCCTTATTGTTTAGAAAATTGTATACAATTAAAGTGTGCTAACCTAGCACTCAAATTCAAATTACTGCCCAGATGAAATTCATGAGTAGCTTTTATTAAGACATTAACATACCTCAAATAGCATTAATAAGCACATACAAATGCAGGTTACTGCATGGCTGGTTTTGCAATGGAGATGGTGTTTTCTTTCTGTGTGAAAGGGCTAGAATTAAAATGGCATTTTTTTTATCATATTAAAAATTAAATCAACATTTCAGATTCCTACCCTACAGGGGCCAAAATGCATCTAATTTTTCTCCTTTTTATCCCACTCCCATCTGCAATCATTTCTCATGGTGCACCTTTCTGGGAAAACACTCCTCAAATCCTAGGGCTGCCTTTCATCCATTTCCAAAAGCCCCTTTGGGAGGGTGGGTGGATCAAAAACCCCAAGCCCTTGGAGAGCCTGGGGTTAAAGTAGTATCTCAGACCTGGTCAAACTGGTTTATGCTCTTCTCCAGTGCAGGTAAGAGACTATTACCAACATGATCTACAGAACCAACTGTCAGAACACAACAAAAAAAAACAGACTTCCACTAACTGATTTGCAGACAACCCTTGCACAGATCTCGGGCCCCTTCCCGGGCGTGACATATGCCATGACAACACAAAGCATTAACACAAGTCTAATTTTTCATAGCAACTTCTGCAAATCTACCTGTTATCAGTCACAAACTTCACATTAAAGTTTTTCTTTCAAGTACAGTCTATTCCATGAGTGTATTTATTTGTCTTCAATCAATCTGAATAGGCAAGCACATCTTATTATTCCCCATTCCTGCAGCATGATCCAAAATGGGATTGCCAAAGAAAGTAAAAACAGTCAAAGCTTAAAAAGAGAAGAAGGATCAAGTGCTTTGTTTTGATAACTGTACAGAGAGGTAACAAAATCAGTTAGAGCTAAAACAAAGGGAACAAGCAATGTTCGGTTTCCACTTACTTAATAAGTGGAAATACTTCCTTCATGGTAAGAAATGAAAAGGACTCTTGTTACTTAAATAAGTCCTACCTAGAGCCTCAAGTCACCATCATGATCAAAAGTCCCAATTCGCCAGTACACCAATCTGAAATTAACGAACACTGCAGAGATGATACATCCAAGTTAAAGTCACTCATGCTTAACTCTGAGAAGCCAAAGGCAGCAAACATACTTGACATTAGCTCACTAGGTATCCCCTAAGGAAAAGCAGGACAAATACAGAATACAATCCCTGGTACGGAGAATATCACCTGAAGTGTGGGTGCCACTTTTTCTATCCAAAAATTTTACACAAAGGTCTAATTCAGTCAGACACCAGCAGTTTTGCAGGGCTTTAGGGAACCATGTAACCAGGGAAGTCCATGTAACGTGATAGGTATCTATTATTAAAACAATAACTGTAAAAGTCTAAGCATCACCCTTCACACCTATTCTTTTTGCATGTTATGAAAATCACTGTAATCAACAGGTATGTGTCATCACTCTAAAGCAATCCAGAAAACAAGAACTAAATGAACCTAAAGGGTTTTAGTACTTAGCTCTCGAACTGAGCCAGAGGTATGCCATGGGAGGTAGGGAAAGAAAATAAATACAGAAACATCTCAGAAAATGGTTGCAATCGTTCACCACCAAATTCAAAATGCTCTGGAAGATATAGCAAGCACCTCTGGACTCAAAAGTGCTGCAAATACAAAGTTATACAGACTGCAAGTTACTGCAAGTTATACAAATTGTTTAGATGCAATGTTTTTATCAACCCTAAAATATAACTGTATATAAAGTAGTGTAAAACATCTATTTCCACAATGCAACAAAAAGCGAACCCATAAAAACTTTAAAAAGCAGAACTTAAATCTCCCAAAACATAGCGTACTTCCTTTCAGGAAACATGCAGGCAAGAGTCACGCTCTTCCCACCGAAGGCAGTTGTAGAGCACCCATGCTTATCCACTGTCCTCTACTCCACTAGTACAAATTCCTCTTTTTAAGCATATGGCACCAACATTCAGCACCTCCAATATATTTAGAAGTTTTAAATATCTGTTAATTTTTTAGTTCCCCATCCATTTAATATCTGTTAAACTACAGTATCTTCCTTATTGACCTCCTAAAAAATGTAAAAATTACTATTTTTAAAAGCATTAAAATAACTTAGGAGCTAACATTAGCCCTGGAAAACACTAATTACTTGGCAAAGCCTATGAATTATCCAGAAATGACTCATCTCTCTCACTTTTTTGGAATTACTAAGTCTTTATCACTGGCTAACTGCTAGCTCAGAATTAAGACTATGTTACATCTGTTCAGTGCACACCCCTACTCTCAAAAAGGTTTTGTCCTTGTGGGGAGAGCAATGCCACCACAGACAAAGCGTTATGCCAAGTTAATTACAGCTTCAGAAAAATCCATCGAAGTGTCTATGCTTCATTTTTCCTGGCACTGTTCAGTTCTTATCTGCACTGTGTTCAAGATCTACAGTCTTCTGAAACAGAGCCCAAACCCACAATATCAGAACATATTACACCTTTCAACACTTATTCCTACAATATCTCAAAGCATTGAGACTAAAGCAAACTAAGTAATCTTCAGATTCAGTCACTGGAAGGTATCACTACCTTTTGAAGTGAGGCTCTGACCCCATGTGTCCTCAAAGTCATCAACAAGTGCAACTGAGCCTAGATAACTGGAGCACTCCTGTCCTTTCGTTAAACAAAAAACCTGCAGATTTTTCAAGCAGTTCAGATTTTCTAAATTATTATGCAGTACACTGCTAACCCAAGATGCTTCTGAAAATCATGCATTTGCCATCTAAGACCAGGTTAAATTAAAATCTCCTTCAGAAAAAAGAACTTGTAATGATTTTTTTATCTTAGCTTTGGTTCGTAATCCTGACTATATATTACAAGGATTTAAATAAATCATTCCTCAGAGGCTTGCCCTCCCCCTCCTTGTATTTTTCAGTGGCAGGGAAGGAGGCACAAAGATGTGGTCTGACATATTATTTACATATTTTATTACAATCCTAAAGGAGACAAGCACATACATGTTGATGCATTCAGTCCTAACTGGAATCAGAAGTGACAAAGTGAAGTGTCTGAATTCTTCTCAGAACATGCAAGACGTGTCTCAAAACATATGAGCAACAGGGAAAAGCCTCAGTTGCTCCCAGCAACAGAAAGGGAAAGGGGAAAAGAAAGGGGGGAGCAGAGAAGGAAGGGGGGAGCAGAGAAGGAAGGGGGGAGCAGAGAAGAGGGAAAGGGTCCCACATTTTTATAACAACTTTTCCAGTTCTTTATTAATCAACTCCAAATACTAGTGATGCCAGTGAATGCAGTTTAAACCAATTTGTCTCACTCCAATTTTAAATTATTTTAGAGAGATGGACTGTCACCCAACTCCTGTGCAGCAGCACTAGGTAATTTCAGCATAGCAGGACAGTATTTTACAAATTTTATTGTCACTGTATCAGTCCATCTTTTTTGTCACACTTCCGATAATATCACTTACATAAATACTTTTCACCCCTTTTAGCTAGCTATTTCATCCACTCATCTACATTTTCAGAATAGACTGATGCTTCTCCCTACATACTCCTCTAAGAAAATAAACTCCTTGTGTTCCTCCACCTTACCCACCACAGTTGCTGCTAACTTGTCACACAGACTCATAGAATAGTTAGGGTTTGAAAGGACCTTAAGATCCTCTAGTTCCAACCCCCCTGACATGGGCAGGGACACCTCACACTAAACCATGTCATCCAAGGCTCTGTCCAACCTGGCCTTGAACACTGCCAGGGATGAAGCATTCACAACTTCCTTGGGCAACCCATCCCAGTGCCTCACCACCCTTACAGTAAAGAATTTCTTCCTTATATCCCATCTAAACTTCCCCTGTTTAAGTTTTAACCCATTACCCCTTGTCCTGTCACTACAGTCCCTAATGAACAGTCCATCCCCAGCATCCCTATAGGCCCCCTTTAGATGCTGGAAGGCTGCTATGAGGTCTCCATGCAGCCTTCTCTTCTCCAGCCTGAAGAGATGCAACTTTCTCATCCTGTCTTCATACAGGAGGTGCTCCAGTCCCCTGATCATCCTCGTGGCCCTCCTCTGGACTTGCTCCAACAATTCCATGTCCTTTCTATACTGAGGACATCAGAACTGCACACAGTACTCCAAGTGAAGTCTCACAAGGGCAGGATCACCTCCTTCGACCTGCTGGTCACACTCCTTTTAAGACAGCCCAGGATACAGTCACCTATGCCCAACCAAGAAACAATAAGGAATTACTGGGTTCACTACTCAGGTTGTACGGAGTTGTGTCCCCAGAATCTGTAGAACACCAACTGCCAAAGGAAAGGTCATGCTTCCAAATGTCAGGACTGCAAAAGCCTACAAATATATCCTCAATCTACATTTAAGAACTAGGTATCTTTTGAGCAGCTAGATTCCCTCATCGAATGTCACTGGGACACACCACAGCACATAAGCATATTGTTCAGTCTTTTGAACCAGAGCTTTATTCATGGCTAATCTGGGGGACAGGTAATAAACCCATCCCCACCTTTCCCAGAAATGTCCCCTCTCCATGTCCCTCCTCTGTGTGATTACTATTTTTCTGAACTTGCTTCCCTACTTTTTATGCAGTCCAAATGCAACACTGCTGATTGTTCGCACCTCTGGTGCCAAGCACCAATGCACACACAGAGATGAATCACAGGTTTTACTTCACACCTGGCATTAGCAAAACCACATTTGCAAATACCTACTAAACAACAAATGACTCCCAACATGAATGGCAATCTCCTTAGCTTTGGATGTATCTATTCTGTTAAGCTCCACCATCTCCAACATATTTGATGTCTATCAAGACTACACAAAACTGATTAATAATATAGATAATGGAGTTGGCAATGAAGTGTTTTGTTTGAACCTTGGCCACAGCTGTCTATAAAGAGGGCTCCTGATGGTGCACTATTTCCAAGAAGCAAAACAAGCAAAATCAAAGTTAAGTCTTCCTTTAAATAGTCATTCCTACCAACTATGTCTGGACTACTATTGGAGACCTGCCAAAATTCAGCCCCATGGTGCACACTACTAGTCAACTCCCAAAGTAAACTAGGCATGTGTTGGAATTACTGTATCTTGGCTAAACCATGTATTTTTATAACTTAAGATTGTATTGTGAATAGAAAAAAATTATTTGCACTTTGGAGGGGACATTAAGTGAGCTCCATGACACGCATAAAATTACGAGGGAAGGAAAAAGCTCCAGCAGAGCTATTTGAGTTAGTGCCAAATGTGAAAGCGTGAAGGGATATCTGAGCCAAGAAAGTGCTGGGTACTACCACAATTCTCCTTGTATTTATTTTTGCTGAGTTTAGACAGTGCCTTTGGACACTGTCTTACTACTTTCTTGGGAAAACAAGTCTATCAAGTGACAACATGAGCAAAAGACAATTATATTAAGGGAGCCCAGCATCTAGTTCTGGTGGCCATGCATTTAAATAGACTTCATGGCATCCTTTTGTTTGCCTGTGTTCCAGAACTCCATTTCCCCAATGTGAATAATAAAAGTCCCCAAAAGAAAACTAGTTTCTGTTTTAAATACATCAGTAATATCTATTTTCTCTTGAAGAGACAAGCTCCCAAAATACCTTTTTCTTCCTGACTCCTAGCATGTTTTACAAACATGAAGTTAAGATATCAGAGCTTTGTTCCATTCAAACAGAGGAAGACAAGCAGAGCGCCCCAGAATGGGGAAATAACTGCTTTGTATGATATGGCATGGTGATGGTACCCAATCTCTGCAGATCCAGCAGCAGAGTCCAGTTTGAACACATCCTCTGTCTACTTTTTCTTCCTTACACACCCACACAGTGTCTGACTCTTGCTCTGATGGCCTGACCAGACATCAACATGCAACTAGCCCACTCCTCTGACATGATCCAGACTAGAGCAGCAGCTCCAGGCAGCATGCATCAGGTCCAGCTACTCAGGAAATGTTTGCCAGACAAACAGCCATGAGCCATCTCCCTGGGAGGAAGACCCCAAGGACCTAATCCAGCCAGACAAATGGAAACTGGAACCAGTTGTTAGAGGGAACATTAGTGGGTTAGAAAGAAAAACCAAAAAACCCTACGGAGCTCACAACTACCAAAAATCAGTCTCCAGAAGATCTTTCCAGGAGGTTTGGATTAACAGATAAAATTAGAACAGTACCATTTGGTGCAGTAGGTGGTGACCAGACACCAAAGTATTTTGGCAGATATTCTCGCAGCTCCAGAAGAACACTGTCGCAACAGTCAGAGTCATAAACCTGAAATAAATTAGGGAGGGGTGGAGAGATCAGTTTAAGACATTCATTTTATACTTCCAATTGTCCCATAATTATAATTTCTTAGTCTTTGTTTTCATATGTTTAAGATTTCTACTTTGCATTTAAAAAAAACATACAAGATGAAGATGATAATTATCACAATCCAACATAAATGAATGGTATACCTTATTTCAAATTTAAAAGTGGAAAAAAACGTATCAACTCTACAACTAATTTATGGCTTCGCTTGTGTAAAAATTCTAA
Organism: Pezoporus occidentalis; assembly: GCF_034315485.1. Lineage (NCBI taxonomy): Eukaryota > Metazoa > Chordata > Aves > Psittaciformes > Psittacidae > Pezoporus > Pezoporus occidentalis. Next base: position 8,778,126 of record NW_026915877.1, read on the forward strand.
ACTGTAATTGTTAGCATCAAAGCCTAAAAGCAAAAAGGGTGTTTTCCCATCCTGGATCCAAGACTGTATAGGATTACTACATAGTATCATATATCTGAAGCTTTTTTAAGTTATGTCAAGTAAAGCATATAAGCTCAGCCTGGATAGTATTCCCTCATTTCCTCCAAACTAACTCATCCTGCAACTCCACCACACAGAAAATGCACAATTCAGATATACTTCCTTTCATTTCCTTTAACGCTTCCAACAATTTTTGCAGCTTCTGTAAGAAAACCAGATCTGGGTATATTCCTGAAAGAGTAAAACTTCAGAGAGTTAAAACCTTGGATACTGTCTTCCACAGAATCCCATGATTGTCACCAGCTTGCAGTGTTAAGAGGGTTTCAAAACCATTCCCTTGACCAGATTCACCCCATCTCACCTGAAGATCTAGTTACAGACATAGGGGATAGCCTACAGCACAGTTCAATATGCTTGGTGAACTAAAAGATCTATATCCACACAAGTACAGGTTACAATGATTATTACTGCATTTAGGAACCATCCCATCCTAATCCCCTTGCAGCAATCCCAGTTCTGATGCTATCAGACTGGTGTCCTGCCCTGCAGCAGCTGCACAGCAATACCCACAGACTCTGCACACCAGTTACCAGGGCAAGCCAACAATTCTGCTTTCACTTCAGCACACAATGCACAGGAGTGCAGTCAGAGCAAGCTGCAAACCCAGAAGCAACGCAAAAAACTATTAAGGTGTTAACTGAGCTCTGCAAAGTTGGCTCAGCTAGTTGCTTCAAGATCCACATTTAACTATGGCTGGGGAATATCTAGTGATGGAAATGACAAAGGGTAGGTACTGTAAAAGACATGCCTTAAGCATTGTAGTATTAACATATCTAGGGAGGAAAAAACAAAAAGCCAGACCTGAAGTCCAATTACTATTTTAGAGCATCAAGGCAAGCCTTGGCTATGATCACTGATGCCGTGTAACTCTAGACAGAGCCTCATGCAGCAACAGAATGTTAAAATTAGTCAGTGCGGGTTTGTGCTATATTTAGGTTTTACCACAGAAACCTCAAACTGGGCGAACTCAAATCACCAGTCTGCTTCAAATGCACAGTGCTGTTCAATAGCCCTTTAGGCACATTTAATAGCTCTCCTGGGTTTGTAACAGCCACTACTCTGACACCTTTATGCTAGCACTGTTACAGGGTAATGACCAAGAAGGAAGTGATACAACCAAACCCACACTGACTTTTCATTACAGCATTTAAGTTAAGCCATTCATTTAACTAACTCATAGCATAAAACCCCTTTTAAAGACCCTAAAGAAAGGGCTGAATCCTCAAGGCTCAAACCACACAAGTACGTGCACAGCGTGATACAACACACTGACATGCACCTACTGCCACACCCTCTACCACTATGGTTGCTATCTTAAGCATACAAAAGTTGCTGGGTGTGTATCTTAAAAGTCACAGTGTCACATCACAGGGCAGCGACCTCTTTTCACAAGTCCTAGTTGTGGCAAGCTGGCACAACCTCTGAGATCTACAGGTAATTGTACATCTAGGCCTACTTTTCCTTTGTGTGCTCTCAAGATGGTACAGTGATACTCTAGTGCTCCAAGACAAAAGAACTTGCCTGTCCCCTGGGATCAGTGGCTGCTGTTTATTTTTATTTACGCAACATTTCTTTGCTGAGCCTAAGGTGTTGCCAGCAGAAGACAGTGCTTTCCCCAGAAGCCTGCAGTGTAGCTTGATTCTACTAGTTTAAGGAAGAACAAAAAATTAAGGGTGGCAGAAAAGAGAGAGAAAAAGATTGGCACCACTCGGATGCTGAAGCAGAGACTCATCCACTGCTATCTTTTGGAAGAGCTCACTGTTCCTCACAGTATAGAGGACTGTTTCTGGGCCAGGAGTCCAGCACTGACTGGTGGAATTACTTCACACTGTGGGTATTTTCACACAAGTAGTACAAAGCCAATTTTCACTTACTGTGGTAGTTTATTATCATAACACCTCATAGCAAAGACAAGGAAACCGCACTGCACCCAGCACAAATACTCTTTTCCCAGGTGAATTTAAGCAGAAATGTGAGGCACTAAACTATCATGCAGTATCACAGTCTTTACATGGAAGCAAGTATATATATTTAGGACAAGTCAAAGAGGAGAGAGGTGGAAGCAACAAGTGCAGCAGATGAGGAGAAAAACTGAATGTAACTGGGAAAAAAAACCAAACAGGCAAACATAGTAAGAATTAATTTGTTTAGCCTATTGGTAAAAAAGTTCTGAGAAAGTGATATCGGGAGACAGCGACATCAGGAGACAGCTTCCAATTTTTAAGAGACAGCACTCTTGCTTTGACTCACTTTCTAATCACCAACCTAAAACAATTAAACCTAGCAACTTAGCAAGTAGCCAGGAGTACACTCCTGTGCATTTCAAATAGTAGGATACAATAAAGATATTCAGATAGTTTATAATGGGGTGTAATAGCCCAAAGTCAACACCAAATGGGGAAAAGAGCTCCAAGAGTGGTACCTTCCAAGTAGTCTAGCCTTTAACACACTGGTATCAAGACATTTTAAACAGAAACAAAACTCACAGTAATGCATTTTTCAGTATCATTAATTCAGCATAACTAAGTGTATTATTTCTGTCTCTCAAGAATTTATCTTGCTCCCAGAAACAGTAATGAATTCCCCTCATCAGTTTGATGTAACATATACAAAGCACTTACTTGACCTTAATATAAACTTCAGTTTCTCCCTGTAATGTATTTCCATGTCAAACAAGAATAAGCACTCAGTTAATAAAGATCAGAGGAAGTCATTTGGTGTGGACAAAGCAACAAAACCAGATATTTCAGGAATTGTACTCCTTCATATGCAGGAGAACCATTTCTGCTCATTAGAACGGGGCCTTATAAACAGCACCACACCATAGGCATTTCTTCCCATGTCATACAACCCGCAAGCTACACATTTAGATGTCATTCAGAATGCCAAATATAAATGTACACATCACAAAACCATCCCTAAAATTACACAGGATATTAACTGTGCAGCTCATGCCCTGAAATGTATCACTACCAACACTGCTGAAAAACTCGTGGAAAAGACAGGTTATCATTTAACCCAGGACAACCTTTAGAAATACACCATTCTATTTTTACTTATATCAGCAATATTCCAAGCTCATTTCAAGAAGCTGCACTTTCTTTTAGCGTAAAAACAGGTCTATTTTTCCAGCATACACTTACAAATGTAAGTTATTTCTGCTTTACCGGTAACTGTACCGGTTCTGAGGCTATCAGACTCATGTCCTGTCTTGCAAACCAGCAGCAGCCACACCAGCATCTTCATCCAACAAATCAAGAACTGAAAAACAATTTAATGTCAGCTCAGCCAGGGCAGATATCCCTTCTACGTATCACAGGCTACATTATTCCAACAGTACAAACTGGAGACACAAAATGTTATAACTGTTGGGCTTAAAAGGAAGTAAACATGATGCCGACATCTGGAAGGCTCACAACACAACCATTACAAATCACAACAACTAACTCATAGGAAGAATATGCCCCAGATATGTCCTGAGGCAGCTCAGATAGTCTAATAGACACTATGAAGTCATAATTTCCAGTTACTCAGGACTTTTTAATTCTGAAGCAAATTTACCATCCCTTAGTTTTTAATCCAAAGTACACTCTGTTTTGGTAAGTCTGAACCAAACAGATTAATCTGATTTTTAATGCAAACAGGAGCTGCTTGGGAGAACAGTAATGTTCTTTTCCTTATTTGAAGCAGCACAACATTTAGGTTTTTTTTGTTTTCTAAAGACCAGCTAATCACACAAATCACAAAGTGAGAATAAAACGTTTAAATTTCATCAGGAAACTAGCTCTGGCAGTATGGACCTGTCTTTAATTGTCTTGATGAAAAAAATACATATTGGCAAAAATGTAGTCTAAACAGAATCTTCTAAAGTACACAAAAGAGTTGATTTAAAAGAATATATATTTTATATTTGCATTATTTTGAAGCTACTTAAGTAGGAAACTTTAAATGCCAGAGTAGCACATCAGCCTGAAACGTCACCTTTTCTTATTGCGGGCTATCGTAAAGTGTCCCTTAAAAGCAACAGCACTATAGCTTGCAGAGTCTCAGCATACACAATCAGCTGCCAACATCTGGCAGAGTTCAGCTTCCAGTATGTTTTTGGGAGCGGGTCTTGAGGGGTGGGAAGCAGTTAATAAGCCATGTGCTCAAATTAGCAAATGCAAGATTTACAGATGATAGTGCAACCTTAATTCTGTCTCCCAATGTGTATGCATTATATTACAGACTTTAATTACCTGAGCATATGCTGCATTTCCCTCCAGACTGCTACATCACCCAGTTACACCAGACAAGTACAAGGGCCAAAAAAAAATGAGGTTGAAACAGCAGCTGTGATTTCAGCAACTTGTAACTGCTTGGCTTTACAACTTGGATGATAGCTTCTTTTTTCATAGTACCACCATCATGGTCTGACTTGCAAGTGCCCACAGTATTTGTTTCAACAAATATGACAGGAATTGAGCCATCTTTGCTTATATTCAAACTATCTGATATCGGAGTAATTCCAAAAGTTAAATATTTGTGAATGCTGTTCTACTAAATGCTATTATACTGAATTGCATATTTTACGAATACATCGATAATACTATACATGAGATAGTAATCACTATTCTCACACCTACAGAAAAAAAAAATCTTAAAACAAATCAGAATATATCCCCACAATCTGATCACATAAATGGATTTTCAAGTAAGTATGGCGCATGCTTGTGACAATCATATCGTTCTTCCAAGTGTCGGGGGGGGGGGGGAATTATAGCAGGGTTAGCCATCTCACCGTCTAAAAAAAATGAAGGCTGTGAAAATAACTTCCAAAAATCTCCCAAAGAGATACTTATTTGGTCATGTTTATCAACCAGTCATTCTCTAACAATGCCAAAAAACAGTAGGTCTTATTTCATCTACTTCCACATGTTTTATGTGGTCAACTTTAGGCTGACTCTAGCAAGATTTGCAGCCCCAGGCATGGAATCATCTTTACAAGAGGCAAAGCAAACCCTGACCCATTTCTGAGGATGTGGCAGAGCTTCAAAACTTCAGCAGACAGAAGAAAAAAATGAAAAGGCAGCAGTCAAGCACAGCCATTACAGCAATGCTGAACAAATAGCACAGCGGAGCCGCATGTGAAGACCTGCAGGAGCCACAGACACCATACACAACGAGTCACTCTGAAACAGTCAGAGGTAAGCTTGATAGAGACAGACAGATGCAGCCCCTCTTTCTTTCCAGTAACCACTTACTGCAGAGGCAAGGCATTTAAGTATTCTGAAAGACATAAGCAGGCACCTGACATTGCACCATCACAAGCAAAAAGGGTTGTTTCCCTCTGCACAGGACAGCAAGCTCCCGTCTCATCTTTCATCCCACAAGATTTCTGGGCAACTAAAGATTAACAACAAAGCAAGTTTAAACTATTTCCTTCACTCACACCAGCCCTACAACTAAACAAGACACCCAGCTGAGGACTGAGCAGGGCAGTGGGCATCAGGACGTTCTTGGTCAAAACTGGAAAATTACAAGATCACGTTTCATCAGGAACCTCCTGCCACAGAACTGAGCTTCCTCTTGCCTTCAATCTGTCCCAGGTTCACAACTCAGCAGCCCAATCAGATGTTACATTCAGCTTCAACTGTGCAGGAGCTGGAGTCCTCCATCAACTTCAGAGCTCTTTGAAGTCAAGGATAATTATCCTTTCAGGACGTGCAACAAAGCCAGATCCCTCAAGCACCACTATCACCTGTTAAGCAGTCTCCTAAGTAGGTCATGAGACTCTGATGAATATAGTCCAAAAATACATGGCAAACTGCACATCAAGGTCTCTACTCCAGAATGTACATTCCCTTGGTTCAGTTATGTCAATGTGCATTAAGACAGACTGGAACAGAGTTCACATTAGGCACTCTCCACTAGAGACCAAAATAAAGAGAACCCATCCTAAAAAAAAAAAAAAACCAGCCTAAAAAAAGGCATACTACTGTCAGTCACCTGATAAGGAAGTTTCAATTTTAACTCACTAAATACTTCTCCCATTCTTACTTGCTCTTCCTTCTTACTTTGACAACACTTACCATCCACCCAATTGAACTGCAGTGATGTTGTCCTCAAGTTACCCACTGCAAAAACTCAAGCTACCAGCAGCCAGAGATCCAGCAGATTTCAAAACAAGTCAAGTCTCTTTGCCAGTTCATACCTCCTTTGAAGAAGTATGGTATGACCAGTTCTCATCTATCTTTACAACTTTTGTGCCAAGGACAGCTGTGTTACTGCAATGCATGAAGTGGTGCAACAGGAATGCTGCTTTGCATTTTAAGGAAAGACACGGATCTGGTCAGAAACCACCACCTTGACACATCCAAATCCTCATCGATGCAAAAGCAAGTTGAACAAAGACAGCAGCCAGAGGGTTTTCATACAACTTCCTGCTTCAGGACGATGAGTTTTTTTTAAAGCAACTCCAACTATTCAAGAGCTATCAAAAGCTCCTCTGCCAGCAACAGACTCTACCTTGCGATGAGAACACTTGACATGACAGGGGCAACTAGTAGTAATCCTAATAAAACAAATGGACAGAGAAGAATAGCACCTACTAAAAGTAATTTTAGTTGATGGCTTGTGATTCTAGGAAAGTATGCAATAGCTCCTTCCACAAGGACTAAAAATAACACCCCAAAAGCTTCTCTCATATTTTCTACTGAAATAGAGAGGTTTTCAGTTGTTCAATAAGATACAGTAACATCAAAATGGAGACTTTTTTTTGTTTGCTTTGAATAATTAACTGTTTGGAATCCCAACTACATTTTTGTTTGTGCAAAACTGGAAGTTACATAATCAGCTGTGAGCCTACATGTTGCTTTTACTCACCAGTCTAATGGACATGCATACTGGCTCTTGCTTCCCAAACCTGCAACCAACCTTCCTGCTCACCACTGGCAAGGAAGGAAAGCAGCAAGGCTAAACTGTGTTAGAACACAGGGGCAAGAGAAACTGAAAAAGAACAGTAATAATACCACTACGAAACCTTAGGAAGACTTTGATCAGTGTCTGCTCCAGTAAGGCAGAGAAAAAGTCTGGGTAACTGGATTCTGTAACACTCAGGCATGGTAAGCCAAGTAATTTGTTTTGCTTTGTCAGTAAGATTTATATACACACGCACATGTACATATATTTATATAATACACACACACACTCAGAAAAATAAATATCAAAAGACTGAAAAATAATTGCTACCAGATTGCTCCCCAAGTATTGAATATTACAGGAGTTTTAACAAGCATGTTATAAGCAGTAGGACATTCAACATAATCATAGAATCAACTCGGTTGGAAAAGACCTTTAAGATCATCAAGTCCAACCGTTACCCCAGGACTACCAAGTCCACCACTAAACCATGTCACTAGGAGCCTTATCTACATGGTTTTTGAAGACTTCCAGCAATGGTGACTCCACCACTTCCCTGGGCAGCCTGCTCCAATGCCTGACCACCCTTTAGGTGAAGAAATATTTCCTAAAATATTCAATCTAAACTCTTCCTGGTGCAGCCTCCCCATTTTCTCTTGTACTATCACTTGTTACTTGGGAGAAGAGACCAGCCACCTCCTCACTCCAACCTCCTTTCAGGTAGTTGTAGAGAGCAATAAGGTCCCCCGTGAGCCTTCTCTCCTCCAGACTAAACAACCCCAGTTCCCTGAAACATTCCCCATAAGGCTTATTCTCCAAACCCTTCACCAGCTTTGTTGTTCTTCTCTAGACCCTGCTCCAGCACCTCAATGTCTCTCTTGTAGAGAGGAGCCCAGAACTGAACACAGTATTCAAGGCACAGCCTCACCAGTGCTGAGCACAGGGGGATGATCACTGCCCTGGCCCTGCTGGCCACACTATTGCTGATACAGGTCAGAATGCTGCTGGCCTTCTTGGCTGCCTGGGCACAAATTGGTTCATGTTCAGCAGCTGTCAATCAGCACCCCCAGGTCCCTTTCTACCGAGCACCTTTCCAGCCACTCTACCCCAAGCCTGTAGCATTCCATGGGGTTGTTGTGACCCAGCACTTTGCCTTGTTGAACCTCATACCACTGGCCACAGCCCATCGATCCAGCCTGTCCAGATCCCTCTGCACAGCCTTCCTACTCTCCAGCAGATCAACGCTCCTGCCCAACCAGATGCTGTCTGCAAATTTACTGAGGGTACAATCAATCCCCTCATCCAGACTGCCAGTAAAGACATTAAACAACACTGGCCCCAATACCAGGCCCTTCAGGACATCACTATTGACCAGTTGCCAACTACACATAACACCATTCACCACCACTCTTTGGGCTCAGCCATCCAGCTAGTTTTCAATCCAGTGAAAAGTACACATATCCAGGCCATGAGCAGCCAGATTTTCCAGAAGATTGGTGCTGGAGACAGTGTCAAATGCTCTAGTGAAGTCCAAACAGACAGTGTCTACAGCCTTATCAACCAGATGGGTCACACTGTCATAGAGGGAGATCAAGTTGGTCAAGCAGCACCTGCCCTCCATGAACCCATGCTGACTGGGCCTAATCCTCCAGTTTTTCCGCATGTGCTGTGATCTCACTCAGGATGACCTGCTCCATGACCTTCCCCATCAGTGAGGTCAGGCTGACAGGACTGTAGTTTCCAGGGTCCTCCTTCCTGCCATTTTTGTAGAGACATGATGCTGGCCAACCTCTAGTCCTCTGGGACCTGCTCACTAGACCAGGACTGCTGATAGATGATGAACAGTGGCTTGAACTCACCTGCAAGCTCTCTTGGGTGGAACCCATCTGGCCCCATAGACTTGTGTACATCTAAGTGGAGCAGGAGGTTACTAGTCATTTCTTCCTGGATTATGGGGACTTGAATCAGCTCCCATCTTTGCCATCCAACTCAGGAGACTGAGTACGCTAAGGATAGCTTGTGTGACTATTAAGGACTGAAGCAAATGTGGCATTAAATATCTCAGCCTTTTTATCATCCTTGGTCACTAAGTTTCCCCTAGTATCTAGTAAAGGATGGAGGTTCTCCGTGGCCCTCCCTTTATTGCCAATATATTTGTAAAAATACTTTTTATTATCTTTTATAGCAGTGGCCAGATTTAGTTCCAGCTGTGCCTTTGCCTTTTTAATTTTCTCCCTGCATTACCTAACAATGTCTTTGTACTCCTCATGGGGTGACAGTCCCTTCTTCCATAGGTGATAGACTCTCTTACTTTTTCCCGAGCTAGAGAAGTATCTCCTTGTTCAGCCAGGCTGGCCTCTTCCCCATCAGTTTGATTTTCAGCACATGGGGACTGCCTGCTCCTGCACCTTGAAAATTTCATTCTTGAAGAGTATCCAGCCTTCCTGGACCCCTTTGTCCTTCAGTAATGTTTCACAAGGGGTTCTCTCAACCAGCATCCTAAATAGGTCAAAGTCAGCCCTCCAGCAACCTAAGGTGGCAGTTTTGCTGACCTTCTTCCTGACTTCTCCAACCATCAAAAATTCTATTATTTAATTTTGCCCCAGACAGCCTCCAACCAGCACATCACCCGCCAGTCCTCTGGGAACAGCAAATCCAGCCAGGCATCTCCCCTGCTTGGTTCACTCACCAGCTGGGTCAGGAGCTTATCTTCCACACCCTCCAAGAACCTCCCGGACTGTTTCCTCTCTGTGGTACTGTATTCCCAGCAGACATCTGCTAGGTTCAAGTCCCTCATGAGGACAAGGGCTAGCCACTGTGAAACTTCTCCCAATTGGAGAATGCTTCATGCACAGCTTCATCCTGGTTAGGTGGTCTGTAACAGACTCCTACTAGGATACCTGCTTGGCTGGCCTTCCCCTTGATCTTCACGCACAAACATTCAGCCTTCTTGCTTATAACATTAAGTTCCAGGCAGTCAATGCACGCCCTGACATACAGGGCAACCCCATCACTTCTCCTTCCTTACCTATTCCTTCTGTAGCTGTCCACTGCAGCACTCCAATCATGCAAACAATCCCACCACATTTCTGTGGTGGCAACTATGTCATGGTTTGCCTGCTGCACAATGGCTTCCAGCTCCTCCTATTTGTTGCCCATGCTATGGGCATCGGCACATATTCATTCAAGTTTCCCTGTGTATCTGGCCTCCAACAGTGGCATGACACCACCTGGCTCATTTCTAGCAAGCCTGGTTTTATCCCCTTCTCCCTTCGAACCTAGTTTAAAGCCCTCTCTATGAGCCCTGCTAACTCCTGAGCTAGGATACTTTTCCTCCTTTGGGACAGGCATATCCCATCTGCTGCCAGCAGGCCTGGAGCACGTAAATTAACCCACGGTCAAAAATCCAAAAATTCTGACACTAACACCAGTGCCAGAGTCAGGAATTAATTTTCATGATTTTCCTGATGTTTCCACTGTTATTGCTTGTGACTGGCAAGAGAGACGAGAAAGCTACTTGGGCTCCTGAACAAGTCACCCCGCGGCCCTGAAGTCCTTCTTGAGAACCTTCAGCCTTCTTGTTGATGAGACTTCCTCACTGCCCACCTGAAAGACTAGTAAAGGATAGTAACAATTAATATTTAATAGAGTTTTTAATTTGCTTATGGTTAATCTGGTACCTGGATGACCAAGAACATTATATTCCGCCATACGTACTGGTGATTCACATCTCTTTGCATACATAACAAACGTCTTTATGCAACATTCTCATATTACAAGCCTCTTTTTTTTAATCTGCAAACTGGAATTCTTGTTTTCAGAGACTGAATATATTTTCCTTTTCTTTCAAGGAGGCAACCTACACCTTCCTCAATCCCATACTGGCGGCCCACCAGCCATATCTTACTTTTAAATAAGTTTATTACGCACAAAGTACTGTATTTTCTGTGTAACACCAAGATACCTTTAATGAGTTTATCCATATTCTGAAATATTCCTAACTGAAGTTTAAACAAGATTTGATCCAGCACTTGCATGACCCTCTAGCACAGCAGGAGCACTGTACTGTAACTTAATCCAATTTAACATACTGTGGATATGCACATTACAACTATGCATTATTCCTTTATTTTCAGCTAATCTACTCTTGGGCAAGAATCTTCCTCAGAATCAGGTTGGTAGGAGAACTGGATTTTTTTTTCATGTTTTCTCACATAGCATGTACTGTGGACTACTAAGTAGTAGTAGTCCACCCAGTAGTTCCCCAATACCATCAAATTGCAATAACGACTTTTTACTGTCTCCTTTTATGAGGTTTTCTTAATTTATCAAAGCAGGTTATAGTTTATTCTGTGCTATACAATACACAAGGAGCACAGCAAAGAGATGCTCACCAGACCCTTCTAAGTTAACCTTCTACCAGGCAGCGAGTCCCCTCCAAACTGATTGTGCTATAGTGTACAAGAATCACAAATCTGTCATACTTTTTAAATCTTACTGTCCTGGTACAGCAGGCTTTCAGCCATTTAATAGTGGTCTGAAGTACCAAAAAAAAAGGGTTTATAGGACAGTAGTAGGAGCTCATCAGATTCTTAGACCTACGCTTCATCTCTCTTTGACAACTCCTAATGAGAAACAGATTTGGATACAAGCTGCCAGTATTTCAAAATTGGTCAAAAAGCCATTTTCTTCTCATTAGCTGAAGAGTACTGCATGATCTTTCTTGTATAACAATTTTTCTGTCCAGGCTTGTGGTTTAAAGAATAGAGTATGAGGCAATATCACACACTGGTTTGGGTACTTAAATTTGTTTCTTTTCCCCAGCAAAACAGAATCTCTCCCAGACAGATTCTCAACAGGAGGAATGATGCCACAGGCAGAAATGGGCTGTATGAGAATATGCTCACTGCGTTTGCAAACAGGTAATTTGTATACTTCAGTACAGGTGCCTCTTCTGGACACGCAGCAGGATCTGGATGTACCAGAATGAAACACGGCCAAAGATAACCATTCAGGACATTGAACTACAGCTCCGAATGTCATATTAACAAAAAGTTTGGGCACAGCATTGCATCCCCAAAATAAGATGTTAAGAGAACTGCGCATCGTATTTTTCCAAGCTTTGTCCTTACAAGACTGAAAATCAGAACCTTAGCTGGAGACTTGATCACAGGACAAGGATATTTTAGTACACAATAGCAGCATGACAGCCATCAGCCATTCTTTTTTCAGTCAAGGATAATCATCTAAATCAAGACTATAAAACCAGTTAACTGAGTTTACAAAATAGGGTAATTCATCCTGAAGCAAGACACTTCCAATCCCTCTCCTTTTCCGTCACTAGCAGAGAACAGTTGACAGAACACAGGCTGCCTTATCATGATTTGTGCTATATAGGCTAAAAGAGGGCTGAGCTTTATGAGTCAGTTCTTGCAGCTCCATGCAAAAGCTTCCAGGCCAAAACACATCTTTCAGGCTGCTGGCTTGATTTTATGCCATGGAGGGGGAGGGAAGTCACCAGAAGTCTTCTGCACTGCCTGAAGCTGCTTGAATACTAATTAAAATTAGACAATGCAAAAAAGAAGAAAGCATCAAGCAGCAGTGAAAAGCCACAGTATAGGAGTAGTGGCAGGTTATTGACAATCAGGTAAGTAACATAGTAAGGAGAAAATTATTGATAATGGTCCAAGCAGGCACACTCCCTGCACATTTCTTCTCTGTAACCACAGAAGCACAAGGAATTATGTCTTCAGGAACATTAACGTAATTGGGTCTTCACTAACATGCTATCCTCTAGTCAAAAACTCAAAAACTGTCACAAGACAGATGGCAGAAGTTGAACAAACAATATTAATTCTGCCTTACATCAGATTGTAAAATGAGTTAGTAAATTCTTTAAGGGAAACAAAACAGAAAGCCAGGTCATTGCCCTATTGAAACCTGCATTATAATGCAGCCAACAGAAGTTCAGAACAACAATTGTACAGGCTACCATGAAACCATTGCTTCCTAACCTTCAAGTGCTTGACTCTCACCTAACTAACTTAAATCTCTTTTACATGCTGAAGCTATTTGTGTCTCTTACATCCTGGCTTTGTTTTCAGAACATGCAACAAGAGTGAAAAACAATTTCTATTATCTACAGTGGCAACAGCTTCCTTGCATTCATATTATATGTCCGCAGGGCTTGAACCCTGAACTTTCAAACTACTGCTATGGCAGTTAACAGAGCCATCATTAACTGGCAATGGGTGGAAGATCTGTTATCCAGAAGGGCCATGTGATTAGGCCGATTATCTTTTCCCAATGCTACGTGGGGTAAATCAGCTCCCTTGGTTCCCAAGCGTTGGGACACAGACAGAAGGCTGCCAGAGCTTAACTGGAACTGGGAGAACCCCATCTACCTTGTCATTCCAACCTTCCTTTATCACCCTTGCGCTCTGGGACAAAGGTATCTGAGAATTTGGGCAAGACTTGCAATAAACATTCTCAGAAACCTTATAGTACTGCAGGTATGTTATTTGGAGCCATAACTTGACTCCAAGCCATGACCTGCAGCCATTAGCAAACGGGGGGGGGGGGGGGAAGGGTAAGTGATGGAAGTTGTCCATGCTGCCAGAGCTTTCTCAGGACAGTTTTCAGCAAGCGGGATGAGGGGGAAGGTATACTTATACCCCAAGCATCCCACAGTCACCATAGGAAAGCAGAAGGCCAATTCAAATAAAAGTATACAGGAACACGGATTGATCTGTGAAGCATAAAACCCCAGTTTATTACCTACTGCATTAGTAGGTTTCGAAACTTCAGTATGCCATGCTCAGAACAGGTACACACAGTAACAAAGGTTTACAGCCCCACCGAGGGAATGCCAGAGTGAAAGAGCTGCCATTTCAAAAGAGTTCACCATCCTTCTCTTGTTCTGTTGAACATAACAAACACTCAATCTCTTAGTGCTAAACACACAGCTTGTAGGAAATGGTAGTCATGAAGGTAACATTAACAACTGTAAATTCTCTCTTCCTCTGTTTTAAATAATTGCAGCCCAAGCTCTATGATCTTGTGCCTCCAAAAGCAGTTTGCCCTATTTAAAGCTTGACATTCCAGCTTCCTCCCCCTCTTCAGGGCACCAACAAGACTGTAGTTTCTGCAATGCTACATTCTTGATGTGATAAATTAAGAAAAAAACCCTGTTCTGAAGAGGACAGCTCTGAAACAGGAAGACAGAGTTATGCTAGCACACAGTGCTCTTGGGTACAGCCTGGCTTGTTTGAGACAAGAGCTCTGTATGCAGCTAAGCAGGGGGTTTCACCTCATACAGTGACTGCACTAACCTTCTCAAAGGATGCTTTTCTCACAGTTCCCAACTCATCTGCCAGAAGAGATCACCATAGGAGGGTTGACAGGTTTCTTCCCTTCCCTCTCCCACCACTACTGAACTAAAACAGAGTGCTCCGCATGCATAAATGCACCCTGGCATAAAGCAGGCTGAAGCCAAATACTAGAACACATCCAGTAGTAGCCTGGTTCTGTGGATTTCTTAGCGTGCATGTGTAGGCAGCATACCATAAACACATACTGCCTTTTACAATTTATATGCTTTAATGGAAATGGGTCACTACTACATAATATATTATACTACATTTTTAAACACTATTTTCCTATTTCCACATCTCTGTACACTGCTTCCTCCTGAAACTCCTTAAAAAGTCCTTTAAAGTGCCTCCACCTACAGGCTCTCGCTGAGTATTTCCATTAGATGGAAACAACAGATCATCAGTGTAAACAGCCCTTAAAAAAAACACAACCCTTCTACTTCAATTTTTTTCCCCACTCTCTTGCTGCTCGTACCTACTGAAAATGGAGCATTCTGTAGCTACTCAAGGTGTAAACACTCAAAATTTTTTTACCCAGGTAAGGGTACCAGAAGACCTGGTGAAACACTCCATAATTATGCAGCCTATGTTTGTAAAAAGTTCATGCCCTCAGGTACAAGAACGGAGTTTGCAGGAACAAAATTAAAATGTTAATTATTTTGAATTGATAATTACTGGTATTTACAGAACTCAACAGAAAGTGGACATTACCACTAGGAAATCACACTCCAGTGATAAGTTAAGCAATACATAGTAAGTTATTAACAGCAACTACAAATAGCTCATTGTTCTGCAACATTTTATCATAGAAGGTATTCACAATGATCTTGTCACACTATTCTCCCCCAACACAGAATCATGGCAAGCCATTTCCCCATCAGTAGAGAATGACACATATTGCTATACTAGAGGCAAAAGTTTGGTTTACTTGGTGAAATAACCTCTTAAGAAAGAGCGCATGTATTTAGAGGGTTGGGTGGTTTGTTTGTTGGGGCTTTTTTAACTGCTAATCTGAAAACACACTATAAGGAAAACAGAAAGGTAGCCTAATGGCAGTCTGAGCAGAAATTACTTGAGAGATTTCCCAGTTTTCCACTTTGACAGAGAGCTGTGAAATTCTTCAAAATTTCCAGCTGTCTGCCACTTCTGAGCAAGTTTCAGATAACTATTAGTATTTTGTATTACAGTGTCTCACTCAAGTTTCCATTCCAAAATGGAAGCCTATTTCTTTTGGGCTCTACCACTCAGCATTCAGCTTGGTGCTCAACTCAAAACAACCCATCAGTAACCACAGGAAAAAACTTCTGGTGATTCACTGACACAGACTATGGCCTTCTGTCATGTTCACATATCCAGCTAAAATAAAATCCAGCAGTTTCAGAAGAGAAGATTCTCTTGTCCAGATAGAATCATAGAATGGTTAGGGTTCAAAAGGACCTCAAGATCATCCAATTCCAATCCCCCTGCCATGGGCAAGGATGCCTCATACTAGACCGTATTGCCCAAGGCTCTGTCCAACCTGGCCTTGAACATGAAGCATTCACACTTCTTTGGACAACCCTTTCCAGTGACTCACCACCCTCACAGTAAAGAATTTCTTTCTTATATCTAACCTGAACTTCCCCTGTTTAAGTTTGAACCCATTACCCCTTGTCCTACCGCTACAGTCCCTGATGAAAAGTCCCTCTCCCACATTCTTGTAGGCCCCCTTCAGATACTGGAAGGCTGCTAGAAGGTAACATCTACCTGGTATCAGGTTAAATGTATCAGTTATAGTCAAACTTGTCTGTCAATGCCTTGTTAACTCTATTACGACACGTTTCCTGCAGCCTTCAGCTCACAAGCGCTCAGACTGTATGCTGAAACAGGGCTTCCCGGTCACTGGTAGTTACCAGAAAACACTTCTGCCTCAGATCTGCAATAGCTGCTCTCCAGCTGTAAGTGAGGCAAGCTCATCTTCTTGCTACCATAATACAAAGGTTCTCAGTTACTTCAGCCAAGGAGTTTCGCTTCACCCACAAGTAAAAAACACCACTTGTTTCTGTCCCAGGTACTGGGGTACTAATTTTAATTCAAGGCCAGGGTAAGGTAGCATGCAGAGGAAACAATAACATACCTATCGCTAGAAACAAAACAGTTATAAGCAAGTCATAAGTTATGACAAAATAGACACAGAAATAAAGAAACAAGTGACAATTAATTCACATATACTAACTGGCAACCTTCTGGTGTGATCTTATCAATGGACTTGCTGTCTAGTCCTGACAAAGTGACAGCCTGGGATTCATCAGTCTTGTTTCACTTCTTTCATTTCTGCACTGTTTCTCACCATCTCCTGCCTTGCAAACAACCCCTTGTGGTAAAACTCTCCTTCGCCCAGTCTCTGGAAGCTCATTAACTTCTCCAAGGTGATAAAGTTTCTTCTGATTGTGGACCAAAAGATGCCTTGAGCTCAGTCACCAAAACAGGGCAGTCCTGCTGTTGTTTCCACTGCTCATCAGATTAATCACTAAAACTGACAAAAGACAATCAACACAAGGAAGTTTTGCAGCCTTTTAAATAAGTCAAATCAGTTCATCTGTGCCCAAAAAGCACCAGCATAGCAGAAGGTCTTTCTCTATTGGCAGCAATGAGCTACTCTAATCAGCTCAAGCTCTAGGTGTAACTGTACCTTACACTGAACCTCACAATCTGCAGTAATCCTCATTTTGTAACAACCGTATGTAGTGCTCAGGTGCCTATATCCTGCATCACAAGGTTTCTGCCCAAGAGCAAACATGATAATAGTTAATCATTGAGAAGTGACAAATCCCCAAGACCTTTCTCCTGTACTTTCACCTATATAATGCACATGCATCTGTTCACCTTCCCTTCTCCCCCAAAAAGGCATTCTAGTCCACACACAACTAGTTGTGTGTGCACCCTTCTCTTTCTTCATTGTTTTTCAAGAATTACCCAACCCTTTTCCCAAATGCCTGATAACCAAAAACTTCTGTGATGGAAGTAACCCAGCAAGGCCCTGGAAGACATAATGAAATTAACTTTGCAACTTACTAGCATTGAAACCTGACTTCTTCCCCTATGACATGGCATAGTAACAAGGGCACTAATACAAAACTTTTTCTCAAAGATTTTGCTAAAGGCCTTGCTCAAAGCTTGTCACACTAGTTTAAGAAACAGGCAAAAAGATAAAGCCTCTGCTGTAAATGGCTAACATCTAAGCAATGCTCAAGCTTTCCCCTCTTACCCACTGGATTTAGACAGTGATAGCACATTACTGTCCACACCTCAGGATTTCACAGAAGAGTAAGCAGCAGCCTGGCACTCAAAGGAGTATGTTCGAGCTTTCTCCTCCTACTGAAGAATGACCGTGCAGGCTGAATTGCAGCTTTCTAACCTCATCTAAATGACAGTCACTAAGAAAACTCAGAAAAATATTTACATTTACATTTAACTGGCTCCTGCTGAGCTCCTACTAAGTCAAGAACTGCTGCTTCGTCTAGCAGTCCCATCATGAGAATTATCAAGTAACGCTAGCATGCAAACACAATATTCTCTCAGTGCACATTGCTTAGTCTGTTTTAATGTGAGACATTTCCACAAAATAACCAAGGTGTTTTGGAAACTTAACACCCTTAGAGGGTGGGGAGAGAAAAATCAAACAGCACAACATAAAATATATATATATATATATATATATATATATATATATATATACACACGTATATATATAAAAAAAAAGTCTCAAGACTTCTCTCTCATCCTGCATCATGAAGTTTTCCATAGTTCTTTTTACCTAGTAAGTCACGGAACGGGATGACATATCAGGCTGATGCAGAAAAACCACATGATGGACTATCACGGGCAGGTAGGTTGGCAAGGAAAAGGGGCTCTAAGAACAGTGTTTTCGCATAAGAGAAGCGACAGCTTTCCTGGTCTGTGTTATTGAAGTTATTGATAAAGCAAACTGAAGATGAATAATAGGAAAAATACATCAAACTAAAGTTAAAACAACTGGAGAGTTTAACTTTCTATTGACTTTATAAAGGAGCTGAATTTTAATACAGTGAAGAGACCAACACTTCTAGCAAGAAACCAGACTAGACAGAACTGCGAGACATGCTAAATTTAGATGCAACGAATTCTGAGACAATCTGCAACATGAGAAAGATGGGATCAAACATACCATCCTTTAATCACAAATGGAGATCACACAAGGCTTTTCAATAAAATCTTAGATCCTGTGAAAAACCCAGAGTCCCATGAGCAAATGAGCAAGCTTAAAAACTGTGAGTGAAGTAGACCTGTCATGGGGACAGACATCCACAGAGGAGAAAGTTCTAGACAGCACACAGATACCAAGACAGGGCTGTTGTTGACCTACTGTTCAAATATTTAGGTTTTACTTTCCCACCACAACAGGTTGGGAACTGTATCTTCTACAGGAAGCACACCCATCATTTCACCCACAGCCAGACAGCTCCCTCCATGCTGCAGGACCCTCACCTTGTTGTAGAACTCCTGCTCCCTGGGACCACGAGGTGGTGGCTGCAACTGCTTCAGGACAGTCCCATCTGGATGCTGAAGTATACCTAGAAGAGAAGTATCTCCTTCATGGCTTGGTTTTACAGGTTGCTTCCCCTCACCCCAAACAACAAATACACGATCAGGGACAGCCTATTTGCAAAGTTGTACTGCTTTCAGTATACACACAGTAGAGCTGAAATTGACAGCTCCTACAAACAAACCTTAGCGGAAGGCTGCTTGCACTTTTCTCCATCTTTTTAGACATTAGATGATTTCCTGGGTCTAATTCTGCTCAAGGCCAACACAGTATTGGGATTTGACATTAAAAGTTCCACCCAAAAAAATACATTAACTATGGAAGATTACATAGACACTCCCTTTTTAAATAACTGATAAGTTATTTAACAGTAAGTTAAAAGAGTTAGTACCAAGTTTAAAGCATTTCTCACTAGCTAAAATATAAAAATGTGTTCTATGTATTTCTATACTAATGGCATAGAAATAGCACTTCTATATTACTAAAAGCAGGAGCCCCATCTAATTAGCATGGAGTGATATTATTTGTATCACCCATTATTACAATACAGAATTTCACCTCAGCCAAGCAATCACCTTCATCACGCACCAAAAAAAAAGACCTGAACATACCCTCACAAAACAGCCCTAATGACTCTCCAGACAGCAACACTGCTGAGTAGCTGCATAAGAAACACAACTGAATATCTGAGGGTACTCAAGAAATGGATATGGGCAAGAATGGAGAACAGTAACTGCATCCCTCTGAAAGTTTCTGCATCCCTCTAGGTTTCAAGATCATCAGCTGCAAGAGAAAAAGAAAAACCAACTTCTGGAAAATAAATTTTCCCCTAGAATTTATTCATAGTTTTTCAGATAGTAATTCATTTTGTTTACAAGGGAAGGAAAAAACATAAGCACTATCAACAGTAGGCTCCAGCTTCAGCTTACCACTTGAGGAAACACAGTACAATGAGCCAGGAGCTTTGTGTCCCAAAAAGAGTTTGCAGTTGTAACAGCAATTGTGTTTTGCCTTTTAGAAAGCATTATCTCTGAATGGGCTCTGTTGTGCAGCCTTGGAAACTAAACAAAATCTTCAGAGTCTAAGATATTTACTTTAAAACAACCACCAGACTTAGAAAAATTGTTTCACTAGTTGGCTGCGCCAATGAAGAAAGAGTGGTTTTAAAAACATGCGTAAAAGCTCTCAAGTTACATTGTTTGCTGAAAGCTGGATTTTGTATACTTTCCAGAACTAGAAAAACATTGCCACACAATGCCCAGACTACCACATCTTCAAGACACAACACCTTATCATGCCCTCCCTGTACCCTTTTACCTGTGCTGGAAAGCACTAGCAAAGTGCACAAAGTATCTGAATGGCACGTGTTTGGAATGTGAACTGCTAACAATCACAACATTACAAAAAAGTTTTATGATACATACTCCTCAAAATCTGCATGTTGGCTTTGATGAAAAAACAAGTAGACAACCTACAAGGTAGAAAGGCCAGGCAAATTTTCCTGGAAGTAGGACCCATACACTATTGGGTTGATACATATTACTTGAAGAATTTATCATAACCTGGCATTATCTGAAGTTCCCTCATCCTCTGAATTTCTTGACAAACTAGAGCACCTACTCTGTAACTGTGACTGAGGCAGGCCTGGAAACCAAAAACTAGTGCTTCAACATTCACCATGAAGATGAGAACTCCGTAACTCTCCCTCTGATCTACAACCAACCACCTGAGATACCATCACCTGCAGGTCATATTAACATATGGGCATTGGTTATGGTTTTGTTCTAGGGTTCCTTAGGTTTTCGAGCACAGACAGGAAGTAGTATTGTTTTATCATACAAGTACGCAATTCAACATTTCTGAAGAAGCAACAGAACTATACCAAAATTAAAATTCTGAAACCTCTTACAAACATTTCTCTATGGCTCTGCAAGCAAAGCTTACTGGCATTCTGAAACCCAAATCCACTGCAAAAATAAACAACACAGACGTATGCACTCTTCTAAACAAGCATCACATTCAGTCCATACACTTCACTGAACTATAGACAAAACCTGTTATGCACAGACAAGCCAAACATTTACTTCAGAAAGATCCTCCATCCTCTTGAGGGTAGCTAATAAGGACTGACCAGTATGTATGTGCCATCTTAACCTTTTTAGCAGGAAACAGCTGCCAGAGCTAGAAGTTTAGTGACTTTCACTACTAAGCAAGTCACACTGAAAAGGAATGGCTCCTTTAGCTACAGAATCCCACTAACAACTTGGGAACCTGCAGCATTTTACAGGTACAGTCACCAGACCACAGACAAGTGCAGGAGGCTCTACAAGGTGACATATCCCACCAACAACTGTCTCTCTCCTCATGCCTATGGAAGTGAGCCACAACCTTACTTACTCCATGTGATTTACTCTGTTCCAGGGGAAGCAATACTACACAGCATTCAACAGAAGGTCAATCATTATGCCCAGAAGCCAAGAGACTATGTTTGCATGCAGAGAGAATGCTACAAGGCTTTCTTTGCAAAGCAGTAAGAGTCACAAGGAGCAAAGGGAAAACTGAAAGGTTATTCAGGAGGGAGGGAACCACATGGCAATGAAATTTTAAGGTCTACTTTATTAAAAAAAAAATAAAAATTAAAAAACTAAAAATATTTTGGATACCCACAAGTCCTCTGTATCTTTCTATGCAAGGGCAGAAGGGAAGTTGGGTGCAGAGGACAGCAGTGATATAGAGGAAAAAGCTGAGCAGAACAAGGAAGGCTCTGAGCTTGAATCAGTAAACATCTCGGATACTAATGCCAGCCGGGTACAACCTTCAAGGTACATTTTGTATGCTGTATGCATAGCAATAGAGGTATCCTGACAAAAAGGTGCGCTGGGTTTATAGCTTTAGGTTTTTAAAATACTAAAGGTTCAACGGCAGAACAGAAAATAACAGGAAGGGCGACTACTGCAGGAAAAGGCAGAAAAAGACAGTGGAGAAGGTAGAAGACACAGGGTCTCCTCACGCACGCCTGAAGTTTTCACAGATTCTGGCATACAGATTGTGATATTTCTTACCAGTGCTATTAGCACCTACATATATTCAAACATCTGGCCACTAGCTTCACAACAAAGATACCAAGGGGAATAGCACTGCAGAATTATACATGACCCTTTATAATGATCTTTTGCATCTCAACTGCCTGCACTCCTACATACATCTGTAAAGAAATAAAATAAGAATATTCAGTTACAAAAATTAGAGTGCTGTGAGTGCCAGAGCAGCTCTGGTCTTCACCTAAATGTAAAACTGTTTCTAAGATGAGATCATTAACTGTGGTGATACCCTTGCAGGAAAATCTTGGTCTTGATCATCAGATATAGTGGAGCTAGCTTTACCTAATCCATTTGAGCTGCACCCACAATGATAGCACATCACCCATGTTGTCTTGATCCAACTGATAAAATTGATGTGGCAAAGGTGAGGCTTTCCCTGAACAAGCCTTTTTTAACTGATCCCACCCTATGTTATGATACAGGAACAACGAAGCTCTACAGCTCCAAGGATCCAACGCACCTCCCTCTACATTTTATTGCACCAACTGCAGCAGGGGCAAGGGACAAGAACTACTTTGCTGTGGATATTATCAGCAGCAAGACATGCCACAGACGCAGGCTGTAGATAAGACAAACTCACAGTGCCATTAGTACTGCAATTCCACTCAGTGATAGCTGAAGGGGTTCTGATGAACTACCCCTAGCCTATTCAGCAAAGACAGTTCCTACCTATTAGGGTTCAAAGGCAACATGACAGCTGCTCTCAGAGCACACTGATAGTTAAATATATACCTTGCATTTGGCTCAGAGGCAGAAGTTGTACCAAATGTGTTGTTCTGGAAGGGGAGAAATGCCATTTAGCAATGCTAATTTGGCTGCTTGCTCTGGCAGTGACCGCTGCCTATGTTAAAAGGCACCTTTCATGAGAAGGGCTAACACCTCACTCCTCAACCTGGAATTAAAATGGAAATTTAAAGGTAGTGGAGGCACACATCAAAAATGCTGCATCCTCATATTTGTATTATTAGACCGCTTAATAGCCATTGGGTTGGGCTTACTCTTACCATCTAATTAACAACCAACTAGTAAGTTACCCCAGGCTGGTAAATCACTCATTAATACTTCACCCAAGTTTCTGGTGGCCACAGGTTTGGGGGCTACCTTCAGATAAAGCACAGGTCCAACATACGTTCTGAGGGTATGAGGGCACTGTTATCAAAATTCCCACTTTTTAAAAGGTGCCTGATAAAATGAAGCTAACTGAGAAGCTTAAAGGCGCCGTTAACTCTTCCGTCCTGGCGGGCCACTGCCATTTATGCAAACCATCAGAAGACAGACATTTGGCACTGCTGAAACCACTCTGCCCACGACCTGTGTACATCGGGTGAGCTCTGGCAGTTCCTCTACCCTTCGAAAGGAGGAAGCAGACCCTGGCCGGATAGACCGGGCCCTCAGTATCGAGGTGACCACCAAACACCAGCACCGACACGCAGTCCCCGGGGCAAACAGGTGCCTGCAGCTCAGCGCGGGACCTCAGCCATCAAAGCGACAAGCCCTGACACCGCTCCTGAGGTGCCGGGCATGTGTCCCCCCGCCGCCAGTGAGCGGCTCCCTCCTGTCACCAACACCACCTCCGACCAACAGCACAACTACCGGCCGCCGCCAGCGGGACGTGAGGAGAATTGAAGCGAGACCCGCCCCGCTACAACCAGCTCTACGAGAATTAAGATAAACGGGAGAGCGGGTATGCGGGGGAGCTCCCTCACGGGTGGCCCGGGTCGCAGCTCCCTCCGCCGTCCCTCTCCCCGCGCCCCGCCGCCGCTCACCGCCTTTATCCTTGCCGTACATGTGTCCGGCCACCTGGTGCGACAGCGGTACGCAGCCGTTCAGCCCCCGCCGCCGGCCCCCTGCCGCCGCCGCCGCGGGGCCCGGGGAAGCGCCGAGCACCGGCTGGGCCGCGGCCTCCTCAGCCTCGCCGTGCCCGCCGCCCGCGCAGCGCCCGCGCCCGCCTTCGGGGCGCCCCGCCGCGGGCGGCGCCGGTCGCAGGGGCTCCGTGGCCATTTCCCGGGTGGGGAGGAGGGGGGGGGGGGGGGGGGCGGCGGGAGGTGAGGGGTGCCGCGCTGCGGCGGCCGCGGGCGGGCCTCAGCGGGCGCTGCGTGCCGGAGCGCGGGCAACTAGGGCCCGCAGCTCCATCACCCCGCTCCGCTCCACACCACGCCGCACCGCCCACCCCGCCGTCGAGGTAGCGAATGGCCGCGGCTCCGCCCCACCCCGGACGTGGCTCCGCCTCCGCCGCTCCGTCTCGCCCTCGGTGGGGTGGGTGGGAGGCTTCGCCGCCCGATCGTGCCGGTGTCACCGAGCGATGAGCGGCGCTGAGGATAGGCCGCGCATGGGCCCCGGCGCCTCGGTGCGGCCGGGACGGGCATGGCCTGGGGTCAGCGGCTTCCTGCGGAGCCACCAGGGCCTAACGACCCAGGCGCAGGCGAAACTGGTCGCGATCCGTGTCGGGGTCGGTGACACCCATCCCCGTGGACATCTTTACATCGTCCCGGCCGTCGGCAGCCCCCGGGCCAGCGTTCACTGCCTCGGCTCTCGGGAATGCAGTTTCCCTGGTTCTCAGTAACCAGAAATACACCCTAAATCCCCTTCAGGTTTATATCAATTCACTGTCATCCCGAGGTTTGTTTATTCTCTCTTCAGAAAATAAGAGCTAACTGAAGCATGTAAATAGTATCACACCTTTAAAGTGGTTTAAGACCTTTAAAATGGTTTCAAATGGAGCCTTGTCAAGCTCTGGAGGTGCTGGTCTTGCATTTGAGGTGGGTGCACATCACCTGAAACCAGATCAAAATTGGATAAGGAATTAATCTCTAATCTGCATTTTAACTCCCAATGGGTAGATGGAGGTATGTACAAGCCCTGCATTCACTCACAAGACCCCAAAGCCTGCTACCTGGCCAGGAGACATTTCTTTTCACTAGGGCATATATCAGCTCTATTTGTCAGCCTGCAATTACTGCCTTCTTTTTCCATTGTTTCTTCATAAAATTAGCAGAACTCTATTTGATCTGCACTTTTGCCACAGTATCCACCAGTATCAAGGTGTGTTTAGCATTAGTAGGACTCAGGAACAGGAAAACAAGGCCAGAGATAGGCAAATGAATTTTAGCAGATATATGATGTTCCCCCAGGTTTTATAAAAATGGGCTGCTGTATATCCAGAATCAACACTGACATTAGAGGAACAATGTAGTGAGCTCAGCTATTACTTGCCACCTCTTCCCTATCCCATACCTGGGAGATGTCGCAGGTGGTTGGGACAACTGGATGGCAATTTGAGATATTTACTGGGGAAATTAAAGTATCAAAGAAGAGGAAGGTCACAGGGAAAATGAGAGTATTGAAGGGTGAGAGGAAGGAGCATAGCATATAAATCTATCAAAATTGAGTTTCATTAGTGCATTGTTCATGGAACAATTTGTTTCAATCTCTTACTTGGGTGAGATGGGGAAGATGGTGTTAACAACTCAGCAAGATCCCTTCTGAATTAACAAGGCTGGTCAGAAAACTTATGTTTCTCCCTCCCAAATTCCCCCTTCTCGTCAGTCAATACTGTCCAGCCCTAAAGATCAGGAGTCAGATGGTTGCAAGCATAAGCTCCTGTCTTCAGTTTCCCAATGCTAAATTTTCCAGGGGGGTGCTGACGCAGGAGAGAAATGACACAGATTGGTCAACACTTGCACAAAAAAAAATTACTGAGGAGTTCGTTGGGGAAAAAAGCACAAGTGGTACGTGTCTGGCAGAGAGAAGGCTCCCGGCCTCAGCAGCAGCAACTGCTGCAAGGCTCAGATGCCAACCTGAGCCTCACAGAAAGATACTTCCCCCTGCAAGATCTGAGACACTCTGGTCGATCTGGGTCTAAACACACAGAGAAGAACAGGTGGCATTTCAGACTTGCATCGGTGCCCACCTTACATTGAGATCTACCAGAACTCGAAATCTTAATGGAAAAAAAAGAAAGGAATTAAAAGGAAAAAAAAAAAAAAAGAAGAAGAAGAAAGGAAATCAAAGACTATTCAAGCACCCAGTCCTGAAAAAATAGCTTCTAAATATCCTTAAAGCTAACAGAAGTGGGCCTGGAGGGGATTAAAAGAAATATGAAAGCATGAGTAATTGGAATAAGTAAACACTGACTATTTCCTTTTCCCTGATACTTAGTCAGATTTATGCATATGGAAATCAAGTGATGCAAGACTCTATCCTCTACTCACTCATTCCACCCTCATGCTTCAGCACACGGAATTCACTTGTCTGGGAAAATCTTCTAAAATAAAAGAAGTGAAACTGGGAGAATACCAGAATAACAAATAATTAATTTCCCCACAGAGTGTGATACTGTAAGAGTTTGCACTGAAAGCTGAATTCCCAAGCAGGATTCCCAAGGAAATGTCTCGTCTCCAGGCTGCGCAATTGCACTTGAAGAGAAAGCGAAAGAGGCTGCAAACAGCTCCTAAAGGAGGGGCAAGAGGCTGGGAATCCCCCTTCCTCCCTAACAAAATCCATTTGGCAAAACTGTACTTAATTCCGGATTACTCTTTCTGTCTGTTGCTGGAAATCAATCATCACGCAGTCTGATAAAAATGTAAGGACTAACAACGCCTAGAAAATATTATGCATGCATTTATTTTGCACAAACTGTTTGTGCTGCAAGAGGATGTCTCACCGGCACAGTGCAAAGCTCCCCTGAACTAAGTGAGGATTACAGAAGAATCACTTTCTGCTGAAATAACTCCCTTTTTCAAACGCAACAACTAGTTAATAACTAACCGCAAGACGTACAGTAGTTAGCACAGGAAATAAGCTCATACTTCAGTGGAAGTGCAGGGGGATATTAGGTAAACAGATTAGTGGGGCTGGGTCTTGACCAAAATACTGGTACTCGACAGGTATGCTGACAAGTGCTGCTGTTTTTTTCACTGTCCTTTTGCATGGTTCACAGCCACTTCTCCCCATCTTGCCAAAATAACCACTGCTATGCTGGAGCAGTGTTTTCTGCATGAGGTCTGTGCAAGAGATGCAGATCCTGCTGCCCACAGAGCTACTTCCTGCAGCAGATGGCCGTGTTTGTGAAGCTTCTGCTGGCCGAAAAGATTGCAACAGACCTGGACCATACCTGTGGTCCTCATAAGAAATGTTGATCGGCAAAACCAGTAATTTGCTGGACAGTTGAGAGCATCTGCAGTGGTGCTCCTGTGTACAGGAGAGCCTGTCCTGATCATCTGATCATTCAGCATACTGCAGACTTCATTACAGCAGTAAAAGTTGTAACCATTTTGCAGTTCTTTTTTCTTGCTGTTTCACAGCAGCAGCACTGCTGTATCATTCCCTGTTAAAGTAGCTCTGAGCTTTTAATCCTTTGTTAAATTCACAGAAGTTCTGTGTTGTCTTTTTATTTTGTTCTTGTTAAGTAAAGGAAAATCTGAACCTTGTCAGTTGTAGTTATAAAACTTAATGGTGCTCTCCCACTTTCTTTCCTTACTACTGACTTGTTGCTTAGGCATCAGGTCCCACAGTGATTAATATTTTACTTGGCTCTGACTGATGCACTCTGACACTACTCTCCTCCCTAGCAACCAGGTACATCGGGGGTTTTCCAGGATGAAAACAAAGGGACAGTGTCAAAAGCCAACCTACACTCTCTGGAGATAATTGCATATGTTTAGAAAATGACTGTGAGGTTAATTCATGGCAGTTGTGTCTTTTTTGTATCACCTTTTCTATGAACAGAGCCACAGCTGTAAATTTTGGGAGGTCTGTTTTGTATTAGAAAGCCACTAGGAATATAAAGGTGAGAAGACCATTTCAATAGTTCCTTCCTTCCTCAGAGTCCTTGGATATTTTGGTGGTGGTGATCATTGAAGAAATTAAGCACAGAATTTGAAGGAAACATATATTTTTTCAACAGAGAGGAGGCTAACAGGTGGGAAATTGAAGGGTTTTCGTGGTGGAGAGGAGGCAGCAGTGGGTATTTGCTGAGAATGATTTTACTCAACATCTTCATTCAAGACCTGGAGAAGGGAGTATGCACAAAGTCTCCAGGTCTGCAGATGCTCCTGACCTCCTTAGGTCAGTCAGATGCAACACTGATGTCAAAGAAGTCCTGCAAGATCTCACAAAACTGAACATAAGGCACAATGCTGGCATAGAGGCTTCAATGTGGATAAATGTAGGGTAATGAATGTAGAGGAAAATATTCCAAACCAAAGCTCTTTGACTGTAGAGCTAGCTGTCATGGCCCACGAAAGAGATCCTGAAGTCACTGTTGATGCTTGTCTGAAATCATCAGCCAGGTATGTGTCTGCAGCTAAAAAAAGCCAACAAAATGTTAGGCAACATCAGGAAGAGCTCTGCGAGAAAGACAAAAGGCATCATTTTGCTGCTCTGTGTAGCCTTAGTGTGCCACATACCAAGGCCAGCTTCCTTCCCTGCCTGGTTCTCATGGAGAATAGAAACAGACCATTAATTAGTCAGTGCATAAGATGGAATAAAAACATGATTTGTGGAGACTGAAGAGATGAAACATGTGTTGCTGCCCCCAGCCTTAGAAAACAGCAATGAAAGACCTTTTTGAATGAAATACCTACTTTGACATCCTTGAGCAAGAGGTTGTGCTTCTTTCTGAAACAGAGGCATTAGATCAAAGTCTTTAGTAGCATCTTCTGATGTCATGGCTTATAGGTAGATAAAGATTACTCCCTTTGTCTTTCTAAACAAAACTTTTCCAAGTACAGTGTTCTGCCTCTATAAGGGGGTTGCTCAGGGGTTTACAAATGCATGATGGCATTTTAGCAGTCACATCCTAATGCTTTAGGATAACCCCGGTACTTAAGATGATTAACATGCCAAGAGGTTTATTTAAAATGCCTCTTTGTCTTTCCCTAGAGGCGCTTACATTGCTTCCACCTGCAGTAAAATTAAATACCTATTTATTGACTAAACCCACTGCCAAGTAGCATTAAAAGTCTCTTCCATTAAATGGTATTCTACTGCCAAAACTTATCTGCAAAGCAACAGAATTCAGCCCTTAAAAAGTAATTTAACCCGTGCACAGCAAAGAATGAGTTGAAAGAGCAAGAATCCACTGTTTGGAAAGAAGAACAAATTTAATGATCACTGAAGTGAAAGTCTGTTCTAGCTGTTGCTTTGAGCAAGAGTCCCTTGCTTGAGCAAGGCTGTTGCTTCGAGCAAGTGTGTCTCGACCACGTCTCATCCATGTATGGTGATATTTGCCAGCTGCAGAAAAGTATTTGAGAAAAGTTACGCAGTCAGTGACCTTCTCATCCATTTTGCTGTCTTTCTGTTGCCAGCTGACTTGACTGAACAGCAAACGTTGCAGCTACTGAGCAGATCCTTGCAGTATGCTGAATTTTGAATGCTTCACACATTAAAGCTTTAATTACTGGCACGCTCAGGAAGCTCCTCTTTTTTTTTTTAACAGGCTTCTCCTGGAAAGCAGAAGGCACTTTTTTTTTTTGTATAAATGCCATGCATTCAAAAATGCCACAGGAAAACTACAGTCTGCATGACAAAAAGGATGCAGAGCAGCACGGATTAAGGGCAGCGCAATGTCAAATCAGAGAGGAGGGATGGTTCAGTCTTCAGCTAGGAAAAAAAACAAGAAGACAAATAATCTCTCTATGCTTAGGTGAGACACATGCAATTTCTGTGTATGAGAGGAGTTGCTTGAAAACCCCAATAAATCCTTTCTTACCAGTCCAAGCGGCACATGAGAAACGTAGACTGCTTTGCTACAGTCACATAAACTTATTGTGATTCTACTTCAGGGAGCACACTAGTAAATACTCCTTCTATTTATTATGATTGCACATCTAATTAAACAGTTTACAAAGGCAGGCATGGAGGAACATTAGACTGCTAACACAGGACCCATGGCATGAATGTACATTGCTTTCTGTCCAGACTGTGGGGTCTCACAAACAGTTCAGGAAAAAAACACAGATGTCTGCTTGAGGCACATAACCCCTTCAGCTCTAAGGAGTAAGTTTTTTTGCTAATAGAACTACTTAGTCCCAGAAGCGAATGAGCAGCCACTTTGTACATCTTATGCTTCACTCTGTTGAGATATAAAATGCCATTTTCTGTAATTTGATTTACCCCTTTTTGTTACCACCTAGCAATATTACATGGTGTTAAATCTTCGCTTCCAGCTTATGTTCTCCTCCCATCTGCCATTTTATTTCTTTTTTCCCCATCTGGTTTCTCTCCACACATTTATGTATGTTGTTTTTAATTCAGCTCCTCTCTGCATTAGTCTCAGCATTAGGCAGCCTGGAATGATCCTGCCCAAGAAACTCACTATACACGGGTACAGTAGAAAACAAGAAGCAGAGAGCTTCAAGCAGCAGCCCCTGATACCCATCCTACATTAATGATGGCTGTAGAAAAAGACTGTTCTCCTGCCAGTGCAGAGAAGACACTTAATCAGTGCAGGAAACCCAGGGCAAAACAAGCCTGAGTGCAAAAAGCAACTGCAGGAACTGGTAGCTGACACTGGTGGGCTTAACATGTACCAGTGACAATGGAAAAGGTATTTGGTCTTCTCAGCAGGTCCATGTGAAACATTCTGACCAGGTTGGAACACAGATGCTGAGCACTAATAAATTCAGCCTGGTGGCAGCGGCACAGGGGCATTGCCTCTGTGCTCCACACACTATGGGGAGATTGTACTTTTCTGTCTAATCCAGCCAGGGCTCAGGGTTGGTTTTGTCAGCCTCGAAGCTTCAGGAATTAAAACTAAAGCCAAATTTAGTATGAGACTTCCATGTCCAGGATGGTTGAAGAGAAACCAGCTGATAAGGTTTCTTTGCAACACCAATGTTAAGTTTCACGCCTACATTCTTATCCTTCCTGCTATTATAAAATGTTCTTCCGCTATTGGAGTGAGCAACTGTGATACAGCAGTGACTCACACTTCCATGTCTTTGTCTAGCTGTATCACACTGAAATGAAAACCCCAGTCCAATTTCTGTGCAACTTTGCAGAATCCATTCTACAGCCCCAGAACAAGATCCAAACTGCAACAATATGGTGAAAATTTAAGTAGGGCCTGTGGTCAGCTCTGCAGCTGGGGAACTGGTGACACAACTCCTAGATTTAAAGTTCACAAGCCTCTGTACATGAAAAGCTGCTTAGTCCCAAATATGTTTATGCAGCACTTCTACATGCCCAGGCTCAGACAGCAATGCTGCTGGAAAAAAGAACCACACAAATATATGCATGTATTAAAAAGAACCTTAAAATCAGCATTGCCCACATCAATAAGTATCCATTGTATAGAGTTTGTTTCCTCCTAGTGGACCAGTATGTGATTGCAATGGTGGTCTCCACCCTTTTCTGGGGAGGGACTCTTCATTAGGGACTGTAGTGATAGGAAAAGGCGATACAAGGAGGAAATTCTTTACTGTAAGGGTAGTGAGGCACTGGAATGGGCTGCCCAGGGAAGTTGTGAATGCTCCATCCCTGGCAGTGTTCAAGGCCAGGCTGGACAGAGCCTTGGGTGGCATGGTTTAGTGTGAGGTGTCCCTGCCCATGGCAGGGGGGGTTGGAACTCGATGATCTTAAGGTCCTTTCCAACCCTAACTATTCTATGATTCTATGTTTTGGAATTGTCCCTTAGATTGAGTGCTTGAATTCCATATGCAGAGAATACCTGTAACTTACAGCTGTCTCCTCTTGAAGAATGTTGATTCCAGAAGCACTTGAATATTTCACATTCAGACTATTTTGATGAGTCACACACTTACTGCAGAACCAGTACTTTAATTTGCTCACCTTCCTAACGAACACTTATATTTTGAAAAATAACCATGTAGAAGAGAAATACAGTTTTACTCTGGGACAGGAATCTTCCACTGCATTAACATGAAGGATGTGTACCACATTTTCATGGGGAAGTTTCAATGTGAGGTGAAAGCTGCGCATCTGCAGAAGAACTTCGTAATGTTTAAAACTGGGTAAAACAACCAATTCACTTCATACTGTAGAGACTATTTGAGGAAAGCACTAAGGAACAGAGATTTCAGAAAACACTGGAGCAGACAAGCACATGGACCTATATTATGTCAGTCAATAGGTACATGACAACCTATTGTTGTACTAAGAAAAAAAAAATTAAATGTTCTCTGTAATGCTCATTTTCATGTTCAAACAACTCACATACATGAGTAACAGGAACATTTAGGTACTGTACAGAAAACTGTACATACATCAAAATAAGATTTCACCACTCTGTGTCAGCATTCAGAAATGTGACACTTCTTCAAAACTCAACACTTCTCCAAAACTCACCAAATTTTAAATCAACGAAGACTCTGCTTCTGCATCTGTGCTTCCCAGGAACAAAAACTTACGGAACCCCCTTCCCTGATGCTCAAACTCCAGGAAATAGTTTTATGACTCAGGAGACCCATCTGAAACTTCAGAACTTCATCTCTCAGAACATCAATGCAGCTTTCAGTGAACTGTTATTCCTTCAAGAGCAGCCAGGCTTTGCTGCTAATAGGAAAAAGAGGTCTCAGAAGGAAAACCCAACTAAGACACAGGTTTATGATTACAGTAGTACTGGCGTACAGCACTACTCACAGTGTAACTCTCCCTTGAAAGACACAGCACACCCGTGGTGACACAGACATTACAACCTCAAGATTAAGATGAGCCCAAATGTGTATTTGACAAAAATACAGAAATATCCAGTGTCATAATCTAATAATACAGAAATAAATTTGTTTTGGATAAAAGCAGCATATTTGACAATTTAAGATTAAAACAACCTTCCATATGCATCAGTACTCAGCCAAATAAAAAATATCAAGTACCTTTACAGTCAAAACAGGAAGAAACAATAGAAACCGAATGTATTTAACTGCAACTTCTTACAAGTAGAGGTCTCTCATAGACAGTAGTTGCCTCTACTACAGCACTCCTCCTGCAAACTTTCTTTACCTCTGTGCCACATTCTCCATTTTTATGCTTTCTGCCAAAGTTCAGACCAGTCAGCTAAGACCTTAGCCTCTGAAACTCCTACATCAAAAATACAGTTTTCTTCAATCTTAACCAGTGGTACCAAACACACCCTTATAAACAAACAAACAACCTCTGCTGACCCTATCATCTGGAAGACTCCTTAAGAGGCTAGGATAAAATGTCAGCTTCTTGAGAAGGCCTTTCTTCTAGCTCTGAGGTAGTCTCTCTGTCTCAGGACATTGACAGCTCAATTTTACACAGGCTGCAATTACGCTAATGGACCAGGTTTAATACAAAACTGCCCTCTGCCACCCCACTCTTTGGGTTTTGCTTTGTAGTCATTCACACGTTAATAAATCAAAGCTATCTAATTTAAGGAAACCAATATGACAGCCATTAATGCAACCGTGTCAAGCAAGACAGACAAGTGCCCTACAAAAGGAGGATAAGAGCAATCCTTGTCTCATCCCTCCTTTCCTCCTTGCTTCTCAGCTGTTGCCAAAGCCTCTCCCTGGCCATGTCAGGTCTTTTGGTAAAATTAGCTGAACCACATTAGCAGTTAGCCCAGGGAGGCAGGAGTTATTTAAGACACATAGAGCCTAAGGCCACTTAGTAAGAAAGGTGTGCCTCCTCCTTCTGCAGCAGGAAGAGTCCTCCGGAACCAGCCAGAGCAATGATGAAGCAGACAATAATGATGGGTGGGGTTTTATATTTAGCTTCTGGAATAAATTGGCATAGCTTCCCCCACAGAAGCGTCCTGTGGTCTGGGGAAGTCAGCTTCACTGCTAGAGTCTGCAAATGAAACTAAGGCTTTCTAGCAGCAAAGACAACCCTGTCACCCTCTGCCCATCACTCTTTGAGTACTTTGCATCATTCCACTTGTTCTCTTCAGAAAGCTCTCACAGAGACCATCCTCCTAATGCTACTCTAAATACAGGTCTGCAGTTCCACTAGTATGTTCCTGATACCTTATGGTAGTAAGGTCAAGTTTTAACACTGCCATAAAATCAAAGGTAAACTTGCCTTTTAGCCCCATCTTGCTTTAAGACTGTTACGCTGTCTGTACATAGTTAGCAACTTTGTTCTTTTACAGAAGCCACACAGAACAGTAGTGTAACAGGCCAAACATGACACCTGCAGGAAAGACAGCATAATCAGAGGTTAAGCTGCATTTTGCACCACGATTTCTTTCCTGCCGCTACCTTTTACATAGAAATGTATCTAGACCTGTGACTTTAAAACCCCTCCAGGATTTTAGGATCTACCTTTTAAACACACATTCTACTGAATAGCCTCAGAGCCATACACTGTATTTGAAAATAAAATTTAACACCTATTTTCTGATGAAGTACATTCTGCGCGTCATTTTAGTTTCGTGCTCGGTGAGAGGGTACACACGCTTTACAGGACAAAAATTTAAACCATGACTATTTAGTAAATTATGTATTGTAGTGATTAAAACAAGACAAGCACCAGAGAAAATACACATGCTGAAGCCTGATGTACATATTACACTGGAAAGTCTTCAGTGACACGACAAAGAACTTGTGTTTTTTCCCCCAATTACAAGTGAACAGAGGAATTGTCAGACATTCATTTTGTAGCTTCTACTGTCCACTCTATGCCTCCTTCCTTTTGATGATCAGAGGCCCAACGTTGTCACCAGTTTCCTCATTGTGCTTTGTGTGAGAACCATCACACAGCGGGAACTGAAAAAAAAAGAAAGAATAAACACATCTAAAGTACATCCACAGTCAGAATTAAGAACCTAGGTTTACAGTTGATTATAACATCTCATTAAATCCCACTGTGACCATAGGCCACAACTCTTCTGCTTAGATCTCAGGTCTCCCTGAGTTCTGGCTGAACACTAGCTTTGAACATGTGAGCACAGAGTGGATGAGAGGCTTGTTATGAAAAAGCAAGAACTCCACTCTATTTGATGCTCTTGACTCAGGCCACCATGAGGAAGATGCAGCCCAAGCTGCAACAGTAACCCACCTGGAGTATCTTGCTCTCAACCTTACCTCATATTCTGTTTTCCTGGAGAGCACCTAGAGCTGAGTACAGTTACAGAAGTGGGGTGAGGAAGAGAAACAGGAGATCTTAGCCGATTTTCTCCCCCCCCCCCCCCCCCATTTTCTGTAACACATAACGAAAAAAAGGACAGCTTCCCTAGCTCACCTCTTATTTAAGAGACACACCCACATATTAGTCCTACTGCTAGACAGCTGGAGTGGCAAGCCAGCTTTGCTTCATCCTGACACAGGTAGATTATCTCACTGACACAAAGGACTCTGCACAAGCTGGCCTCCACAAGCTGGATTTTGACCAGCTAATGTAAACTGCACTTCCAAGTGACATGGCTATTCAACAAAGGCTCTTATGGGCAGCACTGAGGAGGTAATTTGAAGAAATGACTGTTCCATAAAAAAAGAAAAGCAGAACTGCCTGGTCAGAGCAAGACCCATGGAGGCTCTTTTAGGCAGCTGTAAATAGAATGCCCATATAACAATCCTTCTGCTCCTGGGCAGCTCTTCACATGCAAGAGCCAAAGGACATTCTGTGAAGCAGCAAGAGTGAGGTTAGATCCATCACTTCTTTAGGGCTATGCCTCCCGTGCACAAGAAACTCTGGAGATGATCACAGCAATCACACACCAGTACTCTGCATTACTACTTGATTCCCATTACTTCTATGCAAGCAAAAGTTGGACATTACTCAGCTTTAACTTTGCAACAGCAATATTCCCTCACAGTACAGTCACAAAGTCTTCAACACTCCACTGACCCCAATGTTCATAACTCAGTCATAGCCTTGAAAAAAAATTAACATCCTATCGCCCATGCTTAGTTAGAATAAAAGATTACAAAATACTGCACAAAACCAATATAACAAAGACAATATAATTGCCAAAAAAAAAAAAAAATTCAAAAAGCTCTAAAAATAAAGTAACATGACCCACAGGGTAGTGCTGCAAGATGGGGAGGAGGGGGGAGAGATTAGGTGGTTGTTTTTTTGCTTTTCAGTGTTATAAAATGTCAAAATCCACGCTCTAAATGGCACGTGATGTTGCGAATAAAGAAACCCCAAATTAGAAGAATACTCATGTATGCTGATTCATGCAGGAACTTCATCATCATATCAGTCATTTGTGACTGAATGAGTAGGTACTGACAGATACTTGACAAAAATCTGAGAAAACAAGAATGCATGTTCAGGGGGCACTGACCAGCTTCCAACTCAGATGTTCCCAAGCCAGTTATTTTTCCATGCAACACCACTGTCCACTCGTCTTCACAGAAGCATCGACCCAGCTTCCATCAGACATTTACATCTCATATGCCCCAAGGAGGCAAACCCAAGATCCAGCTACAGCAAAAAGAATCACAGACTCAAACAATACCACGTTGGAAGAGACCTCAAGAATCACCTGGTCCAGCCTTTCCTGGCAAAGCATGACCTACATTAGACATCCCAGCACCATGTCCAACTGAATCTTCAGAGTGTCCACCACTAGGGAGTCCACCACTTCCCTGGAGAGATTGTTCCAATGGCTGATCGTTCTCATTGTGATCAATTTCCCTCGTGTTTAATCAGAATCTCCCCAGGAATACTTTATACCCATTACCTCTAGCCTTTTCCACGTGACTCCTTACAGAATCATTGAACACAAGTTACCATCACTTCAAGATTTCAGGCAGGATTCACAGGCTACAGATTGCATTGAGACATCTCAAAACTGCCAAGTGACTGCTCTGAATTCTTCCTCTGGGTTAGCTGTCTTAGAACAGCTGGCTTCCAGAGGCTGGGACGCTAGACATGAGCTTCTCAGAAAAAAAAAAACAAAAACAAAAGCCACTTTTCCACAGCACCCATTTGGTCACCCTGAAGACCAGATGGATCCTGGGCCTGACACGACACATTCATCCTTGATTAAGATAAAGCAAGCTATCAGTAGTGGCAAAAGATGAAGCAACTGTGAAGTGATCTGGACAGACCACCTTATTTCCCTTGACAGTGCAAAGGTTTAGATTCTCTACCACTATTTCTTCTGGGATGTCTAATGTAGCAGAATCCCTTGTCCCACAGCCTAGGGACCAATGCTTCTCTGAAGACACAGAGGTTGCAGGTGACTGCAAATGAAAGTAAATTACCACTCCCTCCCTGGCTCACACAGTTTAAAATGCAGAA
This sequence comes from Pezoporus occidentalis, assembly GCF_034315485.1. NCBI lineage: Eukaryota > Metazoa > Chordata > Aves > Psittaciformes > Psittacidae > Pezoporus > Pezoporus occidentalis. The sequence continues at coordinate 8,815,361 of NW_026915877.1, forward strand.
GAGTAAGAAAACAAATGTTTTAACTTTAGACTAATTACAGTTTGGGTTTAAGACAAAACTCTTGCCTGTACACTGTAAATATGAACACTGGGTTTTTCCATAAAACATGACAAGTAATATTATGAAGAGCGCACAGAACACACTGCATAGGAAAGAACCACTTACAGAACTACCTACCTATTATTAACATGTAATTACATCCAAAGACAGACTTACCTAAAGATGTCACCTGTGGGTTTTTTAAACATGCGCACCCCACAGACTTTGGCCAGCACAAAGAAAAAGCCTGTTAAGTATACTATTTAAGAAAAAACCCAACTGAACAGAATCCTGCTTTTTTAAGAATTACCCCAAAAATCCCTGATACAGTCAAACTGTTTTGTTATTCCTCGTACAGGAAGAACACCATATGAAGTCAGCTGTAGTGTACACACACCATCAGTGCACACTGAAGTATCCCATGGTTCATAATGCTACTAGATCTGTTAACAGCCTCATGCCTCAGGTGAAGCCAAATCTGATGAGAAATGCTCACACAGTGATAAAAGAGGGCATTTCTTCCAAGCTATATATGGAAGAGATCCCCATATGCCACTTGTTTAAATACAGCAGGTACTTAACTGCCTTTTTTTTTCCCCTGCATTGGAAGCACACATACTCTACCATTCTGCCATCATAAACATAATCTTACAAATTTTAACAGGATCTTAGTTTGAGAACTGCAAGAAAGATAATGCTAGCTAGCTACTTCCAAGGATGACAAGCATGTGAGAATGATGAAGAATGTCTCTGTATTCTATTACTTGGCACAAACTGAACAGAAGAAGCACGCATGCCATCTTTAAGATTATGCCACCCACCGTGGAAGGTTAACCCATCAGGGCAAGAAGGCAGCACAAAACTGGAAACTGCAGTCTTTGAAGCACAGCATGCTGATTAAAATACTCATTATTAAGCACCAGTAAAAGAAAACAAACGCCTTCAAATTTTTCCACTGACCTCCTTAATGTCTTTGCAAGACCTTTCAGATCAGAGTTCTAAGAACGGACTCATTATAAGGTAGCCCCATCCACTTCCTTTTGGTGTGTGATTACAGAGCCCTAACTCAGTAGGACAGTACATTCCTAAACTGACAATGCCCCTCAATATAAAATATACTTCTTAACATTTTTATTTCACACAGAGAAGACGGTGTCAAACAATAGCTAGAATATTTGCAGGAGCTGCCATGCAACCACTGAAGCCAGACACAATCTTCCATTTTTGTTTAGCAAATGGAGTGGGAAGTGGGAAGTACAAACACCAAGGTTCCAGTTAGGATTTTTTTATATTTTTCCAGAAGGCCTGAAGGAGGTGCCTACACTATTTCAATCTGAGGTAAACTCAAATTCAGATATTACAACAAAGTACAGATACTTGGAGCAGCCTTTCTCCTCCCCCTTTCTCTTTTCTGAAGCTGTAGCCCTTGTGGTAGCTTCCAACGCTACATTCTGGACATCAATTGAGACTTAACAGAAAGATTTAGCAGCAATATTAGTATAAGTATGCATGTACCTGCATGCTGTACAGCCATCAACACTTCATGTAAATGTACACACTTCCCTGTTGCATAATCATACAATATGTACCTTAATCCATGGAGGACATTGTAGCCATGATGGGGAGGTATATTTTGGTTTTCAGTTCAAACTCTGGACAGAGCAGAGAAGATAAGCCCATCTCCACAGGGTTATTTCAGAATCAAGTTGTGATACTGTTTAACTCTCAGTAGTGTTCCAGTGTTAAACCAAATACAGCTACAAATACGTAACTTCCTGAGTTATTTTCACCCACAAGGTAATGAAGTCAGATCTAACAACAGCAGAAGATACAGCACCTGGAACACTGCAGAGTGTGGCCCAATTAGACCACTGCCTAAGACTTGAGAAGTCTAGTGTCCACTGATGGAGAGTGCTAGATTTCAAGGCTGCTGGCCTCAGTTATCTGTCTCTGAAGTTCTGTATTATTTCAGTTTCCACACGTTAGCACCCTGACTTCTGAAAAAGCTTTTAAATGTCTGCCAATGGCAAAGGGACAGGACTGCTCATACTGCCCGCTTTCTCTCATTACAGATCCCAGAACTACCACTACAGATAAATTATACAGAGCTCAGTTATATCAAATGTCATGCATCTCTATCTCAGATTTAAATCTGATCTTAGTGTTACTGAAAGGCTAGATATCATGCTTAGCACTATTTTTAGGCAAACTGAGTCAACCCAACTTCATATGCAAGTAAGTTGGACGGGTGTCTAGACCAGAATTCTAATTGCTCTGAAAGAGCAGCTTAAAATACGCCATCATGATCTCACTGGCTTTACTTTAGGATTACCCATATAACTATTTTGAGTTGCTAAGGCAGAAATGCATTAAGTCCATCAGTCTACATTCTTCAAAAGCTTTTAATCACAATGACTTCTTTTTAGATTACTTCCATCACCACTAGAAATAATTCACAGCTGTACTCATTTGTGTGGCACACTGCAGCACACAGAAGTATTACAAGAAATTCAGGACAGAACAGTGGTAACACCATCTGTGCAAGTCAAGCTCTTCTCAAAGTAATTCCACAGTCACTCCACCTGCAAGATTTAATGATGGGCTCAGACACTGCAAGTTACAATTTGACACCAGCTCTAGTATACCAAGCTAATCAATCTGTATTATTAATACCATGAACTAGGGGCAAGGTACTTTCTGGCTAACAGTAAACGTCTGACTTCCTCCAGTAAAAGGTGTTTAAGGTCCTGTCAGACTGTGGCTTCTGAGCTGCTACTGCCAACATGCTAGTAGTTTTAGATAAGCCTCAGTATTAGCACCAGCAGCACACAAAATAGTATCTGTCATTCACAACTGTGATTGCTCCGTACAGTGGCTCTCCTTTAAGAGATTTGCTTCTTCAGGGCTAGAGAAACATGTTATTCACTACTGGCACCGATCTACAGGCTTTAGACTGAGTGACAGGATAAATCTACATAGTTTTACGGATTAAAACAATGCTACATCTCACTGCAGTATAGTTTAGGTGAAAAAAAACATAGTTTCCTCTGAATAAAGCAGTTTGAAAATAAGGTTTTTTGAAAGATGGATGCACATGAACGAAAATGGACCATTTATTATATTCTTACCTTCTTAGATCTCCAACAACGACAGTACACAGCTTTATCTCCCAGATCTTCCATATCAAATGCATGGACTACCTTGGGATTATCTTTCTGGATATGGGGATTCACCATTGCTTTGGAGCATTTGTCTTTAGAGAGAAATCTATAAGCTAGATACCCAACCACAGCTGCTCCAGCAGCTAAGGAGATCGCAGCAATCCATTCAGCTACAGTAAGAGAGAAGGAAAAAAAAAAGACTGTCAGGTTTTGACCACAGCATACATAAAACTACTCAGTAGCAAATACCTTCATGCTTGGGGCAACGCATTTCAACAGACCTTTCTGTTCTGTAGTAGTAATGCAGTACTTTAGAGGAGTATTTTCTTTTGACACTTGCCTAGTTATCTACTCCTTTCTACTGATCAGAGTTCTTCACTCCAATCCTTTCCTGCACAAGGATAAAACACAGGGTTTTGAGGGTTTAACCTTTTATTTTAGAATCTCAGATATCAACATTGGTAGAATAGTCCATCCAAGTCCAGCACATTAAACCAGCTGTAAGTACATCCTGTAGCAGCAAAAGAAACCCACTATTGTTCATTTCAGTTGCAGAAAAGTCATTAAAGAAGAACACTAAACACCAACTACCTAAATAGGAACCCCCCCTCCCATCCAAGGTATGGGTACTGAATAGCTTTTAATATAATGCATCGTAGCTAAAAAAAAATTAACAGTGTTTGGCAATGAGGAAATTATTTATTATACTACCACCAGCAACAAAAGACAGCTTAGATTAAATCCCCACTGTGGTATACTGGAAAGAACAAAGATCAAACCCCGTCATATTTAAGAATAATAGCATGAGTTTATTTTAACTGGATTAGGTCCTGACTCTCTGAAAGACAACTTCCATTTAAAAAAATCCTCTTCACCAGTGCTCTTCTCCTCATCCTCACTTTTCCTCCCTCTAGTTACCCCTAAAATCTTTGCAGTCTTGCTCACGTAGAGTAATTTCCTTTTTGGCAAGGAGTTTTCCTATTTTTTTGTGGATCTATTTATTTCTCTTCTGCCTCATGAAAACATTTTGGACTTTGGCCCAAAAGGTTCTGGCTGCAGCAACAGCCCCAGCTATTTCTCTCAGAGCAACAAGTGGGTGCTCTTTCTTTGCTCTTTATCCACCAACTCTACTCACAAACATACTCCTAAAACGTACATACAGTTTTTGTCTGACTCTACAGATAAAGAAATCAAACAAGAATTTAAGTTTCAGCACAACTGCACAACTTAAGAAAACTAGAAGAGTCTCCAGTTGGGAATTTCTATCTTGCCCTTCCATGTTTGCATTGTATTTGAAAGATGCCAAGCCAGATGGCATCTTTGGAGCAAGAGATATTGTAGAATTAACTGGGTTGGAAAAGACCTTTAAGATCATCAAGTCCAACCATTACCCCAGGACTGCCAAAACCAGCACTAAGCCATGTCATTAAGGCCTCATCTCAATGGTTTTTGAACACTTCCAGGGACACTGATTCCACCACTTCCCTGGGCCACCTGTTCCAATGCTTGATCACCTTTTGGTGAAGAAATTACTACACTAAAAGCTAAGAAACAAAAAACCTTTATCAGTTCTTGCTACTTTCCACAGTCAATTGACTTGCTGTATGGCCACTGTAAGCTTGCACTTAAAAGAAGTGCAGAAGGTTTTCCACCCCTGCCCAACAGCCTTTGCTGAAATCCATATCAAACCCTTTCCTCTGCTAAAATAGTGTGTCAGCTCATACACACCATACTGATCCACAAGGGTCTGGATATAGCAATATGTGGAATTAAACAAATACTTGTATGATGTCTGTAGCCCTGTAAGATCAGAAAAGGCAGGTGCTCCTTTAGAGTTTTACACAAGGAGTAAGAAATGCAGAAATGCTTGAGTTCATTTTCTTACAACATGAAACAGAAGAGGCCCACATACACTGAGACCCTCCCTGTAACAACAGCGTGATATTAAGACACAGAAAAAAAACCATCTTTAATATCAAAGAATTTAGGGCATGTTTCCCTGCTCCCAAACTCCTTGAAACAATAAAAACCCCAGAAAGCATAGCGTAAATCCAGTGTTTTAAATCCATCCAGTGAGTTCTCACCTCTTTTATCTCCCCTGTATAAACTAGTCAGAATAATGCATTCATTTCAATAGGTTAAAAAAGCAAGGAGGTGAAATTAAAGAAGGGATTCCATGCAAATCTGTTTTACTTTAGCAAAACAGTCCAAATTAATCCAAAAATGAGCCACAGCTTAAATGAGAGGCAGCAGGTTCTCCCAAGGAAAGTCACTGCAGAGAGTCTGCAGCACCCTTTCACCTTCTCACTTGAGTATGTTTCCTCAATCAGAGCGGGACTGCAGCAAGAAGGAGGTACCCAGACAGTTCAGGGACAAGCTGGGTCTGACAAGTCTGAGATGAGTTCTGATGAAATGTCAAGTGTAACTACAACAGTGGCAAGCAAAACAAGGGGTTACCCACACTGGAGACTTCAGAAAAGCAGCAGTTGCAAGGATTGCCCGAGTTGCTAGCCAGTGCACTGCCAATGGATCGAATCATCATCTACATTTTTAAATAACTGATGAGGGGACAGTGATGGACTGTATCCATTCTACCTTGAGGAACTAAGGGGAAAGAGTGACTCTGAAGACCGCCAAGGACGACTCCTATAACTGAACCTCCCTTTAAGGTGCTATACCTTAAGGAAGTTGATCGCCTACTGCACTTATGCAAAAGTCCAGGTCAGTTTAACAGACCAGCAGCGGAAAAGATTCTGATGATAAAATACTTCTATGAGTCACAGTGCAAGCAGGAAAGTCTACATTAAAATTCAGTAGCTTTTGCAGCACATTCAGAAGAGCTGTTTTGCGCATCTGCAGCTAACCCAGATCCCTCTGACCTGAGGGATGCCTCCAGCCACCTACCCCATAACTGCACACAGCTCATCCAGACCAACAGAGATTATTAAAGTAACTGTCATATTTCAGTGACCCCCTACATCTCCTCCTGAAGGCCAAATTAATTTGCTACACACAGAGACAAACATACACATAAAGAGCTTAAGATATCTTTTTCTTATAATAGATCACACTGTCTTTTTTACTTTATGTGCTGGTTTTGGCTGGGATTGAGTTAATTTTTTCCCTATTAGCTAGCATAGGGCTACATTTTGGATTTGTGTTGGAAACAGTGCTGACAATTCAGGGATGTTTTAGCTACTGTTGAGAAGTACTTACACAGAGTCAAGGCCTTTTCTGCTTCTCACCCCATCCCACCTGTGAGTATGCTGGGGGTGCACAAGAAGCTGGGAATGCACACAGCCAGGACAGCTGATCCTAACTGACCTAAGGGATATTCCATGCCATATGGCACCATGCTCAGCATATAATGCTGTGGGAAGAAGGAAGGGGAGAGACATCTGGAGTGATGGGATTTGTCTTCCCAAGTAACTATCACACATGATGGATCCCTGCTTTCCTGGAGATGGCTGAACACGTGCCTGTCCATGGGAAGCAGTGAATAAATGCCTTGTTTTGCTTTGCTTGCATGCACAGCTTGTGTGTTACGTTTTAAACCGTCTTCATCTCAACATGAATTTTACTCTTCTGATTCTCTTGCCACCCCACTGGGGATGAGAGGGTGAGTGGTGAGCAAGTGGTTGTGTGGGGCTTTGTTGCCAGCTGGGGTTAAACCACAAGTCCTTTCTGGTGCCCAGTGTGGGGCTGGAAGAGCTCAAGACAATGACAGATTTGATTGTAATGTGCTAGGTTGAATTTATAGCTGTTATGCTTGCCCCTATGCTTGCCATGGGGCTCACCTGCCTTACTGTATATTAGAGTCTAGTGCTCATTAGTGGCTGCTTTTTGCGTTCACTGCTTGCCATAGTACTATACTGCCTATCATCTTACTCTGCTGTGCCTGCCAACATTTTGGTAACAGCAATGACAACGCATCTGGGCTGGCTGATGGCCAAGAGCATCACTGCTGTTTCTGCAGTCCTGGTACTAGACAGGCTGGGACTCCAGTGTGAACTCAAGTCAAAGGGACCATGACCTGTAGCTGAGTCCATGTGGGAGCAGGATATGCCAGGACAAAGCACCTGTGGCTATGAATAAATGCATGGCAGAGCAGGCACATCAAGTCATCTGTGGCCATGATTATGTCTGTGCTGCAACAGGTATACCTCTGAAGGGACAGCAGCCCAAGGATAAGTCCGTGCTGGAGAAGGTACATCTCAAAGCATCTGTGGCTGTGGGTAAGCCCATGCTGTTGCAGGTACACCCTGAAGCATCAGTGGCTGTGCACAAGGTCATGCCAGAGCACCTCAAAGCATGTGGTCATGGTATGCCCATAGCAGAGCAGGTACACCCATGGAGGAACTGCAGCCATGGATAAGACCATGTTGGAGCAGGGTCACATCTGAAGGGACTGTTGCTGTGGGTAAGGCCATGATGGAGCAGGTGTATCTCTGAATGCACTTTGGCCCACAGAGAAGGCAACACTGGAAGAGGTGCACTGCAAAGCAACTGTGGCTATCGATAACTCTATGTCACAGCAGGTATACCCACAGAAACACTGTGGCTCATAAGTAAACCTCCACTTGGAGCAGGTACACCCCTAAGGGACTGCAGTCTGTGGATAAGCCAAAGCCACAGCAGCAAGGGGAGGAACTCACTGCAACATTAAACTCAATGGCCTGTCCCAAAAGGATAAGCAGTGGAGATTGTAATGGCAATACCTTTAAATTGTTGTTATCTAGGATTTGAGTTGCATGTTAGGGTTATTTCTACAGCAGGAACCGCCTGAAACACTGGAGGTCAAGTCTTACAAGAAGAAGTGCACATGCAGCAGCAACCCAACCTGTGCTGACATTGGTATCCAGTAACAGTAAAGTGATGGTGTTTGTCTTGCCAAGTAACTGTTATGTGTGATGAAGCTCTGCTCTCCCAGAGATGTCTGAACACCTGCCTGCTGATGGGCAGCAGTGCATGAATGCCTTGTTTTGCTTTGCGTGCATGTACAACTTTTGCATTAGTTAAGCTGTCTTCATCTCCACCCACAATTCTTCTTTTACTCTTCCTTTATCCTAATGCAGGGAAAGGAAGGGAAGAAAAATAGAAAGGAGGAAACAGGAGTTTAAAGAACGCAACCCCAGGAGAGCAGGAAACACAGAAATAAACAGAAAAGATGAAACCAGCAACAAGCTAATGGCAGGAATTTATTTTCTTCTATATTCTTTGGACACATCCTAATGAACAAGAGACTTGGATCACAAAGTTTCTCCTCTCTTCTCTAAGCAGCCAGAATATTACCCTGGATGTTTCTAGGTCTAGGCTATAGAGGTAGTTTTAGGATCTACCAGAGACCTCCAACAGATATTATTTGCAGGAAGAACATGTATTTACTATCTGCACTGACAAGCACAAGAAAATAAGATGGTCTTGGCTCCATCAGGAGTACACAACCCTTATTATGACACATTATTTACTTTCCAGGGACTGGAAACAACATGGGAAAAAGCTATACCCTTAGAAATTCAGTCCAAGATGATCCTAAGAAACAACTTTCATGTTACCTCTGCTGCTTAAAAAATGTTCATGTTAAGTTCAAAATCAGCAGCATAGTAACTCCAGACATGAAAACTTTTATTTTTTGGTTTCCCCTTCAGAAGGACTTATAACTTTCAAGTGTTGTTCTCCCTTTGTTGCCAATAAAGAGGCTATTATTACCCAAGAGTTGTTTATAACAGTCCAGTAGTGTAACCATGCAAAACAAGAGGCCATCTTTCTGCAGGCCATGCTTGGAGAAACATGTGACACTTGCTTACTGAGAAGTCATACAGGATAACTGGCTGCACAGAAAGCCTAATAAGTAAAAGCCAACCGACCAAGTAAATAAAGCCACTTCTAACACCTCACAACATTCACAAGAAATGCAATTATGATCGATAGGCTTAATTGAACTGAAACTGTAAGGTAAAGACGACACACAAAGAAGAATGGCTGTTGGAACAGGCCAATAAACAGCAAAAGGCAAGTCACCATGACCATCAGATCTGCGGTCAATGTGGAGTCACACACTCGAAACAAAAAGCACTAGGTATGCCATTTACTGCCTTCCGACGGGTAACCTTCCAGCACATATGCACACCAAAGTGCACAGAAGCAATTATCTCTCCAATTGCTACCAAGAATTAAATCCACAAAACTCTATTAAGTTTCTGGTGTCTAGCTGTCAGCATGGAATAAGGTATTAGTACAATTTCCAAAAGTCATTAGCATGAGACACGCGTAAACTGAAAAAAGAGCTGTGACCTGCCAGTCACTCATCAAGCTTAATCTTGACAGAAATCACATCAAGAGTATGCCACTACCTCCTTGTACACAAAGCTCCCTCCAGACTACTCTAAATCAGCTGTTTCCCCTCTTTCCTGGGATAAGAAGAATATTTTCAGTTTGATTAGGAGCATGTCCTTCTCCCTTCCCCACAAAGTTTTCTTTTCAATTCCTAGTGTATACCAACTGTTCTAATTTTTTCAAGCTTATAAATTACAGTAAGCTGCCCTTAGGAATGCAACCTCGCTGCAATCTATTATTAAGTCATCCTCAGGGTTTTGGTGCGATTATTTTAATAAGCACAGCCTACATCACTATAACCCACTTTAAACTATACCAATACCTTTACCAACACCCTCCGTAAAAGCAGCGTATCCACCCCCGACTCCCAGAATCGATATGGAGTTCACTGACTTAAGGGCATAAGCCACAAGGAGTTTTGCAACTAGAAACCATAGCCATGCAGGTGAAGCTCGGGTTGTTGTTTGGTTTGTTGTTGTTTTTGTTTGGGTTTTTTTTGAGGAAATCAAGTAACTCAGCTCTCCACTGTGTCTTCCACCCATTTCAATCCTTTCATCCTGTCCGGTTGACCAACAGCATTTAAAACACACAACGCTGCTTCAGGCACGGTTTAGGTCAATCATTACCAGCGAAAACATCAGTGTTATCCCTATTACACAGTACCGAGCTTTGAGCGTAAGTTAGAATTCCAGAAATTCGCAAATTTTCGTGTAATTTATGCCCGGCAGCTTCACATAAAGTACGGGGCACAGAGAAAGGTAAAGCTCACCAGGGAAGAGGCAGGGGGAAAGGCAGAAACGAAACAGCAGTGCCTGTAACAGGCCGTCTCCAATAAAACCCGGCAGGCAGCCAGAACCGGGTGCGAGGGCCGGAACACACGCAAGAGCCTGCCGCGGAGCTCGACAAATACCGGACCCTCCTCAGTCGCGACCCTCGCTCTCCTCAGTCATCTGCAACAGGGGCCTTTTACTAATGTGCGTATCTAACCAGCCACTCCGGGCTCGCCGCCCCGGGAGGACGGGACGACAGGAAGACACCCGCGTCCCCACAGGGGGCAGCCACGCCGCCATTTTGTCCCCGGCAGTCAGCGGAACGCGGGTCGAGGACGCGCACACCTTTCCCCTCTGCCCCCCCTTCCCGTCGGTAGGCAGCTACCCCATCCCGCCCGACCATCCGTCCATCCTCGTGCACCTCCCACCCTCCGCGTCGAGAGCGCCCCTACCCCGCACAGAGGAATTCTGCCCCAGACCCATCGCTCCCACGCCGAAGTCGTAGAGGGCAGACACAACTCAAATCCGCGTCCCGCCGCGCGTGCGCCAACAAACGCCCACCCGCAAGATGGCGGCAAGGCCCCGCCTCTTAAAGGCCTCCCCGCGGTGAAGAAGGTGTTCCGCGGGTGGGTCAGTGCTGTGGGGCTGGCTGCGGGGTAGCGGTGAATGGCACTGAGGAGAAGGGACGCCTGGACGTGCAGGAAAAGTAGGCGTTGAGGCCACTGCAAGTACAATATGGCAGGCAGCCAGGCATCACTGTTCACCCTGAGGAGACACCAGCTTAACATGGCCTTGCAGTAATTTTTTGGTGGTGCTGCTGCTGGGTGCCCTGAATTACCAAGACTCTGCAAACCACTTAGCACATAGAATCATAGAATCATCTCGGTTGGAAAAGGCCTTTAAGATGATCAAGTCCAACTGTTATCCCAGCACTTCCAAGTCCACCACTAAACTGTGTCACTAAGGGCCTTTTCTAAGTGATTTTTGAACACTTCAGGGATGGTGATTCCACCACTGCCCTGGGCAGGCTGTTCTAATGCCTGACTACCCTTTTGGTGAAGAAATTTCCCTTAAATTTCCTTATCCAGTATATTAAATTTTCTTATCCAGTGTAAACCTCCCATGGCGCAGCTTGAGGCTGTTACTTCTTGTTCTGTCACTTGTTACTTGGGAAAAGAGATCAACCATCTCCTCTTTCCATTTTCCTTTCAGGTAGCCATAGAGAGTGATAAGGCCCCCCCTGAGCCTTCTCCAGATTAAACCATCCAAGTTCCCTCAGCCGCTCCTCAATAAGACTTGTTCTCCAGACCCTTCATCAGCTTTGTTGCTCTTCTCTGGACCCGCTCCAGCACCTCAGTGTTTCTCTTGTAGTGAGGGGTGCAGAACTGAACACAGCATTCAAGGTGTGGCCTCACCAGTGCTGAGTACAGGGGCAACATGCGTGAGCCCTTGCCTGCATAGCTGTGGAGAGATGAGCTAGAGCAATAGCTGCCTTAAACTTCACAAACTCTCGTATCAATATGAGAATGTCTAGTGTTTACTTAAAAAGTATCAAGACTCCTATACCTGATTAAGGACTTGCTAGCGTGGGACCTACTCAACAGCCTTTACAAACAGCTTGCCTCTCTTGTTTTGTACAGCATCGTGAATGTGATATCTGGCTTTTACCGGTGC